>NC_136072.1:375468218-376185357 GCF_964261635.1 Lissotriton helveticus | reverse complement strand
GTCAGTTCCCTCCCAGTGGCCAAGCAAGATAGTATCTAGGCCCAAACGGCCATAAAGCCATTTCAGCACGCACACCTGCCCTATCTCGCTCACATCTTTCTTCTTTCCTTTGCCTCACTTATTTTATGGTGGGGAGGTGACCATTTTTATTAGGGGTCCAGCGATATCTGATGAAATGTTGGGCCTTGCCGGATGATTTGTTATGGGCATCACAACGTGAAATATGTACATGTCATCATGACTCTGCTTTCCTTTTGTAATCAGTAACCATAAATGAAATACCGCGCACCCAAGGAATGTTTCGCCAAAGGGCAAAAGTTATGTATAAGAAGAGAAGCCTAACTTTGTGAAAGTGTGCAGTCTCCTGAATATACTGGCATTGTACTTCTAGGACCCTGTCACCTTGGTTGCAGCCAATAAACTAGTCTTTGACTTCACCTAGAAGACTCTGAAGTTTCTGTGGGTCTGACTCAGGAGAACCCGAGGTCTTTGGTGTGTTGATCCCCTGGCACCGTTGGGTTACCGGTTCGGTACCGGTCCCTAAAAACCCAGTACCTCATTTGGCGCCCAGCGTTGGAGCGATTCCAGTGGTACCAATCAGCCTGAAGATCGTGAGGAGCTTCGTGTGAAAATTCCGGAGGAGGGCCCACCACCTCATCGACCCCTGCATGTCGACGTGGTCCGAAGGTCTTTACTGCGAGGTTCCCCGCTTCCCGACGGCTACAAGGACTGCTGCCCTGGCTATCGCACTGATGTTGGACCCTTGACATTTTCGGTAGAGCGAAACGCTGAGACGAGTCTTCTGGTGAAGCCATCGATAATTTTCAGTTAAGTATAAGTGGAGCGTCTCCTAGTCCTTAGTTGGACTTACTTTGTATATCTTAGAGATACATAAAGGTTTTTATTGGTTCTTGCAAGTACCATAACCGAAGGACTCGTGTTTTCACGAGCAATATCGTAATCGATAACTCCTTTTGAAGTTTTGGAACTAGACTAGAGAGAAAGGATGCCTAGTCTTAGACTCGGGAATTTGTTTTGTCTTGGTAATAATAATAGGGACTCCCGATTGGAGGACTCATGTCCGGTTCCTCCAGTTGGAACTCCGACTTACGAGCTGTACGTTAAACATGGGGTAGGCCCCATCGTTTACAACGAGGTATGGATTAAATACACTAGGAAAGACGGTGTTTTAAAATGGCCCCAATATGGTAGCTTTGATTCCGAAATCTTAGACAACCTTGAAGTTAAACTCTTCAAAAAGAAAGCCCGGCCGGCGATGTTTGACTCTTTCCGCATATGGCGCAAAGAAGCCAAACAAAAAGAAATTAAATTAGCTAAGAAAAATAAGAGAGAAGAGGGACTTTCAGTAATGCAAGCTGCCGTGCAGTTTAAAGATAATGAGGAAGAGCAGATAAATGAACAATTGCACAGGCAACGTAAAATGGCAATAGATAAGTGTTATCCAGTTTTGCCGTCTCTTCAGCAAGGGAAAGCAAAAGAGCGTGAAAAAGACCAATTAATGTCGCAATTGCTAACCTCGCCACCGCCCTATGCGCAGAATGCTACCGCACCCCCGCAACCTTTAGTTGCACAAGCTGCGCCTCTGGCTTTTCCACAGCACCCACCAGCTGTTCTTCAACTGGCTCCTACTTCTTCGGTGCAGCCTCCTCTAGGCCCACCGACCAATTCTGTTGCTCCTGTGTTTTCTACGATCTTGCCTACTGTACTTTCTACAAATGCCCCTTCTATGATTTTGCCTAGTACCACATCTATTATTCCTCATGCCTCTTCTGTCATCTCTGCATCCGCTTTACCTCACCCCGTTCTTTCATCTGTTTGTTCTTCCGTTTCACCTTCCCTTCGGCAGAAAATGGCCAGTACTGTTACTAATCTTCTTTTACCACTTTTCGGGTCGCCTGCTACGACCCCTAACATAGGAAAAAGACAGTTGCGAAGTCAACTGCCCGATTATCAAGAGAGAGATTCCCTGAATAATTTAGCTCGGAAATGGGTCATGGACACTGCAAAATATGATTTACAGTCTGTCATGGAAGTTTTCCATCAATGGGAAACAGCGACACAGAGATATGTGTTCGAACAGATGTGTGTTTTTCTTTGCGAAGATTTAGAAGACAATGATCAGGATTGCCTCCCACAAGAGATGTGTCGTATAAGGTTTCATTTTAGTCTGGGTATGATTGTAGGTCCCGATGTGGAAGAAGCAGTTGAAATGCTATTATCACATCGAAGTAAGGGAAGTAGTTCTGGGTCACCATCAGAATCTTGAGCATCTAGTAGGAAAAAGGCACGACAATACCCTATGAGAGAAGTTCCCCCACAGTGGAGAGAGGGTGACGCGACAGCTGTCCCACCTGTCCTGCCCCACTTTCACCGAGTATGGGTACATGTTCCATGGAAGCGAGCTGAAGTTTTAGCACTCAAACAAACACTACCAGATCCGCGTAAAAATCCTGCAGGGTACTATAAAGAATTGTCGCAAACTGCTGGATCATGTATTATGAATTTAGCTGATATCGATATGTTATTCGGGAACGTCGTTCCACAGCCTTTATGGGGAAAAATTCGTCATGAAGATCATGACCAGGAATTAGGTGACACGTGGGCTAATATCACTGTTGCAGATGCACGACAAGTTGGTGGTGCAAAACCTGAGCCCCTGATAGCGGAACTACCTGGTAGGATAGTAGATTACATGAAGACAATAATGCCTGCGATACGTGTAAATTGGGATAAGTTATCTGCATGCAAGCAAAAGAAAGAAGAAACTGTGTCAGATTTCTTCACCAGATTTGAAGAAACATTCATTGACCACAGCGGTCAAGATATGACCACAGAAGGTGGTCAGAGATTGTTCGTCGATAAATTTGTGCACAATCTGCTTCCAGACTTGTGTAGAAAATTGAAAGATTCAGAAAGCTCTTGGGCAGTCTCATCTTCAGCCCAGATATTAGCTACCGCACAATACTATGAGAATAGAGACAAGGATGAGAAAGATAAAGTAGAGAAGAAAACTAGAGAACTCAAAACGAAGGTTTTGCTACAGCAAGCATATCCTCCACGTGGTGGTGGTAACATAAATAATAATGGTCCGAATCACTACCGGAACACTTTTCAGCAACCGCAGAGAAACTTGCAGAGATTCGATTACAATCAAAACCGCGTAGGTCCCAATCAGTGTTTATACTGCAAACAAGAAGGTCATTACAAATATGACTGTCCTGCCCTGTCGCAACGTACGAACGAGTTTTCTGGTGTACGAGGCCGTGGTAGTCAGCAAGCGCCTAGAGGTAGAGGGCGTGGAAACACCCCTCAGGACGCACGTCCCCCTCCACCACAAAACTCTATGAACAGGTTTGACCAGCAAAATAACGTATCTGACAGGACAGCTCAATACTACGTCGATGAGTATTACACAGAAAATGAGCAGTGGGAGAATAACGATTGCTAGGACAGCCTTAGACGAAGAGAGGGAGTTGTTTCAGTTCCAGTAGATCAGAGTGGACCTTACGTTGAGGTGATTACATCGGGTGTGTCAGAACCTTTTCTGTTGGATACTGGTGCTACAAAGAGTTCTATTATGCACTCCAAACTCCCTGGCGCACCTTTGTCTGGCGAAATGAACGTTTCCGTAGGTTTTTCTGGCGCCCCGGTTAGAAATCCGATTTCTGACCTTTTATCTCTTTCTGTTGGTCCTTGTGAATTCGAAGCACCCCTTATTTTGACAACAGGTTGTGGTGAAAATTTGCTAGGATTAGATTTGCTAAAAAGATTGTATGCGACTTTGTACTGTTCTCCCTCAGGAGTACAACTGACTTTAGGTAAGAAAGTGGTTTCTCCCATGTATTTGTCGAGAAATACGCTTCCAACAGAATTGACACTTCTACCAGATATTCTTTGGGCTACTGGTCCGAATGATGTAGGTCTTTTAGAAATTCCGCCATATGTTGTAACATTGAAGTCGAATGTCAAAATGCCACGAATTCCCCAATACCGAATATCGAATGAGGGCGAAAAAGCTTTGCTAGCGATTGTTTACGAGTTGATTGAGAAAGACGTAATAGAGGAAACACGAGGAAATGTTTGCAATAGTCCTGTTCTGCCTGTTTTAAAACGAACTGACCCTTCTCAGCCACCTGTATATAGATTTGTGATCGATCTTAGGGAAGTAAATAAGATAGTGGTGCCACAATTCCCAGTCGTCCCCGACATTACAACATTATTGACTATGATTCCAGCATCCGCATCATGGTTTTCGGTGATTGACCTGAAGAATGCTTTCTTCAGTATCCCGATCGCGGAGGAGAGCAGGGATATTTTTTCCTTTAGTTTAGGTGGTCGCAGTTTCCGCTTTAAACGCGCTCCTCAAGGCTACTGTGAGAGCCCCTCAATATACAGTCAAGCTCTGAAAAGTCAGCTTGACGCAATGGTTTTGCCCAAAGGTTCCACTCTCGTACAGTATGTGGACGATTTGCTCATAGCCGCGGATACTGAGAAAATATGTAAAATGGCCACATTGGCACTACTGCGTCATCTATGTGATCTACATCACAAGGTGTCACTTTCCAAGCTCCAATATTGCCGACAAGAAGTGACCTACTTAGGTCATCTCTTATCGAAGGAGGGAAGGAAACTGACCCCAGAAAGAATTCAGGCAATAGCTAAATTGAATGTGCCAAGAACACAGAGAGAAGTACGCGCTTTCTTGGGCATTACATCGTACTGTAGACAGTGGATTCCAAATTTTTCGTTATTAGCCAAACCCTTATTGGCACTAACGTGTACAAATACACCCAATCCCATTCCTTGGTCTGATGAGTGTCAGAAAAGTTTTCTCGAATTACGCACAGCATTATGTTCGGCCCCTGTGTTAGGTAACCCCAACTACAGTAAGCCTTTCACATTATATGTCCACGAGAAGGAGGGCTGTGCATTGTCTGTGCTGACTCAGTTATACGGAGATAGACAACGGCCATGCGCCTATTTTTCGTCAACTTTGGATCCGGTAGCACGAGCATTGCCAAGTTGTCTAAGGGCCACAGCAGCAGCAGCTGTTTCTATTCGACAGTCTGCAGGCCTAGTAATGAATAATACACTAATCGTGATGGTCCCGCATGCAGTAGACACATTGTTAAATAGGACCAAGACACAGCACTTAACTAGTGCTCGACTGTCCAGTTACGAATTGACGCTACTAGCAAGCCATGTGCACATCAAAAGATGCAGCACCCTGAACATCGCCACATTGTTACCAATTGCTGAGGAATCGGATGCTTCAGAAAAGCACGATTGTTTCCTCAGGACGGAGGAGGAGACCAAAGGGAGAGTTGATCTATCCGATACTCCTCTCGCCGAATGTGATGGTACATTATGGGTGGATGGTTCATGCTTTAAACTCCCAAACGGTAACGTGACTACAGCGTATGCTGTCACAACTTTGCACACAATCGTTGAAACTGCGCGAATACCACATGGTTCGGCTCAAGCCGCCGAACACGTGGCACTTACGAGAGCATGTGTGTTATCAAAAGGAATGAAAGTGACTGTCTATACCGACAGTCAGTATGCTTTTGGAGTGGCTCACAGTTTTGGACGATTGTGGAGAGAACGTGGGTTCCTGACTTCGCATGGAGCTAAGATTCAGCACGGTCAGTTGGTGAATGAGCTTCTTGAATCACTGACGTTGCCCCTGAAAGTAGCAGTTGTGAAATGTAGTGCACACAAGAAAGTGATCGATGAATGAATGAATGAATACTCATTTCTATAGCGCGTGGTTACCCGGAGGCATCCCAGCGCTGCGGTGCATCAATTCATCATCCGAGAGATTACAGAAATAGGAAGGTTTTTAACATTTTTCTAAACCTAGTGTGGTTCTGTTCCATCCGAATAGAGTCCGGCAGATTATTCCAGAGCTTGGCTGATTGGACAGAAAAACGTCTGCCGCCCATACGGATTCTCCTTATTCGTGAGACTGTCAGAAGATTCTTACTACTGGATCTCAAGGACCTATTGGTTTGGTAAGGGCAGAACAGAGGTTGGATTAGAGCAGGACCTATCTTGAGGAGGGCTTTATGAACAATGGTCATCGCCTTGAATTCCACCCTTTGTTGTATTGGCAACCAATGGAGTTGTTGGAGTGCAGGTTTAGCGGAAGTTCGGCGCGGTGTCTTTAGAAGCATCTGGGCCGCACAGTTCTGTACCGTCTGGAGGACCCTGAGTGTCCCCAGTGGTGCGCCTAAGTATACTGCGTTGGCATAGTCCAGGCGTGTTAGAATCAGGGCCTGGACTAATATCCGCCTTGCTTCGAACGGGAGTAATTCAATAATTTTCCTAAGGGCTTGCATCAGGGCGAAACAGGTTGCTGCTACCTTCTGAGCTTGTGCCAAAAAGTTAAGAGCTGGGTCCAGCCAGACCCCTAAGCTCTTAATTTCCTTTTTGGGGGTAGGGGGGTGTCCTAAGATAGTAGGCCACCATCCGTCCACCGTTGATGGAGCATCATGTCCCAACATCATGATCTCTGTCTTTGTTCCATTGAGTTTCAAAAAGGAGGCATCCATCCACTCACGAACCTTACTGAGACAAGAGGAGAGTTTATCATAGGAAGACATCCGATCAGAAAGGGTGATGATAAGCTGTGTATCATCAGCATACGTCACTAGTTTGTGGAAAAGTAAATTTTGCCATGTTCTGTGTCCCTACGCGTCCTCCATCATATGTTATATGGGCATGATTAATATGCATATGTTATTCCCCATGTTCGATTAAAGACGCAATTATAGTTGTGTCCACCTTTAGTATGTCAGTTTCCAGTTCTCGTGAATACTACGAATATCAGGCCTATGTAAAGCTACGTTGCCACGTTTCTCAGTGTGCACGTTATTCCATTGTAAAGTCTCCGTTTCTAGGCCTCAAAAGGGCCTGGACACCAGATTCAGCTCCTGTCCCCTGAAGCCTCGCTGAGGAGCGATACAGCCCCCGCCTGTATCCTCGACCCTTCACTTACTTCCTGCCTCGCAGTGCCCGGTTCAGCCTGGCTCTGCCTCTAAGTCTGCCAAGAGTATGTTATGATTCCAGTTATCAGTTCAGTCCTCCTTCTCTGCATTCCTAAAGCTACTGAATCGCATCAATAGTTACCGTCATAGTCTAGCTTTTACGTCTCCATGTAAGAGAAATACTGCATTTAATGATCATTTAATATTCTTCATCACGCACTACATGTAGAATAATGCATGCTCCAGTCCTAGAGTCTGTTAGCCTTTACCCCGATAACTTTTGGATTCTATCAACATGTTCTCTAAACATCAGATACTAGATACTACTTAGGTACATGTCGCCCTGACTCTCCAGACTTCAGTCTCTGCTCCTAGCACAGAGTTCATAGCCCCCAGCTTCTCCTAGTAACACGTCATTGCCAGTTTGCGCGCACCATCAGGTTAGAGGTCCCGGCTCCTTAGGTAGCCCCCTCCATGGTTTCCACCCCATTCATGACATATTCTGTTATGTTTACATCACATGTCTATGTATACGCCCTGTTACACCTCTTTTCACCCTTATCTTTCGCGACTGCTACGCGTCATGCCTATTGCTCCACCCACTGCTACGCCTATTGCAATGTAATGCTATGTGTTTGCGTTATGTATATATGCCCATGTACTGTTATTAAAGATCTCGCTAGTCATTCCAGATCCTGACCCCGGCAGCGCTGCCAGGGCTTGCCATCCTATTCCTGTGCAGGTTGTCCTGTCCCTGTCCTTATGCTGTATTAAACCTGCAAAACTCCTACTACCTCGAATCTTGACTCTTATTTATTGAGCTATCTGTTATTCATTTATACATTCAAAAAGAGAGGTATTATTTATTTATTTACCACATAATGGCGCCCGAATAGGGACTTGCACTTTCCCCACGCGTCAGTGAAGCCACGCCGACCCCCTGACCCTCTGCAGTCGTGACGGAACTCTTCTGCGCACCGGCAGATATTTCTGCTTCAAGTATCCCTCAGGCCCACGGAGGAGACGGAGGAGGCGGTCCAGCATCCAGACGAGACGGTGGAGGAACGCGGCGAGTCCCGACCAGAGCCCAAGCCGAGAGTCCAAGGTCCGAGGTATCCGGAGGCCCACCCGTAACAGAAGTCCGAAGTTCGTCCGTCCGGCGTCCAAGCAGTCCCGTCCAGTCTGAAGCTTTCCGTTCTTACTGCCCGGTGAGTACCATTACTGGGGTAGTATCTAGACAGGGTCAATTTAATTGACTCTGGTCCGTGGGTTGGTGGTACACAAGCCCACAAACGAAGTGTCCACTCCGGTGGATACGGGTCCTGACGTGTCTCTGTATGAGACCGGTAAGTTTCGTACTGTTTCAGCAGTGCATCTAGTTTCTGTTCTAGTCAGTTCTGTTCTCGAGAAAATTCATGTATTCTGTTTTCCGTATTCCAGGTAGTATTCTGTTCGAACTGTTATTCTGAATGTTCTTCATGTATCTTGATGTCGTGGAATGAGTGTGGAGTAGTTATCGTGTTTATTGTGTATCGTATTGTGTCCAGATTATAGTTCAGTCATGCCGCTCTTTTCAAAACTGCGTCAGTTGAGAACTAGAAAAGGTCTGCTAGAAGCAGCAGTTCCTGTCCCGCCTAGGGACAGTCCAGGTCATTTTATGTATCAGAAGCATGGCATAAGCGCCATATTGTATCTAGATTTATGGGTCGAGTATACCAAACAGTTAGAGGAAAAGTATAGATGGCCTGTGTCAGGCACATGGGATGCCGAGTGCATCATGAGAGTAGAAGAAGCATTATGGAAAAAGAAAGCCAGACAGTCACAGAAAGATGCCATCGAGTTATGGCGCAAAGAATCTCATAAAAGAACCGAAAAAGAAATCAGAAAGTCAGAATTAAGTAGAGAATCCTTGGAACGAGCCCAAGAAAGGGAATTAATCGAGATTGGTGAACGAGTTAAAACCGAACAGTCAGACAGACAGAGGCATGCTCTTATTAAGGGTATGTATCCTCTTCTTGCCGAGGGCCTGCCAAAAGCGACCCCGGAGGCATCCAGTAACTTTCCGCCACCATTAGTTCCGACCAAGCTACGTCACAAACAGACCGCAGCTGATATTTTCATTTCGTCCTATTTGGACGACACAGTCCCAGAATATGCAAATCCTGTTCGCGCTCCGCCAGTCCCTGTAAATCAGGCACTCCCCGTTTCTCCGGACACCGGGGTACCCCTTGCAGTACCTGTTACGGTCCCCCCGGTCCAGCCCGCCATACCAGTTCAGCCCGCATTTCAATTTCCTGCAACACTAGTACGAAGAGGATCAGTCGACGATTCTAGTTTAGGGGCCGCAGGAGGAGGTCCTCCTCAGACCCCGCCGCCACATAAGCGTTTAACGTCAGCCGAATTACATGCACAAGCGTCACAGCGTACGCCCAGACATCAGTCTGTAGCAGAAATAAGAAAAGCCCTTAATGAATGCGGCTATGATCCAGTCCCAGGCGAGGATAATATGGTTTTATATTCATTACGTGTAAGAAAGGTGGCCGAGTATCTAGTCACCCTACCGAATATGAAAGAAGATCTAGACAGAATATATCGTTTCATCCGTACAGGGGATGATCCAGAAAGCATTGGCGAAGTCATGTCTCAAAGGAAAGCCGAGATCCAGCTCATGATACTAAAGTTTTTGATTAATTGTTTAATAAGAGAACAAGATTACCCGTCCAAAGATCAAGCCGAAATGAGAACCCTGACAAAGTGGAGTGATAATATAGCCGAGGGTAAGCACAGGACCATCAGTGCTATGGAAAGTATGTACAAGAAAATCCGTAAAGAAATAATAAAGTTACACGAACAGCGTAAAGCAGCACAAGTAAGCGAGAAAGAAAGTAACTCTGATACTGAAGAGGTAGAAGACGAGAATTCCGCCAGAATAGCGTATGTAGGAAAATCTAGATTTCCAGATCGCCATTTACGCCTAGAACACAAGTCAACTTTCCATCATCCAGCACCAGAACAAGGTTCTCTAGAACAAGTGTTTCAGGCTACCGATCACATTCTGAAATCACGAATTGGTTACAGTGAGTTAAGTACTATGCATGAACAAGAACTAGCCCGATCAGCAGTCCGATGGACTACTGATTCTACCACTTTTCCAGACGAAATAGTGGCACAAATGTTTCTGAAAATGCCCCCAGCCGAGCAACGACTGGCGGGTATGTATATGATTCAGCACCTCATTACATTGTATGAGGGTCAGCACTCTGATCCAGGCCCGTTACATGATATCCTGAACGAGTTACTCCAGTATAGATGGAAAGGTTTAGGTACCGATTTAATTAGTGTCATTCTAGAACAGCGTCACAAATATAGAACGTTTTTGAACCCGCATTTTGTTCATGTCTCACCCCCAGAAAGTAAACCATTTTACATGGAGAGACAGAATCCGTTACGAGAAGTCCACCCAGTTAGAGGAACGGGTGGCGAACTAGAACGAGTGTTTGTTTACACCCCGATCACAAAGATGGAACTCTTAGAGATGAAAAAATTAATTCCCTGTCACGATAAAGATCCAGCAGGGTTCCATCGAGAATTAAAAGACATGCTCCGTATGGGAGAATACACGTATCCAGATATAATTAAAATGTTAAAGGTTCTGCTGCCCGCAGGGGTGTATGAAAAGCTCAAGGAAAAAGAATGGGAGGTGGGAGAGAAAAAGATCGATTGGGCAGTTCTAGAAGCTGAAGATAAGGCACGAGTACAAGGTACCGGTCTTGGAGCGAAATGTAAAGAATTACCTGAATTATTGATTCAAGTTTTACCCAGATTGTTAACAACGAAAAAGGAAGACTGGGATGCAATCTCAGCCTGTAAACAAAAACAAGACGAAGACATTAGTGATTTTTATTCTAGATTTGAGAAATGTTTTAGCATCAACAGTGGCCTCAAGACAAGTAGTGAGTCATACCCTCACCTTTTTGTTACTAAATTAGTCGAGAATTCAAGTCCACCAATTAAAAATCGAGTTTTGAAAGTCGAAAGTACCTGGCAAGCTAATACCCCGTCCCAGATGTTACAGATGCTCCAATACCACCAGAATAGAATCAGGGAAGAGCAAGAACACGAGAGAAAGCGTATGAAAGACACGAAAATGAAAGTACTAGTTGCACAATCTGTTCCTCAAGACAGTCAGAAGAGGGGTCCGAATCAAGCCAGTCATCCTGCAGCTCCCGTTAAAGGGAACTGCAATTATTGTAAACAGCCAGGTCATTTTATAAACGAGTGTGCAGTTCTGAAACACAACATAGCTACTGGTAAGACTAAAGAAAGACCACGTCCGCCTAGACAAGAACAAGTTTCACAGATTCCTCAGCCACAGAATGCACCACAGACAGTTACAGCACCGCAGCCCATCGCTGCAACACAGCATGTTACACAGCAAATGTATCAGTATGCACAGTCCGAGTATCCAGAGTACCAGCAGTATTCATGAAACAGCCTAGAGAGGGAGGTAGGCTTGCCTCTCATCGAGATACCTGTAGATCAAGAAGGTCCCTATGTTCACAGTCAAGTATTAGGGAAAGACAGAAAGTTTTTGATTGATACAGGGGCAAGTAGGACCACAATTAGCCACGCCGAAGTTCCAGGGGCTCCGCTCTCAGGCTCAAGAAATGTTTCCCTTGGATTTTCAGGAAAACCCATTGTAAATGAAATATCAAAGCCAGTTACTCTAGAAGTAGGTCCATTGTCCCGTACTACTGATCTGTTACTTACTAAGTCATGTCCAGAAAACCTATTAGGCATTAAAACACTGAAAGAGTTAGGTGCAGTTATATGCTGTTCCCCAGAGGGAATACGTCTGTTCCTACGTGACTTTAAGGGTCACTATGTATTACGAGATTTTGATCCCAGATTGTCTAATGTTCCGCAGCATTTATGGGCGCAAGGTCCAACTGATGTTGGTTATATGCAAATCACACCCCATCGTGTGACTCTCAAGCCAGGTGTAGTGTTACCACGAATCAGACAGTATAGATTGCCACCGGAGGCTGTAGCAGCCTTATCCAAAATTATTGACGAGCTCATCGCTCAAGGAGTGGTTGTAGAAACTGACTCCAATGTATGCAATTCTCCGATCATTCCAGTCATGAAACGTACTGATCCAAATGCACCCCCAGTATATCGATTAGTGATTGACCTACGAGAGCTTAATAAATGTATTATTCCCCAGTACCCAGTTGTCCCAGATATCTCTTCCCTATTGACAGCCATTGATTCAGAAGCCTCATTTTTTACAGTCATAGACCTCAAGAATGCATTTTTTAGTGTCCCCATTCATCCAGACAGCCAGTTCCTTTTCGGATTTTGTTTAAATGGAAGGAGCTATATGTTCACACGAGCTCCTCAAGGTTTCACAGAAAGTCCTAGTATTTACAGTCAAGCACTTAAGAGACAACTAGACAACATTCACATGCCAACTGACACTGCCCTGCTCCAGTATGTCGATGATCTCCTGATCACAGCCCGTTCTGAACGTGCTTGCGAGCGAGCATCCCTTACAGTCTTGTATTTCCTAGCCGAGATGGGGCACAAGGTGTCCCCTTCGAAGCTTCAATTCTGTGTCCAGCAAGTGGTCTACTTAGGACACTTACTGTCCAAGAGGGGTAGGCAGTTGACACCTGACCGTATCCAGTTAATAGCGAGTCTTCCTCAGCCCAAGACCCAGAAGGAGGTACGTGCTTTTATCGGCCTCACTTCTTACTGCCGACAATGGATTCCTCAGTATGCATTTCTAGCCAAGCCACTGATACAGTTAACGACACAGGAGGCAGCCGTATCGACTGTCCTCCCTTGGACATCTGAACATACACTCAGTTTTAATGAGTTAAAGAAAGCCCTATGTCAAGCTCCAGTTCTAGCCACACCAAGCTACAGTAAGCCTTTTACACTTTTCGTAACAGAACGTGAAGGTACAGCATTATCTGTTCTCACACAAGATCAAGCAGGACAATACAAGCCTTGTGCTTATTTTTCGAGCACATTAGATCCTGTAGCCCAGGCTCTCCCTGCGTGCCTCAAGTCAGTTGCAGCCACAGCACTAGCTATCAGACAAAGTGATTCCATAGTATTAGGACACTCCCTGACAGTACAAGTTCCACACTCCGTGGAAGTTCTTTTAAACCGAACACAGACTCAGCACTTGACAATTGCACGTTTAACAGGTTATGAATTGACACTGTTTCAGCCACACATAGAAATCAGACGCTGCAACGTCCTAAATCCTGCTACACTGTTACCGTCAGTTACTTCGAATTCTGCCACACACGATTGTGTGGAAGTAGTCAACATCACGACAAAGCCAAGACAAGATCTGACAGATATTCCGTTACCAGATCCCGACCTGACACTTTATGTGGATGGTTCATGTATGAGAACAAGTACAGGAGAACTAGTCGCCGCGTATGCAGTGACTACCGACACCGAAGTTATTAAGACACACCGTATTGATACCCTGTCCGCTCAAGCAGCAGAGCTAGTTGCTCTGACACAAGCCTGCATACACGCTAAAAACCGGAAAGTTAATGTTTACACAGATTCACGCTACGCATTTGGAGTCGTACACGACTTTGGAGTGCTCTGGCAGGAGAGAGGTTTCATGACTTCTCATGGAACCAAGATTCAGCATGGTCTCCTTATTCAAGCTCTGTTAGATGCAATACATTTACCGACATCCATTGCTATCATGAAATGCAAGGCACACACGAAAGTTACTGACATTATTTCCCAGGGTAACGATCTAGCAGATCGCACAGCCAAGCTTACAGCACAGACTCCAGACATTCCAGTTAACATGACACACACTCCAGATCCGACTACATGTATGACAGTTAAGGACCCTACTCAAGATGTCATAGATATCCAGTTACATGCTACTCCCGAAGAAATCAAGAAATGGTCCGAACAAGGAGGGGTCCAGACAGATCAAGGATGGTTAACGAAAGGAAAAGCCACTTGGTTTCTCCCCGACTCTATGGTTCAAGTCATTATCAATACCGCACATAGTCCAGCACATTTAGGAGAAAAAGCTATGTTAGACAGTATCCAGAACATTTGGTTCAACAAGCATTTACGAGCTGCAGCCAAGCAGAAAGTCCGTACCTGTATGATATGTTGTCAGTTTAATCCAGGTAAAAGTGTCCCGGTGGAACAAGGTGGATTCCAACCTCCTGACCACCCTTTTGAAGTCCTCCAGATGGATTATATTCAGATGGAGCGATGTCGAGGTTTCAAGTACGTCCTCGTAGTTGTATGCGCTTTGTCCAGGTGGACAGAAGCATATCCAGTCCCAGATTACACAGCCGCGACCACTGCCAAGCAGTTGGTTCGTGAGTTCTTCCCCCGTTATGGACTCCCTAGGGTCGTATATTCTGATAACGGCCAGCCATTCTCCTCAGAGTTAATGAAGCATGTTTCCCTTTTGTTAGGGTACCAGTGGAAGTTCCATTGTGTACGCCACCCTGAAGCAGCAGGTCTCGTAGAGAGACATAACCAGACCCTGAAAATCCGCATCGCCAAAGTATGTAAAGAGAAAGGTGTGGACTGGCTAGTAGCTCTGCCAGTCGCTTTGTTCTATATGCGCATGGTCGCACATTCCAGATCAGGTCTGTCCCCGTATGAGGTCGTTTTCGGCCGCCCCCCTAACATGTGGGGTACACCCAGACCCCGAAGTATTACAGATGTTTCAAGTAATATGCTGACAGATTACCTAGCTTCCTTGATGTCTGCCCTCAACTCTTGTCGTTCACAGGTTGCCGCCGCATTTCCAGACAATACCGAGGTGGCACCGCATGAAATCGTTCCAGGATCCATGGTCTTGGTTCGTAATTTTGACCGCTCAAGTCCGCTGGAGCCTCGCTGGAAGGAGCCCCGACAGGTCCTCCTCGCCACACGTACAGCCGTGAAGTTGGAGGGACGCAAAGGCTGGGTGCATCTTTCGCACGTAAAGAAGTTTTATGGACTGAAACCGGTCTCAAAGAACATTTCCCAGGATTTGAAGGATTACCAAAGTACTATTCTTAAGGACTGTCCCGCAAAAAACAATGATACTGCACCCTCCCTGTTAGAGAAAACTCCACAGCAGGAGTATAAGTTGAAACTCCGGTCTAGTAAAATAAGTCAGCCAGTTTGATTGTCTAAGTCCTCCCCTAGGTGAAACGGTTAGACTGTTTCTGACATGTATAAAATAGACCCCCATAGTGAGAGAGTTAGTCAAAACTCAATCCGATGTATCGTTTTTCTATGTTTCATATTATTTCTCAGCATTATGATTTCCTGCACCAGTTATGCATTTTACCTGTATTTTCCAGTTTCTCATGTAAATAAGTCTGCTAATGTTACGGTGGAGCACACGTTTAGTGATCTGCCTCCTCATGAACTCTCTTACCGCCTCGCTATGCGAAATAATTCTTTCATCCGCATGTTACATTATTCACACCAGACCAGCAATGCCACTAATTGTTGGGTGTGTGGTCGACTCCCCCCTTTTCAGACACCGAAGGGAGTTCTGCCACTCTTTCCTTATCCTTTTTCACATAATGGTTCGTGTGGAGCATGGTCCACGTTAACGTCATCCTCAACAGATATGTCTTTTCTTAACAGTACCTGTTTTCCAGACAAGCAAGGTCTCCCCCACAGAACGGGGTTAGATCTAGAAAATGAAGTGTATAATTTAGGTAATTATTCTTCGAATTTCATGGTCCTGAATGTTCAGTCTGATACTACTCCAGACTTACCTGCAATTTCAGTACTACCAGTCAAAGGCGAATTATGTGTCCGAAATAATGGTTCTACACACGTAGGACATAGTGATTGTACTACTATTGTCAAGTATAGTGACAGTGGGAAATCTATTTTCAAAGCTTCACGTCATTCTTATTTTATTTGTGGTCAGACCGCATATGTTCGTCTGCCCCTCGATTGGGAGGGAACCTGTTACATTGCCTTCCTACTGCCACCGGTTTTTCTAGCCCCACCCGATTATCATAGAAACACACATCTAGTACACATTAGACATAGAAGGGAGATCGAGTCCCCAATTGTCGATTATACTGAAACTGCTCTAGAACAGTATACAGATTTCAATAGAGGTTTCTTCTTCTTTATAGGACCTATCCAGAATAGTAAGCTAATCCGCAGGTTAACCAGAACCCTTGAAGCTGTAGTAAATGAGACTGCCTCTGCTCTAGGTAACTTAACCGAAGAGCAATCTGCTATGAGATTTGTAGTTTTGCAAAATCGTCTCGTCCTTGACGTCATACTGGCCGATAGGGGCGGGGCCTGTAGAGTCATCGGATCTAGTTGCTGCATTTTCATTCCAAATAACGCGCCGTCTGTTTATTCAGCTATAACCAGACTCCATAAAATTGCCCATCTGTTACATCAAAATCCAGGCACCTGGACATGGTCCGGTTGGCTCTGGAGTATAATTTCTGCCTGGGGATGGAAAGTCTTGTCCTTTCTAGGTATTGCAGTAGCGATTATATTCAGCTGCTGCCTCTGTATACAATGTGGCCCTGCGATTTGCGGCATTTGTGCTACCTCTTGTATTCCTAGTCCCAAGCCCCGTTCTAAATCCCGTTCCAAGAAAATTCGAGACGAGCAAATGATACTGTATGAAATAATAGATGGTATCATGAATATTGATGTTTCCTGAAGGAAACGTAGTGACAAGGAGGGAATGTGGAAAAGTAAATTTTGCCATGTTCTGTGTCCCTACGCGTCCTCCATCATATGTTATATGGGCATGATTAATATGCATATGTTATTCCCCATGTTCGATTAAAGACGCAATTATAGTTGTGTCCACCTTTAGTATGTCAGTTTCCAGTTCTCGTGAATACTACGAATATCAGGCCTATGTAAAGCTACGTTGCCACGTTTCTCAGTGTGCACGTTATTCCATTGTAAAGTCTCCGTTTCTAGGCCTCAAAAGGGCCTGGACACCAGATTCAGCTCCTGTCCCCTGAAGCCTCGCTGAGGAGCGATACAGCCCCCGCCTGTATCCTCGACCCTTCACTTACTTCCTGCCTCGCAGTGCCCGGTTCAGCCTGGCTCTGCCTCTAAGTCTGCCAAGAGTATGTTATGATTCCAGTTATCAGTTCAGTCCTCCTTCTCTGCATTCCTAAAGCTACTGAATCGCATCAATAGTTACCGTCATAGTCTAGCTTTTACGTCTCCATGTAAGAGAAATACTGCATTTAATGATCATTTAATATTCTTCATCACGCACTACATGTAGAATAATGCATGCTCCAGTCCTAGAGTCTGTTAGCCTTTACCCCGATAACTTTTGGATTCTATCAACATGTTCTCTAAACATCAGATACTAGATACTACTTAGGTACATGTCGCCCTGACTCTCCAGACTTCAGTCTCTGCTCCTAGCACAGAGTTCATAGCCCCCAGCTTCTCCTAGTAACACGTCATTGCCAGTTTGCGCGCACCATCAGGTTAGAGGTCCCGGCTCCTTAGGTAGCCCCCTCCATGGTTTCCACCCCATTCATGACATATTCTGTTACGTTTACATCACATGTCTATGTATACGCCCTGTTACACCTCTTTTCACCCTTATCTTTCGCGACTGCTACGCGTCATGCCTATTGCTCCACCCACTGCTACGCCTATTGCAATGTAATGCTATGTGTTTGCGTTATGTATATATGCCCATGTACTGTTATTAAAGATCTCGCTAGTCATTCCAGATCCTGACCCCGGCAGCGCTGCCAGGGCTTGCCATCCTATTCCTGTGCAGGTTGTCCTGTCCCTGTCCTTATGCTGTATTAAACCTGCAAAACTCCTACTACCTCGAATCTTGACTCTTATTTATTGAGCTATCTGTTATTCATTTATACATTCAAAAAGAGAGGTATTATTTATTTATTTACCACAAGTTGCACTCCCCAGGGTAACACCACCTCAGCCAGAGGCCTCATATAGATATTAAATAATGTTGGGCTGAGGGATGACCCCTGGGGAACGCCACAGTGAAGATGCACAGGTGGAGAACAGATGTCATCCTCAAATACAGAAAAAGTCCGATCGGAGAGGAAGGATTGTAACCATTTCAGCGCGGTCCCAGTGACACCCACATCACCCAACCTTTGAATCAGGATGGAGTGATTAACGGTGTCAAAGGCCGCGCTGAGATCTAATAATAGTATGGCCGCACAGCTGCCCTGATCTACAATCCTTCTTGCTTCCTCAATTACAGCCACCAGTGCAGTCTCGGTGCCTTGTTTGCGCCTGAATCCTGTCTGGGAAGGGTGGAGTAGATTATGGGTTTCCAGATGGTTGGAAATCAGGGAATTAACATACTTTTCAGTAAGTTTGCTAATTGTTGGCAGCAAAGAGATAGGGCGATAGTTCGCCCAGTCATCGGGGTTGAGCTTGGGTTTTTTCAGTAATGCTTTCACTCTAGCATGTTTCCAGTGAAGGGGAACTTCCCCGGTTGTGAGTGAGGCACTAATCACCTCCTTAATCACCGGGGCCACAACATCAGAGACTAGGTTGAGCATGGTGGGAGGTGCTACATCGGCAGGTGAACCTGATTTAAGGTTACTTAGAAGTGATTGAACCTCCCGACAGTCAGGAGGAGGAAATGTCTCAAGGAGATTCACCTCCAAACTAGGGGATACCGCTGATAAACATGGTATATCATGGAAAGTGGAATAAATGTCTGTAATTTTTGAGACAAAAAAATGTGCTAGTTCTCTACAGCGAATATATGCAAGACTAGGATCAGCGGTGGGACTAGGTGGAGTAACCAGGGACTTGAATATTTTAAAGATTTCCCTAGAGGAGCTTGAGGCCGAGATGATTTTCTCCTGATAATAGTTGGATTGGGTGGATTTAATCAATTTTTTATAGTTGCGAAGGGCAGTCCTATAAGTATCCTTACTGTTTTGTTGGTAGTCTTTTCTCCAGAGCCTCTCCTTCTGTTTACAAAGTTGTTTAAGGGTTTTAAGCTCTGGGGTGTACCAGGCTTTTTTATTTGCTCCAATACGATGGGAAAGCCCAACCTTCGGTAGGGTCTGATTCAATGAGTCCTCAAGCCAACGGTTAAAACAGTCATTAGCGTCTGAAGGACAATTAGTAGTTTCTGGTACAGTTTCTAAAAGATTGAGTGTCCATTTCTCAGTTACTAATTTAGACCAGGGACGTCTGTATTTTTTTACAAAGCAAGCCTGGCCTATCTGTTCCTGGCGGGTAAGAGAGAAGGACAAAAGAGAGTGATCGGACCATGGAATTGAGGTATTATTCATAAACACAAGCGTGTTTAAATTAGTGTAACAATGGTCCAGGGTGTGTCCTGCTCTGTGCGTGGGGCCATGAACAATTTGTCTAAGTTGGACTGTGTTTAACGCTGTCAGCAAAGTCTGACAGATTGAAGTATCCGATTTATCTAACTGAATGTTGAAATCTCCCAGCACCGTGAAGTTGGGAGTATTGCAGGATAGATTGCTGACTGAACTTAACAAATCTTCACAAAACTGTCCCGTTGGTCCCGGAGGTCTGTAGACCAAGAGGCCTGAGAGCGAACATGTAGGGGAGAGAGTAATAGAGAACATCATACACTCTGACCCCAGAATGAGGACTTTCTCTATTCTGCAGTTTATTGATTTTTTATGTGCTATAGCAATCCCTCCTCCTCGTCCATCCATTCGATCTTGCCTCGACAAAGCATAGTTCGGAGGGAGGGCCCGAACAACATCAGGGTCGGAGCCGTCATTGGTCCACGTTTCTGTGAGGAAAAGGACTTCAATATCTGAATCCTCCAGTAGCATGGAGATCTCAAGGGCATGCTTAGGTAGGGATCGGCAGTTCAACAGAGCCAGTGAGAAAGGAGGCTGCTCATGGGTCCTTATATCTGGGTTAAAATGATAGTGGCAGCCCGAACATGACTCATGATCCTTATAGGTGTTTAGCAAGCTACAAGTGGGATCGATCTTACCTCTTAAGGACATGAGTTGGTTGCTGTTATATGATATAAGGGGATCGTTACCAGGTAATAGGCCAGGGGATCTGGCCCCTGGGCCCGGCGTGGCCCGGACGGGCCCAGACGGGCTTGCCTTTGGCGCGCCTTCGGCGCGCCGCCGGCGCGCCCGCTGCGCCCGCCCGCTGCGCCGGCGAAATCCTCCCTCCATTTTATAACACAAAAGAGGCGGGAAGGTGGCCTGAAAGCTGGTGCGGGGATCGTAATTCCCTCACCTAAAATGGCGTTTCCTCCGCTTTTCCACCGCCCCAGAACCTAAAATCGTTCTGGGCGGGTAAGGGTTCGAGGCCAGTGAGTGCCAAAAGACTCCTCCGTTAAAATCAATTTACACACACAGTAAAATAATGTCAGAGGATTGTGGCAATTTAAAAAACAATTTCAGGCAGTTTGGTATTGATATTACTAACCCCCGGCTTTCCGCCTCAGGGGACAACAGAATGAAGCACTGATCTGTGCTAGCGCGCTGACAAGCCTTAAATAGCCTCGGAGGAAAGGTGGCCTGAAAGCTGGTGCGGGGATCGTAATTCCCTCACCTAAAATGGCGTTTCCTCCGCTTTTCCACCGCCCCAGAACCTAAAATCGTTCTGGGCGGGTAAGGGTTCGAGGCCAGTGAGTGCCAAAAGACTCCTCCGTTAAAATCAATTTACACACACAGTAAAATAATGTCAGAGGATTGTGGCAATTTAAAAAACAATTTCAGGCAGTTTGGTATTGATATTACTAACCCCCGGCTTTCCGCCTCAGGGGACAACAGAATGAAGCACTGATCTGTGCTAGCGCGCTGACAAGCCTTAAATAGCCTCGGAGGAAAGGTGGCCTGAAAGCTGGTGCGGGGATCGTAATTCCCTCACCTAAAATGGCGTTTCCTCCGCTTTTCCACCGCCCCAGAACCTAAAATCGTTCTGGGCGGGTAAGGGTTCGAGGCCAGTGAGTGCCAAAAGACTCCTCCGTTAAAATCAATTTACACACACAGTAAAATAATGTCAGAGGATTGTGGCAATTTAAAAAACAATGATGTTGGTCGTGGAAATGCATTTGCTGATGAAACTGCTAAAGAAACGGCAAAGAATGTGATGAGCCGAATGTATGTTGCGAGCCCAGAAAGATGGACTGGTGATGTTGGAATATGTGAAGACACAATAGAGAGTGTGAAGTCCATCCAAGCTGAGGCCACGGAGAAAGAGTTAAGCATGTGGAAAGAAAGTACAGGGAGAATGGATGTAAATGGTTGTTGGATTGAATCGACAGAGCAACAAAGATGGTTGTTACCCGATGCGTATGTGCCTGCAGTGGTTACAATGGCTCATGGGATGGCCCATATCAGCGCGAAAGGGATTTGCGAGTTATTGGCCCCAGTGTGGAAGAATTCAGGGATTCCCAAGTGTGCAGAGAATGTTGTCAAGAATTGCATGGTATGTCTGAAACACAATCCTGGTAGGGGAACCCCAACTCCAGCTGGTCATTTCGCACCTCCTACGTATCCGTTCGAGGTTTTGCAGCTAGATTTCATACACATGGAGAGGTGCAACAACTTAAAATATGTGCTCGTGGTTGTTTGCGCCTTCTCAAGATGGGTAGAAGCCTATCCCCTAAGGGACAATACTGCCTTGTCCACAGCGAAAGCCCTTGTGAAAGAGTTCTTCCCCAGGTTCGGAATGCCTAGAATGGTCTGGTCGGACAACGGAAGTGAATTTGTGGGTTGTGTGATGAAACGAGTGTGTGAAGGGCTAGGCATTAGTCAGAAGTTCCACGCTGCAAATCACCCCCAATCAGCTGGATTAGTGGAATGTTACAATGGCACGCTTAAACTTAAATTGGCCAAAATCCAAGCGAGCACGGGTCTTAAATGGCCCGACGCTCTACCCTTAGCACTCCTATCCACCAGAATGACTGTGCATTCGCGAATGAAACTCAGCCCCTATGAAATAGTCTTTGGTCGGCCAGCCAACATATGGGGAGTGCCTAGGCCCACGAAGTTTAGCGAGCTGCAACACCCAATTTTGCTTGACTATTTGTATGAATTGACGGCTAAATTGCGTGTTTTATATCAACAGGTCCACAACACCTTGCCTCCGGTTTCCGAGACACCGGGTCACTCCATTGACCCTGGCACCTGGGTTCTGGTCAAGAATTTCCAGAGAACAAGAAACGACCAGCCCAGATGGACCGGACCTCACCTCGTCCTCCTGTCTACAAGGACAACTGTTAAGGTGGAGGGGAAGGCCAATTGGGTCCACGGGATCCATTGTAAGAAAATACCTTTCCCTCTGCCACATGACCAATGGGTCCGGACAGGAGGCACTGACTCAAAGCGCACAATTGATGAACGCGTAAAAGAAGACAGTAAGAACATTTTTCAAGAAACTACGCCGCCATCAGAACAATTGAACTCTGTGGAACCTGAGCTACTATTTCCGGACCAGACAGCACCCGGGAAAAGACGCTATAATTTCCGACCGAGAAAAACAGACTAAAGTAAAAGTGATTTATTTTTGATCCGAGAGAAAAACCTGTGGACTAATAAAATAACGAGTTTTTTCCTTCCAAAATGCTATTTTGAAAATGCAGATTCTCCCATCTAGGTAACTTGCTTATTTTTGTTTTTTTTGAACCGCCATCCGGGTTCCGCTGCTAGGGTCGCGGTTGACTAAAGACTTTTGGGTGCAGCTGACAACAATAGGTTGCTGGTTCCAGTTGGTCGAAGGGAGCCACCCTAGACTGACGGAAGCATCCTTTAGCAGAAACAACCTACCGCCGCGGGCAGCACCTTAGAGAGGATGGAGTTTCCTGATGTGGAGAGAACTGCCAGACAAATGAGCTTTAAGCAGAGACTTTTGAAAACAATGAGAAAGAAAATTTTTATAATGATGTGTATTTTTATGATATTTAGCGTAATGGTGTTTTTGATAAGCTATGTTTTATTCTCTTCTCATATGACATTCACGCCTACTACATCACCCATACCTCCCCCTACTGTTTCCTCTCATTCTTTCCACTCTTTGCCTGACCACGAATCAAATAGGAGATTAGAGTTCATTAATAACTCCTTCGTTCAGCTATTACACCAACACCAACTTGTAATGAACACAACCAACTGTTGGGTGTGTGGTCTCATGCCCCACACCACGGATAGAGGTATCCCCTATTTGGTCCTGCCATTTAGTCACAATGGGTCAGTATGGGCATATAGGACAATGTTCATATATGCACGAGAAATCCAACCCCTACGTTCTGTAAAAGACAACCTCAAGACTAGCGCCCTAGTGAAGGGTATAGTTGACATGATCAAGGAAGTGACTTCTTACGAAGATACCCCAGACGATGAGATACTTGCATATGTAGGTTGGAATGTGACCGGATATGGCACTACACTAAGTGAGAAACAGCAAGCTAAGAGATCGTCCCCTATCTGGATCGTGCCCCATCAAGGTCACCTGTGTCTGCAAGGTATTGGTAGGAATCCCAGAGCTCAGCTAGGGAAGAGTGTCTGCACAGAAACGTATGTTTTTGGATCTCAGACTTCCCCCGCCTTTTTAGCCGCAAAGGGTACTTATTTCATCTGCCACGATAGAGCCTATACATGGTTGCCCCCTGACTTCTCGGGCTCATGTTTTGTTTCATTCCTGTTACCTCCCACCTACACAGCAGCGGCGGATTACCATCGGACAAGGATAGTCCGAGGTGTTTTGAGTAAAGAAGACACTGCGGGTCAAGAATTTGGTGACTTTGCACTGGGTATTCTGCCGTTCTGGGGAGCCATGGTTAACAGCAGAAACATAAGGCAATTGACAAGGGTAGTTGAATCCACCGTGATTGAGACTGCCGGTGCCCTTAGTAACCTGACTGCTGAGCTCCAGTCGGATCGACTGATGACCCTTCAGAACCGGGTCGCTTTGGATGCAATACTTGCGGACCGGGGTGGAGTATGCAAATTGATCCAGTCCAGTTGTTGCATTTTCATTCCAGATAATGCTCCAACAGTGTACGGGGCCATCTCCAAACTACATAAGATTTCCGAATCTATTCATGTGGATAAAGGAGATTGGTCATTAATGGGATGGTTCTGGGAACTGATATCTGCCTGGGGATGGAAAATTCTGATGGTCATTGGGATGGTCTTAGCCATCCTTTTCCTGTTCTGTCTATGCATACAGTGTGCCCCTGCAATATGTGGCCTCTGTGCTACATCATGTGTAAGGAAGCCTGTGTCAAGACACGAACTCAGCACTAGAATGATGTTGCAGCAACACCTCAATGACTTTAGGAATATAGATCTGGACTCAGATTAACATGAGGATAGATTAATTGCCTATGTAAGGGCAAAAGGAGGGTCTGTGGTTCTGAAAAATATGGATCCGTAACAGTACCGGACTCGAGAATAAAAACTTCGTCGAAATAGGACGAATTTGGTATCAAAAGACCGGAAATGACGAGTACATCAAGTACATGTATTTTCAGTATATTCGAGTGACAATTTCACCTCGAAATCGTCATTTACCTTCTGAACCCTTAGTTGCATGTTGCCCTTTTCATAGGCCTTAATCCAGTCGAATTTGATTCCACAAGGACACGTACTCCTTAATCGACTTCTTCCTGACCTCAGTACAAGTTAGAACCATTGCCCCAGGCCGAGCTCGTTAGGTCAGTTCCCTCCCAGTGGCCAAGCAAGATAGTATCTAGGCCCAAACGGCCATAAAGCCATTTCAGCACGCACACCTGCCCTATCTCGCTCACATCTTTCTTCTTTCCTTTGCCTCACTTATTTTATGGTGGGGATGTGACCATTTTTATTAGGGGTCCAGCGATATCTGATGAAATGTTGGGCCTTGCCGGATGATTTGTTATGGGCATCACAACGTGAAATATGTACATGTCATCATGACTCTGCTTTCCTTTTGTAATCAGTAACCATAAATGAAATACCGCGCACCCAAGGAATGTTTCGCCAAAGGGCAAAAGTTATGTATAAGAAGAGAAGCCTAACTTTGTGAAAGTGTGCAGTCTCCTGAATATACTGGCATTGTACTTCTAGGACCCTGTCACCTTGGTTGCAGCCAATAAACTAGTCTTTGACTTCACCTAGAAGACTCTGAAGTTTCTGTGGGTCTGACTCAGGAGAACCCGAGGTCTTTGGTGTGTTGATCCCCTGGCACCGCTGGGTTACCGGTTCGGTACCGGTCCCTAAAAACCCAGTACCTCACGTGGTCTTCGCGTGCTGCCGCCGCCGTCCCCCGCTGTCCGCAGGGCTGACGCGCCTCTCCTGTCACCAAGGCAGTTTCACCCCCTCGGCCGTTCCCCCGGCGGCACCCGCAGAAAGCTCCGCTCCCCGGACAGCGGCTTGCGGATGGGCCCCGTCTCAGGCCCGGCAGGGCACCTCCGCTCGTCTGCGCCGTCCGTTGCACTTCGGCCTCGCCTTCAGGACGGAGGGGGGGGATGGGCTCTCCACGCCTCCGGGCCGTAGTTCCTTGGCGCTTCCGTCCACGGCGCCCCACGCGGCTAATTGCCAGTCCGCTCCGGTGCAGGAACGGCTCCGGCAGCTCAGACCAGTGAGTACGGTCAGGAAGAGTGCCGGAACCGGTGCTTAATTCAGGCCGTTGGCAGGAGCTGCAGCGAGACGCGTCCGCTCACTCCGCCATCTTGGCCTCGCCCCCGAAAGGCATTTTTTAAAAGCAACTTTTCATCTTCACCCCACCTTTGGTTGAGTAGTTGTCCTCACAGCCTGAGGGTGGGTATTTTACAAGAACTGAAACGTGATTATTTCTTTCAAAAGAGCTGACAGAATTTGGATTCCCGAAGTTCATATTTAGTTGAGTCTTGTGGCAAAAAACAAAAGCATTCAGAGGTTCTGAGGTGTTTAGAATAAATGTTTCAGTGTTTTTGTCAAAAATAGTTAAGCTTTCGTCCATCCCAGCTTTCAGTCGCTCTGTTTTTTAAGACATTTCACAGTGAAGATAAGACTGGAGCTTTGTTCATAACAGGCGTCAAAAACTGTGAACAAAGCTTGCGTGCAAGGGAGCTTGCAACTCTCAGGATAAAAATTGGGAGGACCGCCTTCAAATAAAAAGTTTTAATATCCAGATTCCTAGGCGGTGGTCCTTACTAACGAGGTAGACCCCGGTTCAATTGCAAACAACTGTAGCTGAATATGTAAAGCCTGCCTTATCACACACAGAATACATGATGGCTGAAGTTACCCAGCATGCTCTTGGATTTCTTCGGGTCACCTCCAGAAAGAGCCAATGGGGGATCTAACGATGAGCCAGAGCTCCCCTCATTCTCTGAGTAACCCAGGCATGGAAAATAGGCTGGGTACACGAGCCACCATCATATTACTTATTGGACAGCTCAGTGGGATCTTTTGGGAGAAATGGAGTCACAGGGTGAGGTCAGGTTGGCAGCCTGTGCTTGAGCAAAGGCAAGCAAGATGCCAGTGGAGGCTGTGTGACTGAGTAACTTGCTGCACAGTATGCTGAACACTGGTGTGTGGTTGCCCTCGGGTATGCAGAACAGGCAAGAGACCTTTTTTTAGGCAGTGTGGCTCTAACAAACAAACGCTGTTTGACGGCCTGTCTAGGATTGCAGTTGGGAGCTGTGTTTCAATGCACCTACGGAGTGTGGATACGAACCACAGGCGGCTACTGCTTGTACATGCGCAAGCTGGAGCAGCCACAGATCTGGTTCTGGTAACCTACTAACATGGGAGAGGTGGGACATTTGGGGGATTGACATGACCTCTCAATCCTCAACTGCAGGTGTCTTTTGTGTTTCTTTGTGTTGATCACCTTCTGGGGACAGGAGCACTTCTAAGTCCCACTTGATGGATGCTAAAAGAGAAAATTCACGTCAAATCATTCCTGTTCAAACTTGGAGGTATCTGAATCATTGCTCTGTCTAGACACTGACGGAGGAAAAAGCGACCAAAGTAGAGTCCTTCTAAGGAGAAGGAAGTTTGTGCCTGGAGCTACAAACAAGTCATTCTCTAGGAAATTGATGAAGGAGGTAGTGATGTAGTGTTCTCCTTCTTTGAGATCTACCTCTAATGAAACAGGATGTACCTCAGGGGATAGTAAAGAGGTAAAATAGGGTTAACTCTCGCAAGTTAACTACAGAACATCTAGAGACCTTTTGAAGTGTTGGATAAATACTTACAAGGCATACTCCGCTGTGTGTGTTTGCCAGTATTCCCAAATGGTGGACTCTGGGTTTGCTCCTTTAGGTCTCAAAGTGTCTGGCACACTAAACCAGAACTTTAGAAGGATAGCAGCACTTTCAAGAAGTAATACTAAGTGACTGAAAAAACAAGTAGCATTGTTTGGCAGCCCGGTGTGTGCTGAAGTCCTGCTGTAGGACTTGGGTATCGCTGTGGGTGTGTGTTTCTGCTACGGGCTGGTGGCTGCTGCTAATTCCAGAAGTGGAGAGATTCTCTTTGTGTGCCAGGGCCACCTGGACATACGGGCTTTTAAATCTATCCTCCTTGGGGCGGCATCCTAAGGCTCTGCTGCTTACTTTGTCCCTCACTCTGGACCCACCAGGCACATTGCAAAGATGGAAAACAGACATCTCTGTATTGATTGATTAAACTGAAAAGAATCTTGTAGACGTTTAATCGCATATGTGTCCATGTTTTGTAGTAAATTAAGCAGGTGTTCTTATCATGACCCCATTAATTATTTCCCTTTGGAGTAAAGTTACTTCCAATTTTAGGTCTGGCTTGACAGTACAGCTGTCTTTAAGATCTATTGTTACCAATTTTTTAGAGTGGGCTCTGGCTCCACCCTGAGGATAATAAATCTCTCTCACCTCATGGTATTAGCTGTGTGGTGTATCATTCCACTTTCTCGAAGAGATTGAACTGTGAATGCCAGGGTACTATTTAATGCTTTAAAGTACCATGAATTATCACAGCATGAACATATTTTTCTTACAAATGTGCCGTATTCAGAAAAGAATCCTTTTTCTTTCTTTCTTTTTTTTTTTTTACTGAATCAGGCTTTTTTTTAAAGTTTTTGCGAGGACTAAAAATGAAAGCCAGACCTACTGGCTTTGCCAATGCTTGTTTAATTTTGTTGCGGGCCAATAGGGCCCTTTCTGGGGTGAAAACATTGTTGCACCTAACAGCACTATGTTTAGGTGAGGTGCGCTATATTTTTTGTTAAACAATGCGGATATTTTGGGGTCTTACTTTCTATGTCAATAACAATTCAGGCAAATAAAAAACATATTTTTCAAGCAAACCTTTTCCCTCTTCTATCCCTCCACTATGCTTCTCAGCCCAAATAACTGACTAATATATTCCCCACTCAAATTACGTTCATATTTCACTATACTAATTCACCATTAATCCTTTATGAGTTCCGGAGTATCTTGCTATTTATCAAAAAGTGCTTCAAGACCTCATGAGGGGTAACAAGTGCTATATAAATGCAAACCTTTTCCCTCTTCTATATCTCCACTATCCTTCTCAATCCAAATAACTGACTAACATACCCACCACTCAAATTACGTTCATATTTCACTATACTAATTCACCATTAATCCTTTATGAGTTCCGGAGTATCTTGCTATTTATCAAAAAGTGCTTCAAGACCTCATGAGGGGTAACAAGTGCTATATAAATGCAAACCTTTTCCCTCTTCTATCTATCCACTATCCTTCTCAATCCAAATAACTGACTAACATACCCACCACTCAAATTACTTTCATATTTCACTATACTAATTCACCACTAATCCTTTATGGGTTCCGGAGTAGTGTGCTACTCGCCGAAAAAGCACTTTGACGCCTCATCAGGGGTAGTAAGCGCTATATAAATGCAATTACAATACAATACAATACAATTCCTCATCAGTTTACACAGGAGCTGTGGTGGGGCCCTTTAGGGAACGCTGTTTGTTCTCCACTTCTTATGTTTTACCCCTCCACTCTTGATAAGTTTTCAGACCTCTTTGCAGGCCGGCATGTGTTCAAATTAGTTTTTACATTCAAGGAGCTCGCAAAGCACCCTGGGAGGGAGTCTGCTGTTGCGGTTCTGATAATGCAGTGCCCCTGTCACCGAGGAAACGCTGCAAAGCACCGCTCAGCGACAGAGTTGCTGAAAGATACTGTCTAAAAAAGACCCCAGGCTCCTGCTCGTCACATATTCAGCTTGACCTCGTTGCAGAGAACGAGCCTTTCATTTAAGTGCCCACTTGGCACAAACAGACCGTCTCAAATGTCATCATTTGACAGCTTTCAGATCAGCCCTCCGGCGCGCTGTGAGAGGCTGCTGGCCATTGGTGGACACAGAGGTAAGGCTTACTCGCCTGCGACACATCTCTCCACGAGGCCGGTGTTACACCGAGGCAAGACATGGCAGCCCCTACTGCCTCTGGCCCTGACCATGCTTACACCTGCCCTGGCTATTCTCATCATTCACGAGAACTGGTTTGACTGAAGTGCCTAGAAACGGAAAAGTTAATACAGCGCCCTACTCACACGAAAGGCGAACTCACACATTCAACCACACTGAAACTCGGGTAGTACCACAACGACCTGAACTCCTGCTGAAGAGAACCGTGGGGCAAATTATTGCTAGACAATGTTCTCAGTTCCCAGCAGGGCCGACTCTGCCTTTCATTCTTGCTAAATCAAAACAACTAGTATTATTGAGTGGAACTGAAGATGCCACACATCGACGCACTAGGTATTTCAGCCACTGTGGTGTGAATTCAGATTTCGTGATTCTTATTCTAATGCTAATCGGAAATTCCCCACATATTTTCGAAACATGGGTATTACCTATTGATTTTGCATACATGCTTGAATTTCCGGTCAGAGAGGAAGTCCATTGACATTTATTAAGGAAAAGGAATAGGTAGGGCCGAGGGTCGGGGCCTCACGAGCAGATGTTAGCATAGGCCACGGGCATTGGTATTCTGCAATTCTGCAGCATTTTCTGCATAGTTATGGATTTGGCACACATGCCACATAACCCATCATCTTTTGCTTAATTTGAAGAGTTTAAATGCTTAAAAGAAAAGTTTTTACCAACCCTTCCGCATGAGCTGCAGTGCTGTACTAGGCCCTTAATCGCACAATGACAGGTCACCTCTTTTGCCGATTGCTGCATTTAGGTGTTAAACTGATACTAATGTGATGCATCGCCTGCCCAGACACCGTTAACACTGTCAACATAACAAAATGTTGACGTAATAATGCCACAAAATGTGCCGCATTGTGCCACATAATTTGCCATCATCAAAAATGTTTATTGTGCGTAAACCATAAATCACACAATATAAACATTCATAAGCTATCAATACAATCCATACAAAATACATTTAGAAAACAGGAAAATATGTGCATTAAATAAACAGAAACTGTACATATAAAAACATGTGTTGTAATTTCAATACATGTTAATAACGTCCAAGCGCACACAGTAGAGGGTGAATAAATTGATCACTCTATTTGCTTTAATATGGGGACTGGAGATATACTTCCTTCTCTTGAGCCACACAGAATAAAAAAATGTAGCCACATTATAAATGACAAATTCTCTACTGTCATTTCTGAGGAAAGTTAGGGCCAACGTGTGCTGTCTAGGCCCCAGATATGGAAAACCGGTAAAATCAATTTCTTTCGAGGGCCAGCACAGGCAGAAATAAGCAAATGTGGTACCACCTCACCCTCTAGCTAGCTAGCAGCTAGCATTCAGGATCTTGCTGTTTGCCCATCTGCAGCAGAAGCTATTTCTTGAAAGATAGTGTACCTACATTTGGCCAAGAGTTGCTTGGTCAAGGCATAGACTAGGTTACCTAGATAAGGATCAAAAAGTGGCATAGACTTATGTTCCAGGAATCTATCAGAGATTCTTCCTGGCTTTACATTGTGGATGTCACGAGCCAGTCTAAGTGACCAGAATTGCATTTGTAATTACTTCCTTAGTCATGTGATGAGTCTCATAAGGGCACTCCCATAGATCTCTTAGGCCGAGATTAAATAACATGCATTTTAAAAGCACAAACCATGACATTTAAAAAAAATCATTGGGCTTTCGAAAATCTTCACGAGCAGTCCTATGCGAGCTGTATTCGACCATATGCCATAGGTTTTTCCAGCACAACAGAGGTCTCAACTTCACTATATGATTGATGTGGTGTTTGCCAAGATCAGTATATAGTGATAGGAGGGGAAACTGTGTGATAGTTAACTGAAGATTTTAGAAACTTGCACCCAGATTTACTAAGGGCTGGCATCACCATTGCGTCAGGCAAGGCAGTGCAAGCTCTTAAGTGAGATTTGCTATGCCACGCAGGAGCACAGTCATTATAGAGCAATGTAAGCCAGCTCAAGTCGCTGCTTTGCTTTACTCTGCCCGGGGAAGGCGTTCCTTGGCTGGGGCGTGGGTGATTCCACGCTTTCACCCATGGATTTCAGGTATTCATATTTTTTTGCACTGAGCTGCGCCCTCAGGGCAGCACTTTCTACCATTCAAAATTACTATTTTTCAACAAATTCAAAAAATACTTGGGGAATATATAACTTTCCACAAAATATTTCACGACTGGAGCTGGAATACTAAATAGGCCTGTTGGAATATTTAGGGAAAGTTGTTTTTCCCCCAAATATTCTAGTACAGGAGTTAGAATCGTAATTTTGAACTTCTAGTGTCTGCCACACTAACTGCTGCTTTGAGGGCAAAGTTTAGGGCAAGAAACACAAATGAGCTGGACTTTAGCATATTCCTAGATTTATTAACTAGGGCAGGCATAATAAGAGAAATACATTTATTTCTCCTCGTTTTTTCCACTTTCTTAGTGTGTTGTATTCTCCAGCACACATAGAAAGAGAAGGAGAAAGCTTCAGAGGATTGTTTTCGTGCAGGAAGGAGTCCCTTCCCGCACAAAAGGCATCCTGCCTGCCTACAGGCACCCTTGCACCATAGTACTACATTGACGCTAGGCAGCACACAGTGAACCAGGGCAGACAGACAGCAGGAATGTTCTCACCATTTGACACAGAGCACAGCAAGTTGTCTTGCTGTGTTGTGCTGTGCTAAATGTTAGTAAATCTGCCCCTAGTTTTTCTACTGTTGCCAACTTCATGTCCCTAGTATTACCTCACATTTGGCTCCATATTTTGCTCCATATAATGATGTTCCCAGGGCTTTAATAGTATATATTTCGAGGGCCTGGGACATAGCTCTTACAGTTGCACATGTGTACAATTCCAACACAGTCACGCAGTGATACTGCAAGTTTAGGGCAGCTGTATTAATTTAAGGCTCCCAAGATCTATGTGTTAACCTTAAACGTAGGCAATCAAAACCTGTGACTTATTCAAAGCTTCACCCTCCTGCTCTTATGGATTTCCTGTGGTGTTTATAGGGGTTAAATACAATATACTTGGTTTTACTAGCTAATTTACCTTTTTTTGCAGCACAATTTAGTTAACCCCACCTCATAATCTGTCCTCGACTGTAGCACAATACGAATGGCCGCAGTCTAGGCTAGCGCACTGCTGGCACTCACAGAGGTAAGAAACATTGTAATGACAGCTCGGCTGAGTCAGATATTGGCTGAGCAGCAGGGGGCCCTATAGTAAGTCTTTGCAGTGATGCTCTCCAGTCTGAGTCACTGAGGCACCAAGGCAGGCTTCCTGTTAGCTCTTCAGAAAGGATGTGTGCTCTTCTCGGAAATCATGCAATCCATCAAGGTTCTTATAGAGCGTGGCTAATCATCCCTGAGGCTCTAAAGGTGCTGTTGAATTGGCAATGGTGAATTAGTGTGGGTAAGAGCAGGTGGGGGCCACGAGGCAGGATCCCTGGAGAGGTGTGGGCCGGATGTGGCTGGTCTGGACTGGTGGCCAATGGTGGCTGCATCTTTCGAATGTTTGCAGGCCTTCGCCCCTGAAAGCCATTGGCAGGATCAATCGAGCAGTCAGCAGGGGTGGTCAGGTATGCTAAATAGGGGGGCCACCTTACTTGTTGTCCAGCCTGCTGCCTGGACACCCCTGGCGGATGCCGACGCACCACACCTGCCAGCATCACCTGAACTGCCTCTCAAGCGGGGTTTTGTTTGGTGACAAAACAGTTGTGCAACTTTAGCATCTGGTGTAAGTGGAGGTGAATCCAGGGGGGAATTGGCCTTAAGCTGATGTCCCAACCTCGGGTAGGGTCTAGAGCAGGGCTGGTGACGTCTGCTATAGCAAGTGTCCATGGCCTTGATAACGCTGCCCCGGAGGATGTTGCAGGGATGGGGGGCACCAGGAATGGGCCTGCCCATCCCGAGTAGTGGCCTGAGGGATACCTTTTGGATGACTGGCATTGTGAGTTTTTGGGAGACATGATGGCCCAAGCTTCCTCTATCCTATGGGAGCATTGGGGTTCGCCTTGTGTACACAACAAATGGAATGACCCATTAGTGGGTATGCCCCTTCCCAGGACAAATGAAACAGGTGATGCCACAGGGTATGTAACTTGAGGAATAACCAAATCTTACTCTGAGAATGGAATGCTTGGAGGAATTAAAAGTGTATTAGTTGCTGACAATGCTGTAATTTGAAAAATAATTAAATATTTGTCTTTTATTTGTCTTTATGACTATGATATGTCCTATGTCATATTTATGATGGAAACTGAATACAGCCTGAGAATGGCTTAATTTCTCTAAAGCAAAAAAAGGGTGTTGTGTATTAGGTTATTTCTGTGATGAAAGTTTGCAATGCTAATATTCGCCTTTCATGGGACTAGGACTGGTCTCAACCCGGTACCCCACCTGTTGTAAAGAGGCCCTCGTATAAGGAAAAGAGAAGAATGAGTGAGGGTAAGAGAGATTGACATCCAACGCATAAAGGTGCGCTGAGGACAGATGTACAAAAGGAGCCATTGACCTACCTAAGTTAGCTTGATTTATTTTAACAGTCATGGACATAGAATATCAATAAAAACAATGACAGTTTTAGAAATTACTTATGGGATTCACCTGAGAAACATAAAAGTACATTTTTATAGACATTTTCACATATTTCCTATGGTTTTCACACACATTTTACTGTTTTTACCTGTAAAAGTTTGAAAATGTATGCAGTTTTTCGCACAGGTTTTTGTTGTGCCTGACAAATTTTTTTTTAAAGAGTTTTTTATAGCGCGAACTAGACCCGAGACATCGGGTATCAGAGCGCTTTACATGAGCACCAGTTTCGTTATGAATGGACACATTCATTTTTGTTAGGCACAGGGAGATTAAGTGATTTGCCCAGAATCAGAGGATGTTCAGTGTTGTTGCCGAGACTCGAACCCGGTTCCCCAGCTTCGAGGTCAACCGCTCTAGCCGTAAGGCTACATCCTCTCACTAAGTCTACAAATTGAACATTATGCAATGAAAATAAAACAAAAAGCACAGGCCGAAGACATGTGGGGGTTTGACCTGCATCATATGTTCATTTTCTAACACAGTGAGAACAGAGTCAGCCTTCTCAGGTTATTAAACACATCGGTGGCCCCTTCATTAGAGCTTCGGGGGCATTGCCCCCCTATATTTGGCCCCGAAAGCCACCAAATTTAATATCAATAAACCTACAGTTTACGTGCTATGCATTTTTTTTTCTATTGGCAACGAGCCAGGTTGCTTATTGATTAGTGGGTGGGGCTTAAAAATAAGATACAACTCTGGTCAGGCCGTCAACACACACTTGTTATGTTATGTTAAAAGTTCTTGTAGAGTGCACATACATCAAACGGTTTCTCGGAGCTGGGAGTCAAAGGTAACCGTTGATTCATTTATAGGCCTGGTGAAACAGCGAAGTTTTTAGAAGTCTCCTGAATTGAGGAGAAATTGTCAAGGATCTGATGTTAAAGGGGAGAGAGTTTCAAAAGTGAGGGGCCAGGACGGCAAATCTTTATCCACCTAATCTCTTATGTTTAAAGGAAGGGGTAGCCAAAAGGTTAAGAGGGGATGACCAAGGTCCCGGGTGGGAACATTTCTTTGAACCCGGGTAGAGACAAATTCCGGGCATGTGCCATTGAGGAGATTTAAAGATGAGACACCCTATCTTAAATGCACAGCGTTCTACCACAAGGAGCCAGTGTAGCTTCTTCATTAGGGGGGTAACGTGATGCCATCTCGGTTGACAATAGATTAATCTAGCTGCCTGGTATTGCATCAGCTGCAGTCTTCTTGTTAAATATGCCGGGAGGCCGAAATAAAGTCAATTAGCGTAGTCAATATGGGAGATGACCAAGGCTAGAATGCCCTGGATAAGAGCTTCAGGAGTAAGAAATCTACTAAGCTTCCTGATCTTCCGGAGCTTAAAAAAACAGGTGGAGACCATCGTCCCAATCTGGGACTTCATAGACAGGTCGCTGTCAATTGTGACACCAAGGCTTTTAGCTGATCTTGAGGGTAAGGGTGGCGTTCCCAACTCAGCAGGCGAAAAATTCGAATTCTAGGGATTTAGGAGGCCCGGTAAGATCAGTTCAGTTTTATCTGGGTTTAATTTTAAGTGATTGCTATTCATCCAATTACATGTGTGTAGCATGGTTATCTGAAAATTAGTGATGGAGGCAGCAGACTTGTCGATGGTGAAAATCAGTTGCAGATCATCTGCTTAGTTGAAAGTGCACACATTTGTTTCACCTAAGTATTGCATTAATGGGAAGAGGTACAGATTAAACAGGTGCGGGACATGAAGGATCCCTGTGGCACAGCACATGTCAATTTGACTTTAGGAGCTGTGAATTGGGAGAGGCGAACAGATTTATTTATTTATTTATTTATTTAATTTATATGGCGCGTTATAACCACAGGGGTCTCTAAGCGCTGTCTAACCAGATTTACGTGATAGATGTTACATTCACTTGATTCAGATTGAGAGCGGTCATCTAGAAAGGACATGAGCCATTTGAGGGCTAGACCCTGGATCCCGGCGTCCCTGACTCGGTCCACTAGAAGGTCATGGGCGACCTTGTCAAAGGCTGCGGAGAGATCACGGAGCACCAGAGCCTGAGTGGTCCCTTGTCTGCTTCTTTCCTCATTTCATCTAATACGGCCAGGATACCTGCCCTTGTTCAACGAGAGGGCCGAAAGACAGCTTGATGGTAATCAAGGAATTGAGACTGTTCAATAAAAGAGCAGAGACATTTGGCACCATTTGCTTCCAGTACCTTGCTAAAAAGGGGAGCAGAGAGATGGGGTGATCGTTCATTGGGACCAGAGGGTCTAAACATATTTTCTTGATAATTGAAACTATTTAGAAGTTAATTATTCAGTAGAGAAAGAGTGGGATCAAGACATGTGAAAAAAGCTTCCCTTAAAATGTAAAGATATAACTTTGGTCAACAGATCCAGGAAGGCTTCTTTGCTAATATTAATGAACTGATGCAGAGAGTGAGAGTTCCTGAGAGCAGCTGGCTGGACTCCAGGAGGGGAATTAGTGCGTATACTGGATTTAGTGGTGATGATTTTATCAATAAAAAAGGTGTTCAGAAAGTTACATAGTGACTGGGTAGGTGCTAATTTGACCATGACTCTGTCCGGATTGGATAGCTCAGCAACAATTGTGAATGTCTTTGGATTTATTTGCTGAATTCAAGATTTTATTAGAGAAATATGTGGCCTTGGTTTGTAGGATAGAGTTTTTTACAGTTTGAGTTGAGATTGGTAAATATATTTTTTATCTGGAGAGTAATTCCATCTCCAGATGCTTTCAGTGTGTCGCAAATATAATTTTTTAAGTTTTAGGTCTTCTGAGAATCATCTCTGAGCATTGTGGAGTCTTGCTGTTTTAACTTTCCTGAGAGGGACATGGATATCACTGGCGGCCACGATCCTTGATTTAATGTTTTCTTCATGTTGGTTGACTAGAGACTGTTTAGTAGGCACAGTGGGTGCCAGCAGATTACAGAAGGCGTTTATATTGGTACGATTCCAGTTCCTTGCTATTAGGCCCGCCTTAATTTGGGATTTGCTACAGTCAGATTAGTAAGCGAGAACTTTCTTAAAGAATGATCAGACCGGGTGCATGGAGAGACCGTCAGAGTAGATACCGTGAGGTTGGAAGTCCAGACTTGGTCAAGAATATGTCCTTTTATGTGAGTTGGAGATGCCACATGTTGAACACATTTCAATCCATTAAGTAAGTCAGCCAGTTGCACTTCAAAGTGTGCCTGTCAGGTTGACCGACTGCCTTTCAGTGACCAGCCTGACATGCGCACTAGAGGCTCCTCACCATCTGTGCATAGTGATGGGGTGGGGAGGGCAGCCACAGCCCCCTGTACTCAGAATGAGCGCTGGGTCCACCTGCCTGATCCAATCCTGGCGCTGCTCTCAGCAAGGGAGCAGAGGCTGGATTGGACAGGACTTGTGGCACTGACTGCAATTGCACAAGAGTCTGGGCAGCAGCTCTTTGCTCGCCGTGAGATAGAATAGCAGTGTAACAGAGACAGCTAAGAATCACTAAAAACAGCACTGGAGCCAGGGAGAGCCCCGGGGAGATGGCGGTAAAGGGGTAAAGGTAAGAACCCACCACGGGCCTTCCTTCTCTTGGCTTCATCCAAAGCCGGACTGGGAACAGAAACCGGCCCTGGCAAACTGCCCAGCTGGCCCCCCCTGGGGTGAGGGGGAGTGCAGCTGAGCAGTTTGCGAGGGCTTGTTTCTGCCGATTTTGTTACAGGGGGCGATATTGCCAACCCCCGGTAACAAAAACAGACCCCCGGGAGCCCAAAACCCGACCCCACCCTAGCGACCTACAGGGGAAAAGCCCGGTGTCCGCTATGGCCAGTCCGGCCGTGGCGTCATCACCCCCTTCCCCACACTGCTCTTTGCACAGATCATGTGTTCAGCGCTATTGGTCAATGGGATAGCGGGTGTCACCAGGCGCCCCTGAGATTGGGATTCCAGCGTAGAAAAGAAAGACCCTATGTTTCCGGCTTAAAAAGTTCTGGTTGCTGGCCACAAAACGGGGTGAAAGTATCGCTTGTGGCTTATGGTCATTTGCCAAGGACGTTTGTGACTTGTACGGAAAAACCCACCTTGTGCGGTGTGAAAATATGTTACTGGTCTGCAGACGTCACGTATTTGCTCCAAAGGCTTTAAAGTCTTACATTTTAACGTTTACACTTCCGCATTTGAAATTTACCATCAGTAAATTCCTTGCTCTACTCCAGGCCACCGCACCTGTTTCCTGAGCAGAAGTGGCCGTGACTTCCTCTCCTTCTTGGGGTCTCGATCCCCCCCCCCTCCTGTTCCCCCTCCTCGGTGAAGCGTGTGATGTTATTATAGGGTGTCCAGGGCCAAGCGCAGTTATATCACAGAGCTCCAGTTATCCCAGGCGAGGCCTCCTTTGCTTACAGTGTAGAGTGGAAACATCACACTGACTGTTTTAAAATAAATAAACTCCCCTCTCTTTGTTTAAAAGTGCAGAAACTGTTTTTATATTTGTGAAAGTTAATTTATTTCAAGTGGGAGAGGATATGGCGTACAGCCAAGAGCTGCTTATTTATGAATTGGGTAATCTGGTTTTAGTTTCTGCGTTGGCTCAACAACTTGTGATTCTGGCAACTCACTTAATCCCGGTGACTAACAAAAAACAACAAAAATTAAATGTTTCCGTGTGTAATCCAACTGGTGCTCATGTAAAGCGCTCCAATACTGTCGGGCCCAGTGCGCACTATAAAAAAACTGCAACAACAAAAAAATACTGCTATTAATATTAACCAGATAATATTAGTAATTTATCAACAATAATACAAATAAAAACTGTGTATATGGGACGCTGTAGAAGCGGAACCATAACTAAGGGTCTTGATAATACACACTGTTACCAACACAATGAGCTCCTTTCCTCAAGCAGGATGAAATGCTGAATCCGCCCTGCCGAGGCTATGAGCAGCTGGCACTCCTTTCAGCAAGGACGGCCTGTGAAGTCTGATGAGAAAGTGTCTTAACCTTATATGATGTCTAGGGCGGACTGGCTACCGGGCGTTTTGGCACGCTGATGATGTCCCGGATGAAGGTGTGTGGTACAGGGGGGTTTCTCTCCCCCTTTCGGATCACACGGTCCACCAGCAGACATGCCAACCCTCCCGATTCAGGCGTGAGACTACCGATTTGAAGGCTAGTCTCCCGCCTCCCGATTCCTACCAGCAAAAACCCGAATCCTCGGGGTTTCAGCTGACAGGGCTTGGTATTGTGTAAAGTGCCAATTCTTCCAGCAATAGTCAGAGTGGCGATGCAGGGGCTAGGAGGGGTGAGAAACCAATTAAGCCTCATTAACAAGTGCATGGTCTTTTAAAGACCTGTGAAGTACTGGGGCAGCTGTGTGTGTGTGCACAGGAAGCTGTTTTAGCCCGGACTGTCACACAGGGGTATGGGGCGGGAGGAGCATGCACTGCCAGCAACCTGCCAGGCCAGTGCACAACACTTGCATCACCCTCTCTCTGCCTGCCATTGCGCTCCATGCTTCTAAAAGGTATGAAAAAAAACGTGCATTTGTGTTTCAAATGTCAAATCCTGCAGCAGCACACTTCCAAAGCCCATACATGCCAGTAACCCGATTCAAGGCCCCATTCTCCCGATTTTTTTTTTTTTAAATCTCCTTCTTTGCTCTTTTGAAATGTTGGCATGTATGCATCAGAACCTGTTGGACAGATATGAAAGGTCCAGCGACAATCACTGGGCGTTCTCGTCCTCGGAGCCAGGTCAGGCAGCTGGACATCTGATGTGTGTGGTGATGAGAGGATGAATGCACCCAGGTAACGGTTAACGCCACTTCCGATGCTTCTAGGAGCGCCCCTGCCGGTCCCCACCCCTCACCGAGGACCCAGGCGGATGAACAGTGCCTGATAGAGCCAATCATTAGCCTGGCTCTCCTCATATCACCCCACCAGGCACAGCCATCTTCAGAGGGCCCCTGAGTCAGTGGCAGCCGCCACTGATCAGGGTTGGAGGGCCGGGAAGATGGGGCAGGTAGGCAGTGGTGGTGGGGGTAAATAAAAATTTAAATAAAACGTACCTCCTGTGCCTCGCTGCATCCTCCTCATCGCATCTGATCACTCCTTCCTCCGGCCAGAAAAGGAGGGACCCAGGAAGTACCCAGACTCACCTGAGCCAATCACAATGCTGCAATGCAACATTGTGATTGGTCTGAGCGACGTAATTCAGCACTCAGGCGGGGCATGGGCGCCTGGGCATGTTCTCCACTCAGGCTGATATTTGGCCGGTCCGAGACGGCAGCCAAACATTCATGCGCATGTAGGGATTGAAAACCACTCCTCCCCTCCTCTGGTCTTTCAGTTTAGACCCCCACCCTGCAAAGCTGCCAAGCACGCAACACGAACATTTTTTAATGATAATGACATTGAATTATTATACATTTTTTCTGAAAAGCAGTGGGACGACACTCCTCCGCCTTACCGGAGGAGCCGCTACTGCCTGGAGGATGTACAGTGCCTCACAGAATTAATGGTAACTCGTCTGTTTCCTCGTCTCCCCTCAATCTCCCGTGCAGCCCGATGTCCTTCACTGCGGACCCTGGGGGATGCACTGTTCCTGAGGGAGTATCTCAGGCAATCTAATCAATCAGTCAAAATTGGTTGTCTGCTGGTAAGCCGCACCATTTTCAAATGTCACTAGCCGCCACTGATTAAACACATGGGAGATATCTTCTCTGACTCTCATTAACGCTCATGACCCAGGCCCTGAGCCTGAGGAGCAGGGGTTAGGTATAGGGCAGGGTGAAGAGCAGAGGCCAAAATATAGCATAGCAAAAACTAAAAAAATTATAGAGAAAAATAAACTCAATGAAAGGCAAGATGTGTTTTTACTAAGAAGATTAATTAATGTGTTTTACAGAAAATACGAACTCCCTGATGAATTGATGTGTTTTCTCTCAAATGCAATTCCCCCTTACAAAACTTCGATAGAAAGAAAGTTATAATTAGGCTATAAAACCGAAAAGCCCCGAAAAAAAAACCCACCTCTGGTCAGCTACACAAACATTCCGCTACTTACTTAGATTTAGGCGAGCGACTGAAAGCGTGAGCCAGGCTCGAGCCAGATGCCTGGGGCTGGCTCAGCTCGAGGCCCTGAGCGAACCTCGAGCCAAAAACGAGCCGAGCTTTGGCTGGAGGTGATGTGACCTAGCGGCCAAAGCTGCTTGAACCAAGTTTGAATCCTGGCCTCAGCTCAGCGTACTCTTAATCCCGGCAGATCTTTATGTAGAACATAGTCTTTCTTTCGCGAAGCTGTCTTATGTCCTTGGACAAGGTTCGTGCTATGTAAAACTGCCAAAATAATGTGGATTCTGCCTGTCACCCGCTCTCTAATGTCTCTAAAGCGTTAACTTTTGACATGAGAGAAAAACGTATCCAGTGGTTGAATTTCACAATTTAAAACTCGAAAATCTGGGATCAGTCTCGGCTTCTCAGGCTGACCATATTGTGTGATCCTAGGCAAATACCTTATTTCAAAGAACATCCTTTTCGTTCAATAATAGCTATATTAGCACTTTTAAATAGGGGAGTTTAGGGTGTGCGCTGTACAAAACTTTACTTTTATAGAGGCGCTGAAAACCCTCAGAAACGAGGCACGCTCAGTAGGTTATTATGGTACAAGATCACACTGGTCATAACCTCCACCCACAGTACTCTACATGGCTGAAGGCACCTGGGGAGGAATGCTGGGGCTGGCCACTGGACAGGTATTGCTCTTAAAACTTGTTGGAAATGCCTGAGGTTGAGCTGAGTGAGCTCTGAGGGCACAGCTGTTGTGTACAGTTTGCTTGAAGGTCAAGGCCTGGCCCTAGAGTCTAAAGGGTACAACCAAAGTTTAAGGATCAGGAAGAAGGTGGGCTCAGTGAAGCCAGACCCTGCATACAGAGGATTGGTTAGCTGTGCAAGATATAGAAACAAGTGCTCTGAGAACCAGTGCACTGGGAGAACAGGTGCCTACCAGAAAGAGGGCAGAGTCAGGCAGGACGGAGCAATGAGGGGATGTTCAGATTTTATTTATTTTTTATTTGAAAGTTTTATAAAGCGCGAACATGACCCTTACGGGTATCAGAGCGCTGTACAAAGTGGCGGAAGCAAGAGTAAAACAACACAATGGAACAAATGAGGTAGTTAAATAACCACAAGAGCAAACAAAGGGGTGAACAATCAAGGGCAAGGGGAGTCAGCCAGTAGGGGGGACCTGTACAGTTTCAGAAGGTCAATAGAACAAGATGACAAGAGATAAGAAAGCATATTATAACTCGAACAAGCAGTGTAAAAGAGTGTCAAACCCGGAGAAAGAGGAGGCTTGAGAAGGTAATAAGATTACAGTCATGCTCTGCACTCTCCTACTCCAAAGGCACTGCAACATGGAAAAGGAACGGTACGACCACTGTCCCAATTATGCACAGATGTACTGTACATTTAAGATGCCTGAGGGAGTTAATGCACTTGCTGTAGAGACCTATAGTGCAATGGACAATACTGGTACATAAACTCGGGCAGGCAATGAATTTACAGAAGAGATGAGTGCAATGTCTGGTCATCGGTCGAAATAATTAGAGTCCATAGGATTGATGTGCCTATTGTGAAGACGTACGGACCATGACTAGGTCACCGGTATCTGTGATAGCTCTTTGGGTTATTGCTTTTGTCGCATATCTCCCTTTCCAGCCTGCAGGTCAGGGATTACAATCAGGAAGGATGGCTCAGTGAGTTATGTGCCCACTGCAAACCTATGCATCTAACCTGCGTGGGATACTTTTAAATCCTTGCGGGTTTTAACACAACCGTTTATAATGTAAGGTTGAAATCCTCGGTTGGGCAATAATAAATGCCTATTATTGTTGGAAACATTCACTTTGCATTGTGTGTTGTTCAATGGCGATTACTGTAATTACACACAGAGGCATGCCTGGCGTTCACACAAAGGACACGTTGTTACCGATGCAGAGAGCGTTATTTATAAAAAACACTTTTAAATTCCCTTTGTGTCTTGGGAACTTCTGAAGTGACCCTCTTTGTTGGTTGCTGAATCTGGAGGCAAGGTTCGAACAGTGCTACTCGATTTGACTTCAAGGCGCACACAAGTGGGACAAATGAATGAATGGCTGCCCTCGAGGTGAGAGAGTTACTCTCGGGATGCTGGACTGGGCCCCCTGCAGGCTGCAGCTTCACATGCCCAAGGGGCTGAAAGTAAGGGGAACCCACTGACGGAGTCTCGGTGTCAGCACACGTGACACATTCAGAGTGATTCGGTGGGACCAGCCCAGACCCTGCCTGTTCCCGCTCAGGAATGGCCACTAGGACAGAAATCCGGCTGGTTCCTACTACATTTCATCCCTGTGAGAAGACCAAGGTTCCCCGAGAAGGCTCTGCGGAGCAGAGATGTGGACAAGCTTCAGTCGGGTCAACAATTGTGATAATAATGTTGCGATCACAAAAGTAATGGAATTGCAATGCCATTTGTGATGCATTATGGGGCATGATGTTTGAGGTCATGGTCAGTGTAGATGGAAGTTATGGTTGAATCCCTTGACATAACTGTCAAATATTATTTCTTTGGAGATTTACTGGCATAAAATACTGAGTATGCTTTAATAACCCATCATGGATACATATCCACGAAGTCTAATATGCCATTTATTACCATTCACTCGAGATGGGAGAAACATTAGGATTCCCTTGACGTTTTGCCTCTTTTAAGCCACACTCCCCCGTGAAAACAAACAGCATATTACTCTTGTTGCATCTCCATATGCACTGAACATTGGGCTCTGGCAAATTGGAATTGTGGTTGCGAAATATGTGAAATCCCTGAATGGCATGAAATACAAAATGTGCAATTTTTTTTCGAAATGTGCATAACATGTTCTGGTGTAATTTAAGCCTGCGAGAAACTGGTTTGCGTTAATAATGTTTCTCTGGGAGCATTTTAATCTATAGCTTCTTTGTACATTACTTTTTATGCAAAGAGCGTGCTCACATAGCAGAGAGCGATGAAGATACAGCAAACCTCATTTAATTTTAAAAGTGTCATTGTGGATAATTTTGAAAGCTTTTAGTAAATGTAATTAAAAATTACGCGAGTTTACGCATCCACACTCCATGAGGCACTGCTCAGTCCTCCTTTTCCGTCTCTCCTCTAAGCTGTGCCCCCTCTCCCGCTACCGCTTAGTGTGATACCACAGCGTCTCTGCAGGCGCCTCCTCCACTTTTCATCGCATTTCCTTCCGTTCTCTCTGCCCCACTACTCCTCCATATCGCACTCATTTTTCAAGCTCCTCTGTTCCCTGCCACCTTATTAGCATTTCGGAAGCGGTGACGGAGCAGCGCGCGAGCTCCCGGGGTCATTAATCCGGCGGCGGGGCACGTGCGCGTCGCCATCGAGATGCATCTCTGAGCGGGAGATTAAGGCTGCGTCCTGTGCAGTGACGCGGCCTCCGAGGGGAATGATCTGTCATCTCACCCAGGCGTTGATGAGAAGAACCTGAGGGGCGGAGGGCAGTGACGGGTGGGGGCAGGCGCGCAACACCCATTGGCCTCAAAGAGAAGCCAGCGCGTGAGTAGCATTCTGAATGGGCTCTGATCTCGCCCTAGAGAGGCCAAAGAGTGAATGTGTGGCTCCATTTGCTCCAGTTATCCAGCTCCCCGTAAAATAAGTGGGGGGACGCCGTCTACCCGCGTGGTACCCCGATTCGAGCCCTGGTTTGAGGTGATATGCCAGTGGCGTATGCCTGTCCCAGCGTCCTCTCGAACCCTGTAGGGTGTAATGTCCCCGCTCTAGTTGTTGGTGACACGTCACCCCTCACCCATCCTGACATCCGCAGGCCAGGCGTGGCCTGCGGGGAGAGAATAAAAGGAGGTGGCCCGCAAGGGGGCAGCACTCTCCCGACCCATGACCTGGTGTCCGTGTGCCCTTTGTTTTACCCCATTACCTCACGCCCATTGCTGTACCTTTTCCCCTCACTTTTATCTGCTACGGAGGTGCTGACCTCCGATTCAACACTGGCGACTGAGGGTGGGATCGCAAGAAACTGATGCGGTCACCCTAACAACTGGAAATATACCCCAAAAAAGAGAAAAACTGAAGGAACTCACCGGGGCCTGACTGAGACGGCCCGTGAGAGAAGCAGTGGTGACGAGACAAATGCCGGGAAGCCGTGAGGAGGACTGCCTGCGTTGGAAACCCCGCCGGTAAGCAGCATAAAGCAGGAGCTGTGAGGGGAGACCGGCGGGGGAGGAAGTTAGATGGCGCGAACAGGGTGAGGAAGCAGGACGCTCCTCTGACGCCGCTTTTGACAACGCGAGGCCTGGCGCGCATGCGCATAATAAAAGGAGGCCTATCTGAGGCATAGTGTTGACACGCAATTCGTGTGTGGAGGAGCCGGGACGGCACCGAGGCCTGTAAAACAAAATAAAATTACAGGGGCACAGCAAAACAAGCATTGGCAGCTGAAATTTAAATAAGCCACAGAGAACCATTAATATCACACGAACAGCAACGCTTTTGAGGAGTTTTCAACAAACAGGGACAGATACCATACAACATAATAAACTCAGTCAGGACAACAGCAGAGGGGCAACCTTAACAAACAAGCATTGTTAAAGACAAACGCCACAAAAATAATCAGCAGTCATGGGGGATGAAGACGCACCCGCGGTTCCGATTCACATCCCGTTTCAGCATGCCGCATCGGGGGTTCTACCCCCATTCAGTGAACTGACAGACCCATCCACTGCGTCTCCCCGATGGAAGACATGGATAGAGCGGCTGGAAAACTACTTTGTGGTATCAAGAGAGACTGACAACACTATCAAGAGGTCCCTACTCCTCCACTATGCAGGGGATGAAATCTTCAAGCTATTTAAACACCTGCCTGACACGGGAGCTGCAGGAGACTACGACGCAGCGGTGAGGGCACTCAATGGTCATTTTGACCCGCAATTGAACCAAGACTTTGAGGTATTCAAGTTGGGTCAAGCACGACAACGCGAGGGTGAATCCATGGACAGATTCTATGCCCGAGTAAGGGAACTTGCCAGCACCTGCACTGACGAAGACCAACCCAAAGCTATACGAAGGCAAATCATCCAAGGGTGTAGAGACAAGACGTTGCGAGGACTCATCCCGAGGAAGCCAGGAATTACGCTAGAAGACATCTTAATCCTAGCGAGGTCGCATGAGCTCTCAGCTGTCAGAGCCACGGCGATGGACCAAGCACTGAACAAGCCTCCAGGAAAACTTGAAGCTGTGAAGACAGAACGAGCAGATGCAGTGAGAACGCTGACACGAGGTCGCTACTCTAAGGAGACCCGAAGAAGAAGTCCCGGAAAGAAGTGTGGATACTGTGGGCATGAACCTCATGCTGCAAAAGACTGTCCAGCCCAAGGGAAGATATGCACACACTGTGGGATTCCAAATCATTTTGCGTCAGTATGTCGGAGACGCAATTATGCAAAAACTCCAAGGAGACCTCAGTCGATGTCCAAGGCGGTGAGACAACTGTCTGTGAGTGACCCAACCCCTCCAGGAGGAGCATATCGCAGTCCGGGGACGTTCCTACCAGCGGAAGATGAATCATCAGACTCAGAAGATGAGGAGGTACATGTAATCTCATTCGCACAGGAATTAAAACTACGTAGACGGCCACAACCTACGTGTATCGTCCAGTTGGGAGGCAATGAAGTCAAGGCGGTGATTGACACCGGGGCAACAGTAAATGTCATGGGTTTACCCCAGTTCAAAAAGTTGCGCCCTCGCCCGCCGGTGGTTCCCTCAAAAACTCGTATTTTCGCCTATGGGGCAGACACTCCACTTCCCCTCAAAGGGAAGATTACAGTACCGATCAAAGCGGATGACCTGGAGGTGATGGCGACCATCCACATAATCAACAGGGAAGCTGACACACTACTGAGCAGCCACACAGCTGAAGATTTGAAACTCATATCTTTTGCCAATCGGATCCGAACCCATCAGGTTGATGAACTGCTGGATCAGTTCCCTGAACTCTTCAGGGGCCTAGGCTGCATCAAGTGTGAGCCTGTGAAGCTACATATTGACAAAACAATCACCCCCATTGCATTACGACACCGTCGTATCCCTTTTCATCTGAGACCAATAGTGGAGAAAGAATTAGAGAAACTGGAAAGCCAAGGTGTCATTGAAAAGGTGTCGGGACCTACCCCGTGGGTGTCCCCAATGGTAATAGTTGAAAAGCCTCGACAACCCGGAGCGATCCGTCTATGCATCGATATGCGCCTCCCTAACAAGGCCATCAGAAGGGAGCGCCACTTGACACCCACCATGGACGATATCATTGCAGACGTCAATGGCTCAAAATGGTTCTCCAAAATTGACTTAAATGCAGGCTACCATCAACTTCCCCTGGCAGAGGAGAGTCGTTTCATTACCACCTTCAGCACGCATCTAGGACTTCGGCGCTACAAAAGGCTCAATTTCGGCATATCATCTGCAGCCGAGGTGTTCCAGAACACCATCAGAGAACTGCTCTCCGGCTTACCGGGCGTCATCAATGTCAGCGATGACATCCTGATACATTCCAAGACAGCAGTGGAACACCACAAACATCTCCGAAACACTTTGAAACGACTAAGTGCTCACGGGGCGACACTCCACAGAGAGAAGTGTAAATTCTTTCAGCCAACAATCGAATTCTTTGGATACGTCTTCAGTCAAGAAGGCATACAAGTGGATCCCAGAAAATCGAGAGCCATCAAAGACACCCCAGCACCAAAATCCCCGACGGAAATCCGGAGCTTCCTAGGTATGGCCACTTATTGTGGCCGGTTCATACCTGGTTTGGCCACCTGGAGTGAACCGCTACGTGCGCTGACCAAAACAGAAGCAGTTTGGCGGTGGGGAACCAAGGAAGAGGAAGCGTTCCAAGGAATCAAAGACGCACTGTTGGAAAAAGCCACCCTGGCCTACTTCGATACGGACAAAAGAACAGAAGTATTGGTTGATGCCAGTCCCGTAGGCCTGGGAGCGGTACTCACACAGGAACAAGAGCCAGGACAATGGGTCGCACTGGCATTTGCAAGCAAAGCCCTCACTTCAATGGAGACGAGGTATGCGCACATTGAAAGAGAAGCGCTCGCCATTAAATGGGCATGCAGTCACTTCCACTTGTATCTGCGAGGACACCCATTTGTTATGGTCACTGACCATCAGCCACTGGTATCCCTTTTCAAGGGGACTGCACCACACCCCCCTCCGCGCATTGAGAGATGGGCAATTCAGTTACAACCTTATGAAATGGAGGTGGTCTACAGGCCAGGCGCTAAAAACCCAGCGGATTTTTTGTCCCGCCACCCCGGGGAGCAAGACCAAGTGGGAGAAGATGAAAACTGTGACGAATTCGCTCAGTGGGTAGCCCTAACCTCATGCCCAAAGAACATGACACTCGAAGACATCAAAGAGGCCGCCACTACTGATGCTGTGTATGCTCGGACACTAAAAGCGGTGCAGGAGGGATCCTGGGGTGAATATCTCCGTCACACCAATTCGTGGACTGTAGAGGATAAAGAAGCACTTACGAAAGTGTGGCGGATCCGACATGAGCTAAGTGCCACTGAGGACAACATACTCCTACGAGGATCTCGACTAGTCATCCCCCAAACTCTGCGACATCGGGTGATACAACTTGCCCATGGAGGGCACCAAGGGGTAACCAAGATGAAGACGAGGATAAGAGAGAAAATGTGGTTCATGGACCTAGATGAGCTAGTCGAAGAACATGTGCGGGGTTGCATGCCGTGCCAACTGACAAGCGCCCCAGACAGGCCCCAGCCTGTTATCACAGAAGAAGCAGGTGTGAAGCCCTGGACCAAGATAAGTGTCGATTTTGGAAGTTTCCCTAGAGGTGGACACACCCTAGTAATCATCGATGCCTATTCAAAGTACCCGGTAGTGGAAATAGTGGCATCCACGGCTTTCAGCCACGTGGGCCCGGCACTCGAAAAAATCTTCGCAATGTTTGGGTATCCTCAGGAAATACGCAGTGACAATGGCCCTCCTTTTCAAGGTACAGAGTTCGCCATATTCCTACAACAGAGGGGAATCCATCACCGCCGCATCACCCCACAATGGCCCCAAGCTAATGGTGATGTGGAAAGGTTTATGCGCACCCTTAATAAAACTTTTCGCATTGCTCTGGTGGAACAAGCCGACCCAGAACATAGGTTACACGAATTCCTGCGTGAATACAGGAGCACCCCTCACTGCACCACCCAGAGAAGCCCATGGAGCCTCATGTTTCAGGGACCCCGAAGAGACCTCCTTCCTAGCAACCCAGGATGGACACCAACTCCAGCTCCTGTGGAAGACATCCAGGAAAGAAGAGCACGGGGAAACCAGCAAGCTAGCCACACTCGGAGAGCGAAGCCCAACAGGATAGAACCAGGAACACGTGTGATCATTAAGAACAGGCGGCCAGGAGGAAAATTCCAGACAAGTTTTGAACCAGGCACCTGGACTGTAGCCTCAACCTCAGGAACCATGGTGACAGCACGGAAAGGAGAAGAAGAGGTGTCCCGGAACACATCCTGGTTCAAAAAGATCACCCCAAGCGAAAACGTGGACCTCGCCCCGGGGCAAGGGAATGCTGAAGGAGAGCGGGCAGCTGAGGGCGGAGGCGAAATAGTTGAGGCTGAACAACAAGTGGAAAAAGAGGAAGCAGGAGGCCCACTGATACCGGCGGCCATGGAAAACAGCGTGAGCCAGGGCGCCCCAACCGGAGGATCCCGGTCGCAGAGATATGGATTGCGGCCAAACCCGCAGCCTAGTCAAAGACTTAGAGACTACGCCTGTTTGCTGAGAAGCTGATCTCTCAACAAGAGACATACCAGCGACACCCTCAACATGCTAGCAACCTGGGAGACTCTGCATGTGTTGAACTTTTTGTTGTAGACTGTTTTCATTTAAAAAAAAAAAAGTTATAGTTGGACAGGGATGTAATGTCCCCACTCTAGTTGTTGGTGACACGTCACCCCTCACCCATCCTGACATCCGCAGGCCAGGCGTGGCCTGCGGGGAGAGAATAAAAGGAGGTGGCCCGCAAGGGGGCAGCACTCTCCCGACCCATGACCTGGTGTCCGTGTGCCCTTTGTTTTACCCCATTACCTCACGCCCATTGCTGTGCCTTTTCCCCTCACTTTTATCTGCTACGGAGGTGCTGACCTCCGATTCAACATAGGGCACTTTGTGTACAATCAAGTGAGTTATCAACAGACTCGCCCTAATACACGCAGGGGACAAGTATATATTTTTTATAAACATTAAAAGCCAAAGTATACTTCTAGAGGCAAAGATTGATTATAAGGTGAAACACAGCAAACTAGAAAAACTAATTTCAACAAAAACTGTCTCAGAAAGAGGGCTATAGAATCCCTCATATACCTCAATCTATGTGTGAGCTGGTGTGCGGCAGGTATAAAAGTGAATGGTGAGATACAGGGCTTAAGTGGGATGGAAAAACTGTGTGGTCTCCCATAGGGGGTGGCCGATGTAATTAAGGGTGTGGGTAATAACACAAACAAAAAATCTGTGCTTTAAGGACACATTGCTGCAGGTGCGTCAGGAATACTGACATCTGTAAATCCTTGCGACATGGAGCTCCGTACAATAAATACGGCGCATCCGTGGTATCGCAAGGAGAGCGCACTGAAAAGGGTTGCATCGCTGTTTTCACGCAGCGATGCAACACTTTTCATAAATGAGTCCCTGAGTATGTTATAGCCCTGCAGAAGGTGTGTTGTCCACCTCAACGGTGTGGCGAAAATTCTTCGGCAAACTCTCTCAAACCATGCACAATCTCGAAATAGTATTTATCTTACTTTGCTTGTGTCGTTTATAAATGGAACCCATTTCATTCTACCGCATTTTCATTCCCTTTGAGAAAATTCTGTTTCTCCTTGCTGCACCTTATATTCACCTTCTCTTTGTGCGAGTTCAGGAATGCAGTTTACTTTGAGGAGCCGCGTATGGTGGCAGCATCAAAGCTTCTGTGTAGAAGCTTCAGGTTACAGAGCAGGGTACACATCAAAACTGAGAGCAAATCACTCAGCACAACACAAACTAAGCAGCCTCGGTGTTAGGTCGAGTGCAGAAGCGTGAGAGAGTCAACATCCGCCGCGTGCCCAGCAGAAAGGATCACCTGACCTCTCGCACGCCGCAGCCCTTCGTCATTGGGCTTAGCCTGCCCAGAACCAGGGTGGACGCAGCAGGTAAGTGCAAGCCCAGCTTAATGGAGGTGCCCAGATGTTTGCTTTTAAGGTTCCATGCAGGAGCTGGGAATGCCGTGAAGCAAAGGGGGGCTTGGGGGAGGGAGCTGACCGAAGGGAGGTCCCCTCCCCCGGGCGTTTTGGGAGGGCTGCGAGGGGGACACTAGAAAGTGGTAGAACATTCGAGAATTGGGCTGGTCTGGTAGGTTTTGACCAGCCCAAATATAAAATTAGGTGACCCCGCCCCCTAGCCACCATTTTAGGTTTGGTGACCTGGTGGCTAGGAGGGCTGTTAGCGTTTTTTGTGTCTGGTGATTATTTGTTGACTTTAAGGCAGCTTTGTTCGTTTTATTGTCGATAAATTTCTTTATGATGGAGGATTATAGAGTGCTCGAAGCCATGCGCCTGTTATCTGAGGCAGGTCGCATGGATTTGTTGGTAGGAGGGGGGCCGGCGCTCCCTCAGCGCCAGGCCTCTGCTGGCGTGTCTGCTGCGGTGCTGGCGTGCTCATCGCCGAAGAAGAGACGAGCGGGTCAGGTAAGCGAAAGGGGCCGGTCCCGTACGAGGAAACCGGCCCCTTCTGTGCATGCGCGAGCGGCAGGTGGGGAGGGGGGAGCTCCGGCGGCGCCTGGCGCTCCCTTTGTGTGCGCGGCTGAGGCGCGATCGGCCCCTGCTGTGCGAGCGCGTGTGGTGGTTGGAGAGGGGGGAGCTCCGGCGGTCTCTGGCCATATGTCCGGGCAGGCGGGTGAGGCGGGAGCCTCGCTGTTGGTCCCTTCGGCGGTGCGGGCGGGAAGTGTGCCTGATGTGGAAGCGTTCGCTTCAGATTTTGCTTCGGCGGGCAGGCCGGGGAGGGGGGGGCAGAGGAGGGGCAAGAAGCGCTCCGCTTCGGACCCTCTGTTGGAGCGTCGCTTGGAGCCTCAGTATGTTGTGGCTGCGCGAGGAGCGCGCAGGGGCTCTGTTCAGCTTGGCAATTCTCAGGGGACATGCCAAGGGCACGATGAGTCCAATTTGAATGTTTCAGAGCGGGTTGTGGCTGAGACTCAGCTTACAATTAACACGGGCACTCGGAATTTGTTAACCCCTTCTGGTTTTTTAGTGCCTGCACGATGTGCTGTGGATAGGTTGGTTTCAGTACGATCTGTATCAAGTGGGGTGGAGGGCCCTGGGGGTTTGGAGCCTCATGCTGGCCTAGTCTTGTCTTCTCATGATGCTGTTTCTGGTCAGGTGGAGGTGGAGGATAATGTGGGCAGCCCTTTATTGTTTTCTACCCCTGGTTCGGATGTGGGTGCTGCATTGTCTGTGGGGGGCGGTTCCAGGGGAGAGGGAGAGTGGGCCCAGATGGGTGAAGGGGGTTCCCTTTCTGGTTTTGCTTTGGGGCAGGAGGCTTCACGGTCAGGGGGCTTTGGGTCTTCTGGTTTCCTGGAGGTCGTTGACCGTTTTCAGAGGGAGGACAGGAGGGTGTTCCAGGGGGGCCATGTTTCATTTTCTCGGGATAGCAATGTAGCGGGACATGCACCTGGTGCAGGGTTGTTGGGGTTTGGAAGGGCAGTTGTGGATAATCTTGGGGGGGTTTGCCAACCTGTTGTGAGGAGTGTAGGGGGTGTGGGTTCTCATGGCAGGATGGTGGGGCATGAGGGGGGTTTCAGGCAGGTGAGTGGTGGGCCTGTACAAGGGCCTGGGGATGCGGTCCCACGGTGGACAGGGGATTCGAGGGACCCCTCTTTTATGTTTGGTTCTCCTGGGTGGGAACATTTTGGTGCTGCAGGTCGAGCGCAGCGGAGTTTACAAAAGGACGGTGAAGGTCACGACTGGCGGGCAAAGGCTCTTGTTCCGGCTTCTTCTTCAGCGGTGGCGGTTGATAATTTGGATTGTAGTGAGGATGAAGAGGTGATAGGTGATTCTACGGTCAGGGAGGTGCCTTTGAGAGTTGGTGTTCGAGGACGTTCTTTAGATAGATTTCAAGTGATGAATGTTGGTTCAAATTTGCGGGGGACGGAATCTGGTTTTGGTGTTGTATTTAGGGACCCTAGCACACCAGTCCAAACTTTTTCTTTTCAGGACAGGGATAGGTGCGGCGGTCCAGACTTGGCAGGGCGCGGTCCAGTCCAACTGCGCCAAGGTGAAGTGAGGAGAATGCCTAGCGCGGCCTTCTCTGTTCCACCGTGGGAACCCGACGCGGTCAGCACACGAGGGCCCGGCGTGGCCCCGCTGGCCCCGACGAATAGCAGGTATAGGTGGTCCGCCTTACCGTCGGCTATGGAGCCACAGAGTCAGCGCAAGGGGAGGTACGGACGTGTACAGTCTGCTCCCCCTCATGGAATTTCTTCACAAAACTTAAAAACGAATATTGCTGATGCCGGGTTGGGTAAGACCCGTAGTGTGGTGTTTCCTGCTGAACTCGATTCAGTGGTACTGGATTATGATGAAGATAGTCCCGAAGAAGGAGAGTTACGGGACGTGGAAGGGGGGGAGCCCTCTCATGTTTCTAGTAGTGTTTTTCAGGCTACAGCGGTGCAAAGACAAGTAAAGGAAAGACGAGAACACGGCCCGTCAGTCAGGGCGCCTCGGAGACAGGATACTGTGGTAGCGGCACCAAGGGCTGAGCCTGCGAGAGTGGTCTCTTTGTTACCAGGTGAGCAGTTAGCTACACAGGCCAAACCAACTATGGTGTCTGTGGGCACAGGTGGGGAAGGGGCTATGGGGGTTGGTGAAGGGAGGTTGCTGAAGGGACGTTATGTTAAAGACACTGCTGTAGGCACTGACGATGTGTTGGACGTTACAGGTAAAGTGGAGTGTGGTACTACCACTGAGGCTTCGAGTGGTGTAAAAGAGCCATTGGCTAGCAAGGAACTGAAAATTAAGAAACTGCCTTATATGGGGGTTACGAAGCCTTTGGGTGCACATTTAATGTTGTCTACCAAAGAGAGAATTTGGAAGGGTGAATATGTTGAACTTCTTAAGTTGCTACACCGGGAAGTCCGGTCCAAAGAAAGGTCCAAAGAAGAAGAATTTGAGCTTGCAAAGCGACCTAGAATGCCGTTAACCATTGAGAATTGGACGGCTGCCTTCCTTATATATGCGAGTGTATATTGTGAGAAATTCCCAGAGCGCAGCGTGTCTCTTTTTAAATACATGGATGTTATACGTAAGGCGCAGCTTACTGGGGGGGGATTTGCTTGGTCCCAATATGATGAGGAGTTTAGGGCCAGGATGGCTTGGGACCCGGAGGCCAAGTGGGGGGAGCTGGACACGGATTTATGGCAGCACACCATGGGGTCAGCATCGGGGGGTAAGACGATTTTTACTGCTAGTGGTCTCCCCTTAATTTACCGGCCCTTTCAGGGCAAGCCCACCAGGGGAGGGGTGGGAAGTAGCTCAAACGCACAATCTGGAGTTGGCACGTGCTGGGAGTTTAACAAAGGGTCCTGTAGTAGGGAGTATTGTAAGTTCAGACACGAATGCTCCGGTTGTGGTAAGCGGCACCCCTTGGCTAGATGCTGGGATAACAAGTCAGCGGGAGGGCAACAGGGGAAACAGTCAGGTGCAGGCGGTTCGGGGTCATCCCAACAGTTTTCAGGGGGTAGGGGATCTAGAGGTAATCAGGGTGTTGGGCCCAAGGGCTCATACACCGGTTAAGTTGGAAAAGTTGCGCCTTGCACTTCAGGATTATGGTGATGAAGCTGTGAAAGGGGAATTGTTGGAAGGTTTTGAATTTGGATTTCGTTTGGGTTACATGGGTTCCAGACAAAGGAGATGGTCTGCTAATTTGAAGTCAGCGTCTGAGTATGGCGCAGTGGTACAAGACAAATTATACAAAGAAGTACGTGAAGGAAGGATGGCAGGCCCTTTTCATGATTGGCCGATCCAGAATTTGATAATATCACCGGTTGGAGTAGTCCCTAAAAAAGATCCGGGACAATTTAGGCTTATTCAGCACTTGTCATGGCCGGAGGGGTCGTCTGTGAACGATTTTATTGACCCTGATTCTACTTCGGTCTCTTATTCCTCAGTTGACGTGGCCATGTCACTTGTTGTGACCGCGGGCGCAGCTGCTGAGATGTCTAAGTGTGACATTAAGTCTGCCTTCCGGCTGCTGCCTGTCCATTCAGATGACCGGTGTCTGCTGGGCATACAATTTTCAGGAAAATGGTATGTGGATAAGGCATTGCCGATGGGTTGCTCCATATCCTGTGCTCTTTTTGAGCGTTTCAGCACCTTTCTACAATGGTACTTTACTCATCGGTCTGGTCACTCATTGGTAACGCACTACCTAGATGACTTTTTCTTTGTCGGGTCCCCGGGCTCCACGGAGTGCCAGTCTGCTCTGGACACCTTCCAAGGGCTTATGGAGGATCTGGGAGTTCCTTTGGCTCCCGAGAAAACTGTGGGTCCTGCTACTGTCTTGTCCTTTTTGGGAATTGAAATAGATTCAGTGGCAATGCGGGCTCGCTTGCCAGAAGACAAGAAAGTAAAGATGCTGGAGTTGCTTGAAAACATGTTGTCAAAACGGAAAGTAATGGTGAGAGATATTCAGGTGCTGCTAGGTCACCTCAATTTCGCGTGCAGGGTGGTGAGAGCAGGGAGAACTTTTTGTCGCAGATTAGGTAGGGCCCTTGCAGGCCAACATTTGCCTCACCACCGTGTTCGCTTGTCTGCTGGTTTAAAAGAGATTTTGAGAATGTGGACATTTTTTCTCTCTTCTTTTAATGGGGTACCTTTGGTTCGGGATGTTAATTTCCAGTGGGATGTACAAATGTTTTCTGATGCGGCAGGTAGTGAGGGATTTGGCTTGTACTGGAATGGCAGATGGTGTGCAGAACAGTGGCCGGATGAGTGGTTGAATGGTGGTCGGAGCATAACCTTTTTGGAGCTTTTCCCTTTACTAGTGGCTTTGACTCTGTGGGGGGAGGCCTTGGCACACAAAAAGGTGCTGTTTCGTGTGGACAACATGGCTGTGGTGGAAATTGTTAATCGACAGTCTGCTAGAGATGAACAGGTGTTGAAGCTCATGAGAGTCTTCGTGCTGGGCTGTTTGAGACACGACATTCATTTTCGTGCTTTGCACATTCCTGGGGTGGACAATGACATTGCGGATGCTTTGTCTCATTCACAGTGGGGGAGATTCCGTGGACTGGCCAGGGAGGCGGACAGATCACCAACACCGATGCCGGAACATCTGTGGCACGTAGGCAACGTTGGGTCTTACAATTGGTGGTAGGTTCTCTATCTGTGTCTACGCGTTCAGCATATTCCCTGGCCTGGAGAGAATTTCTGGAGTCCGGCGCTTGCAGGCGTGAGGAGGTTTGGCGTCGTTCTGGGGATGTGGTGAAATTCATTCTAGATCTCATGGATAAAGGCCTGACTAGAGTAACTATTGCTGGAAAACTGGCGGGAATAGCTTTCATGGGTAAGTTGGTGTGGGGTTATTCTCCTTCGGCGGGTGAGATTGGCAGGAGAATGCTTGAGGGATGGGCCAGGGAACAAGGTCATTCCAGCAGAGCAAGGGCCCCGTTATCTTGGCAGATGCTGGCTCGGTTGATAGATATTTTACCTTCGGTTTGTTCTGACGATTTTGAGTCTTGCTTGTTCTCGATGTTAATGGCATTTACGTTTTTTGGAGCTTTCAGGGTGTCGGAGTTGTTGGGCTCAAAAGGTAAGCCTGGAATTTGTTGGCGTGATGTTTTTTGTTCTGATGAGGGGGTACATGTTTGGTTAGCTAGTTCCAAAACCGATCAGAAGCATTTGGGGAAAGGAGTGTGGTTAGAAGCGCGCTCTCCTATAATCACTTGCCCTTTGCTGTTGGCCCGGCGCTGGCGCTCTTTATCAGGGGGAGGTGATGGGGCTCTTGTTTTCCAGCATATTAATAACACTCCTGTTACAGCATACCAATTGCGCATGGTTTTGCGCAAGGCACTACAACACTTGGGTCTGGATGGGAATTTATATGGTAAACATTCTTTTCGAATTGGTGCTGCAACTGAAGCCTTTAATAGAGGATGGACGCCAAGGGACATCATGAGGTTGGGGCGTTGGTCTTCTAACTGTTTTCAGCGTTACGTGAGAAGCCAGGCGGAGGAGGCGCTTGCGTCATCTTCCTTTCCATAAGCATTAACTATGTTTTCTTTTATAGGATCTGTCGCTGGGCCCCGTTCTCCAGTGGTGACGGTCTGGATAGTTGGGCATTCCTTCGTGAAATGGGCCCGAGTCCAGGCGGCACAGAGTTACTTCTGAGAGCTTTTAGGTTTTAATGATCAAATGTTTAACATCGTTTGGAAGGGGAAAGGTGGTATGCTCTGGAGAGAGTTAATTCCATGTCTCAACAACAATCTGGTGGGTGGGCTTTGTCCTGACATTTTGGTGATTCATTTAGGTGAGAACGACCTCTGTACCACGAAGGGTGTTGTGTTGTTGCGGGCTATCAAAAAAGATTTGGGTTTACTTAAAGAATTTTGGGCTGGTTGCCACGTTTTTTGGACTGAATTAATTCCACGTAGGATCTGGAGAGGAGCGGTAAACCCCAGAGCGGTGGACAGAGCCAGAAAAAATGTGAATTCTGAGGTTTCTAGATGTTGCAGGTCGCTTGGTTTCAGCAGGATTTCTCATAGAGAGATTCGCTTTGAGACAGTCGGGTTTTTCAGGGATGACGGGGTTCATCTTTCTAAAATTGGGATGGACCTCTATTTGTTGGAGCTTCGTGAAGTTTTGGCACGATCGCTGGCTATGCAGCGTTAACTTTTCTTAGTCTCCGCTTCTATTTTCCTAGTTGGGGGGGCAGAAAGGGGGGTGGTGTAGTTTTCCTTCCCCCCCTGCCTTTCTGGGTGGCGGGGTTTTGTTGTTTCGCTGCTGTTTATGGTAAGTTTTGGTGATTATTGGTTTGATTCATTGATTGACAGGTAAAGGGGAAGTTGGTCATTGCTTGACCGTTCAGGTTTTGGGGGGTATTGACAGGGGTGAAGGGTCAGGCAGGCTTTTGGTTATAGAGGGCCTGGTTTTCATTATGTGATGGGGATTGTTGATGACGTTATATGTTAAGTGATGACGTAATAATTTAATGGATGATGTAATGCTTTATTCATGATATTATGTTTATAATGTTATTGTAATGTTTAATGCTGTATTGTTGGGTGGGGGAGGGGCCAAAGAAATTTAGGGGAGGGGGTGGGGGCGGGGGCTTGAAGTTAATTATTTATTTAGTGAGGTCTAGTTTTGTCAGGCTTTGCCAGGTTTTAAATATTGTAATGTGCACCTGTTTCCTAATAAAGCGGCCTTTTTCACACTCAAATATTCTGGTCTACTTTTCTCCCTCACCCCTCGCCCTCCCTCCCAAGGGGGGCTTGGGGGAGGGAGCTGACCGAAGGGAGGTCCCCTCCCCCGGGCGTTTTGGGAGGGCTGCGAGGGGGACACTAGAAAGTGGTAGAACATTCGAGAATTGGGCTGGTCTGGTAGGTTTTGACCAGCCCAAATATAAAATTAGGTGACCCCGCCCCCTAGCCACCATTTTAGGTTTGGTGACCTGGTGGCTAGGAGGGCTGTTAGCGTTTTTTGTCCCACCCTCCCTCCCATCTAGGAATTTTTTACTGGCTTTTGGCAGATTTTTTCCGTCTCCATTAATTTTGATGGTTTCTGAAACTTCTTCTTTTTCTAATTTCTGTTTTTTGTCCAAAGGTTGTTTTTCTGGGTGACAGGTGTACAGGGGGTTCTGATTTGTATTGTCGCTAGGAACAGGTGCGGTGCGGGGTTTTGTTGTTTCGCTGCTGTTTATGGTAAGTTTTGGTGATTATTGGTTTGATTCATTGATTGACAGGTAAAGGGGAAGTTGGTCATTGCTTGACCGTTCAGGTTTTGGGGGGTATTGACAGGGGTGAAGGGTCAGGCAGGCTTTTGGTTATAGAGGGCCTGGTTTTCATTATGTGATGGGGATTGTTGATGACGTTATATGTTAAGTGATGACGTAATAATTTAATGGATGATGTAATGCTTTATTCATGATATTATGTTTATAATGTTATTGTAATGTTTAATGCTGTAGTGTTGGGTGGGGGAGGGGCCAAAGAAATTTAGGGGAGGGGGTGGGGGCGGGGGCTTGAAGTTAATTATTTATTTAGTGAGGTCTAGTTTTGTCAGGCTTTGCCAGGTTTTAAATATTGTAATGTGCACCTGTTTCCTAATAAAGCGGCCTTTTTCACACTCAAATATTCTGGTCTACTTTTCTCCCTCACCCCTCGCCCTCCCTCCCAAAGGCATGCATGCGTCACGCAAAGGAAAACTCTCAAACATGTTCAGCAATCAGAGACGGGCGTCGTCTTGTTTCGGGGCGATAAGGCCGGTAAACAATGACAGAAAACGAAACGGGACAATTTCAAGCTTAAAAAAAAAAAGAAAAAAGGCAAAATAAAAGCATTCAATGAGCCCGCAAATAAACTCTCAATACAAACTCTACAGCAGGGTCGCTGGGGCTATGTTTCTGGGGAAAGCCACATTATATATCAGAGTTCGCTAAAAAAAAATGCAGCAAAGAAAGACAAACTATAAGGTATAATGCGACATAACGCAGCACATTTTGCAATAGTATTACTTGATTATTTTGCCATTGTTTTGCACACGTTCTCGTCAAAGGTTTCACCAGTTAAATACCCAAATACAGAAAAAAGTAACTGAAAGTTGACCAGGCAACATTTGTGAAAGTCCTCCCGCTGTGGCGCAACACTTGTCACCAAGCATTTAATAACATTTGATCTGTTTGATCTATCAACTTTTTGGGGGCTACAATCTAAAAATGATGCGGCAATTAATGGATTATGTGGCAAAAGCGTCAATCTATAATTACGTGGAAAGCTCTGCGCCACAGAATCGCTTAAGACAAGTAGCCCTGGTCTACAGCTTGTCTGTTCGCCTAAAAGACGGCACAACGGGGACCCCATTAACACTTCCAGACAGACAAGAGCCCAGCCCGCAGAGGCTGTGAAACTGCCAGCAGGGCAGCAAGCCTCATTTGGACGCTTGCGACGTTTCCTCTGTGTTTTATTAACGACTTCAGTCCTGGATTTCTGCCTGTTGCAGGACTGGTTTCGGCAGTCTTTCCTCATCCATGTGTGGGTTTGTTAGTACAGCAGGGCTTAAAGCTGTAGGCCACACATCGGCTCCCAGGATGCCTTCTCCTTCACCAACCACAAGATTGTGTGGAAGCCTTCAGGTCTCCACTATGTGAGTAGAAGTGCACTGAGTATTGGCCTCTACTGTGATTTTGCCTACATTTCTACCGCATTATTTTATTTTCTTAAAGGATAATATTCCCATAGTGAGGCGGGGTAGCAGCCTTAGGGATCAAATTCTGGGCGGCATTAAATAAGGACGGGTCTTTTTACTCATTGGATGGGAGAGCTCCTGTAGCGCCATGTTATTTTGTCTGAATCGCCAGTCGTTCTCTCACAGAAGTACTGAATCTCAATGTTAGCCACACTCCGGGTAGCACACAATAGCTCCCCTTTTCCTAATCACCTTTCGGACACGGGTTACCCCAACCTCACCAGGCCCGGTACCATGAATGAGACCAATGAACTGTAACTGAGGACGTTGGAGAGGAAGGAGAGAACATGGGCTAGAAGGCAATCAAGGGAGGGGAGTAAAGTAGTGAAAAAAGAGAGAAGAACTGGAAAAGGAGGGTGGAAAACAGGGGCAGACGGACAAACATAACATAACATGTGTATTTATAAAGCACACGCTTACCCGGAGGTATCTTGGCGCTGAATAACAGATGTTCATTGTTACCCAACTCAATGGTACTCATTTTATCGACCTCAAATGGATGAAAGGCTGAGTGGACCTGCGAGGATTTGAACCTGTGACCATGAGGTTGAACACAGGCTCTTGTAGTGGATGCATTAGTCCACTGAGCCACCAGACCAAACACTCCTCCCCTGCCACGAGAGCAGAACATCCCACAAAGCAACAGAAAACAAAAAATGTTAATAACTCAATGTTATTATCATTTTATGTTTCCTTTGCAGTGCACCGCTTATACACAGTGGGACAATGCTGCTCCAACTTAGCGGCGGATCGGCCCCTGTCTTCAACCCTCCTTTTTCCAAGGTCGACCGCTCTAGCCGGCTCAATATATGCCACTCTTAAGTGTGCAATGACTGTTTGGTCGGCACTCTTGGGCCGCCCAAACCAGTCATGTGCACTTTCCCACTTCCCCATGCAGGCTACATTACAGCCTGCGTGGAGAACAAGCCCAGGCCCCCATTCCCTGGTTGAGCGTCGAACCAGGATGCTTAAAACCAATCACAACGCTGCAATGCAGTGTTGTGTTTGAGCCTTTTCTGTGCTTCTTGTGCCTCGGCGAGCAAGAGCAAAGACGCCGGAACAACGCAGCAAGGTAAGTGTTTCTCTTATTATTATTATTTTTTACTGTTGCCCCCAAACCCCCACGCGCCCGCACCTGCCCCACCACCCGCAAACCACGCCAGCTGCCACTTGTTGAAAAGTGGAGGAGAAGGGAAGGCAGTGCTTAATTTGAGAGGGTGATTGCTGGTGCGGCCGATCACAGCTCATCTTTGGGGATTTGCACTTATTCTCCCTCAAGGGGCATTTACCAGGAGCGGGGGGGGGGGAGAACACACAAATGGGAAAGATAGAGGAAGAGAGAGACTGAAAAACCATCACACAGGGAGAAAGCAGTATCCCACATGAGTGAGATAAAGGGGCCTAGGGAGTTGCTGGATTAAAGAGGTATCAGGTGAATTCAAGACTACTTTGCCTTAGTATTTAGCACGTCAACATTTATTTACACTGGCCACCGGCTTCTGAGCAAAATGTTGGGCACCGCTATTTTTTTCTTTTTACAAATTAAGTAATGAATAGGAGGAAGGAAATGGGGATGCCTTGCGAGTATGAGGAGAATGGAGGAAAAAATAAGGGCTAAGAGGAGAATGGAGAAGGTAGACTATGGCCGGGAGAAAGAACTCACCATTTTCCATATATTGAGCTGGCTAGAGTGCCAATCCCAACTGTATTTGGAGAAAAGATGAGCGACAGATTAGAGATGAGAGAAGGACTGGAGAAAGATAGGCGGAGCGCACATAAGGGAGGCTGTTGGCTCAGTCATCTATCATCTCTGTTGTAATGTGGAAAAGGGTGCTAAGGATGGGGGATGAGAGGCTTTCAGTTCCATCAACACTTTTCAGAAAGTTTAATTTGTGCTAAGTCAAGCCTGACAGGGCACAGATAATCACAGTGAGGCAGAGCGGAGAGGAACGCTCTGCACTTAAATGTTTACTCTCTGCTCCGCCTCACTGTCCTCCCTCTGCAGGGACTTTTGCCCAATGCAACTGTGTCCCCGCTGAATCTAACCTTTTCCCCCAGCATACCCAGCACACTCAGGAAGCTGTGCCCAGAGGCATCAACTTCTGCGGGGGTACAGGGGCTAATGCACCAGCATATTTCATCTGGGGGAGCGCTTGTAAAAGCACACCATAGTATGGGCTCTACTTGGGAACAGAGGTGCTGGTCTGAACGTCTTTTTTTTAGGTCAAAAGCCTACCAGATATCACAGCTGTCTGGTTGCTAAATACTTCTTGGGGGCATTTTGAAAGCTGATTTATGAATGCATTTTGCCTATTGCTTACCATTGGCTTTGTGGTTTGTAACTCGCATTTTCTTGCTTTCTATTTGCTGCCTTTATTTGTTTTATGCTGCCCAGTCTGTCTTTGTCCCTCCCATGGAGCATAGCCTGTTTACTGTATTCTTCCACAAGTGCTTGCTTAGTTTACTGTATTCTACCACAAGTGCTCACTTTCTATAAACAGGCCTTTATATTTGTTCTTATCTTGCCACATTTGCTGTGTATTCAAAGGCAGAAGTCAAATGTCAGGCTCTGTCTTCTGATAGAGCTTGGTGTTTAGTTTTCTTTCTTCGACTTCAGAGTGAGAGGATATATCTGACAATCTGAGGATGTGAAAGGAAAGGCTTTTTTTCAAGCACATAACAAAATGTAAATGTCTGTAAATGAACTGTGCAAATATTTCAGAATGTATCTGGTTCCCATGTTTTTGTAGTGTGCTGGAACCAAATATTTTAATAGCGACAAAACAAATCAATACAGTAGGTGATGCCATTTCCACACATTATCCTTTGGGTGTGGTATAGTTTTATCAGTAAAACTTTATATGCAAATGTAATGGTCATTTCAATTGAAAATGTGTTGTCTGTAATGCACTACCACCCCATGCATATTCCACTGTACGACACTCTACACCCCTTCACTCTAAAACACGCTATGCCACTCCACTGAACTCTACTCCACTCTACTTCACTCTACTTTACACCACTCCAATCTATGCAACTTCACTCCACACCACCCAACTCCACTTTACTAAACACTGCTGTATGACACACTACTTTATGACACTATGATACTCTATGCCACTGTACACTACACAACTCTACACCACTTTATGACACTCCACTCTATCCACTCCATTCCACTCCACTCTACTCCACTCCACTCCACTCTACGACACTCTGCTTCACTGTACACCACTCTACTCTATGCTGCTCTACTTGAGGCCACTCTACGCCACTCTACTCTATCACACTCCACTCTGTGCTCCTCTATGCCACTCTATCCCACTCCACTCTACTCAACTACACTCTACAACACTTTACTCCACTCTACACTACTCCACTCTCCTCTACCTCACTCTACGGCACTCCACTCTACATAACTCTAATCTACTCTAGTTCATGACACTTTACTCCACTCTGTGCTACACCACTCTATGCCCCTCTATGTCACTCTACTCTATTATACTCTACTCCACTCTACTCCACTCAATGCCATCCGACGCCACTCCACTATACAACAGTCTACACTACATACTCCACTCTAAGCCACTTAACTCTAGGCCATTTTATGCTACTTCACTCCAATCTATTACTCTACCCCACTCCACTCTACAACACTCCATTCTACACCACTCTACTCTATGACACTTTACTCCATTCTATGCTACTCCACTGTACTCTATGGCATTCCACTCTACTCTACTTCACTCTACAACACTCCACTCTATGGTGCACAACTCTACTCTGCTCAACTCCACAAAACCTTACTCCACTCTACAAAACTTTACTCCACTCGTTGCTATGCCACAATACAACTGCCCACTCTATGCCCCTCCACTCTAACTCACTCCACTCTATGAAACTATATTCCAGTTGAATGCACTCTGTACCATTCCACTCTGCGACGTTCTATGTTACTCTATGCCACTTAACACTAGGCCACTCAATGCCACTTAACGACACTACACTCTATGCACTTTACTCCAATCTACACCCCTCCACTGTATGACACTTTACCCCACTCTATGCTATGCCACATGACTTTACTACACTTTACTCCACTATTCGTCCTCCACTCTATGCCCCTCCACTATATGACCCTCCACTCTACACCACTCCATTGCACTCTATGCAACCCTACACCCCTACAATTTATGCTCCTCCACTCTAAGATACTCTATTTCATTCAGTGACACTCTGCACCCCTCCACTCTACCACAATTTACTCTACTCCGCTTTATGCTCCTCCACCCTACAACACTCTACTCTAAGCCCCTCCACTCTACAGCAATCTATTCCATTCTACCACTCCACTTTATACTACTCAACTCTTTGCCCCTCCACTCTATGACAGACTACGACACTCTATGACACTTCACAAAACTCTACGACACTCCACAACAATACTCCACTCTATGCCTCTCTTCTCCCCTTTACACTACTCTACTCCACCCAACACTACAACACTCTATGACACTCAATGCCACTCCATGACACTTTACTCCACCACAATCTACTCCAATCCACTCAATGCCACTCTACTCTACGCCATTACACTTTACTCCACTCTAGGACACTTTACTCCACTCTACTCTAAGCCCCTTCACGCTATGCCCTCCAGTCTACTAACTCTCAACTCTACGACCCTCCACTCCACTCCTCTCCACTCCAATTTATGACACTCCACAACACTCTACATCACTCCACTCTACACTATTCTGCTCCACTCTATGTCACTCTACTCTATGACACTTTACTCCACTCTACAACACTTTACTTCATTCTACGCTATGCCACTCCACTTCTCCACTCTACGCCCCTCCACTCTATGAGACTGTACTTCACGACACTCCGCTCAATCCCACTCCACTCTCCCACACTCCACAAAACTCCACTTCACGACACTCCATTCCTCAACACTCTACCCCACTCCACTCTATTCCACTCCACTCAATGCCGCTCTACCCCACTCTATGCTACGACACTCTACACCCCTCCATTCTATGACATTCTATTCTATGACACTTCACTCTACGCTACCCTACTTCACTCTAAGCCACTCTACTCCACTTGATGCCACCCTACTCTACTCTACATCACACCACTCTACTCCAGGCCACTCTACTTTACTCTACATCACCCTACTCTGCGCCATTCTACTCTATGCCACTCTACTCTACTCCATTACACTGTACGACTCCCCATTCTACTCTATGACCACTCTACGACACTCCACTCCATGACACTACTCTCTGACACTCTACTCCACTCTTTGCCACTCAACTCTGACGCTCTTCACCCATTCACTCTATGCCCCTCCACTCTTCATTCCACCACTCTACTCCACTCAATGCCTCTCCACTCTACTCCATTCCACTCGACTCCATTCCACTTTACTCCACTCCTCTCTATGACACACTACTCCAATATACCCCACTACTCCACTCTACACCACTCCACATCACTCTATGCCACCCCACTATACACCACTTCACTCCTCACCTCTCCACTCTAGTCCACACCATTCCACACTACTCCACTGTACTCTACAACACTTCACTCTACCCCGTCTACTCAAGGACATTCCACTCTACTTCATTCCTCTCCATTCCAGTCCACGACACTCTACTCTACGACACTCTACTCTATGCCACAACACTCCACTCACCTCTACTCTATAACACTCCACTCTAGTCCACAACACTCCACGCAGCTCCATTCCACTCTACGCCACTTCACAACACTCTACACCACTCCACTCTATAACACTCTATTCCACTCTTCGCCACTCCACTCTATGACACTCCACTCCTCTCTCCTCTACACCACTAACTTTTAGCCATGCTGAACGGCAGCCACGCTTGTGTACAACATGTCCAAAACATATTGGCAAAGCCAATGTCTTTTGCATAGGCAAGACCTATTGTCTTTGACAATGCTTGTTTGTCTTTCCATTTCAAACTCAGTAGATGCTGCCGCACAGTATGACCAGAAGTCTGGAGGGGGAAGCAGGTGGGGCCATGTCAATAGGACTCACACCACATAGGGAACTCTAATTTGTTGTGCAGTAAAGATTTTATCAAGCTTCACTGTTATGGAGAGTTGCGAATGTTTGCCCTTTATAACTGGAATTCTAAAATCCGGACGTAGTAGTAAGTAACGTTTCTTCACGCATAGTTATTTAAAACCATAGCATTTACATTACATTTAGTGAAAAGCATTCTTATACTTACTAAAATCCGGACCTGTCATGTTAGGACAACCTGAAGGAGACACACATGACTTAAGATCACTAGGACAGTATTTCTTCAAACATTTACAAGGCGGTCTACTCCATTTCCAATACTGTCAGTTAGTTCAACGATTTAATGGAAGTGCACCCTTTCATTTACTTCAGGCGTGAAAACAAGCATTTACAATGCGGTTTGCCCAAGTGAGTGTATATGTGAGAGCCAGTGTTCACAAAAGTCAGTGTGAGGGAGTGCCAGTGTGTGTGAGTGTGTGTTACGCTTGAGGGAGTCGCGCTCGGCCTGGTGTCCTAAGTTGATTCTTGGCTTATGGGGGGAGTCAAATCATGGCTCTTGGTGTTTGGAGTATTATCGTGGCAAATCTAAGCCCTAGCATAGTGGGTATCATTCTTGGAATATAGGGGTACCCGTAGCAAACCACTGCTGCTGACATATTGTAGCAGTTCTTGGCATAAAGAGAACACCGAGTTTATGGGGGCATGCATATCAAATATTTGCTGTGGCATACCATAGGTAGATACTGATATGTGTGGCACCCATAGTATATAGGGAATATTCATGGAAAATGTATGGCATTGACATATTCTATGTAAATATTGTTACTAGGGGCACCCATGACAAAATGCTAGCCCTGAAATACTGGAATGGTTCTTGACACACAGGAGATACTGAAGATAAAATGCTGGTCCTGGCATAATTAAGGAAATCCTTGATGTATGGGATGACCTGGGGTAACATTTTGAAAGAACAGAAGCACCTTCTGATGAGGTCATGCTTTAATGTATTGTATTGTATTTATATTTATATAGCTCTTGATACCCTTATGTGGGGCGCTGAGTCTTCCTACTTGAGTAGTACACTACATCATGTAGGGTGTGTGGTTGGAAGGATGTTGTCTTTGTTTTGATCCTATGTGGTGAGCGTTTTCCTGTTGTGCATGAAGACCACCAAGGTGCGGTTATTGTGCTATGGGATGCAGCGGGTATCAGTGTGTTGGATGATGAAGTGTGAGAGACAGATATGTAGTTTTGTGGTTTTCAGTGTGCTTGTAGCTTGAAACAGTGGTACAAAAGGGGGTGGTGATAGATGGAGCATCTGAACCAATCAAACACTCACACCCAGTCAACAGATTTGGGTTTAATCCATCACCGTTCTTTAGCCCTGGATTCAAGCAAGCCGGGCTGAAGACGGCTGAAATGCCAGAAACCGGTCCTCGGAAGTTTGTTTCCGGTCCAGGGAAGGCACGGCTTGGCAGTTCAGGGTCAGACTGATTTGCATATGGCCATATCTGAACTGGGGTGACGGAGTGGGCTAAAGAACGGTGATGGATTAAACCCAGATCTGTTGACTGGGTCTGAGTGTTTGATTGGTTCAGATGCTCCGTCCATCACAACCACTCCCTTTTGTACAGCTTTGTAGCTTGAAACAGCTCTGCAAATTGACAATGCAGAAAGCAAATAGTTGAACATGGCTGGTCCAAAAAAAGTCAGTGAATAAGTGTGTTGACCCAAAGCTCCCTAAGCTCCCTAAATGTATATTGTAAGTAACAGCTCCTGAAACAGATGTGCTGTCAATTCAGACTTATAAAAGGCCAAAATCTGCAGGACTGGCAGCAAAGGCAAGTCGCTCTTTTAAGAGCTACTTTGTACACATTTGCCATTTACTGGGTACCAAAAGGTGCTCCCCTGTACAGCGGAAGCCCTGGATGAAGCCGCCGGCAGATGGTCAGAAGTCAATGGAGTGGCTGGCAGTGGCGGCTCCTCAGCTAAGGCAGAGGAGCGTCGCCCACTGCTTTATAGCAGTGCAAAAAAAGGAAAAATAAAAAGATAATAAATCGCGTTGTTATAATTTTATATTGTCCTGCAGCATTGCGGGACGGGGCTGCTCCCACGACAGGAGCAGGGGGAGTGGTTTGCCCACTCTGTGGGCATGACTGTTTGGCCAGCCCTCTGGGGCCAGCCAAACAGGCATGAGCACTTTGAATGTTCTCCACGCAGGCTGCATTACAACCTGCATGAAGAACATGCCCAGGCCCACATTCTTTGGCTGAGCGCCCAACCACAGTGCTCAGACCAATCAAATTGCTGCATTGCAGAGTTGTGATTGGCTATGGGAAGACTGGGTGTGTTTCCTGCTGCCGCACGAGAGACGCGGCGAGAAAGCAGCAAGAAGGTATGTTTTTTCTTTCTTTTTTTTAACATCCTCTCCCCTGCGTCGCAAACTTCCAATCCCTGCCGGCCGCCACCAGTGGCTGGCTGTAGAGGGGTCTTCTTGTGACATCCGATGCACACGGTGAAAGTACTAGAATATTTGACTGCCCGCCTCACACACTTTTTTTAAATATACTATTGGATCCAATTTTTTTAAAATGTTCTTGGTGGAGAATTCCCTCTTCCCTTGAACAGACCTCACTAGCTCACTGGAATTTGTGGCAAGTATTAAGTCCCGCCTCTTTCACAGATTTGTCACCATTGGTGAGCTGCGGTAACAGGAAGACGAGAAAGCAGAGAATGAACATATGGGACAAGAAAAGAGATTTGAAATTAAATTAACAACCCTGTTGAATCTTAAAGTGGATAAAGCAGGGGCGTAGCTTAAATCGGTACAGAAGGTGCAGTGGCACCGAGGCCCAGAGGACGATGAATGGTTTATTTTGAAATTCAACCAGCAGCCGGGGGTGGGGGTGGGTTGAGGGGCAGTGTCCTTTCGTACACTAGGGCCCATGACACACAGGCGCTATACCACTGGGAAATACCCACTGCAATCCCCTCCTACAGGCAATTCTTGCCAATTAATGTTTTATGAGCCTAGGCCGCCGCAGACCCCGCCTCCTGCTCTGAATCGCCTCAAAAACACAACACGGCCGAGATTGATCGCGCTTCTCCCATTAGAAATTAGACTGCTCTCCGAGGACTTCTTTATTTTCTTTATGGCTTTATCGTCTCATCTATCACCGTGTACTTATCATCTTTAGATGGGAAATTACTTTCCACAAAGTAAGTCTGCAATTTACGCTTCTCCCGCGCTCGATACAAAGTGTATGCGCTTTATTTATTATGGCTGTGCTTGTGGAATACGTGCGCAGGGGTCCCGTGCAGCGTGACGCTTGTTTCATTGCGGAGTGGAGGTGGGGCCCACTTGCCTCACACAACTGGGAGGAATAAGGCGGCACCGCGTGTCTGCCGCCTCTTCAGGCCCGGGGTCGTTTGCTCGCAACCAAAGCACGTGCTCGCCTCATCAGCGCGTGAACTCCGCCACCTGCCTCCACTCTCGAGCCCAACGGTTTCCCACAAACGTGCGCTGAATACGCAATTCAACAGCTGAATCAGTATTAACAGTCTCAGTCGCACACCACGCCTGCATCTCTGAAAGGCGGTTGGGACTGGGGCATAAGGGGTCACATAGGCCAACTACTCAGGCGTGTATTAGGCATTGGGAGTTGTCATGGCAGGGGAGCACCGTGGGTCAAGTCAGGGGTCAGGCCATTGACTCGGAAAAGGATGTAGGGCTGGGGCCGACTTAAGACTCTTCAGGTGGGTGCTACCCACAAGGTATCACCAAGGGAGTAGCCAGAAACTTAAAATACAAATTAAAGTACCCCTTTTCAAACTAAAGCTCTTAGACACCAAGCAAGCGAAGTAAGTCACCAGAAGAGCTTGCTTGCCACTTCCTTTCAAGCATCTATCCATTCATCTTTTCATCATTCAATCCACCTGGTGTTAATCACATTCTCACCTTTACATTCTGTCATCCGTTCAGTCTTTCGTCCAACAGTGTCACCATTCCATCCATCCACCATTCCATATCCAAACCTATCCATCTAGCTTCAAACATATCCATCCTTTTGCACAGTAAGTGATCCTTTCACTTACCCATCCCCCTTCCATTCATCTTTTCGTTCATCTATCCACTCTTTCATTCATCTATCCATCCTTGCACTTCATTCTCCCTTTAGCTCATCTATCCATCCTTTCACTAAGTCATCTATCCTTTCAGCCATCTATCTGCCCTTCGACTCATCCATCCACTCATTCCATCCACTCATTCAGCCATCTATCTGCCCTTCGACTCATCCATCCACTCATTCATCCATTTAGTCTTTCACCCATCCATCCTTTCACTTTCATCCATCCACCCTTTCACTCATTCGTCCATCCATTCACCCTTCCACTTGTCATCCATCCTTTCACTCACTCATCCATTCATCTTTTTTCTCATCATCCATCCTTTCACACATCCATCCTTCCTCCCTTTCACTCATCCAAAACATCCATCCTTTTACTCATTCATGCATGCATTTATCCATCCACCCCTTCAAATCAGCCATCTATCCACCAATCTATCTAGCCATCCATTCTTTCAGTGGCTCACCCACCCATCCTTTTGCATTAATAATGAGCCTTTGTCTGCTGCAGCTACCAAAGCACGGTGTGTGGAGGGGGGAGCGAGGGGGTATTGATGACATCCCTGATCTTGCCTAGTCTAGTTTCCATACATAATTTTATACTTTAAGCATTAACTAGATACCCCAATGTTATCAATCTTTTTCATTTCACTAACATTATAGGTATAAGAAACTTACCCAGAGAGGCTTTCATCCAGCCCACTTCATCCATCGGTGTGCTTGTTGCATCATTTACATTTTTCTTTCACCAACTTCAGGACACAGCATAGAGCAATGGGGCAGCTTACTTTAGTCGTTGGCTAACTTCACTGTGAGTGACGGCATTTTGCCTTTTCACATGGAGCACACCCATACAAAAAGTAGTTCATTTAGGTGCCGAAGACTAATATGGCAATGTATGCTTTTTGAGATACATTTTTTGTTGTTGTTGCTGTTAGCCAACTATTTATTTTGTTTCACATTGTTTAGGGCATGGCAGCTTCCCTAAAAATAGAGTTTTGCAAAAACTATGAAAAAACAAGTAGTGATGAAATAAACAAAAGGTTGGCCCCAGACCGAATGGCTTTGCCAATGCTTGTTAGGTCTGGCTTTAGCCAATAGTTTTGTTTAGTAAAATTACATATTTAATATACTTATAGGGGCTTTCAGCCAGCCTTTTACCCTTCATTGGCCTATTGTTGTGTTATTTACATTGATCTTCTACTCACTGCAGCATACAGCATGGGGCAACAGGAGCCTACATCAGCCATTGGCTAACTTTGCTGTGATTGTCAGCATTCTGTCCTTTCACAAGGAGCACATCCATACACAAAGTAAATGCCAGGGACTATCATCAAAATATGCGCTTTTTGAAACTAAAACATATTTTTTCTTTTATCTAATGTTTTTCGATCAGGGTCCAACAGCTTCCCAACAATTACGATTTGCAAAAACCATGAAAAAACAAGCCCTGACAAAATCAAAAGGCTGTCAGGCAATGCCAGACCTATTGGCTATGTCAATGCCTGTTTAAAGGTGGTATAGTTTTTTTTGTCTCCCTTTCACCCATTCACAGAATGATACTACTGCAGAATGTAATCCTCCGACTATTAATGTCGTATGCAGCTCGTCATCCACACGTTGAGTAGGCGACCCTTGATAGAGTAGAGAGAGAACCACGATAGGGGCCACTGAGGTAGCTTCATTGAAATGATCTAAGTATTTTGTTCTGCTATGAAGTTTATAATTAATAAAGGGTGTAATTAGGCCTACCTATTAACTGGCAGGCATCACCAGGGCCCATGGGCAGGATTTCCAGTCAAGGGTACCATGCTACCAGGCCTTTGCGTGGTCACTGGCACACCGAGGGGCTGGTTGGTTCAATGGTAAATTGGTCTCTCTGGCTCTTGGCTAAAAAGGTTTGACTGGAACATAACTTGACAGCCGCTTCTCTATGTCTGTAAAGACTCCCACCCCTACAAGTGGAGGTGCATGACCTGACCCAGATGAAGGTGGGCATGTTCACTGGCATAGACAGCTGCTTACCTGTACCCAAAGCCATGCTATTAAAGGGGCAAGACCTACAGGCGCCTTTGTCTGTGTCCCAGGTCACGTTTGTAGTCACAGCTCAGATGTTCGCCAACAGTCTGCGGCAGAAGGTATGTGTCTGTGGCAAATAATACAAGAGGTATTTCTTACAGCAGTCCTACCTTCATGCAGAGCCCATGCTGGCACCTACCTCTACTCGCATGCCGCCAGCACGAGGAGGCACCTGGATTTATAAACTCAGGCAAAGGAGAGGACACCCAGGATCATAGAGTTGTAGCAGGTGAGGAGAGCAGGAATCATGGGATGTGCAGGGCAGTAGAGAGGGGGTTTCAGAGTGTGGGAGGGTCCAGAATTCTCGAACGAGACAGGAAGAGACCATGTCTTATAAAATGTGAGGGGGGAGAAAGGGCTGGTATCATAGAAAGAGAGGGTAGGGCATAGAATGGGGAGGTGGGGCCAGGCTCCATAACAGGTGGCGTAGAGGAGAGACCAAGTGCTACAAAATGGAAGGGGAGACCAGTGGGTTGGAATGTGAGTTGAGGAAGTGGGACCAGGTATTTACAGGATGGAAGGCGGGGAATAAGAAGGGGATATAGATTCGTGGGGCAGAAGGTGGGACCAGGATCTCCAGATGGGAGGGGGAGGTTATAGAAACGGACTATGAACTGGGATCCAACTGTTGTAGACAGATGAGAGAAGAAGTGTAATGGAGGAGGGAAGGAGAGGCTGTATTACAGGACGAGAGGGTAGGAACTAAGCATTATCGTTACACCCACCTCTACTCGCATGCCGTCAGCACGAGGAGGCACCTGGATTTAAGCACTATCGTTACATAACACTGGCACAGGATGGGCAGGGAAGACAGACTACTTATCATGTGATGAGAGAGGAGAGGTAAACATCAGGAGTTGAGATGTGGAGTGGGGCACGACAGCTCTAGTACTGGAAAAAAGTGGGGTGTTGAAAGGACCAGGAGGTCACAGGAAGCAGCTATTATAAAGTGGAAAAGCGAGAGGTGGTATTATTGAATGAGAAGGGGAAAACCAGACTAAATATAAGATGTGATGGGAGTGGAAAAGAAGAGAGGTATTAAAAAATGGACATAAGGTGTTGCAAAATGGAGGGGAATGAGAAACCAGATATAATGAGCAAGGGACAAAAATACACACACAGGGACAAAAACACACCCGCGCACACCCACACTCCTGCTCGCTCTCTCTTTCTATCTGTCTTTTTGTATACCTTCTTTTGTTCTTTATTTCTTATAGTTGTCTTTCCACTTCGCGTAGCTCATTATTTCTTGTCCTATCACCGACTCATCCCAGTCAATCCTGTCTCTTCACTGCTCTCTTTTTCCTTCAACAATGCAGCTGCCTTTTCTTTTCTGTCACCGATTCTTCCCCTTCTCTTAACTTCTTCATCCCACCGGACCCTATCCTTCAATTTCTATTTTCCCATCTCTTTTGGCAGGGCTGGGCAGGGCCTTTATTCTACTGGGCATTTTCCCGGTGGGCCGGAGCCCTTGGAGGCTCACTTTGAAAGCTCGGGGCCTCTTCCCCAGCTCCCCAAGGTTAACTGCAGCAGGCACAGAGGGAGAAACAGAAGATCACGGTCTAGAGAAAGCGATCACAGTGGTAGAAGTGAGCGAAGGACAGGATGGATGGTTGGATGGATGAATGATGGAGGGATGGCAAAGGGAGCAGGGCTGATTTGTGCATTTTTGCCAGGGCTGTATTTGGTTCCCCAGTCCTGCCCTGTCTTTCTTCTATTTATCTCCCATTTGACGCTCTCTAACTAGTCTCGTTCTCCATTACTCCACCCTGCCCTTTCTTCCCCTCTCCCCTTCTTTGTGGCTCTTTGTCTTTTGTACCTCTTTCCTTTCATGTTTCTAACACATTCCCGGATCATCTTCTCTCTCTCTCTACCACACTCCTTTTCTCCCCATCTGCAGATCCTTCCAGTTAAGTGTCTCGCTCTCTGGTTTTCTATCAGTTTAATTCAATTAAAGACAATAATGCTTTCCTGGCATGGCTTATTGGCTGCAAGTGTTGCCAAAGTGTTACAGATTCAGACCTAGCGGTTCTACACAAGTGTGTTTGTGCCTCATAATAACTAATATCAAAGCTGACAAACACGCCGCTGCCTTTTTTTCAAATTCTGGCCCTCTTCCTCTCCGATTCTCCTCTTTTGTTCTCATTCTCCCCCTAACCTGCCCTCCTGTTGACTCATCTCCGTTGTCTCCTAGAACAGTCATGTGTCTGTGCCCTGCACCTTCGGGGAGTGGCACGAGCGGTTGAGATTTCCATAAAACAATAGCCACAAGGCACAATGTGTTACACATCCTAGGCCAGACAGAAAACCCCAGGCTTTGCCAGACTACCTCAGGCCTAACTGTGGCTCTTTGGGTCCAAGTATTCAAATGCAAATTCATATTAACTTTATTGACATGCGAGGCATCAGGTACTTCTAAATCTATTAAACCATTAGAAAGAGGACCAGTAATGGGACATACAAACACATATTAAGAACGTGCGTGTGTGTGTATGTAGACACGCACAAAGCTATAGTTAAATAATATATGTACATAAGTACATTATGTAGACAAATCCTCGTTTGAGCCAAGATACCCTTCCCTCTCTCAACAATGGCAATAAATAGCTTATTATAAAGGTCGCATCTGTGCACATGGTTTTATGCCATCCCGTCTTTTATGTGTAATAATTAGAAGAAAAAAACATTTAACCAAACCACAACAAAAGGGGATAACTCTGTAGAGTGACATAAAATTACAGTGAGGTGCCCATTTCCCAAATGTAGCCTTAACTTTCCCTGGGCATCAATGGTCAGTGCCAGACCACTGGTGTTTGTCGTCTGCCACATCCTCTTTTTTTTTGGCAGAGTTTTATATAGTGCGAACTAGACCCGAACCGAATCAGGTATCAGAGCGCTTTACATATTTTCTAGTTACGTTACATGAGGACACACTTTCATTTTAGACACAGGGAGATTAAGTGATTTGCCCAGAATCACAGGAGGTTTTGGCGTCGTTACCGAGACTCGAACCCAGATCCCCAGGTTCGAGGTCAAGCGCCCTAGCCGTTAGGCCAACTCCTCACTTCAAATTGAGTGATCATTTTAACCAGCCACAATGAATTCTTTCTTGTGGTGTAATCCTGAGAATCCAGGGACTGCCTTGGTAGGAAATATGTTTTCTTCTCATTGTGCCCAAGAAGTGGGGTTCATGGTCTGGCTGAACACATTCTCCAAGTGAAAAACTGTGCATTAGAATTTACTCGACTGTTATTGCTGTCTCCCTTATACCTAATTAGCACCCTATAGGAACTATTATTACATTAATACAGTAGTTACCAGTCTAACATCATTTATAACAATCAGCATATAAATTCAAATAAGAATCCTAGTTGATGCACTGTATGGTTGTTATATTTTGGATGGCGGATAGACATTATGGATAGCAGAGGAGACATGTATATATATTTTTTGAAGTGGATGATGAAGCAATTAATCAATTTAAATATGCATTCATAATATGTTAATTTAGAATGAATATTGGAAATGTGAACCCTCCTGTGGCTATGATTTACATTTTGAGAGTGTTTTCTATGTTTTTTTTAAAAATAAAATTGGGTATACTGTTTAAAAAGAAACTTTTCAAAATGACTGCTTGTTGTGATCAAAGTCATATGAGTCAGAAACATGTTGAGTTGTCCACAGTGAAATAAACTCACCAAGCAGAACCACATAAACACGTTCATATTAATTATCAAGAACGTTTGTAATGGTAGTAATTACATGGGATTGCATATGCTGTCCTGTATTAGGAGCCCTTTGGAAACCTGCCAGTACATACATAAATATGTGGCCCCGGAAACCCCATGCCCCAGGATCTGGACAATTACTAAGGGGGAGGGTGGCCACATGGCCACCTTCCCAGGCCAATTTCAGCCCCAAGGTCCCCATCTCCCGGGGCTGGCCAATTACTCAAAGGGAAGCGGGGTGTACAGCACCCCTCCCTGTGCCGATTTACGATCTGGGGACCCCATCTCCCAGGGCTCAGCCATATTGTTGTTGGGGGATGCGGGAGGAGCCCCAAGGCCCCAGCAGCCCTCGCAGCCCCAGCAGGATCCCAACCTTCAGCTGGAGTCAGCATAGCTACCGCCCACAGGAAGCCCCTAAAAATGCTGCTGCCTGGGGAGGGAGCATTATTTTCATCTGTTTCGCAGCCTGATTCACTGCGGGCAAGGAAACAGATGAAAGGTCTGCTACCAGCAGGCAGGAGCATTTTTCATGCTCCCGCCCACTGAGGGCAGGTTTAGTGTTTGCTCTTGCTTGGCGGGAGCTTTGAAATTGCTCCCGACAACCAAGAACAAACACAGGTTTCCCTGCCCACACCAGTGAGGCAAGGAAACCGCTATGTCCCCGTCTTGGAAAACCTGGGACATAGCAGGAGCCAGCCATAAGAGATGGGGTTCCCAGGGCCAATAATGGCTTCAGGAGGGTGGCCACCCACAATTTAATGCAACTATAGATTCCAGGCGATTTGCTCCCAGGGGCCTAAAGCAGCCTGGAAGGGGGCCGTGTGCCCCCCTTCCCTGTTTTCACAATTTGTCAGTCCCCGGGAATGGGGTCCCAGGGGCCAAAACCATCCTGGGTATGGGGGCAACATGCACCCCCTCCCCTGTAATAAAATAAAATAAATTCCTCCCAGAACCTGGCCCACCCGTGGAGTCAATTCAATTTGACTTTATTAGGTTAAAAAAATAATAACCATAAAAGTACATAAAAAGCTGTTCATAACAATACAGTACCATGTAAAATATGAATTAAATTTAAGTACAAATTTATTTACGTAATCTAAAAACATAGCTAAAAAAATACGAAATGCAAGCAACATTAAAGATAACATCTAATTTCTGGAGTTCCAGAAAGGCAACCCTACAACGTCTCACCCCCATTTCCCTTAAAATTGGTATAATCAATCTTTTCCTGGGTAGGGTATAATATTAACTGTTCCGATAGGTCATCACATGGGCATTTAGTCAAATTACAGGACCAGCAATTCATTGCAGGGAAACTTAAGGCCCTAAAGAGGATACCTAGCCTGAATCTGGTCAAAATAAACCGCGTAGATTCAGTCAAGGAAAGGGTTAAGTATGGTTGGATTTTTCCTTGAGTTGATACAGGTAGGTGGGCTAAGACAGTTTTCTTTTTATGTTCCACTGTCATTCTACGTTCTTTTAGGTGTTTCATACATTTTGTTTTTAGTGCCTTTCTCGTGATGTTACACATGGACAAAGGATTGTCGTAATAACTCATACAGTCCATATCTTCAAAAAGGTCCCTAATGTATGTAAACCACCTTATCCTCCCAACATAATCCAAACTTAGTCCATCCCTTAAAATAGCACGGTTCAGTACACATCCATCGCTAGTCCAAGCCCTGTGCCACAGCAATATTGGTTGAATTCTAATTGTATCTTCAATATAGCGTTGCCCCAGCTCCGTAAGACAAATGTAACTTGAGGCACTCTCAGGTACAGCTAAGATGTATCTCAAGAATTTATTTTCAACAACTTGTATTGATTTAACATTGTCATACCCCCAAAGTCCCGCGCCATAAACCGCGATAGAGACACAAGTGGCATTGTAGATTTTCAAAAGTTCTACAGTGGGTTTTTCCCCCATCTTTTTTGCAAATTTTTTAAGGGCAGTGATAGATTTGCAGAACAGGGCTTTCCTCGCTTTTATCGCATCTGTCCAATTCCCTGCTTCATGGAATAAAATGCCAAGATAGGAAAAGGTGGCGGTATAGTCTATAGGACTTGCATTAATGAACACCCGCCTCCTTCTTCTACCTGAACCGGGACCACAATTCATGGTGAATGTCTTGGAGTAGTTGATTTGCAAATCCAGATTAGTCATAAATGCATTAAAAAATGTTACAAGGCGTTGTAGAGCCCCCGGCGTGTGAGCCATTAGCACCGCATCATCTGCGTATAATAACGCAGGGATCGGTCTTTTAGCTACCCTAGGCATATCACATGTTGTTTCCACTAGGGCGTTCTCTATTCCGTTTATGTATACCAGGAATAGAAATGGTGCTAAAACGCAGCCCTGGCGTACCCCATGCCCTATATCAAAAGATCTAGTACATTCACCTTTTTTACCATAACGCACTGTTGCGATGGCACCCGTATACAAGTCCTTGAGGAAGGAAATTATGTTTCCCTTAACACCAAGAGATTCCATGATGACCCATAATTTGCTGTGTGAAACACAGGCAAATGCTGACGTCAAGTCAACAAAGGTGAAATAAATGGGTTCACGTCGTGCCTTGATATATTTCTGCTGGAGGATAAATAAGTTCAAGCCCATGTCAACTGTCCCCTGCCCTTTTTGAAACCCATATTGAAGATCACTGATTATAGAGTTATCTTCCGACCATTTTTGTAGCCTGCCTAAGATTACTCTTCCTAATATCTTTACAGTGCTATCCAATAGGGAGATGGGGCGATAGCAGATAGGGTTTTGCCTATCCCTTTTTTTTTAAATTGGGACAATAACAGACATAAACCATGATGGAAGTAGGCTTGTCCCTAGGGATGCATTAAATAATTGCACTAGGGGTGGGCCCCATAAATCGATATTATTTTTAAACAGGTCTGGAGGTATGCCATCTGGACCTGGGGCTTTACCGCCCCGTGTTGTTTCGAGGCTCTCGTGTATTTCTTTTAGGGTAACTTTTAATTCCATGCCATTCACTCTCACTTCCCCCTGGTGAAGCATAGGTGATTGCAACGGTGGAATCTGCTCGTCAATTGGGGTACTATACAGGCTAGAATAATGGTCCACCCAAGAGTCCTCGGTGATGGCAATTTCAATGCGGGCTTTTCCTGCGTCAAAGAAGGGGGCATTTACTGCTTTCCAAAAAGCGCAAACATCCTTGCTCAATGAAGCCTCACAGAGTGTCTCCCAGGCCTCAATTTTAATTGCCTTCTTCCTTTTTTCCAGTGCATTCTGATAAGATTTCCGCGCATCCCTGACCCTTAAAGAATTACAGGGGATAGCATGTAAGGCTCTCTTAAGCTCAGAATGAGCCTTTGTACACGTGGAGTCAAACCATTTTCCTTTCTTTTCCTTACTTGATTTAGAAACCACCCAAAGGTTGCCCTTAATTTTAGAAGCAATAACCTCAAACTGCTTAAGAATCTCATGACTAGCCACACTTTCATCCAAAATGGTCAAGAAGGTAGGCAGACATTCGGTGAGTAGACCGCGTAGAAAGTCACTTGGAACGACCCTATCCCACTTTAATGCGTAGCCATTTTGTTTTGCCATACTAATGTCAGAGACATTCTGCACAGATCTCCCTTCTATGGCCAGTGCCTGAAAGGGATTTGTGATCTCCATGATTGTTGGGTAGTGGTCACTAAGTGGGATGTCGAGGGTCCAACACCTTTTAACCATATGCCTGTTTTCACAATTTGTCAGTCCCCGGGAATGGGGTCCCAGGGGCCAAAACCATCCTGGGTATGGGGGCAACATGCACCCCCTCCCCTGTAATAAAATAAAATAAATTCCTCCCAGGACCTGGCCCACCCGTGGAGTCAAAAAATCCTCCATGGATCCAAGTCAAAATAAGAAAAAAAACATTTTGGCCCCCTGCGGGGTCTCTGTGGGTTCCCACAACCAGACCTGACCTATTGGTAGACTGAGACATAGCTCATCAATGTAATTTCTGAAAATATAATTTATGCCTAATATTTAAATTATATCACACCCATGCACCGCACCGGAATACCCCTTTGGTGATAGTGCACAATTCAAACAACATCACAAGTGGCACACCTCTGTCTCCCAAAGCAAACACATTAATGATCAGTTTCTCAGATTGAATTGTGAGACAAGTGTTGAATTTGCTTAAACTTATAGCTTGTGTTTTTTTTTACCGGGATGGTGTCTATGCAAAGGAGTAGAGTATTCCATCAGAATATGAACTAGAGAATATTGTGGGTACAAAATAGTGTGGCAAAAATATCGAGGACATAAATAACATGAAGGTATATTTATATAGGTAAGCACAGGATTTATATATATATATATATATATATTTATATATATATATATATATATTCACTGAAAAAAACATAGGTTATAGACCATATATAGTTAGGAATTAGCATTTACAAAACCTTGAAAATTCACTGAAAAAACCATAGGTTATAGACCATATATAGTTAGGAATTAGCATTTAAAAAACCTTATTTTACTCACACAAAACCATTGAAATTCCATATATAGTTAGTTGCACTAACTATATATCGCGCACCTGCAATCCACTGCTGATCATGTCACATATTACATCATTCATGACATGGTCAGTGACATCACTGATGACATCACTGATGACATCTCAAATGACATCACTGATGACATCACTGATGACAACATCCAGTGACTGTATGTTTCTGTAAAGTTAAAATATGTCTTACATATTGAAGAATGAGTGGATGTATAAGTGTCTGGATGAAGGATTTAGTAGGTGCGTGACTGACTGTATGAGTGAGTGATTAAATGTGTCTCACTGAATGCATGGGTTAGTGACTAAACTGTCTTAATTTGTGCATCATTATGTCTGTTGTTCTGTAAACTGCTGCATGTGTTGATCATTAGCTATACGAGAGGCTATATGTGTTATTAATTGGTTGCCCAAGTATTTCTATGGGAGATTGAGTTTGTGTGGGGGTGGCTGGAAGGTGTGTGACTCTATGCATAGATGTGTGAACAGTTTATTCACTAGGTGTATGAGTTCAAGAGTGCATGTGGAAACAGCTACATGGGCAGTTGACTGTGTGCATGAGTGTATTGATGAGTGAATGGATATCTCAATGCTACATGTCATAGTAAGTACATATGTAAAACACAGTACATGTGAGAGTTGGCATATATAAATAACTGTGCATGAGAGCCACCGAATGAGTGAGTGGTTGTATCGATCATTGTGAACTTGTATCAGGGATTGTATAAGAGAGTAAATATGTGTTAGTATATGTTTCAATAAGTAAGGTGTGTTTAACTGTATAGTTGAAGAAATGGAGATGAGATTGTTTCTTTGCATGACTGACTGGGTGTGTGAGTAACTCCATGGATGAGTGGCAGTGTGTGAGTGTCTGTATACACTGAGTGTATCTAAGGTTATATTAGAGTCTGAAGAGGTTTATCGTATTAGCACAAGAATGATGTCAAATGAGATGTCATCAGTGATGTCATCAGTGATGTCATTTGAGATGTCATCAGTGATGTCATCAGTGATGTCACTGACCATGTCATGAATGATGTAATATGTGACATGATCAGCAGTGGATTGCAGGTGCGCGATATATAGTTAGTGCAACTAACTATATATGGAATTTCAATGGTTTTGTGTGAGTAAAATAAGGTTTTTTAAATGCTAATTCCTAACTATATATGGTCTATAACCTATGGTTTTTTCAGTGAATTTTCAAGGTTTTGTAAATGCTAATTCCTAACTATATATGGTCTATAACCTATGGTTTTTTCAGTGAATTTCAATGGTTTTTTAATAGCAAATATCATAAGCTGTCGAATGTCAAGTACGTGGTAAGTGAAAACATTTTCGTGTTTATGCACACTGATCTGCTTTGAATGGTGCCCCCCCCCCTCATTTCTATTAGGAGTACTCTCTCTTTGCAGATAGTGAAAGGTAGTTAACGCAGGTCTTTGCCCCCATTGTAATCCGTCGTGCCTGCTTCTCTCTCCATTTGATTGATTGTTATCCAAGTATTTACTGTTTTAGAATTAGTTCTCTTTGGTTCATTCTCTATTTACAAACAAACACAGAGTCGCAATACTCTGTTTAGTCTTTGCAGATAACGAAAAATCGTGTAAAAAAAAAAGAAAAGGAATCGAGCAAAATCAGTAGGCCACTAATGGGATCTCTTTTTGACCTCGCTAAAATAGAAACATTAGGAACAACCCCTCATGACAAATACAAAACTAGTGAGATGAACTGAACTCCACACAATGATGGCTGCAAAACAGCTCGGCTCCGCCACCCACCCCGCCCAAAATAACGATAAAGAACGGCTGCCATGATTGGTTGCGGAATGACCACGACGGAGCTACGAAATGGTGCTGCTCTCATGCTAACCCCAGCTTCAGTCTGAAACATCCAGAAACACTGTAGACTACCAATTCGATCAGTTCCGGTAGCGCCCCAATGTAACCCGGTAGAGAAGAACTAGCTCTCCCCTCTTTGACTGATGGTTCTTGTTGCCTGTCCCTTCTGTTGTCATTTAACAGAACTATTTAGCCTGCTGAAAGGGGTTGTGTTCCGACCGCTGGTTGGTGGAGACATTTTGACTATATTCTGTACCTGCGTTGTCGCGTAATGCGTCATATGACGCGCCGCGTTAGCGCATCCGGAAGTCATCCGGGGCGCGCAGCGCGTAACGTAAGCATAACAAGTCATGTGACTTGTTAATAAAACTTTTCATTGGTTCATTTTACTTTTCTTATTGTAATGATGAAAGGCTTGGTCATATGACCTAAAAATTACGCTTTTCATTACTTCCGAACATTATTTTTTCTTAAATATATGTTATAATGTTCCAGGCTAATGTACTTTCCCGGAAATTTTACAACTGTCCTGCAAGTAAAATATATTCTTTTTTCGAGAAAAAGAGCGTTTCTTCGTCCCATGACGGAGCCGTTGAGCAAAAGAGGGTCGACCTGCTGTCTTAGTCGCCGATACGCCTGAATATGAGATTCTTATCGATCACTTTATGTTGCAGGAATAGAAAACACAACAGCCCTTGACCATTTATCTTTACTGCGTTCCTTCGTATTATACCTTTTACCCTTCATGTAATTGGTCTGCTTTATTTCACTTGCCTTTTAATGATTCTAAAACAGTCACTATTATTAAAAACTTTACCAATGTATACACTACTACCATGTTTTCTTTTAAAAACCTTTATTGTGAAAATTTCATTATACAAATACGAGCCTATAACCACGTGTGCCTGCCACAGAGCAAACTGTAATCGTATATGATGAATAGACATTTACACTGTAGAGGAACGTAACGGGCGGGCCATTAGGTTGCAAGAACTAAGGTGTCTAACAGTTACGGAATCGGTGGACGTACATTTTATAATTAAAATACGACAGGGCCAGTTACAATAAAATTATCTAGATATACATTTGCGGGCAAGTACCATGGGTGACGTTAATTCGAACTTTCAACAGTACAGTAATCAATAACACATCAGAACTTAATATCAATAGGGATGTCGAAATATTCAATCAATTCTCGTCCCCGCCCGCCATGTGCTTCAAAACTGCATACGTATCTCGTGATTTCAAGGTTCTGCAACCAGTACACAACAAGGAGTTACGAGTCCCATTTATTCCGGCGCCATTTTGGGCGAGGACGGGCAGGTCCAGGATATAGTCAAAATGTCTCTACCAACCATCGACTATGATGATGTTCATATGCTGTATTTATTAGAGTAACACTCATCTGTCCACATGAAATTAATTTGCCACAATCTAAACATGTCATTTTAATCTTTCCAAAGTTCTTCTAAATATTTGGGACCGTTTCCCTTGCCTCTGAAGCTCTCAGTGCCACTTCTTTGATGAATGTACTAGCAGGTCAGGGGTTCTCCTCCAAATCTCTCTTTTATGCAGCACTATAATTAATTGGTGCCACCTCTCCATATGACGATGCATGGTATAGTTACCACAACTATATATTTTTTCGGTTCCTCTGGAGAGTTCATCGTGGCAGATGAAGCGTGTAACGTACCGGGCATTTACCTTTTTTTGCATGTACAGGAAAGGAAAAAAAAATCGAGCGTCCGAGTTCTAAGGTGTCCCAGGGCCATTTTGGTGGACCAGGCCCAAATCCAAAGAACAGCCATCTCACAGGCTAATGGGGCGACCCACGCCGAGTTTCAGCATTGTAGGATGACCACACAAGTACAGCAACTTGCTAGACATCACCTCGGTGCCATCCGGATCTCGGCGCCCCACTGCAGATGAAGTGCCTCTCAACTATGAAACCACCACGGTGACATCCGGATCTTGGCGCGTTGTGCTGCCTTCGGCCTATTCGCACATCGGTCCGCTACTGACGCCATCTCACAGGCTAATGGGGCGACCCACGCCGAGTTTCAGCATTGTAGGATGACCACACCAGTACAGCAACTTGCTAGACATCACCTCGGTGCCATCCGGATCTCGGCGCCCCACTGCAGATGAAGTGCCTCTCAACTATGAAACCACCACGGTGACATCCGGATCTTGGCGCGTTGTGCTGCCTTCGGCCTATTCGCACATCGGTCCGCTACTGACGCCATCTCACAGGCTAATGGGGCGACCCACGCCGAGTTTCAGCATTGTAGGATGACCACACCAACTTGCTAGACATCACCTCAGTGCCATCCGAATCTTGGCATCTCAACGCCTAGTGGTATCTTCCATACAAAAAATATTGTTACGCTGCCTTTGGCCCCATTCGCACATCAGTCCGCAACTTAGACATCACCTCGGTGCCATCCGGATCTTGGCATCTCAGCGCCTTGTGGTGTCAGTCAGAAAATATTGTTGCGCTGCCTTTGGCCCCATTCGCACATCGGTCCGCTACTGACGCCATCTCACAGGCCAACGGGGCGCCCCACGCCGACTTTCAACATTGTAGGATGGCCACAGAAGTGCGACAACTTACTAGACACCACCTCGGTGCCATCCGGATCTTGGCACGTTGTGCTGCCTTCGGCCTATTCGCACATCGGTCCGCTACTGACGCAAACTCACAGGCCAACGGGGCGCCCCACGCCGACTTTCAGCATTGTAGGATGGCCACACCAGTGCTGCAACTTGCTGGACACCACCTCGGTGCCATCCGGATCTTGGCGCGTTGTATTGCCTTCGGCCTATTCGCACATCGGTCCGCTACTGACGCTGCCTCACGTGCCAACGTATTTTCTCCGCATTTTATACCCTATGCCGCATAACAGGTCATGTGACTTGTTTATAAAACTTTTCATTGGTTCATTTTACTTTTGGTTTCCGAATGATGGAAGGCTTGATCATATGACCTAAAAACAACACTTTTCATTGGATGAAAACTTTTTTTTTCCCCCAAACGATGAAAGCCCCACCTTGTTTCTGGATGTTTCAGACTAAACTGGCGTCAGCATGAGAGCACCACCATCTCGTAGCTCCGTCGTGGTCATTCCGCGAGCAATCATGGCAGCCGCTCCCCACCAGAAGCCTGCAGGAGTCGGGGCCCCCAAAACTTTTGATGAATTCTCAAGGCGGAGGGGACGCTTTCGAGAATGGGGTCCAAGACCTAGCAGACAAGCGTCCGATTTCCAAGGTGTCCCAGGGCCATTTCAGTGGACCACGCCCAAAAAGGAAAGAGCCTGCCGCCATTTTGAGAGTCCTGTGGCAGCCGCCTATCGCTGCACCGCAAGAGTGGGCGCAACTCAGCTGAATGGCGGATTTTGACACAGTGGACCAAAAGCGGACGGAATGGCAACTGAAACGGTAAAGGGGCGCCCCACTAAAACAGATGAGACTCCACCTGGAGAGGCCCGTTCACGCCGCCTCCCCCGGGGCGCTCCACGCCGTTATTCGGAGCAGCATTGTAGGATACCAAAACCAGTGCGGCAACTTACTGGACATCACCTTGGTGCCATCGTTCTGCTGCCTTGGAACTATTCGCACAACAGTTTGCTACTGATGACCCACCCCCCGCGACGCCCCACGCCGTTATTTGCTGGGTGGCAACTTACTAGACATCACTTTCGTGTCATCTAGATTTCGGCGCGTTCTGCTGCCTTGGAACTATTCGCACAACAGTTTGCTACTGATGACCCACCCCCCGCGACGCCCCACGCCGGAAATCTGGACGTTGTGCTGCGTTGGGACTATTCGCACAGCCGACCGCTACTTCGTTGTTTTTCCCTAAAAATGTTTATATGTTATTACTATTTTTGTTTTCTTGTATATATTTATAAATTATTAAAGTTTTATAATCTTACTACTTTGTCGGAGTGCTATATATTTTTAATGTGACACATAATTGTAAAAACTTTGATGTACAAAGAGTCATCCCTGGAATCTTCCGCTTCACGCTCGGTCCCCTCCCCAATCACAATACAGGATGGTTTTCAGATAATAGCAACGCTTCTGCTGTGACGGATCTCATCGAGTGTGGGCCTTGATCTACTATAACTCCTTTGAAGAGGGGTGATTCTTTACAGCTGTGGCCATAAACTACATCTGCAGGGCTAGCTGATAGCCTAGGACCGGCCTGGACAATCGGACACAGAGGAAAAGGAGTGTCAGAGGGTGCGGTAGTGAATAGGGCGAAAGGGAGGTGTCGGGCGGGCACAGGGTGTGATTCTCAGGGAAGAGCAGCGCAGATGGGGGGAGGTTTATTACCCATGCATAAGACAGAGAGCGGGGGTGACCACTGCCTGGGTGAGATGCTTGCGAGGGTGGGGAGCCATGCTAAGGATCGACAGCGTGCACAGAGTGGGTCTGGTCAAGGCATCTAAAATGGCTGCCGTGCACGACAAAAGTGTGGCATTTGAAAAAAGACAAGATGGCGCACACAATGTTTTTCAACAATTCCTGATTTCCTTTCGAATCGAACGTTAACAGACGTTGGGGCATATTACCAAAGTTAAGCGATATTTATCCCTAACGATGCATTGCAAAGATTTTTTTACCGTCAGAAATTATCGCAGATAAACCTTGCTATTATCAAGGTTTATCGCAAATACGATAAAAAACGAGCGCAATGCATTAATATCGCTGAAAACTCCGCGATATTCATGCATTACCGAGCTAATGCTCTTAGCCATGTTATCCACCTCCCATTGGATAACATGGCTAAGAACTGCTCAGGGCAGCTGTTACTTTTTGGAGATATTCGCGCTTATCTCGAATATTTCCAAAAGTTGATAATAGGAGATAGCGATGTTAGCGACTGTTTCCAGTCGCTAACATCTTGGCATGCCCACTTTGCATGTCATTAGTGATAAATATCACTCACATGCAAAGTGGGACCCAAGATGGTCGCTATCTCCTACTAGCCGTCGCTAACTGGTGTTAGCAACAGCTAGGTAATACAGATATAATTTTATCTCCGCGAAGCGGAGCGCTGTTACAGATATATATCTTGTTTTTGAACGTTAATTTCTCAAAATGCACTGAAGCACATATATTGAGACATAGCAAAGGCACATCGGGCTACCAGTCCCTAATATTTTACCAAGTTTCGTGCAAATCCATTCAGCCGTTCGATTATTATTATTATTATTTTTTTTTGCCCCGCGGGGCCCTTTTAAAACCTCCACATCAAACCTAGGGGGTCAGCGAGGATCTACTATGCCCCCTTATGGTCATTTGCCCCTTCGCTTTGGCCTCCTCTTGTCTCTCGATCCTACCGAGAGACAAGATGGCGGCCGCTACGTACTGTTTGGAATGTTTACAGACACCGGAGAGCCAATCAGCTTCGCTTCGCAAAGCTCCGTAACGCGAAAAGTACGCGAAGCGGTGCGCTGTTACAGATATATATCTTTTTTTGAACGTTAATTTCTCAAAATCCACTGAAGCACATATATTGAGACCTAGCAAAGGCACATCGGGCTACCAGTCCCTACAATTTTGCCAAGTTTCGTGCAAATCCATTCAGCCGTTCGATTATTATTATTATTATTTTTTTTTGCCCCGCGGGGCCCTTTTAAAACCTCCACATCAAACCTAGGGGGTCAGCGAGGATCTACTATGCCCCCTTATAGTTATTTCCCCCTTTGTTTTGACCTCCTCTTGTCTCTCGATCCTACCGAGAGACAAGATGGCGGCCGCTACGGACTGTTTGGAATGTTGACAGACGCCGGAGAACCAATCAGCTTCGCTTCACAAAGCTCCGTTGCGCGAAAAGTCCGCGAACCAGAGCGCTGCCCGGTCCGCTGTTACAGATATATATCTTTTTTTAAACGTTAATTTCTCAAAATCCACTGGAGCACATATATTGAGACCTACAAAAGGCACATCGGGCTACCAGTCCCTACAATTTTGCCAAGTTTCGTGCAAATCCATTCAGCCGTTCGGGCTAAAAGTGAGGCCAACCGCCCTATGGAAAACTCAATGTTAAAAACACGTTTTGGGACCCCCCTTTTTTCTCGGCCCCCACTGGACGAACCCCCCCCAAATTTTCAAGGGCTGCTCAGAAACAAAATGTGCCATTTTCCTGAAAATTTCAGCCAATTCCGTCCACAAACGCCAAAGTTATTAGACATAGAATTTTCAAAAAACCCATAGAGAAAAAATCCTAACTATATATACCTACTGGCGACCGCCAGTAGGTAATATATATATATATATATATATATATATATATATATATATATATTCACTGAAAAAACCATAGGTTCCACACATGTTATAGTTAGCTGGACATTTCACTCATACAAAACCATTGAAATTCCCCCATTATAGTTAGTTCAGCTAACTATAACTCGCGCGCCCGCAATGCACTGCTGATGACGTCACATATTACATCACTCATGACATGGTCAGTGACATCACTCATGACATCACTGTCACGAGTGCCCCCCTTCTATGCCCCCTTAAGGCCCTGCGGGAGACGGCATTGCTTTTCTGCTTGGGGAGCAGCTAACATGCTGCTCCCCATGCAGAAAAGCAGTCAGCTTTGATTTTTGAAAGAGAGAGCAGGTTTCCTGCTCTCTCTCTCAAAAACCAAAGCAGTTTGCTATGGTAGGGCGGGAGCTGCGAGGCTCCCGCCCTACCATAGCAAACAGCAGTGTCCCGGGGGTAGGCACCCTGGGACACTACAGGAGCCGGCCCAGGGGGTGGCGGTCCTCAGGACCATCAAGGGCTCCAGGAGGGGGGCCGCACGGCCCCACCCCCAACAATTGTAAAGGCCCGGGGGGGATGGTGGTCCCCGGGGCTAGGGGGGTCCATCACGGACCCCCTATTTGAAATATTAGTGCCCTAGGAGGTGGTGGTCCCTGGGACTGCGGGGGCGGTGTGACCCCCCCCGCATACTACATAATAAAGCCCCAGACGGTGGTGGTCCCGGGGCTCGGGGGCCTTAGAGGCCCCCATCATTCACATCGAAGCCCCGGGGGGTGGCGATCCCCGGGGCTGCGGGGGGCCGTGTGCCCCCCGCTATTATAATTACTTTGCCCCGGGGGGTGGCGGTCCCCAGGGCAGTGTGGGGGGGATTGGGGGCCCCCCACACTTTTTTTTATAAAACCCCCGGGATTTGGTCCCCCACGGCAATAATTTTAAAAAAAGCAGACCGGTTTTTTTTTTTTCACGGGGTATGCATACCTACTCGTATCCCGCGATTTAAAAAAAAAGTGGGGGGCCTTGGGGGTCCTTGTGGGACCCCCTGAGTAGGCCTAGGGGGTCAGGGTGTTTCTACCATGCCCCCTTTGTGTGTTTTTTTGTGTTTCTTTTGCTGCTTTCTTGTGCCTCGGTTCTACTGGTTTGGAGTGTTGACAGCCAATTACCATAAAGCTCGTGCGCAGGAAGGTATGCGTACTGTATGCGTACGGTACTTCGTCTATAGATATATCTATGATTTTACTTTTGAATTTCTAAGGAACTACTGAACGGATTTATACCATTTAACAAAAAGCGTAATCTGCGAACCGAACTCTACCTTTTTGCCAAATTTGCTGTAATTCCGTTCAGCAGTTCGGGCTCTAGCCGCGCAGAAAGGTCCCTATGGAAAATTGCATGGGGAAAACACGTTTTGGGAGCACCCTTTTTTCTCGGCCCCCGCTTCACGAATCACCCCGAAACTTTCAGGGAAGGAGCGGAGCAGGCCATTTTCTTGGAGAATTTTGCGAAGATATATATATATATATATATATATATATATATATATATATATATATATATATATATAAGGAGAGAACTCTGGGTAGTTCTCAAGTTTAGGTGGAAAGCAGCTCCTGTTAGAGCACTCTCAACATAGAGCGACACATAAATATATAATTTATGCATCACTCTATGCCTGTAAGGGTTTTATTTTGACTTATACTGGGTGCTCCTTTGTGTCTGGACAAAGCTATACCTCTCTGAAGAGCTCTAATTAGAGTGAAACACTGTGTCAGGGGTTGCTTTTACTCATTTCATGTTGGCTTGAGTTGGTATTTTACCAATTCAAAGCTGTAATACTGTGCTTGGAGTGATAAATGGCTTTTGTCATTTTACAGCTCGGCAAGGACAGCACTCTGCTAGTCATATGCTTAAAGACTTTGCTGTAGGAATGGCAAAAGACTTTGTCCTTTTCTATCTCGGCGTGGATGGCATTGTGCTAATCCTATGCTTAAAGACTTTGATAGAAAAGCAGACATTTGAGGTGAGCAGATGTAGAGTGTCGCTGGTGTTGAGAGTGCTCTAACAGGAGCTGCTTTCCACCTAAACTTGAGAACTACCCAGAGTTCTCTCCTTCTTTTTTGCATAATTTATGCGTCACTCTATGCCTGTAAGGGTTTTGTTTTGATATATATATATATATATATATATATATATATATATATATATATATATATATATACATATATACTGATAAGTTATCTTCAATATATGTAGATGTGGTGTTGAGAAGCTATACTTTTCTATATGCAGTTACATTCTTGATATCTTGGTCCTCAATATTTTAGCCACAATATGTTGACCCCACAATATTGTTGTTCTTGTTATTCTGTCATACAACTGGCAGTACACCATCACTCCATTAGTGCTGGCATTGCATCTCTGTGCCCTGCCTCTTCAAACTTGTGTAGCATGGCAATAAAATGCTGTGGAACATTATTCTGCTGGCAAACTAAGCCTGGAACTGTCAAAAGTAGCATGGTAGTGAATAAATACAAAAATACTGCACAATAAAAACACTTCTTTGTTGCCTACTTGTTCCATTGTTACTGTAGCAAACTGATAATCATGTTGTCTGCCTAATGTCTCTCCCGTGCTCCCTTCAAGGTTGTCCCTTTGTCTCTTTTTTTGGGCGTTTTATACATCGCAAATGCGACCCAAAGGTATCAGCGCGCTTTACATGAGCACCAGTTGCGTTACAGATAGACACATTAATTTTGTTAGACATGAGGAGATTAAGTGATTTGCCCAGAATCACAGGATGTTGAGCATCCCTGCTGCGACTCGAACCCGATTTCCCAGCTTCGAGGTCAACCGCTCTAGCCATTAGGCCACATCCTCTCCCTCAGGTCTCTACTCAGACCTTACTAATTGATATGGTTATTATAGACATTTAGAAGCAACCATTACAGAAAATATGGTAATTTTTCCAAAGAGATTCTTGAGAAGGTTCTAACAAGTGTTGCATTTTATATTGCACATTGCCCTTGTAAAGTTTTAAAACAACATTGATATTTTAGTGGATTTGACACTTTATCTCCTGTGGCCTTCAGAACGAAATTGAAAGCATGGCTGTAATTACTATAACATTTGATGTTAAGAGGCACAATTTATGTTTCTTTTGGAATGAACTCTTTGCAATACATTTCAAGGTAATTACCTTTTATGTCTGTTCTTTAGTCCAGGTGGCTTCCTGCTTGGATGTAGCTCATTAATCTCATTTTAAAACTACCCAATGTGTGGTGCTAACAACAACGATTTTAGTTTGATTTAGGATAGTTCGTATTCCTGGCAGAGTAATTACCGAGCAGTAATATTTCCAACTGATTGGCATTCACTTATTCCAGCTCTGGTGGAATGGAGGATGCATTAAGATTCAAACCCCAGGCACACGTCCCAAAATCAGGTGTGTTTACCCACTAAATTCAATATTCTGAGACCTGTACATGTGTGCAACCTCAAACAAGCATATGTTGCAACGTCCTGATAAACAGACTGAAAACATACCTTTGGCCAACAGTCAGGCAGGAGCGTCTTTCTGATCAAGGAATTAAAAATATTTCATGAGGAGCTCACTGGCATTTCATAGAAGGAATTGGAAAAAAATAGTCTCTTGAAATTGCTTTGTGAAACCGGCTCTTTTGTGCTTTTTATTGGAATCTGTAGAAGGTGCTCATTAGGTGTTAAATCACTCATTTCGCTTATATAAAGTTTTTTATCAGTAGCTTTTAAACACTGTCAAATCCACTAAAACAATTGTTCTAATATATAAGGTTTGACCACCATTTATTTTTTTACTTTTATATAGTGTGACCTAGTCCGCAAGTCATTGGAACACTTTACGTGAGCACCAGTTACATTACACAAGGGCAGATTAACCCCTTCGGTACTGATGACGGCCGAGAGCCGTCATGGCACACAGTGCTCGTGTGCTGATGACGGCTCTCTGCTGTCATGACTGCACCCGCGATTGGAAAGTGCCGCAAAGGCGCAGAATCGCGGCAGCGCCCAAGGTGTTAAGGTTTTTAGGCCTGGGGAGAATAGGCAAGTAGCTCAGAATCACAGGGTTTTGAGCCGGTGCGGGGTACTTGAACCTGGTTCCCAAATTCGAAAGTCAGCAGCGGACGAAAAGCCACATTCTCTCATGTGTCCTCTACCTCAAGCATGCTTAGATTACTTAGAACTATTTTTTTGTATTGGCTCTTAAAATAGCCCTACGCCATTGTCTGAACGGTAAACCCCACCTCCACTGGTTGACCTCTTTGCCCCACCACCGCCCAGGGGTCGGGACTACTTCTGCACGTGCCACACGCCCCCTTGTTTTTTTTTCTCTTTCCTCTATCTAAAATGTTATGTTAATTCACTGACCTATTTTCTGTGTTTGTGTGCGCGGGAGGAAAGGAGAGCGTGATTGTCATGAAATAGATGCTGGAATGTTCCAGAAAGAGCGAGTGTGCGCTCACCCGGAGCAAGGAGGGTTGAAGGGAGGGGCTGCAAGAGAGGCATGAAAGCTGTATGAGAGGAAATGACACTTCTCCTGGGTATGCAACGGTGAGGCAGTGACAGATTGGGAGCAGCTTTGTTCTCTCACCCTCTAGAACAATACCAACAGATAGAGAGCTGGAAAAATTATTCTCGATGTTTTTTTTCTCCATGCTGCTGCCCACTTCTCAGTGTCAGGCATGACACCTGCAGGTCTTACTTTCTTAAACTGGAGACTTTTGTATTCAATCTGTCCTAGGCATGCTTTGCACGTTTATGAATGGTTGCTCCATGTTATCTATATTGCATGAGGCAGATAAGACAGGAGAACATTGTGTCAGAAAGACCATATTTTACATGATATTCACCCATTTTTTTTCCATCTTTTGCTAAACACGTTTTTTTTACTGGCTGTAGGACTCTGCGAACTTTACCCCTGCTAACCAGGGTTAAAGTGCCTCTGCTCTACTCTCTGAACATATTAGAATCAGTAAACTCCTGAGTAGCACATTTAATTTATTAATAAGTGCCTAGTTTAGGGTAACACTGGTATCCACTACCTGGAAATTACTCTACTAGTGGGCTATAGCAATCATTGTACCACCCAGTAAAGTAGCACTGTACACCATGTCTCCAGGCCTGCCACTGCAGCCTGGTTGTGCGAATTTATTCCGCCACTTCTACCAATGCAAAATAAACCTTATGTCAGGCCTAAACCTTCCTTTTCAACACATATAAGTTACCCCTAGGGAAGGATTACTAGACCATAGGCCAGGGTGCGTGGTATTTAAAAAGTAGGACATGTATATTAAAGGTTTTACATGTTCTGACAGTGAAAAACTTCCAAAGTTGATTTTCACTATGACAAGGCTAGCTCCCCATAGGAAAACGCTGGGTTACATTATAACCGCTTTTATTGCTTACTTTCAGCTAGGGAGAAGCCAGAAAATGATTCAAGAACTCATTTTAATAGTAATTTAAAGTCAAACTTAATGGTCAAGTCAGATTTTGTATTACTATTTTGGAAATTATTCAGTTAGAAAGATGTCCTGCCTAAAACCAAAAGGCTTTCCTGACAGTTTCCAGCTTTCAAATGCCCCTAATGTTATGTCGTGGGCCAACTCGTGACCTGCGTCGCTACCTGTTTCCTCTTCGCAGGCTGCTGTGCAACCCGCGGTGCCCCTCCCTCCTCTTCGGGGGCGCTGCGGTACAGCATTGCGGCGTCCTGTGGCCATTTCAACTGTGTCGCGGAAAGCACCCACGACGCCTGCTGGTATTCAGGCACGCCGCATACTTGGACGGCGGCCCATCTGCTTTGCGAAGCACCTTCGGACATAACCCTCACCTGGTGTGGGTGTCGGGTGATCCCCCTTCCGTGCGGGCCATATTGTTGCTCTCCTTTTCACCTTGCTCCCAGAAGGCAACAGGGGAGGGTTACTTGCTTTCCTAACATGGTGATCTTTCTGTAATGCACTTCACTCTTTTCCCTATCCCAGATGGCGACACCTCTCCTTCCTGTTTTGTCATTTCCTGTTCCTGTATGTCACTTCCTGTTCCTGTATGTCACTTCCTGTCTTTCTTTATATAAGGGATCAGAAGCTTTCCTTCCTTGAGTTGCAACACTCCTTGTTCCTGCTGGTATGTCCTCGCACCTGTTGGCTCCTTGACTCTTATTTTGGTGATCCTTTCCTTCCGTTGGCGTTCCTGGTTACCTGGTGACTTGTGCTCCAACTTGACTTCCAGTTTTTTCATGGTTCCTTTTGGGCTCCTGCTCTTCCAGTGTTTTCTGGCTCTTTCTTTCTCCTTCATTCCTGGAGTCTTATTATCATCAGAGGTTTTTCCCTCTGGGGTTTTCCTATTGGGACTCCTTCTGGAGGGCACTGGCTGCTTAGGCTTTCATTGTTGGCAGCACTGTGGCTACCGGAAGGGGTCGCCCCTATCTCAGACACACCAGGATGTACAAGAACAGAAGCCGAGAACCGTGCCAACGCCTCAAGACTGGTAAGAAAGACCTTAAACCCAACACCCAATGGCTCCCAGTGATGAGATGTGTATTACCTTTGGACAGTGGACAAAGTGTTCTGAGAGTGGGGATGTGGACTCCTTCCTTGACAGAATGGTCTGGGATACTGTGATAGCCCTTTCCTGAGCTTCAAAGGATGCCTACTATGTCACAGGCAGATGATGTTCACACCTTGTTATGTTGTGGGAGACCAGCTGCGGGCAGCATCCAATCGATATTGAGGCCTTCCTCAGCACATATTTTGCCCACTTTGAGGTTTTCCACCTTCGTTGATGATTGCACCATGGCCCACCTCATCAGCAACCCATCGCTGTTGAGCCCCGCTTCAGATCCAGCTTAGATCTTGCCCGATCAACAAGTTGACGACTACAACTTTTCCTCCATAAAAGTTTCTAAGTCAAAAGGTAAAATTTCAACTGGTGTAAACCCCATTCCAGCATGCACCCTGCACTTCATTGTGATCGTCCATAACTTTTGACTTTACCTAGTCTCACATGACTAGATAACATCGGTTGTCGCTTTTTGGTGCTATTTTTAATTCAAACGGTAAAAATGTATATCTCCGTTCTACATATTGGATTTTTATTGTATTGGTAGCATTTTATATATTAAACTTTACTTTATTTTTCTAAATTGGTTTCAGATTTTTTTGTGTTTTATTACTGTTTAAGTGGTGCCTGTACACATTTACAAGTACACTTTTTTACTTACACATTAAGTGCTTCCTTTACACAATGCCTCTAAGTTAAGCTGGACTGCTTTGTGCCAAGCTACCAAAGTGTTAACCACAGGTTTTTTTTGTGACTTTAGTGGTTCACCCTGATAAGGATTGTGATTATAATTTGAGGTGGGTTTTCACCACCCTGAACTAATGCTCTAGTTTCTTACAGTTTGGATGAAGCATTGCAGCTTTTGTGGGAGGTGGTGAGGGGCTAAGGTAAAACTAGCAAACTTTATGACACAACCAGAGCACTTACGTTTCCTGTGTCATGCATCCGTATTTCAGCCAGTTCAGATTTTTTCTTTTGTATTCTTGGACTGTAGTTCTGATTGTATAATGGGCTAAACTACACTTCAGAGTAAAAAAATTCAAAGCAAAAAACCTGGACAATTGAGGTCTCAAAGTATAATTCAAGCCTCCACTCTTGGGCGAGCTGGTGTAGCAAATATTTTTTTTATTTGAGTTTAATTATGCTATGATCAATCTTTATGTGGTTGCTTTTAGTGAAACAAATATTGGCAAGCTAAAGAGTTAGTTCAGCCAGCGCCAATCCTTCAGCCATTAGGGGCAGGAGTTCCTGATTTAAACTCCTTCAGTGTATAGTGAAAAAAAGATGGGGCGTGCAGTCTGTGGATGCATTACAGCATATATGCAACATCTAATGACTTGTGTGACTGCTGTTTGCAAAAAGATCAGTGGTGGCCGGTAATTTTAGTAGGGATGGAGGCAGAGGCCACACACACACACACACACACACACACTCACTCACCCCATGCACTCATACACAATCACACACACACCCATTCACAACACTCACTCACATACATACATATATTCATACATACACACATGCACACACCAAACATCAAAACCATGAAACTTACTTTCACTGCAGCTTTCCGATAGGCAAACCTCAGAGGTCCCTGGAGGGTTGGGACCGCTGCCGTCCCTCATGGGCTGACTAACCATAGGTCAGTCAATGAGGGAAGAGATCAGTCCCTCACTTGTCACAGATTGGGATGGGATCATTGAGACTGCTGACCCCACCCCACCTCACCCAACTCTGTAACAAGGTACCCCTGATTGACACTCTCCTTTGGGCACTTCAAGGCTTAAAACTAAAGTGCACAGGTCCGAAGTCATCATTGATGCTCCCCCTCGTCTCGAGTGTGAGGACCTTGAGCGACTTTTACCAGACTGAGGAGGTCACGCCCATAGAGCTGTCAAATACTCCGTCTGGCAAAGTTCTGCTCAGGCAGCAAAGAGCCTGTGCATTTACCACATGTCTAGCTCCTTGCTGCCTGACCTGAACAAGCAGAGTGTCTGTTCAGATGAATTTTGTTCAGCCTGACTGACACTCTTCTTGCTGGGGGAAAGGGTGGGGTCGTGGACCCTCTAACAGTGCAGACAGGCTGTGGCTCCCTGTGATACCCTTAAGTCAAAAAGAAGCTTGCAGTTGGCTCTGAGGGCTGAAATGTGAGCTCTGCATACATGGCAGTGTGCATGTTCAAGCATGCTATACATGTGATGTGTGCATGTGATGAAAGAATGTGAATGACTCCAGTCTGGCGTGCAAAACTTCTCACAGTCTGATAGCAGTGTCCCTCTCAGGCAGTCACCTGCACCTCACCCCTGGTGTTTTGCTGCATCCCCCAATCAGGACATCTTCTGATGCTTCCCCTACTGCCAAGTGGCAACACTAAGCATCATTTATCATTAAGGAGCACATTTTTGGATTATCGGTAATCATTCTCATCACATGTGTGCAAGATTCCTTGATACTGCTATCTCCAGTATAACAGTAATCACTATTAGCATGGTGTGGGCATCCTTCTGCATCATGGGGATTATTACTGCGGTAATGACAGCTATTCTTGGCATTTTGAGGCCATTCTTTGCCATTACCTTTCTGTCGCCTTCATCTATCATGCTCTCTCCAATTCTCTCCCCTTCCCCTTTGTGAAGGTCGACTAAAATGTTACGGACTGTCTACTCCTAAAAAATGTTTTTAAAATTATTCACTTTCTTTTTTAAACCAATCCTGTTTTTCTTTTAGGAAAACGGGCTGGGTTTAAAAACAAAAATTGTTTTATTTAAAAACGATCATAGACAAGGTGGTCTGCTAACCCAGCAGGTAACAATACCCGTGACTCTAACCAATCGTAGCATGTGTCAGATTACGAACTACCTCATACGTATTTATGAGGTATGTTGAAATGCGGGCATCTGCGAATCGGTACTTTATGAGCCAACCTGTTAATACGTAGGTTGGTTCACAAAATAACAATGCATTCGGTAGAAGTCAGGTGCAAATTGTATCCATTTATACTGAATTCATTTTAGTAAATTCCTAATACGAAATCACAAACTACAAATCGGTATTTGATGCAATTTGCGACTTCTAAATAGGAATTTTTGCACTTCAGGCCCCCAGTTCAGCCTGTATTGGAGTAGGTCTACATATATTGGTATGTTGTGCTTCCTCACAGCCCAGAATTCCGATCCCTGCACAAACTACTATTTGAGGAGGGAGTTTGCATATGGATTTGAATGCCCTTGAATGCTCAGAATCAGGACTTCTGAAGTTAAAACTTGATTTTATTTCTGCATTTATTTTCTCGCTCTTAAAATTCGGCTCTGTTAAGTGTTTTGCGTGGAGAGCAGGAATAAAATCTATTCCTCTCTTTTGGCGGCGCAGGCAGGCAGAGAAGGCGAACATACCAGGCTGGGTGGGAGGGATGTGGGGCAGTGGAAGGCGGGAGATTTGGTTTTCTGCTGCCCTCTGCTGGCTAGTATTAATTTCAGATTAACAACATGGTTAGTCTTTAGTGAACGGTCTTTGACGGTATTGTAAACCAAATAGACTCAAAACTTTAGGGTGGCAATTTCTAGGTAAAAAAAAATATAGAATGTTATAGTAAATTTAAATATCAGTATATAACATGATAAAGCTGTTAACGGGATAGTTTATTTAACATTGCTGGGCATTTCTGTTTCGCAGAACACTGTAGGGAATCAAAATTTCGCTTACACGTTTCGTGAAATAGGGTAGAAAAGGCACCAAAGACATTCCACAAACATCGTAGTCTTATGACGTTTCGGCGTTTTGTCTTTGTTCAAAACCTTGTGAACACTTACAATGCCAAAATGGTGACAAAACTTTCCAATATGGCAAAAAACGTTACCCTATACCATTCTCCTCATACCTTTACGGAGGGCCACTAAAATGATATGACTGTGTTTTTTGTAGATAATTAGAGAATTCCACAGTTGCCACATAATTTATCCTCTGCTGCATAATTTGGAGATTTAAAAATTAATCTATCTCAAATGGATAAAAAGTTACTAAAAATGAAGTGACACTTGTTGCTGTGCTGGACAAGGCCCTCACTTAAAGGTAGAATTGTCACCTTTTAGTTGCTTTTTGCTTTATTTTGTGTTAAACTGGTACTAATGAGGTCAAACCTTTGTCCAGGTAGGATTGACATGTGAAACTGACAAAAGAATGAAGTAAAAACTATCAAAAAATATACCACATTATGTATGCCACATAATTTGTCATTTCTTGCTGCATAATTTAATCAACTCTACTGCACAGTTTAGTATTTCACTGTCACATAAATGTATTGGCCCTGTCATTAGGCCTCAGCGTATATGCCATGATCTCTTTAAAATCCTCCTCTGTCCTCCAGGCTGGTCTCCCTTATAAAAATACCCCAGTAGCTAATGAAAAAAAAAGCATAAACCCAGTCTATTGTAAATAACAAATCCATTATATGCGTAACATTCTAAAAGATTGACAAATGAAACACAACATACTTTGTCTACATCAGGAAACAGTTACTGAAACGACAGCCCTGCCAACTCAAACTTGCTCATTATGTAGTGCAATAAGGAAAGTTTTCAACCCCATCTCTTCCCAGTCTTCCTTCCATTCAGGACACCGGTGATGCTGTGTGTCTGACCCCATTAGTATTTTTAGTATTTGTATTATCTTAGTTTACGTTTCAAAATCACCTATGTGTCTCTGTATTCTCATTTATTTGCTATAGATAGATAAATAGAAAGATAGAAAGATAGATAGATAGATAGATAGATAGATAGATAGATAGATAGATAGATAGATAGATAGATAGATAGATAGATAGATAGATAGATAGATAGATAGATAGATAGATAGATAGATAGATAGATAGATAGATAGATAGACAGACAGACAGACTGACTTTCAATAGAAGGGACTGAAACAAATTCGGTTTATTCCAATCCCGATTTTTACACCAGGGCAAAATGATGTAATCCGGTCCTGAGGTCATGCACCAACTCACCCCTTTGAACGTGAGGACATATTGTGACTTCGACCATTGAGGCTGCTAGGCAGTTTTAAGACTAGCGCCAAGAGATCCTCGGGGGTAGTGGTGGCGCTTTACACATGACGTCAGTCAGGTGGCGAAGGCTTTTGTAACCAGTCTGCAGTTTTTCTCACTCACACAAGGCTTTCTCGATTTACACATTCGCCTTCTTTGCCCGGCTCTCATCTCAATTACGAGGGGCGGGAAACGGTAGGTAAAAAACCGTGCATGTTCAGAAGCAAGTTCTGAGCACAATGCAATGCATGTTCGTCAACATGTTACATAATTGATAATTATAATACAGCCCTGGGCAACATGCTAAGTGCCGAGGGGCGGCAGAGCGACAAATCCGCCCCTGGGTAGAATGCCATCGATCATCTCACATCAGAGTGTCAGCCGGGCTTAGCACGACGCCCCCAGCGCAGTGAGTGCCGGGGGATGCGGGCACTGCACGAGCTGCCCGCATGCTAAGCGGGAGTCTTTGTGCTGCGCGCGGAGCTGGAACAGTTCTCGGTGACTCAGCCGTCCTCGCGAGATGGCTGCCACTCCGCGTGCCGCTGACGTTTCTCTAGACGCAGCGAAGGCACGCGCATCGCGCAGCTGGAGCAACGGTCTCGCTCACTGGGCCCCTCCCGGCATCAGCGAGCCGGTTCCCTCAGCGCCCGTCCGTTTATTTGCTATCTTATAATTTAACGCGTCATTCAATCACCGCGCCATGCATTTATATGTCTGTCCCCCTTACCAGATGTCAGGAAATTAGACCATTTTTCAAGCCGTATCCCCTCTCTTCTGCAGAGCGTCGTGAATTGTTTGGCCCGCAGTCGGGGAAATCATAAAAAGACTCAGAAATACCTGGCCCATTGTGCGTGGGAACACAGGGGCGCAACTAGGCTTGAACTTTAAGGGGGGGGGGGGGGGGGGTGCTAACACTTTAAGGATGGGTGGCAGATCTAATACTTCAGGCAACGAGGCCGAAGCTATCCATAGAGCCGGTATGAGAAAATGTCATAGCAAACCGTGCATTTTAAACATATTGGACGAAACCAGTAGGCTTAGAACAGTCATATTTCTGTGGGTTTGATACTTTACAGGCAACTGACAGCGAACTTTTGAAAGGGGGTCGAGTGCAATCACAGCTAAAATGGAGCTTCTACAGATTGCAGCACAAAGCCCATTGGTATCGTTTTTTGCAAAGTTATTTCAAGGTGATAACCCTTTAGGCAATGCATCCGCAATTCTTTCTGTGGTAGGACAGTGGGCTCAGGAACTATTTATAATTTCAAATACAAAAAGACGCTCCTTCCAATTGCTGACTAAAAGTATATTTTTCAGTCTGCCCAATCGAGCATTGCAACGAGTGCATGTTTGAGGCCACACAAGGGTGGACATATGTCCAAATAATGAGCTTAGTCAGGCTGCGTAGTGTAAATTAATCAGTATAAGAGATGAACACCTCCACTGGTATACTTTAGGTGAGGGACCTACAGGCGTAATGCCATCATTTCAATGGTGTTTTGAAAATGAAAACAAAAACAAATATAAAAATATAATGTAGAATAAAGGTTTTCCACCCATCAATACATTTGTGTGGCATACATAGTGGGAAGAAATATAGTTTTCATAGTTTTCAGACAAGGCTGTAAATGATATTTGTCACCAAACGAATACAATCAGTGATTCTTCAATGAGAGACTGATATGAGTAAATATTACAGTAATGGCAGCACAGATCACAACCCAATGAAAACCAATGCAGTTTTTATTGGGCGCACTAAAATTTTCTGCTGTTAGTTTACAGGAAACAGTGTTTATGATTGTTATACAATCTGTCGCTTTGTGGTATGATGTTTTCATTTTCCTGATGAATGTCAAAATGTCTCCTAGAGAAACGCCCAGTATTTTTTTGGGCTGTCACACTGCACGGTGGGTTTATTTGCTTCCAGAGAGAAATTTTAAACAGACCAGCAGTGTGCAATCAGAACTTACCCAAAGCAGGCATTCTGGGGTAGGTTTATACACATAGCTGGAAATGGCAGAATAAAAGAGGCCCACCTTTTATTGTGAGATTTTATGTATGTTACCAGCATTTACATAGCACAGTTCCAACATTTGTTTGGTGCCACAGTGCCTTTAAAGTCGGATGTGTATATATACAGACAAGTTTGTGTTTTGCTGAATGCAACATTATATGAGGTTTACATTCTAAGGTGGGGGGGGGGCTTCAACCCTGTTTCTATCCAGTTGAACTCAACTGAATAACACTAAATTAGCTATGCTTTGCAGGTCATCCGATCATTTGGTGTTTTCTTTAGCACTATATACACTACACAATCAATGCCTCAGAGTATTAGAGGCAAACACAGAGGTAGAGAATAAGTAGGGATTACAAGATTATAGGAGGCAAGGAAATTAGAATTTCAGGAGAGTCCGAACATCCTCATGTACTATCAATATCTATGTATGTCTGGATTTAGGCATCTGTTTGGGGATATGTTAAGATACATGTTTATAGTGCTGCATTTACTATAGCCTGGCAATGCTGTCAGATTCAGGTGGACTGTATTGTACAGTAGATGAATTTATTTATTTTGAGGGTCTTGATATCCTACGCAAGTCATCGAAGTGCATTTGCAGATAGGTAGGATGCTACTCCGTTTGAGTGTGACGGACGGAGGAGCATTTTTTTGGCATTTGGGTGATAGGACTAGTGTTTTGCCATCATTCATCAGTACAAGAGTTGAGCTTTTAATGAGATTTGATGCTATGCTCATGCATGCATTGGAAACAAAAAGACATGAGGCCTCTTATACATTACCATTGTATGGATGGATACAAGTGTGGGGGCATAGAGTGGCATATGTAGAAAGTGTTTTGATGTTGTGTACGTATGACAGATATATCTAAAACTGTTATAAGCAATTATGTAGCTATGCCTACACATATGGGTGTCGCAGAAAACTATGAGGGTAGATGCAGTCGCTAATGCCAATGGGTACAGTTTTCAAGTAGGAGTAGTCTACATTTACAGCTCAAACCACAAAGAATATTGGTTTAGTAAAGTTCCCAGAGATGGATGGTGCTACCCATGGAAGGTGCAACCTTATGTCAACTGCAGAGGATATCCAAGGATGGCAGAGTCGTCATTTTACAACCAAGTAAGCTATATACATTGAAATCCACTCCACTCAGTAGCAGCACAGAGCAATGCTTTATGAGTATATAGCTGTGTGGGAGTGAGTATTGTACAGAGGTGAAATCATGAGTGCTGATAGCCAAACCCATCGTGTAGCTGACATTAAGGACACCGAAGAGATAGGCTCAAAGGAGTGATTCTGTAGAAGAAATGCATTTATATTACCAAACAAGAGAGAGGGAAGCAGTTGGTTTGGTTCAAGGAATGATGTGATGAGGAGGAAACAAGGTTGGTGGTCTAGCCCTAGCCCATACCTTACCCTAACAGACGGACAGCACCCGTAACCTCCCTGCTTTTACCCTGGACACTCATGCCCTTTATCTAGGCATCTTAGCTGAACACCCTGAGAGCGAAAGTTGGGTTGGGCCAGGGCACTGCAAATGGAAAAACAGTATATTCTATATAAGAGCCCAAATCACCCACAAAACACATTGCTTAAGCCAACAATCTCAAGGGCACCTTGGGCAGGAGTAAGAGAACACTACTGGCCATTTTTAAACTATGTTTGGAAAACACAAGCTTCGACAAACCTAACAATGTGCTGCCATTAAGTCTCAATCATTACATCACAGTTAAGTACATTCCAGTCATTATATCAGAGGTAAGTACTTCAATACAAGGGTGGATTTCGAATGTCTTTTCATTATGACAGCTCACATAACAGGTAGGTATGTTTTTCTAATATTTTTTGGTAAAATTACATCAGATGTTTGTGTATATATATATATATATATATATATATATATATATATATATATATATATATATATATATATATATATATATATATATATATATATATATATATATATATATATACATAAATATAGTAGTTATATGCAAGTCAGAGTTTCCATAGGATGAGCGGTTTCTGTTATGCTAATAACCTTGGCAATGTTTGACGAATCTTCACAAAAAGTTTTTAAAAAAGTTCATCGACCTCAGTTACTTCATGGAAACCTTTGGGGTGATCCGTCAAGCGAAGACAGAAAAAAAGAGGTATCCCCAAACACTTTTTTTAATGCGGGATCGCAGCAAAAAAAGAGAAAAGAAACAAAATGCCTGTCCGGGCCAACATTGTGTAATTAAGGCTAGGGGCCGCCTGCCCCACCTCATATTCATGAAATCAGGCCCCAGTCGGAATGGGGTCACTGTGGTAGAATACGGCTCAGGGATGTGGACCACGTGCCCTGCCCCATATTAATTACTCAAGACCAAGGGAATTGGGTCTCAGGGCCAATTAAGAGTTGGAGAGAGGGCTACAAACTCCCTACACCTGAATATGTACATTTTGACCCCAGCGGATGGGGCCCCCAAGACCAACCCTATGCTGTGTATGGTGTGGGGTCAGCAGCCTGCTGGGGGTTTGGCCACAAGGCCTGGCTGCACGTCAAGCCCTGTGACCAACCCCCAGCTGCATATGGGGAAAGGCTGTGCACAGCGTGTTGTTGGCTGCCTGTGGGGAGTTGGAAGCAGGGCCTCGCTGCAACACAGGCCATGCAGCTAACCCCACTCCGCACATGGCCATAGGCCATGCATGGGGTTGGCTGTTTTGGGTGGCCTCCTGCAGGGAGTTGAACGCAGGGCCTGTGACCAACCCCATGCTGCATATGACAAAAGGCCATGTGCAGCGGGGAGTTGGCTGCCACAGGGTGGGTTGGCCACAAGGCCTGGCCACAGGCTAAGCACCATGTGCCAACCCCCTGCTGTGCACGGCCAAAGGCTGTGCGCAGTGTGTGGTTGCCTGCCTTAATTATTGTATTAAAATCTTACTTTACGTTAAAAAAGTTCTAGAAATTTACTGAAAAAAACAAAAGTTTAAAGTAACATTATAGTTAGGTGTGATAAAATTATCTGGTTTTGTTTTCTTACTGGGGTCCCTTGCTCACTTTGCCACTGGATTCAAGCTAGCCTGGCTGATGAGGGCTGTTAGCCCGAAACCGGTCCCAGGATGCTTGTTTCCGGTCCAGGGAAGATATGGCTTGGCAGTTAGGGCTGGACTGTTCCCATGAGGCACAGGGTCAAGACTGATTTGCATATAGCTGTGTCTGAACTGGGGTGGCAAAGTGAGCTAAAGAACAATGATGGATTCAACCCAGATCTGTGACTGGGGCGAGTGTTCGAAAAGTTTCAGATCTTCGTCCGTCATCTCCTTGTGATCATTGATGACATCACCATGCTTCATTTGCACACATTGCTCTATATATAAACTAGTATGGCATTAGAGGCCTGAAAGCAAGTACAAAATAGCTCAGAATAATATGAAGAATCATTAATGCCATCACAGAAAAACTCCCTTAGGTGTAGCAAGCATTTGTTATGTGCAGTATCGACCCTAAACCATGCACTTCACTGGTAGCCAGGTTCACATTAACAATCAGCCACAGATATAAAGAAAGCCTTCATTGCACTTGGTGTTCAATATGCATACAACTGTTCAGAGAAAGACAAATTCCCCAAGATACTCCATGTCTGCTCCAAAATGAATCCGCTACTACAGATAGATTTATTTGTATCAAACCCCTAATAGTCACCAACCCACATTGAGAAATTACGTTGATATGAGTAGAAAAGCGGGCACGGTAAAGTGTTTACTCTATGGAGAGAGTTTACTCTGTAGCACACTGTTTGTAGACAGTGACATGAGAAATACACATCAGCGTATTACAAAATATCTAGTAACAACAGTGTACACTCTATGAAGAACTAGTTAAAAAAACACTATTTGCTTAAAATAACCAAGGTCAAAAGGTGCTGAAGATCATACTACCTGCAGCCTTCATACTGTGGTGAAAACTTAACAGATAGCCCATCTTCAGAGGGAAAAGAGGCACATGGACATAAGCTATTACCCAGTGCACACAGTATTTTATGTTATGTAGAAATTGTCATGCTGAAACAATGCGGAATTAATAACTCAAGACTGCTTACAACACTCAGGGCCTGATTTGGATGTCATAGGAGTGGTTACTCCGTCACAGCGGTGACGGAAATACCGCCACCGAAATATAAATCGCATAATATCCTATGGGTTTTATATTTCGGCAGACGGGATATCCGTCATGGTTGTGATCGAGTAACCCGTCTGCCGAAATCTAAATCAGAACCTTAGTATCTATTAAGTAGAACCTTTGCCCTGTTGGAAACTTTTTGTGCTGAACCAAAAAACGTGTGTGGAACATACTGGACACTAATTGTCAACTGTCATCTGCACACAGAGTCCCTCTTCAATTCAAAGATTTAAACATGTTCAATATTGCTGCACACCTATGATGCAATAGAAGCATATAAACACTTACACCCATTAGCCGGACATAGGCTGGACAAAATAGAGTAGACAAATAATATGATGCTTACCTGCCACTATGTAAACTATAAAATAAACTGACACACTCATTGGAGGACGACATCAGTGATGTGATCAATGTAATTTGAGATGTCATCATTGTCATATGTCATAGAATGTGTCATGAGTGATGTAATATGTGAAGTCATAAGCAGTGCATTGGGCGGGTGCAAGTTATAGTTAGACCTGTTAACCATAACTGGTGAATTTCTGTAGTTTTTTGTTGTTGTTAAAAACGTTAATGTTGTCACTGACATATTCAGCTAGGTATAGCTTTACTTTAACCTTTGTCCAAACCGTCGCTACACCGATGTAACTGGTGCATCCACATGCGGAGGCGAATCCGCGAACAATTCACAACACCTTCCACACGGAAGAATGCAGTGCACTTGGGAGTTAACTTTGCAATCCTTTATTCCTCCACCACCATATCTGTCAAACGCGCTTTGTCCTGCACGGCTATTGACGAAGGTGTTGTGAATATTTATTTATTTAATGTTCACTAGAAATTAAGATTAAAGTGCAGTTATACATGATTCTTCTAATAAATATACCAGAGTTTTAAAACCAAAATAACCTGAATTTCACCAGTTATACTTAAATGACCTAAGTATACCTTGCACTGTCATAGATTTAACAGGTCATCGGTGATGTAATATGTGAAGTCATAAGCAGTGCATCACAGTGCTGCAAGTTATATTTAGGTCAGTTACATATAATTGGTGATCTTCAGTGTTTTTTGTTCGATTTTAAAAGGGTATGTTTTTATTATTATTAGAACACCTACAAGTAACTGCACTTTGTTTTGTTTTTTTCAGTGAATTTCTATATTTTAACATAAAGTAAGATTTTATTAAAATATGTGAGCGGCCAGGACTCCACAGCTGGTCAACTACCAGCATGCAGGACGGGCACAGTAGGGGGCCGCATGTGGTGTGGGATTGAGTATTGGGCCAGACATGAGTTCAGGACGTGTGCTCAACCCTAGGCAGTCAACTGCACCCAGTCACACACCACCTCACAAATCCATATCCCAAGTTAGTTTTCTTTTTTTTTGGATGGTTCCTTGAACTCCCTCTGGAGTACACAGGTGTCACGCTGGCTCCCACAAAGTCCAGTGGGAGCATTACTACAATATTTTTTATTTTGCCTTTGTTATCAGGGAAGGTCACTCTTGGACTGCTCCTCCTCCAACAAGGGCTATGAGGTCCGGATATTCCTACCCTGCCCCCTTATATGATTTTTCATATTATTTTTTATAACTTTAAGACCAAGTGCTGTACTGGTGGCTGTAACATTTCTCTTCATGTTGCGGCCAGCCAATGACAGCACTCAGTTCCGTAAATCAGATTGCTTTATTTTGCAATTTTTTTACCTTTGGAGTCCCGTGGTGCTAGATATTGCTAATTTCCTAACCTCAATTTTTCTAAAATGGCAGAAAAGATTGACACTGAATCACACATAAAGCTCACTTTATGGGTAAGGATCTGTCTTTCTGCCAAATTTGGTTTAATTCTGGTTAGCTGTTTTTGTTTGTATTGTTGACTAATTTGCCTCATGGAAATTGCATGGGGAAAATAGTATTTGAGGACACCTGTTTTTCCCAGCCCCTGCTCTACGGCTCATTCCAAATGTTTCCATTAAGGAACTGAGGTCAATGAACTTTCTTCTTGGAAATGTTCATGAAGATCCGCAAACATCATCAAATTTATTAGCAAAACAAAAACATATATACATATATATATATATATATATATACATATATATATATATATATATACACACACACACACACACACACTACACCTGAGGTAATGTTACCTAAAACTATTCGAAAAAACGTACCTACCTGCGAGCTGCCATAATGAAAGACAGTGAAAATCCACCCTTGAATTGAATTACTTCCCTCCGATGTACTTACGTGTGATGTAACTATTGCAATGTAATGGAAGCATATTGTTAGGCTCGATGAAGCTTGTGTTTTCTATATATAGCTTTAAAATTTACCAGTAATGTTCTCAGGAGGAGCTGGGTTGGCAGTTCGGACTGGACTATTCCCATGAGGAGCAGGGTCAAGACTGATTTGCATACAGCTCGTTTCAAAATGAGGTGGCATAGTGAGCAAAAGAACTTTGGGTTGGAGTGTTACTCCAAGCTTTTGCCAGTGGTTAGACTTATTGGAAGCAGCCTCCCATCAACATTTGAATGTCTCAGGAAAATGTAATCCCCCCATTTTAGGTCTCGTCTACAGACAGTTTACGCTGCTGTTTGTGAAAGAATTCTTGTGGACCAGACCAAAAATGTACAGTGAGCTTGTTGTCCTTTGGATGCCTTTCTTTTCACTTGCATGGCTTGCTTCTTATTGAATGACTTTCCTTCCTCTTCTTGCGAAGCATAGACTCTTCGCCATCATTTTGCTTGGATGACTTGTTTCCTTCCATTCCTCACCTACATGGAACTATTTTTAAGCACTCCAGGAGTTTGTTTTCATGCTCTCTCTCATATCCAGCTCCCTCCACCAAGTACTCACCACACGAGGGCTCTGTTGCTCCCTCCTTTCCTACTTGGCCTCTACTTCAGGTGCTGCTTCTCCCTTTAAATACACCCACGACCCCATGTTAAACACCCCATGCTCTCTGTGTTGTTACCTCCTCCCCCACCCAATTAATTCTACCCCCTTCTTGGCTTTTTAAAGCTCGTCCAGTGGTCCCCGTGCCCATTCCCTATTGACTCCAACTGATTTGCCATTGCTCATGCACTCCTTGTGGTCATTATGCTAAAATGCTTTCTTTTTTGGCAGGGCCCGGCATCTGCTATTTGCTACCAGGTCGCTACACTGTCAAAAAAGTGCTTTTGAGCAAGTATTTATTTTCAGCTCGAAGTGGCGTCCGTCATTTTGGAACAGTAAATACAAATAAAAACAAATAAATGAAATGCGCCATGCCATTTCGTAGGTGTGTGCATGCTTGATGCCATATGCACACACACGCGTTTTTCATTATGCATGAGCATGCCTGCGGATTAATCTGTCTGTCATCATCATGACATGTATGTGCTTGTGCATGCTTTTACAGCATCATGCCTTTAAAATTTTTTTTTTTTAGCTACTACTGCACAGCCCACGCTTCACATCATCAGCCAAAAGCACTGGCAAAGCCAATAGGTCTACAAAGCGATACCGATTGGTTTTTCTAATGCTTGTTGACTCTGCTCTATTCAAGGCACGTTGTGGATTCAGTGCCAATTCCACTGATGTATGAGGCTCAGATATACCCATCCTATTAGCTTTTGTTTACTCATCAAACACAGAGACATGGCCCTTCTATGCAAGTGCATAATTTTTGCTTGAGGCTTATTTGCTGTGAAATCCCTATTTTTAAAATAGGTCTTTGGCATACATGCTTTGCAGTCCTTTCTGAACGAGATTAAGGTTGTGTTTTCAGTGCATAAAAGAGGATCTCATCTCTAATCACGTATTTTCAGGATATAAGGGCGCATAGTTCAGTTTCTGCAAATAAAAGTAGTCCTATACAGGAAAACTGGCTTTAGTGCTAAAGCGCAGCTCTGTTCCCGCCTTTTCTTACCGAAAGGGGATTGTGTACAGCAGTAAGTATCAGCGAGCAGAGCTCAGGCAAAGCTATTATCCATCCACAGGTTTTAGAAGTTGTTCCAAATTAAGACTCGAGTTACAGACTCGAAGGTCAGGGCAAGGTCGGGCAGTGCAGCGCAGAGATGGAATTCTGAACGAGTTTTTTCCTTTACTATGATGGGCTTCAGAACCCAACAATGATCAACAGTTTAAGAAGCCTGCGCTGAGGCAAGCCTGGGCAGAGTAGATCCGGAGCCGAGAGAAAGTGCATCTTTGTTTTTGGACGTTTTTGTGGCAGTGTTGTGTGTATCGTGGGACTTAAATTTTTTAAACTGGTTTTTTTACCAGTAAAATAAAGGAAAAATAAAATGTTTAGAACTTGCGTTATCATTTTTTCCATCCTACTTCTGCAGCTTTGTGTGAGGGGGCATGGCCAGGGGAGAAGTGGTAGCACCCTCCTAAGTGTGCAATGGAGGGTCAAATGTGAAGATAGTAACAGACGCACCTCTTCCTCAAGTATGGTCAGACCACATCTCCTAGGTTTTAGAGCCTGTAAGGAACCGAATTGCCCTCAATTTTACGGGAAGTCCCCCCCCCAGTAGTTTTAGACCTTTGCATCAGATCACCCCGGAAGCCCTGAGTGTTGCACTTAGTCATCATCCGATTCCCTTCAGTGGCAACCTCAAGAGTGATGTATTCTACCCCCCCCCCCACCGCTCGCACAGCAAAATCCGCCCGAGCCTCTGCCCCCTGGTTTACAGCAGCCCTAATAAAAAGCAAAACTGCCTGTAAATGTCTGGAGAGGGCTTGGTGAAAAAAATGCAATCTAGAGGATAAAATAATCTACAAATAGGCCTTTATGGTCCATTATCATAAGATTCTTGAGGAAAAGAAATAGTTTCTTCTCTTCTAAAATTGAGTCAGCGGGGAACAAAAGTAAAGAAATCTTTAAAATAGTGAGATTTGTCATCCCCGAGTGCTGTTGACAATCCTTTTACCCCACCTGTCAATGGATTAGCCACCTTGCTTCTTATCTTCACGATAAAATCAAAATCATTTGTGACTCCTTCGAGGATCCATCCCTGGTCAAGGGAGTGATCATAGGACCTCCCACTCCCCGTCAACCCTGCGACAGGTCCACCTCTCACACAGTTTCTTCCAATTCCCTTGGGAAAATCTTTGGATATAATAAAAGCCCTCAAGTCAGGCTCACCCTCTGACCCATGCCCAGCTAAAGTGCTGGCATCTATAGCAGGGATTATCAATCCAGCTCCCAATTTGGTCCTCAATGCCTCTCTGCAAAATGGGCAGGTGCCAGACAGATGAAATAATGCAAAAATTCTCCCTTTACTAAAAAAGCCTTCAGCTGTCCCCTTGGTGGCCTCCAATTATAGACCAATATCATGTCTTCCCCTTTTCGCCAAAGCATTGGAGAAATATATGAATCTAGTCATCACAGAATATGTGGAAGTTAACCATGTGCTCCATTATAGCCAGCCTGGTTTTAGAGCAAATTGTAGCACAGAAACAGCCCTACTAGAAGTCTCTGAGGTCATTAAGGAGACATTAGATAAAGGAGGCAATGCAGTGCTGATTCTGCTGGACCTCTCCGCGGCCCTTGATACCATGCCCCATGACCAGCTCCTTCAGAGACTTCAGGAGTGTGGCCTTGGTGGCACAGTACTCAAGTGTTTTTCTTCTTTTCTGAAAGACCGATAGCAAACGATTTGGTCTCCTCCCTTTGCTGCCTCCATCCCCCCCATGAAGGAAGGGGTCCCTCAAGGTTCGATTCTGAGCCCGACACTTTTCAATTTATATATGGCCCCCCTCGCTAACCTAGCTGAGTTACATGGTGCTACAATAGTATCATATGCAGATGATACTCAATTGTTGTTTACATGCGACAAGAGCGCTGATTTTAGAGGGGACAAAATCAACATCCCTTTGCTGCCTCCATCCCCCCCATGAAGGAAGGGGTCCCTCAAGGTTCGATTCTGAGCCCGACACTTTTCAATTTATATATGGCCCCCCTCGCTAACCTAGCTGAGTTACATGGTGCTACAATAGTATCATATGCAGATGATACTCAATTGTTGTTTACATGCGACAAGGGCGCTGATTTTAGAGGGGACAAAATCAACATCTGTTTGACGGAGGTTTTCTCCTGGGTAAAACTGAACCAATTAAAGTGCACTCCAGAGAAATCGGAGATCATTTTCTTTGGTCCTGCACCCAGTGATGTGTGGTGCCAATGCTGGCCTTTGGACATGTCCCCCCTGCAACCTCAGTAAGTACAGTCAAGAACTTAGGGGTCAAGCTAGATAATTTATCCATGAAAGCTCAGATCCACACAGTAACTGGTTCCTGTTTTGGCCTGTTAAAAATGCTAAAGAACTTTCTTCCCTTACCTCCGGTTACTCATAGGAAAACTGTAGCCCAGGCTCTGATCGTTTCGAGGCTGAACTACGTTAACATCTTGTACCTGGGCCTTCCAGAATATTTATTAAATCATCTTCAGGTGGTCCAGAATGCAGCAGTCAGGGCGATTCTCATATTAGGACCCAGAGCGCGGTCGCCACCCACTTGAAAGCCCTGCACTGGCTACCGGTCCATAAAAGAATCTGGTTCAAAGCTCTGGTTTTGGCTTTTAAAGCTCTACATGACACAGGTGCCTTCTAATATTCGAAAAATAGTTCAGCACTTCATACCACATAGAACTCTGAGGTCCGCATCACGGCAGCAGGCGATTATCCCCAAGTTTTCCCACGCCCGCATGGGTGGTCGCTTCTTTCAAGTGCAGAAATCCCGTCTATGGAACTGCCTGCCATTGTCACTCAGACGTGTGCAGGATTTACTTACCTTCAGCAAGCAGCTGAAAACCTGGCTATTTCAGTAATAGCCAATAAGCCCTTCGATCCTTGCAGATATAGTGTCAGTTTTTGTCTTGAGGACTTTCAGCACCGGGACTGCTTTGCGCACTTCCCATGTTCTCCATGCATGCTCCATTGCATCCTGTGTAGAGAACATGCCCAGGCTCCCAGTCAGTGTCTGAGTGCAGTAACACGACGCTCAGACCAATCACAATGCTGCTAATGCAGCATTGTGATTGGCTGACTGGGAGCCTGGGTGTATTTCCTCTTCAGGCCAGTGAGGTAGGACTATGAAGGAGAGACGTGACAAGGAAGTGGCAACAAGGTAAGTTTTTTGATTTTTTAATACTCGCTTCCTCCGCATCTTCATCCCCCTCCCGCCCCTGCCCCTCCCTGTGCTGGTCGCCACTGCACTTCATCCTGTCCCATTTTTTCCTGGGCTGAAACCAGAGGTTGAAGTGGGCAGGGGAATGGGGGAACGCAGCTCTCAAGCTTAAGTATTATGATAAAAACAGTTCCTTGTGCTTTTTATTTAAAAAACATTCCTTCCTGAAAGGTTGAGTTGCTGCAGAAAAAGGGGAGAACGAGAGTCTCCTCTACTGTGAAGCGAGAGAAGACAGAGGCAGCTAAAGAAGAAGCAAGCCTTCTCCCCTAGTCCTTGCTTCTGAAAGAAATGTAAATGTGCGCAGAGGTTTAACAGCAAATGTAAACGCTGCTTGGTCGCCACTTTAGGCTTTAATTGATAGAATCTGGAATTTCTCCTTCTTTTGGAAAGCAATACAAAAAAATTGCAGTAGGTACAGTCAATGTAGTACTTAAAACATAACATTGGAAAGCACTGTAAACATTTATACACACTCCTTTTGCAACAGTCCATTATACTTAGTGTAACTTTTGTTACAATTTGTGTCAAACATTTTTCGTACTAATGACATACATATTCACAGAGCTTTCTGTCACAGAACTTGGAACCCTTATGACTATAAATAGACGTCACTATTTCCCCTGTTCATCAGTCACTGTCTGGTTATACCCACTGACGTCTGAGTTGATCACATCAACCAAACTTGGTCTCCTACCAGAAAATGTATTCCCTACAAATACATTTAAGTTCATTTATTTTTAATTCAAGGTGTGTGCATTATGTGTTATGTGCAATTACCTGTAGGTGAAAGCCCAACAAAATCGTTATAGAATATGTTGTGGTTTTCATCCATGTCACTGCCCTGTCCCTACACTCCCAGACCCTGTCCTCAATGTACTCAGGATCACAGTTCGCATACTTTTCTTTATACACTTCGACCGCTGACTGAAACTGTGGCATTTGTAAGTGGAAATCTACACTGCTGCCTGTGCTCGATGGTGCACGATACCTCTTGTATCCTTGGGGGGCGAGGGTTATTGGGACAGAACCCATTCAGGTACCTGCATATCATGGGCAAACGACAGGAGCTTACAAAGTACGGTGGATGCGGTTGTTGCAGCACCCAGCAATCCTACAAGAGGTTCCCGCACTACACAGTGCTTAATTTGAGCCAGTGGATTTTGGTGCTCAGCACCGGCGCTTAATCATCAGCACCAGCTCTTTTCATGAGCACCAGTTAAGGACACATTCATTTATGGTAGGCTCAGGGAGATTAAGTGATTTGCCCAGAATCACAGGATATTGAGCTGACCCCGAGACTCAAACCTGGTTCTCCAGCTCCGAAGTTGGCAGCACTGGCCATTACACCACATCCTCTCTCCACTTTCATGTTTAGTAGTTGGTTCTGTTTTAGGCAGAGCTAACAGGAGAAATGGGCTAGTGCAAGCTGCCTCCTGATGAGGGACACTGGCACTTATTTTTTACACAATTAAGCACTGGTTTGAAGTAGTCAACGTAATCTATTTCTTTATCCATTACATGCTAAAAAATGGAGTCATCTTTATTCAATATCACTTCAAAGTAATCAGAATAAACTTGAATCCAACACAGAATAAAATAATCAGATCCATGCCACTTTGTAATACAAATGGGGCAAAATGATCAGAATGATCTCTTGGGATGCAACGCTGAAGAATCAAAATGATTTATTTTTGTAAGTAAATGAGTAAACACCATCACCATGCATGATCTATCGAATGGTAAAGTAATCGGAGTATTCGCTTTTCCTGATCTAATACAAGATAAAGCAATAAGGATATTTTCTATTGTCCAGTAAAGCGAAACAGTAATCAAAGTAATCTCCTCATGTAAACAAATAAAAGGTAATGTAATCAAATTAATTTCCTATCAACTGACTCAGAGGAAAGGAATCAGCAAAATTACTTTCAGTAATCCAATTTGAAGTAAAGCAACCAAATAAGCTGTTTCTTACTAGTCTTAGTGAAGCTAAAGAAACTCTTCTCACTATACTAAAATTAAACAGTGACTTTGGCACCACTTGTCAACTAGGCTTTGACTTTTGCTTTAGCTGATGTGTGACAACTCTTCCCATACGGCACTGGTAGCTTTTTGATGAATTATGTTAGTGTTTGTTGGCGCTGGGATGCCTCCAGGTAGCTATGCGCGCTATAAGTGTTTCATAGAATAGAATAAAATAAAATTGTGTACGGGTGGTGCAAATGAAGGAAGTGACATGCTGAGGGGGCAGGTCTTTGAAGGAGTTGGAATGCAAATTATCTCTGCCTAAATAGCAGTGGTGTAGCAAGGGGGGATTGCGGTCCGAGGAAATCGCCAGCACCCCCGCTCTTATTCGTGGCCGCGGGGCGGCAAATGTAGGAGCAGCCACGGTGGCCATAGATCTAGCTACACCACTGCTAAATGGCACTGAAAACCCTTGCTCCGTCTCCACGGTCTCCTCAGCCTGACCGTGTCCACCGGCACGGGCCTCCTCCATGCCTAGAATTTGGTGGGGGAGGTCATTTGAGCACTTTGGTCATCAACGAGGGGAATGAGAGAGAGACCCTTGCGTGTTCTCTACCCCAGTCATACCTGCCAACCTAGGAGTAGTTTTCATTGTGTGAGAACATAAGGAAAGGTTGCTGTGGCTTTAGTGAGCGGGGCTTTGGACCACCACCCTCTCTTGATAAGCAGCCATAACTACCCTCCCCACAACAATAAGCAGCTCATCTGGCACCATCTCCCATGTCATGGGGAAGTTTTAATTGGAGCCCGGCTGTGCAGATTCACACCGGAGAAGATGGAAACCTCTTCTGTGCAGTGTTTCTAGATCACCGTGTGATAGTTCAGTGCCTCTTCACCATGTGGCCATGTGAAGATGCATAAAAACATTTGTCATGTGGCAGCACAGTGTACGTTAGCAGTCCTGGTCAGCATCAGTGCGCTTCTGCTAGCTGGGCATCAATGATATTGCCCTAATCTTACATTTTAATAAAATACACAGAGGTCAAACCTCTGTGTAGTTTTCTTGTGATGTATAAACTGTATTCAGAATAAATAACATTGTATTTCATGTATGAGATGTTTTTAAACCTATATACAAGTGTATTGTCTAAATTTTATTACAATTTTCATATTGACATTTTAGTTTGTATTTTGTTTTCATGTACATTTTTGTAATCTTTTGCTCTAATTGACACCTACTGCACTCTGAACTTATTGCAAGTATATTTATTCATGGTTGTGGATAGCCTGCTTTTGCAACACATGATCAAGATATCTAGTTTTTATAATATTAGGGACTTTTTTGTTCTCTGTTGTGCTAACCCGTCTCTTTTCTGAGCATTAGGGTACCTCCCTCTTCTTTTATTATCATCAATGAAATTGTGCAGTGCCTGCTGACACAGCATGTATGTCAATAGTCAGAGCTGGGTAGAGCCTGGGGTTGGAATTCCTTATGATCACTCATAGATATAACTTTTTATCTAAGTTAAAAACACTCTTAATTAATCAGTCTACCAACATAGACTCTTCTTGAAGAGCTTCTCAAACCCTTGTGATTTAAGTAAGCCCGGGCGGTGAACTCCACTCCGTTCGCACAGTTTTCTCAGTTTTTCACACTTTGCGCTCCATTCTGAAAAACGCTTGCGCTCCCCAATGTCATGTTGGTGAGCGAGGCAAATCCACCTCCCGGTGAGATTTTTCCTCGCTCGTACTTCCCTAAGTCGAGTTGGTGAGCGTGAGTGAGACAAATCCACCTCCCGGCAAGATTTCTCAATGCGAGCGGTCGGGTTTCTCATTGTGGACGGTCGCGGGTGGTCGCAAACGTTCGCTTTGAGAAACCTTCTGTTGCTACTGGGAAAGTTGCTGCTTGAGTAGAAAATCTACTTGAGCGGCAGAAAAAAAGCAGCGCCCTCTAGCACTGCACATGGCATCATTTGCATTGACTTTCCAGCACTGGAAAAACACCTGGAGCGGAAACTTAACGCAAACAGGTATGACAAAGCGCACTCCGCTGCTTGCCGAACTCTGCCTACCACGGTGGAGTTGTATGGTCAGTTCATGGAGGAACCCTGCGAACTCTACCCAGGCTTAGATTTAAGATTGCTAGAGGAGATAGTGTTTACATTACTTGCCATATCAGCCACTCAGCCAGTCACTTGCTACAAATACTTAAAATCTGAAGCTGCTTCTTCCAATAATTAGTTTAGTTTCAAACATGAACTGTGCAAATATTTTCTAGGCAAAATATAAATTGTCCTCCTAGAGCCCTCCCCATACATTTTAAAAATGCCTTTTGCAATAATCTGGCATTACCGCTTCGTGGCGCCCTAGGCTGCGGTGATACCTCGACCTGGGGATGTGCCAATACTGACTGCAAGAACAATGAAAAACCTTGCAGCTGAGTCTCCTGCCAAGGTAGAAATAAGTGAGAGCCGAAGGCATGTTTTAAGTCAATCTTGCCCGAATAGGTTTCCATGAACAGCCTCTTTGTTTTGACCTTTTCCGCCAGTGTGCTTGGTTAAATTCTTAATGCTATAATACATGGTTGTTGCACGATTCTCCATCGGATAGCAGCGCGGTCCACGCGATTGTTAGTTGCTTGGCTAAGCCACAAGCATCAAGTAAAACAACGAATAAACGAATGATAGTTTTATACATTGCTTTGTGCCTGCAAGTAGGGCTGGCTAAGGACCAGAGGGGTACAATTTCAAACAGATGGCTTTACCTCCGTGTTTATATGCACTATATACCAACAAGTTGTCTCTCATAAGAGGGAACATTGGATGAAAGATTCGGGGAAATGTACTTTACCCGTTAACTTCTATTAGGGTGGAAGACGTTTTCAGAGGGAGAAAACAGAAATCACATAACTTTTAGCTTAGACAATTGGGATTCCCTGTTTAAATCGGGAAGCTTGACATTGATGAGTCAAGATTAACTTCCGCTTGACCCTATACAAAACCGTCATGCCTTAATGGTTGTAGTGAAACACTTATGTTTTTAAATGGTCAGGTGTGCTGGAAAGTATTAAAATGGGTGTATGAAAGATGCTGCAGTACGCTGCATGTGGATAGTAAACTGTTTTAGCATTTTATTTGCTTGCAATTGTTAATACCCACATCCCTTGGGCTGTTGTTGTCACTGTCCTGTCAAGAGGATGTAGGTTTTTAGAAAGACACCTAGTGGTGGCAAATCATTACTACAAAAGGTCTGGGAAATTGACTTTTTTTTTTCAATGTACTGGGAGCGCACCAGAAGCCAGTTTTCTCTTTTTTCTGTATTATTGCCAAGATACAGTTCAGTTTATGGTCTGTGTAAGTGAGGTTTCAATACCTGTGTAGCAACTACTGATGCCGTTCAATAAAAACTAGAATCAAGCACGCTATTGGTCGGTCCCATATCTGTATAGCTTTTTGGGCCTGCTTTAAAAGCAGAGGGGAGTAGATGTAAACAAAGGAGCTGCAGAGGTAAATGGGTCTGTTTCACACAGCACCAACAGACCATTGAAAATGGTGCACGTTGCCCTCTATAAAAACAGCCCAGCAATTTATTAGGGCATTGCACACTCAGATTTAAAGACCGTGTAGTGATCAACGTTGATTTTTTAAAGGACCTGCTTATAAAGGATAATCAAGCCAGGACGGGTGCCGGTTAATCTAAAATGGAAAAGACTACTTATGATCTGCAATTGAAACCGACTCGAGGTTGATTGAGGTAGCCATGCCACCAAAAGTCATTTTGCATCAGACTGCTCAATTATTTGGATTTTTTTTAATGTGTAAATAAGTATGTTTTTAGATAAATATTGTGTATTTTATATTTGTATTGAATGTTTTACATTTATGAAATTATGTTTCATGTATTGCTATTCTTTTATAGATTTGTTTAGAAATCCGAATAAAGAATTGAAGTGAATTGAATTGATTTCATTTTTGTGCTGAGAAATAGCGTGCTACCAGTCAATGTGATGCCATCATTGGCTCGTCACAGCCTTGCAACTGCAAGAGTTGAGTGGAAAATCAAACATCAAACTAAAGTGGTTCAAGCTTCTAAAAGCATGTTACAAGTAAGTGCCTGGCGCTGATTGGGATAATTATTTGGGGCTTGATTACTAAAGGGTTTCTTCTCCTAAATTCAAGTTTGGTGTGCAAAAATGCTTTTTGCAAAGACAAAATCCAGAGTGAAATTTTTTTTCACACATTAAGATTCCAACAGAATGGCAGACTTTCCCTGTCGTCAAATCCAGCACTAGGACTTGGTTTGCCGAATTACTAGGTATTAACATTCACAGATTCCCAGGAGGGCTTCTAGAAATATTTGTGACTTTTGGAAAAGTCATAACTTTGGTCCAGAAGTAGGATCCTGCATGTGTAACTTTCAGTATTGTATTTTTTCACTGTTGTGAATTTGGCCCTAAATGAATGTGCAGAGTATATTTGAGAAATGGAGAGCCTCATTGCTGTGTGTAAGGCAGACTAGCTGGAAGCCATAGAGCAGGCGGTCTTCCTTGCAGTGGTTGAAGTGCATTAAAAACGTATGGGAACTGTGATCCTCAGTTCAATGGGGTGGGGGTCAGTGAGCATGGGGGCGGGGTCAAAAGAGTGGCTAAAAAGAACAAAACATTCTGTAACTATTTTACTGGTCTTTCACCTTCAGGTAACTGCCTGTAAAGTAACTCACACCTCGAATGAAAAATAAATGCAAGATACACTAATCAGTGAGAAACGCACTATTTTCATATTATGAAACCTCTACTGGTTATTGTGATCGCTGCTGATTTCTGTGCGTGTTACCAGAGAGTCGTCATATAATTGGATCCTGGTTAGTGCAGGGGAGAACAGGGACTTGTGTATTTTTAATGACAGACGTTCACAACACTGTGAATACATGTCATTATTTTAAAATTTTGCATTAGACACAGTATAAGACATGGTGCCACAAAATGTGCAAAAATATTAAAGTTTAAGATAAAAAGTACATCAGAAATATAGATTTTAGTAATACGCAGACTGTACATAGTGCAGACATTTTTAATGTGTCCATTAAAAGCAAACACGCCGCAGCTCAGATTTTAAAACCCTTACAATACCTCTCATTAAGAATGCATCTTTCTCATCGTGAAGCTTCAAGTCACTGCATCAAATACAGCCAATACTGATTTCCAAACAGCCTTTACGTTTGCAGATATACTAGTTTCTCATCTTTGCTTTCAAGCACCCTGGCAAGAATGCGTGTTTCTTGTTTAGCTGATTCACCTTATTAGTATCAGTTCAACACCCAAATACAATAATGCTCTATTACTTACCGGTAATCTTCATTACTCCGGGTCCCGTTGTCCTTGCCCCATCCTTACACAAGTGGAGATAACCATCTCCCGACAGCAAAAAAGAGCAGAGGAATCCTGGGACCCTAACCTCGCCCCTCCCACTGGGAGTACATAAACAGCACTTACCTAGCATTCCACCTGAACCACCTAGCCCCTCAGGAAGGCCGGCCGTCCGGGAGGGAGGACGGGGCATAAGAATGGGCGAGGACAACGGGACCTGGAGTAATGAAGATTACCTGTAAGTAATAGAGCATTACCCCCGGCCCCTTATGTTCTCGTCCCATTCTTAAACAAGTGGAGAATACCAAAGCAGAAACCGGCCTTCTGAACCCGCAAGCACACCCAGGAAACCACCCCAAGGCAGCAATCCAAGTGAAGTAAAAGGTGGAAACCGCAGGAAACAACAGGCAGAGCAACCAGACAGGAAGCCCCCCACCAAAGCCGGAACGCACCCACCCAGGCAAATGGAAGACGACCAATCCGAAGAAGAGGACAACCCTCAGAGGGCAGCCATCACACAGCAGGAGCCCCCCCCAGAGAACAAGGAAGGGGGAGAAAACACCCAACAAAATAAAACAACAGAGGCCGCCCACAACAAAATACAGCGAGAGGGCCACACAAAGAAGAAGAACCCCAGCGGCCCTACCCTCCAGCAAGCCAGAACAGGCCAGCAGGGACACAACTGAAGATCGGAAACCGGACCAAGCAAATCAGAAGGCGACAGTCACAACAAGGAGGCAGCCAACCAGAGAAACTGGAAAGAGAGCACCCAGACCCTAAAGGAAAGCACGCCACACCCCGGCCCGCAGCGGACCAGAGAAGATGAAGCCAAAACAGGATAGGGCCAAGGGAACCCACGGGACAAAGGCTGACAATCCCAGCACCAGCAGGAAGGTACACAGGACCATGCAGTAGCCAGACACAAAGCGAGCACCAACCACACCGGAGAAAGATCAAAAGGAAAGAGGCCAGGGCCAGCCAACAGGGAGCAGGCACAACCCCAGAACGACCCGGCCCCCAGAGAGTCCAGAGGACAAGCGCCTGATACCCCCAGAGAAGGACCAGGCCTCAGGAAAGAACGGGCAAGCACCCACCACCAGCAGCATAGAATAGTGAGGTTGACGCCGGCCCCGGAGCTGGGACTCAACTAACGGATCGCATCCAGGAGCCCAGCTCCAAAGCTATCAGCCCCGCCAAATCCCCTCTGTAGGTGTCGCAACTTATCAGCATCCCAGAGCGCGGTACATAAAGTTGTAGCCACAACCAATGCAACCACAGCCATGGAAGGCACACAAATGCAGGGAAAACGTGAGGCACAGGTTGATCATCCCCCCAGCTGATGACACAACCCAAAGAATGGGGTAAAAAGCAAACAAACACTGCTACGTGGTACTCACCCAGGAGGGGGGTGGAAGGCCGGGAGACACGAAAAAGACCAGCCCCTCCCACCAGCCGCAGCCCGAGGCGCAATACCAAGAACCACTCCAGGGCAAGGAGGCTATCCCACATCGGGAAGCAACTGCGGTGCATCTACCACCCGGTCAGAACCCAGGAAGAGGCGCCCTACGACCCGAAAGGGAACCGGAGGCCGGTGCACCAACCACAAAGGGCCGGCCGGCACTCTAGAGCGAAGAACCCAGCCTCCCAGCAAGCCCAGCAGGCCGGGAGGAGGGTCAGCAGACACCCTGACCGGACAGCCAGGCAGCCGGAGAAACACACTTCTGTCGACAGACAGCAAAAAGAACAGGCGGAATGCTGGGTAAGTGCTGTTTATGTACTCCCAGTGGAAGGGGCGGGGTTAGGGACCCCTGCTCTTTTTTTCTGTCGGGAGATGGTTATCTTGTTTAAGAATGGGAGGAGAACATAAGGGACCTAGGGGTAATAAACAACAGTGAGGTGACCAGTCAACCTTTGTTATGGTCCGTCCACTGTGCAGCAACGTTTGAACGCATAATTTTGAGTAACTTTTGATCCTTTTAAGTTAGACACAGCATTTCTTTTCTTTAAATCAATAGATTACGAAGCAGATCATGAATTATGTAGCAAAGCTATATTTATGTGAAAAACACCCAGAAAATCGCAAAATTTTAGTGGCCTTGGCTATAAGTACACATTCCTGTATGGAAACATCAGATGCTCAGTAGCTAAGTAGTACTACCGAACCTGCACTACTCGGTCATATTACAGCCATTTTGAAGTCCTTTCAGGGAGCAATTTTCGAATCCGGTGGAGAGCCACAAACGTAGGCACCGTGGTTGATATACAACTATGTTTTAAGTAGAAGAGGCTTTGTTGTGGAGTCAGGGTTCTATGTATTATGCAGAATAAATAACACCTCCTTAACGCATTCCCTTGGTGACCTTATGGCGTGTGTGGGGTCGGGTTCTCGCTCACTGAATTTTACCTCCCGAGGGGCCTGGTTTCAAAGTGCCTGCAGAGCAGACGGGAAGAGGGCTCTGCTGCCAGGCATTATGGGTAATCAAAGTCACTTGTAACGTCCATAACACTGATTTAAGATCAGAGAGATTGCTCCAGGTTTTCTGCTTCCCCCTAACAAGATGAGAGCCAGCAATGAAAATCTTAATTAAGCCATAATTTCAGAAATATCACCAGCGTTTCCTTTTTTTAATCTGGTTGTATATCGTGAGCCAGACGTTAATGAGGCGGTCTCGTCTCCCGAATGTGCCTGCTGAGTACGGCGGCCTCGGAGCACCGAGTCACCAGGGAACACGGCGGTGTAATGTCACTTTTATGTTCACTTTTGCGAGCGGTAGCTTTTTCCAACATGGAACATAAACTGACGTGACTAGCCTCGTTGATTTTGCAGCGAGACGCTTCTTTTTGTATTCTAACGGGAAGCGTCAAAACACCAGAGCAGCGTCTGGGATTTAGTGATGAGGTAAGCGCTGCTTTCACACCAGGCACAAAATAGATTGAATGTGTATTTCGCATTTATTGATTGAGAACCAGTGCTTAATACGTGCCCGCGGTTGTACAAGGTAAGCACCTGCACTCATGTTGTGGACAAGGGCTTATTTTGTATCATCAGCTCTTGAGAGAGAGAGAAAGGCAGAAAAGTGAAAAAATAAAAAATAACAGTGACCAATGCAGAAGGCAGCCCCGGGTACAGGAAATGATGGTAGCGCCCGTCTCCATTTTGGGATATTGCGGAAGGGATAGAAAACAAATATATCCATTGACACTTTATTGTAGTGTGGTGAGGTAGGCCTCACACGTGCTTATTCACACAGCAATAATGGCATACAGACTCTGTTACATGGTTAGCCGGAAAGACCCCGAGCGGTCTTCCGCTTGTTTATTTATACCAAGGGGCGAGCCCGCCCCAAGGCTGCGTGTGCGTGCGTGCTAGAAAGGACACATTGTAGGGGAGAGCTCGGGTGGCTCTCTACATCCCTCCTTTATTTTAGTCTCTTTCAGCAGGCACTCTCGGAGACTCATGTTCACGGAGACGACCAGGCAAAGTCCAGCAACCGTTGACTCGGCCTCGGATTGGGCCTCAGATCATAGCGACGATTCTGGGTCCGCGGCAGTTCGTTAACCCCAGCCGGGGCTGTCCTCGGACCATCACTCGCATCTTCGACCCTTGGCTGACTCCGCCCCACGTCGGGGCCAGGTGGCATTGGCCTTGGCGGAGTGTCCTCTCTTGGCAGAGTAGGTGCAGGACTAGGAAAGTTGTCGAAGTCCACGTCTTCGTGGACTCCTGGTACCATTCTCTCTGCTCTCTGATGCCCGCCTCGGGCGTTGGTTACCTTCCGGAAGCACGAGACATTTCTCGTCACAGCTTGGCCGTCTCTTGTGGCTGTGACCATGGTTCCTTGTACTCGTTCCACTATCCATACCTCCGGTTCAAAGGGAGTCCGAAACTTCCACCCCGGATGGCGATCCTTGACAACAACCGCATCACCTTCCCGGAGAGTGGGTTCTTTGGCATGACGATGCACACTGGCTTTGATGTTCGTGGTTTGTCGTCGGGACTGTATGGCCTCCGCGTTCCTTTCTTCCGGTACCCACGTGCTTGTAGTGGGGATGCCGTCCCTTGGAGCTCGCTTGAACAGTACATGGGAAGGGGCACACTTGGTCGTTGAATGAGGCGTCTGACGATAAGCTCCAAGGAAATCGTCCAGAGCAGTCTCCGGGTCTTCACCATTGTCTACTGCTATCCTGAGTGCTCTATTTAATGTTCGCATCAGTCTCTCGACTTCCCCGTTAGCTTGTGGCCACAGGGGTGTGATTTTCCGATGTTTGATCCGGAGAGCTTCTAGGTAGACCTGAAACTCTCTTCCTTGAAAGGGGGGTCCGTTGTCGGACTTGATTTCTTCGGGGAGCCCCATCGTGGCAAACACTCGGTTTAGGACCTTCTTGACCTGCGGGAATGCAGTGGACGCGATGACTTCCACGATTGGGAATTTTGAAAAAGAATCGACCAGCACCAACATGTGCCGACCGTCCGGGAAGCTACCAAAGTCAATGCTGAGTTGAGCCCACGGGGCTTGAGGTGCCTCTTCCGTGAGGACGGGTGCTGGGGCAGGGTCTCCACCCGTGATCGTACAGGCGTGGCAGGACCGGATCATATCTTCCACCTGGCTGTCCATCGCGGGAAACCACACTTTACTCCTCAAGCGGGCCTTGGTTTTAGCCATCCCTTGGTGTCCCACGTGGGCTAGACTCAGGGCTCGTTGCTGAAGGCCTTCGGGCATGACGATGAGGTGTCCGCGTAGCACCACTCCCTGGTCTCCGATGCTCAGTTCATTCCGTACCTGCCACAACTGCTGCCGGGCATGACTCACCTCCGGCCGGAGGCAAGATGCGCCATCAAGAAAATGGGCCCAGTGATTCCCCTCGAGTGCTTGTCTAACCCTCACAAGGGTCTCGTCCGCTGCCGTGGCGTCACCAATTTCCTGAAGTGACATATTCTCCGGGCACGACGCTTGGGTGATCATGTGTACGATCTCCTCTACTTCTTCCCCTTCGTCTGGGAGGGCCTTCGGTGGGATGACATCAGGATGTCGCGACAGGTAGTCGGCGGGATTGTGTGCTCCTGGCCTGAACACCACCTTGAACCGGTAGCCCTGCAACTGGACAGCCCACCGTTCGATGCGCGGGGGAGCAAGCCGTGACGTCCCCGCAAAGAGGGGCAGGAGGGGCTTGTGGTCTGTGACTACTGTGAATTCCTGTCCGCATAGGTAGAGGTGAAAATGCTGGCACGCCCATTTGATGGCCAAGGCTTCTCTTTCAATTTGTGCGTACCTGGTCTCAGTGTCAGACAGGGCCTTGCTAGCATAGGCAACGGGTTTCCACTCTTCAGGTCCGTACTCTTGTAGCAGGACGGCACCCAACCCCACTGGGCTGGCATCGACAATCAGTTCAGTTCGCCTTCGCGGCTGGAAGTAAGCCATGGTGGTGTCATCCAACAGACCGGCCTTGATGGCCTGGAACGCTTTGTTGGCGGCTGCAGTCCAGTCCCATTTCTGATCAGCACGTGTGAGGGCTCGGAGGGGTTCCGCTATGTCAGCTAGGTTCGGGATGAACCGGCCACAGTATGTGGCCATGCCCAGAAAACTGCGGACCTCCGTTTGACTCCGCGGGGTGCTGGCTGCTTTGATGGCTTCTGCCTTTTTGGGATCAACCTTCAGGCCTTCCCTCGTGAAGACGTACCCAAAGAAATCCACTGACTCCTGGTAGAAGGCACACTTGGCGCGATGGAGGGTCAGGCCGCTGTCGGCGAGTCTCTGCAAGGTTGCCCTCAAGTTGGCGTGGTGTTCTTCGAGGGTCGTAGAGTAAACGAGGATATCATCACTCAGGTTGATCACCCCCCGAAGACCAGATAGCACCTCTCGAATGGCGTTTTGGAAAACCTCAGCTGCCGACGAGACCCCGAAACTGAGCCGGGTGTAGCGACGCAGCCCCACGTGCGTCGAAAATGTTGTAATGTACCGGCTAGCAGGCTCTAACTCCAGCTGATGATAGCCGGAGTTGAGGTCCAGTTTGGAGAACCACTTCGCCCCGTTGAGATCAGCTATGATATCATCCATGGTAGGAGTGATGTGCCTCTCGCGCTTCACAGCGGTGTTGGGGAGTCTCATGTCCACGCAGAGACGTATGGCCCCTGGCTGCTTCGGTTTGGGGGCGACTACCAGCGGTGAGACCCAGGGTGTCGGGCCCGACACCTTCTCGATTACCCCCAACTCTTCAAGCTTGCGAAGCTCTTCCTCCACTTGAGGCCTGAGGTTGAAAGGCACTCGCCGGTGCCTGAGAGCGACAGGTTTCACGGTTGCGTCGATATGCAGCTTAAACTTCTTTCCTCTGAGCTTGCCGAGGCCCTTGAACAGTTCGGGGAAGTCTTTCAGCAGGAAATCCGCGTGAGCTTGGTGCACTTGGTTGGCGAAAAACACCAGTCCCAGGTCCTCCGCTGTGTGGCAGCTCAGGAGGGTGCCCTTCTTGCCCTCCGTGATGTGGAACTTGGTCACGGTGGAGTACTCTCCGTTAACAACGGTGGTCTGGATCACTCCCCGAAGGGGCATGGGTTCCGTCCCTCCATAGGTGTAGATGCGCGCCGCGGACGGTGCCAGCGATGGTTTCGGGGACATACGCTCGTACTGGTCCGAGTCCATGACGTTCACGGACGCCCCCGTATCGATCAGCGCGTGGACACTCGTCCCATCAACCGAGACGGAGCACATGGGAGGCGGTCGTCTTTTCGTGGAGGCCCGACTCACATAGGAGATGACATACACTTCGTCGTCTTCATCGTCCTCGTACCTGGGCCGGCGGTCTTGAGCCTCTGTGTCGGGAGGGGGTCTCTCCTGGTCGAGGGACAGTTGCCTGACACGCTGTGTCACAGTTCTGGCGCGCGGGCCTGCTGACCGGAATTTCCCTCCTCGGCAGACGGCGGCGAAGTGATTAAGGCGCCCGCACTTAAGGCACGTCTTGCCTTTGGCGCCACACGTGGCAGATGCCGGGTGATCGTCGCCGCAGTACCCGCACTGACCGCCTCTCGGCGGGCCGCCTCGGGGCCTTGCGGGCGGGAATCGTCTGTGTACTACGTCCACTCGTTCTTCTTTAATGGTCGGGGCCCTCGCCACCGACGGGGCGATCACCGGGGTGCGCAGCGCTATCTCCATCTCCTCTGCGCGGGCATCGGACAGTTCATGTGATCTAGCCAGGATGAGGATCTCGTCGAGAGTGATTCCCGGTTGCCTCAGTATCAGCTTCCGCAGCAGCTTGGACTTGCAGCCAACAATGATCTGATCCCTGATTTCGTCACGAGGATTGGTGAACGGACACGTGCTCGCAAGCCGTCGGAGTCGAGAGTAGTACATGTCAACCGACTCTGAGTCCATCTGCCAGGCACGTTTGAATTTGAATTTTTCAAAATCATTGTTCAGCTGCGGATCAAAATGCGCATTGAGGGCCGCTACCGCGGCCTCGTAGTTGTCCTCTGGCCCAGTGTTAGGGAGCGACTCAAACAGATCATAGATTTCTTGACCCCCATACAGAATGAGGAGCGATCTCTTCACCGTTCCATCTGTCTCTCGGGTGCCCTTCAAGTACAGGTTGAGGCGACCGACCCATGCTTTCCAGCGGCTGGCAGCCGTCGCTGGGTCCGCAGATTCGCTGAACGGCGGAATGGGTGCTGCGCCAGCATGCTGATGCGCGTGAGGCGCAGTTGTGGGGGGGCCCGCTGGGGCCATTGCCCCTGCTTGGGCTTGCTGTTGTTGAGCTGCAGGCACGCCAGGTGGCGGCTGGACCGCCTGCTGAGGGGGCTGGCCAGCCCCGTCTTGGGCCGCTCCGTCCTGGTTCATGGCGTGGTGGCACGCAGGCTGTGCAGGTGCTTTCCGGGCTTGTGCGTCGTGCGGACGGGCACAGGGTGCTGGGCGCAGTTAGGGTGTGCGCAGGGTGCTGGGAGCTCTGGGCGGCAGCTGTTGCTCGCAAGAGTCCTTGTTGTTGCCAATGCTTGATGTGCTGCACTTGGTGCTTGATGTGCCCCCTCAAGGTATGTGGCTTTCACTTTATTCCCTTTCTATTCTCACTCTGCTTCAGGTTGTGTGCAGACGGCGTGTTGCTGGACGTGCCTTTCTTCCCCCAAAGTAATGTTATTTTGAAGGCCTCCTTTGCATGAGGCGCATGGGCCCACGTGGCAGCAGCGAGGACGAGCGCCAGCGAGCTGCGGGGACAGGAGCGAGGCGGGAGGGGCCAGAGGAGGCGCTCCGCACGTCCCGCCGCAGAGATGAACAGGCGGGACCTCCGCAGGCCACAGACACGTGGTGCGGCGTCGGGGATCCGGGGAGCACTATCCAGCAGGCGTACCTCCTCCGCGCAGACACACGGGAGGAGGCGAGGCAGGGCCGCGCAGGCGGGGCAGACGGCACACTCACCCGCAGGATCCAGAAGCAGCGCACCGGCCACACGAGTCCCGCCGGCTGAAGGCGCTCCCTCACGGGAGACGCGTGGGCGGGCCTCGGCAGGAAGGGAACCGGCACACACCAGCGGGCGGGCACCGCAGCCGGAGGCAGGCAGCAGTGCAGCAGGCCGAGGCACCGGGCACACGTGGGGAGAGAGCCGCCTCGTCGCCAATGTAGTGTGGTGAGGTAGGCCTCACACGTGCTTATTCACACAGCAATAATGGCATACAGACTCTGTTACATGGTTAGCCGGAAAGACCCCGAGCGGTCTTCCGCTTGTTTATTTATACCAAGGGGCGAGCCCGCCCCAAGGCTGCGTGTGCGTGCGTGCTAGAAAGGACACATTGTAGGGGAGAGCTCGGGTGGCTCTCTACATTTATGTCAAGGAAGGCGCATTTTGGCAACAGGGCGAGCATGGGGTTTTATTGTGTGGGTGTTTGTTCCAAGGAACAAGCGTTTTGAGGACGCCAACAAAGGGTTTTAGTTATCAGGCAAAGGACGAGTAAGGGGAGAGAAAAGGAAATGCCAACAGTGCTTAATTTGAGCCAGTGGTGTCCGGTGCTCAGCACCAGCGCTTAAATGTCAACACCGGTGCTTGTGACAGTCTGCCACATGGTGGTGCTGTCTGACTAATTTAGAGATTAACACAGCAGCATTTAATTATTATTTCAATACACAACAAAAATGAATATTACCTGCTGCCCAAGCCATTCTTATAGCTGTGGGAGCATGCAATAGTCTCAATTGTCACACTTGTAGGAATGTGATGGTTAATAGTTGTGTTTTCATGATCATTGGCAGCATGGCAGGGGCAATGTGTGGTGCAAGCTGCAGTGGCCTCCTTACAAGAGCCCTGGCATTTTTTTATTTTATTTTACAAATTAGGCACTGGAGGCCAATTTACTCAAATTACAATTATAACCGAGAAGTAGGTTATGCCCTGGAGCAGGCACACTGGGCAAGCAGAGGGAACCTTTAAAGGTCAGAGGGAAGAATACACGCGCTGTAAGCAATGGTGTTTAGTGAGAAGTTTGTGTATGGCTATAGGGGGGTGGGTACTGTTTAGAGGATCGTTAGCAGGAATAATTACTCATTGTGCGGTTGCTGTATGGGGATATGATTTTGTACAGCATAGCCAAAGGTCATACATAGTTAGCTCAACTTGTTACTGATTAAAGGTGGCCTTTTACACAATGACAGGAGAATGTATTGTATGTCCTCTTCCCAAGCAGGCAGACAAAAATCCACAAGAGTAAGATAACGAGACAGGAAGTGTAGGATGGTGGACGAGGCATGAGGTGGGATCAGCACTAGGTCATCTTGAGGGACTGCAGTCTCTGCATCTACAGTACTCATGTCACGCTTCTGAGGAACTCTTTGAGTACTTACCTACCTTTAAAGCAAATGAAGGAACTGTTTACGTTGGTGAGGAGAAGGTCATCAAGGAGGGTATTTAAACTGGCATGAGATGGTGGCACGTGCTTCTGAATGGTCAGTTTTGAACAGACGGCACACTATGTTGACAGCACATTGTACATATATACCTTTTTACATTCATAGGATGGGGAAGTAAGGAGCAGTGTGTTTCAAGACATCTTAGGAGGTGGGTTTTGAAATCATTCACAAGCCACCACCGCTCTCTCGAGCTCTGTTTCATATTCATCACTTTCCTCTTCATCTTCATCCACTTTCACCCACTCCTATCCCTCTCGCTCCACCTGTTCACCTTATCACTCATCTTACATTGACACATATCTCTCTCGTGAGTCTTGTTCCCCTTGCCTTCTTCAACCCTCTCCACCACTTGTAGATCCATCTCTCACTTTCTCTTCTCAACATTTTTCTTGCTCCACTTCTCACCATTTTTTAACCTCTCTCTATTTGATTCGCTACACACAACATTTCTGCTGGGATAAGCTTAACCCTCTTTCTATGCTCACTTTTCAAGCTTCTCGTATGTCTTAAACTCTTGTCTCCCTGCTCTCATAACCTCCTTCCCCCGCCGCCCTACACCGCTCCACCCTTCATCCTCTGTGACTCTTTTTCTACTGCTTATAAATTCCACTCCAATTCAATTGTAGTTAATAGCTGTGAAAGTCTCACAAGCAGTGCCAAAAGCAGAATAATGTCATTAAGTTATCATTGCTTGTAATATTCCTGGAATTTAGAGTGCTCTAATGCTCTTTCCAGGCCTATCCAGAGAGGTTGCCAGCGCACGGGGCAGTCGGTCTTATTGTGCTGCCCAAATCACTTTCTCGGCTAAGGTCGTGATCACTTCCTCGGCTAAGGTCGCGATCAGAAACACACTCCCTAATAACGGAGAAGGTCAATCAATTAATCAGGGTTGATAAAGTGCAACTACTCACCCTTGAGGTCTCAAGGCACTGGGGGGGTGTGGGGGGGGGGGGTCTCCTTTGAGTGCTGGGCTCACCCAAAAAGCCAGGTCTTGATGTCCTTCCTGAACTGGACTTGGTTTGCAAAACATCTTCCTGAAATTAGTACCAGATGGCACTAGAACCCAGCGGTACAGGAGGTTATCACTTGTCGGGCAAGGGTGCCATGGACCCTCGTTCAAGCAAGGGAAACAGGAACCCCTATCCCTCACCTGCATAGTAAAGACAGTGTGGTGGGTCCTGCGTAGCCCTTAGTCCACTGCCTGCCACCACACCAGCTGCACTAATTGTTACCCCCATGAGGCAAACTGTTTTTTTTTTAATTCAACGCCTGGTTTCCTCACCGCCTTCAAAATACAGGGGTTTGCGTTTAAATGTTCCAGAAAATCAGCACTAGCAAATGGTGTACTTGGATTGGGCAAGTGAGTATTGCTAGACTATAGGACACCAATGCAGCCAAAATAGAGGAAAGGCCTGACAAAGAGTACAGACGTCAAGTGCGGGGAAAAGAAAATTAAACAATTTGCCACTAGGGGTGTATTTCCCACACACACATATATATATATATGTACTTGGGCCCAGATCAGGCGCACCACGCCCATAGGGCTCAAACGGCTTCAGGCCCCCCATCGTGTGTGTCAGCCTGGGCTGAGACAGCTTCCCGGGCACACACACAGAAAGTTTTTGAGCTGCTGTAGGCTGGCTGGTCTGGTGTCCGCCTTATCGCAGCCGCACCTGAGTCCTTCACATGTCTTTAAAAGACCATTTACTTGTTAACGAGGCTTTGTTATTTTTTCACCCCTTCTTAGTGCCTCTGCACCTCCACTCTGCCTGTTGCTGAAATAATGCTGGAAAAATTAGCCCCCCTCTCCAAAATTTTTAGTAGCCCCCCTCTCACCCCGCCTGAAATTTGGCTCTAGTTGCGCCTTTGGGCGATTACAAGTAGGCAGTACATTTCGATATCTGAGCATACCCCCGTTTCGAAAAGAAATTCCAAGATCTACAGGAAAATACTGCGACCCTGCAATTTTCCTCTCGTGAATGATGGCAGGTCAAAGCTGCAGAAATTTACAAAGAAAAAATATGCTGTAACTGCCAGTACATTTGAAATTCGCCACAGAAAACACCAAGTTCTACCGGGTTTTTAGAGGATTATGTGAATATGAGGTATTTACTGCAGCTGGTAAATTCTGCCCCCCAATGTACCGGAGTACACTTGTAATCAGGCCTTACTGTGGCATTATTTCATATACCAGTCACCAAGCTGTGTATAAACAAGGAAAATACTGGTATGTTTAGTACCATGAGGCTCATTTCAAATAAAATAAATACTAGTTACATTACATATTCAATATCCTTTAATATTGATGAATGAATCTAATGTTATTAATATTGTAGTTTTGGAAAAAATGGATCAAACCAGGATGTGCGCCTGCAGGTAAATACGCCACTGGATGGCGTCATGAGAAAGTTGACAGAAGACAGGAGAGAAGCAGTTGACATAAAACCTAAGGTAGGAGATAGAGAGTGGGAGCAATTACCTAGAGCGACTGGAAAAAATCAATAGGAGATTCAATTTCCTAGTGAATCAAACAAGCTAGCATTATCGCGCACTTCACTGTCCGTGAGCTGCAGAGCGCTGCACAAAATGTCACCGGCACCAGCAGCAAGGCCGCAGGCTGGGAAGACCCTGTCGGATTGTATATTCTGCTGTAGGGCAGAGCGGGCTTCACACACACTCGGCATCACTGTGCCCAGCCAAACTGGGATCTAGGGCAGGCAGAAGGATATGATTAAACTATCCTGGTCGTATCTTATCTCCAACTACGCTTTCCATTTTACTAGTCCGGTCCTTCATGATGACTGTGGTCTCATTGCTACCATAGAAAATAGAACTCCACCCAGACTCAGCCGCTGAAAGTTTAGTTTTAATGAGTGGTTGAGGCCAAAATGTTGTACAACAGAAATTGAGACCCATGGTTCGAGGTGCAGAGACTGGGAATCAAGGGATGATGCATAGTGGCTTGGTCCCAGATGCAGAGGCACAGATGATGAGCTACAGCGTTAAGGAGCATTGGATGAAGGAAGCAGGGATAATCAATCCAATGAAAATAAATAAAGGCAGAATACATGATAAAAAAAAAAATATTAAAAAATCAGTAGATTTGCAACCTTTGTGCGTCCACATTATCGATACCAGTGTCGGAACGTCATCGACACTGCCACAGACACAATTCGACGAATGTCTAAGCTATTGAGTCTTTCAGTTTTGTTATGGTTGTTATAAAACAAAAGTAAGATGTCATTTGATATTAATTGAACGATGCCAATACAATCGAGGCTCATCCAAAGTTACGCCGCCGGACCCATGGTTGTCGGCTGAAGGGCTGTGTATTTCCTCAATCCTTGGTTGTTTTATTTTGTCGCAGCCGGCCTCAGGGTTGTAGGCTCACTGCAGTGTATTGCTAACAACTGTCAATAAAGGTCTTACGACCAAAAATAAATAAATCAGTAGATATGATTTCCAGGCCTGCAATAACATGTGCTGATGCTGCAGCATCACCACTTTCCCTAGGAAGATCTACCTTACTGTCGCTACTCGCCTACTAATTTGTTTACCATGCATACTTAAAGCCACTTAATCATTTTCTCTAGATTGATTCTCTGTACGTTTTTCCGACTGCTCAAGCAACCTGATTTAGCATGGTGACCCTTACTCATTCTCCATTGGTCCTGACGATGACCACATCCAATGATTCACCAAAGCGGCCGAAACACTGACAGATCTCCTGAATGTAAATCATTTCTAACATGCATTATTATACTGTCAGTTACATCTCTTGAGAAATAGTTTGGTGTTTATTATTATTTTTATTTGCTTGTTGTATTACCCACAAAAATAGTGATCTCTGTGCTGCCAGCACTTTTGTATGTCTCTAGTACAAACTACGTCTACTACGTAGCACTCAACCAGTGTAATAACTAATAAATTGTGTAAGTCAGGATACACCATTGCTCCCGGCTCATCCTCACGACCTATAAAATGACCAAGTTGTCTGAAGACAATCAGGTAACTGGGAATGTCGCTAACTATTTCCACAAGTGACATTTTCGGCAACAAGTTATGTATCATGACCACAAAATGATTTTTTGATCAGGTGCATCAGGTGGATACTCTTCCAGAGGGCAAAGTTCAGTGTCTACAGAGAATGGCGTGTGTTCACATTCACCGGCCCGTTCTAGACAGGGATCCACTCCTCAGCTGAGTACAGACAAGCAGGATAATGATTCACAGTAAAATGAAGGCAACAAGGCCTAGCCCTGACCTGGTGATTTCAGCCTCACGAACAGAGGTGTTTGCTGGAGTCAGCCAGGCTTGTTTTAGAGTGGGTGTTTGGGGAGCTGGCTCACCTGCAAAAAACATTTCCACAGGACTTGCATGATATTCTCTGAGTTAAACTGCAGTGTACAATTTTCTCTTGTTCAGCATGTGTTATCAAATGTAAATGCTTTGGCTTTTGTGTAGTAAAAAACACTTCATAAGCAGACATACTTAGTAGGGAGGAATTGGAAAAGAGGCAAAGAGGTAAGAAAGATCGGTTCAGAAGGAAGAGACAAATGATGCTACAGCACAAGTGTTTATTTATAATGGCCAACATTTACCATCAGGACTGCTTAAAGTGCCTCTCATAAGGCATGGTCCTTCCCCACTCTAAATAATGGTAATAAACCTCGTCTTGCACTTTATTCATCCGTGTGCATACTCAAGTATGCATGTTCTGGTTCATGATGATGTTTCTAGGCCCATTTGTTGGATGTCGAGCAATTGTCTGAAATTAAACTCTGACAAAACCGAGGTTATGACCTTTGGTAACCTTTCCCCAGAATGGTCCTCCATCTGGTGGCCAAGTGAAATGGGTCCACCGCCAGTTCCAGTGGCCAAGGTCAGAAACCTCGGAGTCATGTTTAATGACAGGCTGTCATTCAAACACCATGTGAATACTGTGGTTTCATCCTCCTTCTACATGTTGAGGAAAATTAAGAAGCTACTTCCATATCTGCCAGCATCAGCAGGTAAAACTTTGATTACCACTCTTGTTTTTTCCAAAATGGATTATGGCAACGCTCTTTTCCTCAACACGCAAGACCAGATCCTAAATAAGCTGCAATCCATCCAAAATGCGGCAGCCAGAGTCCTGCTTGGCATCCCGAAATACCACTCACCCGCTATGGCCATACGTCACTTGCAATGGCTTCGAGTCAGAAGCCGGATCAAGTTTAAGGCGCTTTGTATCGCCTATAAGGCCATCAATGATACTGGACCACGGTTCTTAAAAAACACGTTTTGGATCTTTGCCCCTAAAAGATCCCTGCGCTCTTCCTCCACCTGTCTCCTACCAGTCCCACGTACGAGAACCTCCACCTGGGGAGACAGACGTTTTCTAGTGGCGACTCCTAGGCTTTGGAACTCTCTGCCATTGGCCATCAAAACAAGTCCTACTCTCATGGCTTTCCGTAGACTACTGAAAACCTGGCTATTTGATCAATGATTCTAACAGCTGGCCTCTTGTCCCAGGAAGCTTCCTATGCGCCGAGACACCTTCGGGTATTTGTGCGCAATACAAATTACGAAAACATAAACATACAATTGGTGTAGCTAATTGGGTTAATGCACCTATTGTGGATATTCGAGTGCTACCTGCAGTTCACAGATTTGAACCCTAGTAGATCAAATCCGCCTTTCCTCCTCGAGTTTCATGAATGAGAACCATTCAGCTGGGGTGGTACTATTAGTGCTTGTTATTTACACCGCTTAGGACCTGCAGTGTGTACAATGACACCTACAGGTACTATCTTGCTAGGGTGCTCTGATGAGTAATGATTCTATAAGGTGCAACATGTTCAACCTCTGTATAATTGCCAGGAAACAGATAGCCACGATGTGGAGGAAGGTTACAAACTAACAGTCTTACTCGAGAGACAGAAGAGGGAAACACTCCTTCCTGTCCCAAATATAACAAGAACATTAGCACCAGCTTGGAATGTTTATTTCACAATGGTAGCGACAACCTACACCAACCTCTGTAAGAAAGGTAGGTGGAACCTGGGAGGAATTCATCTTTTGGGGCCTGTTTCTCTGTGTTATTATTCGCACTGAAAACTGGCCTTCCCGTGACATTGTCTGAACTGAAGAGATGACTGAGCATTTATGGTATGATCAATTAATACCACTCATTTATGAACTGGGTCAAGGTCCTGCTGCACTCCGAGTTAATTCTGTCAGAGGAAAATACTCTTCTTTCAAGAAAACAAAAGCAGCCACCTGGACTCCCAAAATGACTACTACATGGCTTGCAAAAAAAGGCAAGCATAATTGTTTCCATGTGTGATGTTGGCCTTTTAGGGAATGTGATGCTGCTCGTTGAAAAAAGCCAGGAATGGACCAAGATTCATTCTAAAACTGTACAAACTAAGGCAGAGACATTTCAATGGATATCCTGGCTGTACAGAGGCTTCTCCTCTTTGTGGCAGAGCAGGGCATGTAGGTTTGAGGGGGGCAAATCCTCATGCCAGCGACTGCCGATAATACACAGGGGTAGGAGTTAATGGGAAACAAACACAGATGTCTGTAAGGAAAGACAGGAGACAGTGTTCGCTAAGTGCATACCGGGCCTGGATAGAGGCAAGGTACCATGCCCCCATGCGGGAAGGCAGTGCTTAATTTGTAAAACAATGAGTGCCAGGGCCCAATGTTTTGGTCTGAAGCTCATGGCGGCTCTATCGAAAGCCAGGGGTGCCAAATACCAAACATGGGCTTGATTCAACCTGATAACTCTTTAATCGATCACTAGCCATTCCCTGCCTTTTTATCTCACTCTTACAAGTTCTTTTTCATCTCTTCTTCTCACCTTTATCACTGTTTTCCGTGTTTCTCTTCCCCATCATTTCCCCCTTACGTGTTTTTTCTCTTCCAGCGTCTGGATCCAAGTCTGTTTCGTGAAAACTTAAGTGCAGGTCACCAAATATGAGTTCCAGTGGGCCCCAACTACCGGCTCAAATTAAACAATGCAGGGAAGGTGCATACGTTGCCGCAATACATGATTAGGGCTTTCCCCAAAAAAATACCTTACGCCCCAATGAAACCCCCGACAGCACTGTGCTCCAATAACACTTTCAGAGCTGAGCAGCACAGTCATCAAGGCTGCCAGCCATGAGCACCACAGGCTCTGCGTACCCGCTGCTACCAAACCTCTTAAGCCGATCTCCACACCTAGTTTGGATCACAGATGTCAATATCCAATCGGAAATTCCTGACTCCAGAGCAGGAACCTATTCCTTACTGTGGTTCTCTCTCTTGGTTCTTCCCCTAGCCCCTCGGTTGCAAAAAAAGGAGGCTTTTGTGGGCTTTTGATCATACAAATGGGTGCCCATGTCATGTGAAGTTTGCTTGGACTAGCCCTCAAGTTCCAGTAAATGGGCAACCCTGCACATGTGATTCCTAATTTCACATGTAAGTATCAGCAATAGATTAGATTAGACTAGATTAGATTAGATTAGCAGTTTATAAAGCACCTAGTTACTCCAACGGAGTGTCCCTGTGCTAAGAATTCTTCCTCATGGTTAGTAAGCAAAATCCCTACCCGCTGCCATAAACACGAATCAGCCTCGGATTACCTAAAAAAACAAGTTTTAAACTTCCTACGGAACAGCACTTCTGAAGGCTGCACCCTAAGATCAAGTGGCAGCTGGTTCCACATTTTTGCTGCTAAAAAGCCAAACGGTCTGCCTCCCAAACGGGCTCTTTGCACTTTTGCAGTTGTTCCTTTAATTAAAATAACTTTTAACAACTCTAATGGTTTTTACACCACTTTTCACAAACTCGCGGGCCACCACTTAGTCTAGAAGTGCATCCCTGTCGTCAGGTGTTTGCCCGCCCTCTATCAAATGAAGTTTTTAGAGGGCGAGGACGGCCTATGATGAAGCATGGCACCAGGTGGTGTGTGAGGTCAGTCGTTCACTGTTTGTGAAATGCCCCCACTGTGCAGGCATCTCCAATAACCCTGTAGGAATCTCAACTAGGGACAGCCCCACTTGTGTTCACGATCTGCATCCTTACCGCACGCCACCACCTTCCCCGCGTGTTAATGGCGCTGACAAACATCCAACCCCTTCATTAATAAACTCACAACATGGGCTCGAGAGCCGACATGTTCAATGTGACGCAGTGATGTGCAAGGAACCCGTGGGACCGGCGACTGAAGTGACAAGCGGAGAGGACTCAGCCGCCAGATATGCAAAACATGTGTTTGGGAGGAGAAACCTGCTCCCTGGGAGAGGAAGCATAAGCAGCGCGAATGAGGGATTAAAGAGTGGTCATGATTTATTGACAGTGTCCTTCTGCTCTGGGACCAGAACCTCCCACAGCTGAAAGAGTTCCTGCAGCACGTCAATACACCGAGAGGTAATGCAAGCTAACGCGAGCGAGGGGAGGAGGCGGGAATGTCGCGTGAGGAAGGAGTGAACAATCGTGCTCTGAGATCTGAAGAAAAAAATATTGTATGTTTAACAAAACAAGAAAAACTAACTTTAAAATAATAATAATAATAATAATTGTACAACTATCTCCCCTGCTGAACGCGTTGACTTTCCACACATATCAACCTAGAACTGACATGGTTGTCTTTCCCAGAAGGATTTTCCTCAAAACGTGTTTCCGGAAGTAGCAGAGCAGATTTGAGCATGGCCCCTCGAAAATCTTTCCCCAAGGAGGGAAGACATGAGCACCGAATGGAGTTTGTCTCACTAACGGCTACCACACAGGAATACTGCAGAACATTTTACTCAGACATTCGAAGATTGCCTGATTCGTTCATTCGTGAATTATTTCTAACAGTCTGAGGCTGATCCTAGTTGCCAGGAGGTGCTTTTGAGGAATTTAAAGGTGAGAAGTTTGATGAGAAAAGCGTTTCTTTATGACTCTGCAAACCCTCCTCCACCCACACCCTAGGTCCTTGTGACATGAAACTGGGAAAATCCCCACCGCAGAGAATCATTTAGGCCGCAATTACGTTCCCTAATTTGATGGATTCTTTGGAGAGTCTGTCGGAAAGTTTTGAAGAATCTATGGCCAATTCATTCTAATAGTAAAGATATGCAAGTGTTTATTGGACACTGATGAGAAAGGGATTTAGGATCCAAGAAGGTGGCGACCAAACATTAAATGATTTCACCTCGAATATGTGCTTAATGGAGCATCATGGACCACTCGTCTTGTCATTGAGAGCAGGCTCCCCCTCGGCTCAGGAGCAGCTAGGGGTATCGACGGACAGAGCGGGGCCTCATCTACCTGAGCAGTCGCCAGGAGAGGTGAGGTTTAGTCCCATGAGATATTGGGAAAGAATCCAATCTTTGAATACGCGTCCTACACATTGGAGTTACATGTATGGTAGGATGTATCGTATTAATCATTATTATTTTTCACTATAGAGAATGTTATATTTTTTGCAGTAGTGTAGTCTTTGGTCCTGAAGAAAGCCAGTGGTTTACTATCATCCACAAGGGCTGAAACATGTAGACCTCTTTAGTCAACTGACGATAGTTATTTTGACAAACTATCCACAGTATGTTTCTAGTTTTGACACCATGATAAGTCTTCAATAAACTTACTTTTATTATCATGCTAGTCAATTTTAAATTGCACTTATGATTTTTTCTCACATTTAGTATCACTGCAAAATTAGTTTTTCAGCACCACAGAGTTCACATTCATGGCTTGATCCATCACTGGTGGTTTTGAGTTAGGGCAGCTCACGATTGTATGAGGTGAGTTGCGCTATCATAGACTAGTCTTTTTAATCCCAGATGATGAATTCTGCCATTTGGTGGGCTGATGGGATTTCTTCCCAGCTTAGCACAGGTTTAGCTGCTACAGACTCTGTTTTTTGCCGTATGTTACTTTGTTGACAGACCAGTAGTGTTTGCTTCGTTTTGGTATACTGTGGATGGGGGATATAATACTACTTGGTCTATAAATAAAATGTTAATTGTGTATTTTTTGCTTCAGTTTGTTTACCATGTCAACTCCCATTTTGTGAGCAAGAATGAAAATATATGCCTTCTCCTGTCATCTTACATATTGGTGTGTAGTCTGTGAAGGTTGGGGGTTAGAGGTTGTGCATTCACCGGGCCTGTATAGCTGCTGTTCATATAATTTGGCAGCTGCAACATTCCATTTGTGGATCATGCATCACCTCACCTTTCAAAGTTGGGAACTTAGATCGCACCTGAAGGGTTTCTATATAGTTCGTCCTGTGTCCTTAGGTAGGGAAGAGTGAGCCTAGAGGCACATGGACGAACCAGCCATAAAAAGCCCCTCTCGCTACCATTCTAGATTCTCAGTAGTCACTGATAAAGAATGCCCAAAAGGGAAGGCTAAGTAAATGTAAATGTGCGCCCCTACAGGAGAGAACTGGAGATTTAATTAAAGAGATGCTAAGTTCCCCTGCATGCTCCATTTTTCTCTCATTGAAGGTCATGTGGTTGTTCTCCAGATTCAAGAAACCCTGCACTTTACTAGTTGCCGGGTGAGCTCCAAGCAGACGGGCTCCTGGACCCATGCATTTCAGGCAGGGAAGAAGTGATGTTTGTCACAACCTGGACTGATTCTCAGCATGGGCAATATTGGAAAGGACCCATAGGTTAACATCTTGGAAGGTGTAACTTCTGTTTCAAAACAGCACTGAACACAATCCAGAGAGGATGGAGACTACTATTTACTGGGAGAGCTTTCTTGGCAGGCTGGTCATCTATCTGAAGACCTGGTCTGGAGAGGCCCGGAATCAGGACAGATCCCACAGAGAAAGACTATGGGCATGGAGAAGGGAGAGGACAACTGGCCCCAGATTGGTTCCTGATTTTAGGTGACTCTCCGATATCACTAGAAAACTTCAGAATATTTTACTAATGGGAAAGTAGCTTGGTTAGGTAGCCTTGTACATCAATAGACAGATAAGCCTACATCAACTGAGGAGCGGATATCATTACCGACAATCACCATGTGCAGCAGAGATCTTATGGTGCTCTCTAGCCAGAGGCTCTCGCTCACTGTCTACGGCCGTGCTAGAGGACCGTTCGAAGTGGATATGTTCCTGCACTGTTCCTCTCCCAGAGATTATCCTATTGTAATCTGTGCATGGGGAGGCGAGAACTACCCTTAGACTGTGGTGTGATGAATGTCACGTCACACCCTTTGGGTGACAATACCACCAGCTTGCCTATTCAGCAGCTCTCTTTCTTCATTCTGTCCTGCGTATCCAGCCTGCCCCGGTTGTGGATCACTGCAAGACCATTCTAATGGCATTCGGTTTCACCAGGAGCAGCATGAGAAAAATCCATATTTTCTTAAAAATAGGGAACTGAATCATTCTCAGCTCACAGAGACTGTTGTACTGTCCCATTTACTTCAAATATAATTTCAAATGATGCTGCCTCTCAGATTGAATAGCTTTAATCTGCCCTTCATTCCTGGACTCAACTCCTCCCGGAGAAGCTCAATCTGTCATATCTTTACACCCCATGGTTTCCAGCCTCCTCATCCATACATCTCCATTCCCTCTTGCTGCGGCCTATCTTTCTTGGAATGCATTGAAGTTGCTACACCATCATCAACAACCATTGTTCAGCCCAATTTCGGTCTTGTTCACCACTGCGATGGTCTTTTCCGTACAACGTTCCTAAGCCACACAGGGTGCAACCGCGTTCTCTGGTGGTTGTATATATTATTTATGCCACTAGGACTCAGTGATTTGGATGGACCACTTGCTCTAGGCATTGCTTTCCTCCTAAGGTTAGTGAACAAACATATGTTTGGTTATTTTTCATACTTGCCAGTGCTCATGCTTCCAGATGTCCTTCTGGCAAAAATGACACCTCCTCCTACAAGAATCTGACTTCATAATATCAGTACAAGCCTTGCTTATGGCAAAGGCATCTCAAAAGGCACAGGTAGAATAGTTATTGAGATCTCATGTAAAGTAAATGGAAAATGAGGGCACAACGTAATTGTGCAAAAAGCAAAAAAAACAATTCACTCGAAAACGTTTACAAGGAATTACTGGAAAGGAGTGAAAGCAGTCACTGGAAAAAGTGTACAATAAGCCACTAGAAAAAAAGAGTACAAGTCACAAGAAACAGAGTACAAGAAGTCACTGAGAAATAGACCACAAGAAGTCACTGCAAAGAGGAGTTCAAAAAGTCACTTGAAAAGAAGTTCTAAAAGTGAACGAAAAAATACAGTACATGAAGTGTCAGTAGTGTTACTGAATTCACTGGAAAGGGATTTAAGATGAAGTTACTGCCAAAAAGTGTACAAGTGGTCTCTGGAAAAGAGTATGAGAAATCACAGGAAAAGGAGTATACAAAGTCACAGAAAAAAAGGATATTAGAAGTCACTGAAAACACAATATTAGATGTCATTTGTGAAGAGGTTTTGGTCAAAGAAATCACATAAACTGTTGCTAAAGACGTCAAAGAAGACAGCTATACACAAATTCCATAATCCACTGATAAAAGTCTCGTACTCTACTGGAAAATGAGTCCCTGAGAATACAGCAAATTAATCAAATAAACCCCGTTTGAAAAATTCTAAAATTTAGAGTTAAAGAAAGGATTGTAATCATTCACATGAAATTTAGCCCCAGCAGTTACACATAAAATAATTCCAGAAGCTGCAAATAAAGGAGTTCTAAAAGTCACAGAAAAGGGATCACAAGTAAGATAGTTCTAGAAGCCACGTGTAAAGACTTCATGAAAACACTGGTAAACAACTCCAAAAAGATAATTGGATAAAAGAGTACAAAAAGTTATAGATCCAGCAATTCAGGAGGCACTCAAAAAGGAGTCTTGGAAGTTGCAGTTAACGAGCCCCAGAAGGAGCTTGAAGAACACGGTCACGTGTAAAAAAGCACTGGCTTTAACGTGTAAAATAGTCCCAGGAGCCCGACAGAAATGAGTCACAGAAACCACTCGACAACCTGACACACTGTCACATAGTGGGGACAGGAGGCCACCAGCACTCTGCAAAAAACTGTTGCAAAGCCAATAGGTCTGGCTTACAGTTTCTATCCTAAGTAAAACATAAATAAACGGTGCTGCTGATAAAAGCTGTAGAAAGTAACTGTTTTATGGAGGATAAACGGCATCTTCTAGGTAAATGACAGTTTTACTGTGGGATGATGCAAAATTTTTGAGATAAAGAAGTAGTAGGCACCTCAGGCAGACTGTAACCACTTCTTTGGAAACAGCATTATACAGTAAACAGCCGAAGAAAGCATGACGCGAAATGAAGTAATCCCCTGAGCGCAGCCAAAGCTCGCGTTATATATATTTTAAATGAGTTTATTTATAAAGTTTTATATAGCAGATCCCGAAAGATAATGCAGACAGCTGCACTGACAAGCCAGACCTAAAAATGAGAAATATATGTATATAAAGTACTGGCCATGTTTTCCTACTGCTTTGACTATCTTCCTTCAAACCTTATCATCCTTATGGGGGATGCGCAAAGGGGATTAAAAGCAACTCCAGATGATCCCTCCCCAAAAATCTCAGATTAACCTTCCCAGATGTCTGTAAATCCAAAACAGCGAACGTTCGAGCTGTAAGTATTCAGCATTTGACGCTTCCTAGCAGAATGCCACCCGCGAGGCTGCTGCTTTGATTAAAAACAGCTGCAAACAATCGAGCCATTGGCAGCGCTCTATCGTGAGGTACCCACACGGGTTACACCTCCCCCGGCACCTCAGAGGGCTGCGAGATACATCTCGAAAGGATAGTGTAGTTTATTCCCTTTCTGTAGTGCTGCCTGCTGCCCGAAACGTGAAAGAAACAGGAGCTTGAAAGGGGGGAAAAGAAAGAAACAGCCAACTAAAGAAAGAGATGCCCAAAAACACCATTAACCGTGGGTGTGCTGCGGTCCCAACACGCTCTGAACAGTCTCCTAGCGCTCTAATAACACGGCTTTCATCATCCACCCCTGTTTGACTGGCCCTGCAAGGGTGAAAGGCCGCGCCAGGGTTATTTGAGTCTTTAACCTCTAGAACACACATCTCACTCTTTGAAACGGGTGCAAAACCCACTGAGCTATCTTGCGATGAAACGACAGAAAGACGCATATGCTGCGTTGGCAGCAACTAGAAAGCAGCACCACTCAATGGTGATAGGAATTGGCAATTCGCCCAAATACTTTCTCAGGTGCATGGTTTCCTGCCTGGAGGTGATAGACGGGAACACCTGCCAGTCATGGATGTATGACGTTACAACGCATGCTTTTACCACGCATGCTGTTACAACGCAGTTTTTACAATGCATACCATTACAACGCATAGCGCTTTGGGGTGCTGGATAGTGAATAGTTTAATTTACTATTCCAACTCCAGTCCCCGTGGACACTAGGGAAGGTGTTGGATAGTAAATTAAATCTATTCCCTATCCTAGAGCGCCCCCCAGCGCAATGCGTTATAATGGTTTTCATTGTAAAACCTGCGTTGTAATAGCACTGCGTGGTAAAAGTTGCGTTGTAAAGGATGTTTCCCGCCAGTCATAAACCGCTCGAGGAGATTCATCAGATTTCTTGCCCCAGCACTTCAGGAGATCTGCTCTAGACCTTATTTCACCTATAGGAAGCCTTTTGATGGGGTAGAAGATGGAATATGCTGCCTGGGACATTGGTGGGGCGTAGGCAGGTATCTGAGACCGCTTTGGCAGAGGAAAACCCCAAGAAAAGGTAACATCTATAGAATGCCCCAGAGAAATGAAAGCAAATCTGAACCGCGCGAGGTTTGTCTCTGCTTAGTTATCTCGCCACTGGCACTTTCACGAATATTATTACTGTGTTAGCTATTTTAATTTTCAGTGACAACACGCTGAATAAGTTAACTGTCAAGGGCGTATTGTCTTACTCTGGTATCGGCTAGTTTGCCTCTTTTAGAGATATTTGTAAAATGGGCCTGGTTTTGGCACCACTTCTGAAGCGAAGAAAAACGTTGAGTGCCGTTTGCTATATAGAAAACACAGTAATTTGTCTGTTTTGAAAAGTAGCACTAGCTGCCACAGATTCTCGCTATTTCATGTGGCTATAAACAATAGGTGTATATGAATTTGTCCAAGCTTTTAACAGGGACACAAATCCAATGTGAAGATTTTTCAATACAAAAATAACGAAATTGTCCCAAAAATATATTTTTAAGGAGTTCTCTCCGCAGGCCACCGAAATGCAAACACAGATATTCACAAACGCGGGGATCACTGTTTAGGCCCCCCTCACCGCAAGAGACTGAGTGTGCCTGCCACAGGGCCACCTCACGATCTGCCCCACTTCTGAAGGGTGCGGAAGATTGTGGCCTGAAGGAAGCAAACACAAAGAGATGAAGGACATAGTGCTGAAAATGTTCATACACTCACCCCCAGTCACAGATCTGGGTTGAATCCATCATCGTTCTTTTGCTAACTTCCCCACCTCAGTTCAGACCCAGCTATATGCAAATCAGTCTTGACCCTGGGCCTCATGGGAACAGTCCAGCCCGAACTGCCAAGCCAGGTCTTCCCTGGGCCGGAAACAAGCATCCTGGGACCAGTTTTGGGGTAACACCCCTCATCAGCCAGGCTAGCTTGAATCCATTGGCAAAGTGAGCAAGGAACCCACCTCTGGGCATACCCTGCCAACTTAGGGCGAACAAAGCAAACACAAGGAGAAGGAAGCAACCAGACACAGTGAGCCCACAAGCTCACCCATAGCACCCGAAAAGAAGACCGCCTAGCTCCTCGATTTCTCTAACTGAAGGTTCTGGACCATACCCTAATAGGGGCAGTGGTTAAGTTGGGCCGTTGTTTGCAGGAGCTCTGCACTGGTACATATTTCTAAACACTGCAAATATGATCCCCCACATGGTGGTACTGAATCCATCAGTGGAGCATTTAACGATGTACTAAACTTTTTAAAAACTGCAAAAACTAGCATGGAAGTAGTATTGTCACTAGCATTTGGCCTCAGCATATAGGGGTGTGCCCGAATGCCCCCACTATACCTGGGCATCAAACAAGCTAAACATAAACGTGGCATATTGTGGCAAAAGATCATACATTTGTTTGTTCCACACTGAAAATCACTGGCATTTGGCAGCATTGACAGGAGATTTGTGCAGTGGACTCCAGAATAATACTTTAGGCCCTGGCACTTAATTTTTCATAAAATTAAGAACTGGGAGAGCTCTAGTTAGTAGAGTCTTATAGAATGCCATAAAGTGTGTTAGTTTTAAAGAGTAAAGTTCTAGAGAGTAGAGGAAGAAAGTATCATACAGTGGATTCACGCAGAGTGCAGTGGCATACACTGTATTGGCGTGAAGTGGAGTATGGTACAGTGGAATAGCATATAGTGGAATAGTGTACAGTGAAATACTGTACTGTCCATTAGTGTTCAGTGGAGTGTAGAAAAGTGATTTCCCATTAAATTGGAATATTGTACACTGGAGGGTCGTAGAGTGGAGTGCTATACAGTGGAATATCATAAAGTGTAGCGGAGTACAGTACAGTGGAGTACAGTGGATTTACGTACAGTGGAGGAGCATACAGTTTAGTGGCATAGACTATAGTGGTGTACAGTGCAGTCAGTATGTTAAACTGGAATACCATAAAGTGGAGTGGCGTACAGTGCACTGTGATAAACTGGAATACCATACAGTGGAGTGGCATACATATTTGTGGTGTCCAATAAAGTAGCGTAGAATGAAGTTTTGAGCGGTGTACAGTATAGTAGTGTACAGTGCAGTAGCGTATGGGCGAGTTGCATACAGTGGAGTTGCATACAAGGGGCTGGTGTAGAGTGGATTGGCATCCAGTATAGCGCGTAACGTGGAGTTGCGTACAGTGGAGTTGTGAATACTATAGTAAATCTGAATCAGAAGTACTTTATTTCCAAGAAATATATTCTTATAGAAATATTACACACATTTTTAGTTCATAAAAAGAAAAAAATGAATATAAGAATAACCATGGGCGTTCAACTCCGCTACGTCGACGGAGTTTGCGGATTCTTTGCGACTTCGCACTCAGCTCAGAGTACGGAGTTCAGCAATAATCTCCGGCTCTGTGGCATAGCGGAGTTTGCCCTGCCACAGTGCCACCAACCCTGAGCAGGCTTACCGTCATGGCGCTCCTCCGCATCCGTACCCTGCCCCGGCTGTTCTCCTCCTCCTCGTGGCTGTCTTCTCGCCACTCCAGGCTCGCTCCCAAGCAAAACGAAACCCCTACGTCACTCTTGGGACGACTGCACATGCGCATGTGCGCGTGCGCAGTTCTCCCAAGACGAAGAACAGGAGTTTTGTTTTGCCTGGGAACGAGCCTGGAGTGGAAACTGAGACGGCCAGGAGGAGAAGGACAGCCGGGGCAGGGCACGGAAGCGGAGGAGCACCTTGACAGTCGCCGCTACTCCTTACCTACGGACGCCTAAACGTAAATTATCCCTGGCACCACAACTCTCCTGCATTTTTTATCATAGACCGCCGACATGGCTCAATCCAAATCCCGACTTCACTAGCACGCACAGTGAACCTCTCTAATCCTTGGACTCCGTATAATCCTGCACTTGCCATTGAGGCAGCGTAATTTCAGGCTTTTTCTCGTCCTGATGATGATCTATGTAACTTGTTATGGATCGAAACGTCGTTGACTCTTTAAACAGCATGCAGGTTGAACTAATTTGTTAAAACAAGTGCATCACTGTTTACGTTTAATAAGCTTGCCCCCATTATGTGTATTGGCGAAAAGCTTTCTGTTTTGCCTGAAAAATGTTTGTGTATTTTGATTGTCTTTATGTTTGCTCTTGAGGATACAGGACTGTGTCCCACTCATTTACTGTCTGAATTATCTTTAACAACCACTTTTTATTATTAAATCATATGTCCGGCTGGACATGCTAACAACAATATAGTACTGATTCTGGTCTATATTCATTGTTCTTCCCTTATAACTGTTTGAAGGACCAATTGTTATTCATAACCAGATTACCATTCACTGCAGACCGGTTGTGCAACCTTGGCCTCGAAGGACGGCTACTCACCTGCAAAGAGAATACAAGTCCCCGTTCACAAACATCTCATGGCCGTGCAATCTGAGTGAGTCCAGGTGAAAAAAGGAAAGTGGGAGCGGGCCAAGAGATGAGAAAGGAAAAGTAGAATAAGGACAGGAGATGAAAAAAGAAAGTGGGAGAAGAAGTCTACAGATGACAGACGAGTGACCTCCTTGCGTCAAAAAGCAGCTCAATAAAACATTCTAGAGAAAATTAGGGGACATACTTTGCTGTCGTGACGTTATGTTTTGGAGTTACTGGTTTTGAAACCATAGCCATTGCTGCATTAACAATTGCCAAAAATTACATATGATGCAAACACATTTGGTATATGTTCCTTCCAACTGCACTGTTAAATACCTCAGTTCAGTCAAGATCTGTAGAAAGGATTTATTTATTTATTTATTATTTTTTTTTTGCACTTGTACTGCGCAACGGCTACCCAAAAAGGGTTTCCCGGCGCATGCGCATGTGCACGTGCTCCTTTCTTCCTTATCAACACCCCTCGAAGAGCCATCTGCCAATAAATATTCACTGCTCTGCAATCCCCAGGGTCAGGCAAATCCGAAAATACCCCAGCCAGGCTAGGACAATTTGTTAAAGATTGGATGAATTTGTTGAAGAAAAGACTCTCACAAGCGATTACCTAAAATTGTTGTTAAACCAATTGCCGAGTGGGAGAAGAGGACACATGATTGGTGCATAAAGAAGGGCATTATGAACCAAATGATGTACAAATCCGCACATTTCATTTCTCTAAATTGGATTATATTGAAAAGAAATTGCATAGAATCTATATGCAGACTGTTTATCTGTGTTTTTCTTGTAGACGTGCTTTGGAAACTTTCCATGGAAAATCCTATCTGCTTCCAGATAAATATACAAATTTTATTTTTATATTAGTAACAAGACTGTGTCTGTGGGAGGGCGATCACCATCGTAATCGATAGACCTTGGTTCTAGGCAAACGTTCCAGTGCCGGAAACTTAAAGCTTGTTTCCTTCCCAGTATAAGAATTGGCTTGGTAGTTTGGTTTGCCCTGTTCCCATCATGCACTGGGACAGGAACAGATTAATTTGCATGTAGCCAGGTTCTGAGTTGGGATGGTGCAGTGAGCTAAAAAACGGTGATGGATCAAGCCCTGATCTTTGGACTGGGTAAGAGTGGTCTGCTTAATTCAGACACTCTGTTCATCACCACCCCCTTTTCTGAATCATTTTGTCCACCATAAGCGTGGAAGGGTATACGCAGATGTGAGTCCCTTGCTCATTGCACCATCAGGATTCAAGCAAGCCGGGCCGACGACGGCTGAAATGCCAGAAACCGGTCCCCGGAAGCTTGTTTTCTTCCCAGTATAAGAATTGGCTTGGTAGTTTGGTTTGCCCTGTTCCCATCATGCACTGGGACAGGAACAGACTAATTTGCATGTAGCCAGGTTCTGAGCTGGGATGGTGCAGTGAGCTAAAAACAGTGATGGATCAAGCCCTGATCTTTGGACTGGGTAAGAGTGGTCTGCTTAATTCAGACACTCTGTTCATCACCACCCCCTTTTCTGAATCATTTTGTCCACCATAAGCGTGGAAGGGTATACTCAGTTGTGAGTCCCTTGCTCATTGCACCATCAGGATTCAAGCAAGCCGGGCCGACGACGGCTGAAATGCCAGAAACCGGTCCCCGGAAGCTTGTTTCCTTCCCAGTATAAGAATTGGCTTGGTAGTTGGTTTGCCCTGTTCCCATCATGCACTGGGACAGGAACAGACTAATTTGCATGTAGCCAGGTTCTGAGCTGGGATGGTGCAGTGAGCTAAAAAACGGTGATGGATCAAGCCCTGATCTTTGGACTGGGTAAGAGTGGTTTGCTTAATTGAGACACTCTGTTCATCACCACCCCCTTTTCTGAATCATTTTGTCCACCATAAGCGTGGAAGGGTATACTCAGATGTGAGTCCCTTGCTCATTGCACCATCAGGATTCAAGCAAGCCGGGCCGACGACGGCTGAAATGCCAGACACCGGTCCCCGGAAGCTTGTTTCCTTCCCAGTATAAGAATTGGCTTGGTAGTTTGGTTTGCCCTGTTCCCATCATGCACTGGGACAGGAACAGACTAATTTGCATGTAGCCAGGTTCTGAGCTGGGATGGTGCAGTGAGCTAAAAAACGGTGATGGATCAAGCCCTGATCTTTGGACTGGGTAAGAGTGGTCTGCTTAATTCAGACACTCTGTTCATCACCACCCCCTTTTCTGAATCATTTTGTCCACCATAAGCGTGGAAGGGTATACTCAGATGTGAGTCCCTTGCTCATTGCACCATCAGGATTCAAGCAAGCCGGGCCGACGACGGCTGAAATGCCAGAAACCGGTCCCCGGAAGCTTGTTTCCTTCCCAGTATAAGAATTGGCTTGGTAGTTTGGTTTGCCCTGTTCCCATCATGCACTGGGACAGGAACAGACTAATTTGCATGTAGCCAGGTTCTGAGCTGGGATGGTGCAGTGAGCTAAAAAACGGTGATGGATCAAGCCCTGATCTTTGGACTGGGTAAGAGTGGTCTGCTTAATTCAGACACTCTGTTCATCACCACCCCCTTTTCTGAATCATTTTGTCCACCATAAGCGTGGAAGGGTATACTCAGATGTGAGTCCCTTGCTCATTGCACCATCAGGATTCAAGCAAGCCGGGCCGACGACGGCTGAAATGCCAGAAACCGGTCCCCGGAAGCTTGTTTCCTTCCCAGTATAAGAATTGGCTTGGTAGTTTGGTTTGCCCTGTTCCCATCATGCACTGGGACAGAAACAGACTAATTTGCATGTAGCCAGGTTCTGAGCTGGGATGGTGCAGTGAGCTAAAAAACGGTGATGGATCAAGCCTTGATCTTTGGACTGGGTAAGAGTGGTCTGCTTAATTCAGACACTCTGTTCATCACCACCCCCTTTTCTGGAAACCTAATAAGGCAGAGTGGCTCAAAAATCAGATTGAAATGCATTCTGCAAAATGTTAGGAGAAACAATGAAAAACGGCCTATTCCTGGACTCAAAAACCGGACTGTCCCTCTTAAATTGAGATTGCTGGCAGATCTTCCAAGCCAGGAGTCTCACGTTTGTTTGACCAACGGAGCAACCACATAACAAAACAACATCATCATCACCAATTTTGCACCCGAAGTATTATATAGCACAAACTTGACCCGAAGGTATCCGAGCGCTTTTACATGAGCACCAGTTGCGTTACAGATGGACACATTCGTTTTTTGTTAGGCACAGGAAGAATAAGTGATTTGCCCAGAATCGCAGGAAGTGAGCGTCCCTACCTTGACTCAAACCTGGCTTCCTAGTTTCGAGGTCAACCATTCTAGCTATCAGGCTATATCCTCTGTCCATTTCACAATACGGTCTTGGATGGTTATATGCTTGACAGGTTTATGCTTAATCATTTCATGGAAAAGTGAACCCCACATCCCTCTTCTTTTGTCAGTCATTACTTTTGAGGTGTCCATCGCTCCCATGAGTAGCACGCCTCTGTTGCTTTTCTGTTTTTCAGGACTGAGTTTCGATAGCACAGATAAGAAACAGACCTATGGCCATCAATATACATAGAGAAGGCCTTGGGTCCGCCTCTTTCAACCATTCGCTTTGTCGACCAGCCTCTTTCATCCTTTCGCTTTTTACTTTTTCAATCATATCTTGGCTCAGCCTACTGGAGTATTCATCCCTCACCAAATGCAATTAGTCGTTTGAGTGTTTCTTTGAACCTCGACTCAAGTGGTGTGGTTCTGAAAAATCTGGATTCATATTATAGTATTGGACTCGAGAATAAAAACTTCGTCGAAATAGGACGAATTTGGTATCAAAAGACCGAGAATGACGAGTACATCAAGTACATGTATTTTCGGCATATTCGAGTGACGATTTCACCTCGAAATCGTCATTTACCTTCTAAACCCTTAGCTGCATGTTGCCCTCTACATAGGCCTTAATCCAGTTGAATATGATTCCACAAGGACACATACTCCTTAATCGACTTCTCCCTGACCCCAGTACAAGTTAGAACCATTGCCCCAGGCCGAACTCGTTAGGTCAGTTCCCTCCCAGTGGCCGAGCAAGATAGCATCTAGGCCCAACCGGCCATAAAGCCATTTCAGCGCGCACACCTGCCATATCTCGCTCACATCTTTCTCCACTCCTTTTCCTCACTTATTTTATGATGGGGAGGTGACCATTTTTATTAGGGGTCCAGCGATATCTGATGAAATGTTGGGCCTTGCCGGATGATTTGTTATGAGCAGCACGACGTGAAATATGTACATGTCATCATGACTCTGCTTTTCTTCTGTAATCAGTAACCATAAATGAAATACCGCGAATCCAAGGAATGTTTTGCCCAAGGGTGAAAATTGTGTATGAGAAGAGAAACCTAACTTTGTGAAAGTGTGCAGTCTCCTGAATATACTGGTATTGTACTTCTAGGACCCTGTCACCTTGGTTGCAGCCAATAAACGAATCTTTGACTTCACCTGGAAGACTCTGAAGTTTCTGTAGGTCTGACTCAGGAGAACCCGAGGTCTCTGGGTGTTGATCCCCTGGCACCGCTGGGTTACCGGTTCTGTAGGTTCGGTACCGGTTCTTAAAAACCCAGTACCTCATTTGGCGCCCAGCGTTTGGGGCGATTCCAGTGGTACCAATCAGCCTGAAGATCGTGAGGAGCTTTGTGTGAAAATTCCGGAGGAGGGCCCACCACCTCATCGACCCCTGCATGTCGACGTGGTCCGAAGGTCTTTACTACGAGGTTCCCCGCTTCCCGACGGCTACAAGGACTGCTGCCCTGGCTATCGCCCTGATGTTGGACCCTTGAAATTTTCGGTACAGCGAAACGCTGAGACGAGTCTTCTGGTGAAGCCATCGATATTTTTCAGTTAAGTATAAGTGGAGCGTCTCCTAGTCCTTAGTTGGACTTACTTTGTGGTATCTTGGAGATACATAAAGGTTTTATTGGTACTTGCAAGCACCATAACCGAAGGACTCGTGTATTCACGAGAAATATCGTAATCGATAAATCCTTTGAAGTTTTGGAACTAGACTAGAGAGCGAGGATGCCTAGTCTTAGATTCGGGAATTGGTTTTGTCTTGGTAGTAATAATAGGGACTCCCGATTGGAGGACTCATGTCCGGTTCCTCCAGTTGGAACTCCGACTTACGAGCTGTACGTTAAACATGGGGTAGGCCCCATCGTTTACAACGAGGTATGGATTAAATACACTAGGAAAGATGGTGTTTTAAAATGGCCCCAATATGGTAGCTTTGATTCTGAAACCTTAGACAACCTTGAAGTTAAACTCTTCAAAAAGAAAGCCCGGCCGGCGATGTTTGACTCTTTCCGCCTATGGCGAAAAGAAGCCAAACAAAAAGAAATTAAATTAGCTAAGAAAAATAAGAGAGAAGGGGGACTTTCAGTAATGAAAGCTGCCGTGCAGTTTAAAGATAATGAGGAAGAGCAGATAAATGAGCAGTTGCACAGGCAACGTAAAATGGCAATAGATAAGTGTTATCCAGTTTTGCCGTCTCTTCAGCAAGGGACAGCAAAAGAGCGTGAAAAAGACCAATTAATGTCGCAATTATTAACTTCACCACCCCCCTATGCGCAGAATGCCACAGCACCCCCGCAACCTTTAGTTGCACAAGCTGCGCCTCCGGCTCTTCCACAGCACCCACCAGCTGTTCTTCAGCTGGCTCCTACTTCTTCGGTGCAGCCTCCTTCAGGCCCACCGACAACTTCTGTTTCTCCTGTGTTTTCTACGATTTTGCCTAGTACCACATCTATTATTACTGATCCCTCTTCAGCCATCTCTACCACAGCCTTATCTCACCCCGTTTTTTCATCTGTTTGTCCTTCAGTTTCACCTTCCCTTCGGCAGAAAATGGCCAGCACTGTTACTAATCTTCTTTTACCCCTTTTTGGGTCGCCTGCTGCGACCCCTAACATAAGTAGAAGACAGTTGCGAAGTCAACTGCCTGATTATCAAGAGAGAGATTCCCTGAATGGTTTAGCTCGGAAATGGGTCATGGACACTGCAAAATATGATTTACAGTCTGTCATGGAAGTTTTCCATCAATGGGAAACAGCGACACAGAGATATGTGTTCGAACAAATGTGTGTCTTTCTTGGCGAGGATTTAGAAGACAATGATCAAGAATGCATCCCACAAGAGATGTGTCGTGTACGATTTAAGTTTGGAGAGGGTATGATTGTAGGTCCCGATGTAGAAAAAGCAGTTGAAATGCTATTATCATATCGAAGTAAGGGAAGCAGTTCTGGGTCACCATCGGAATTTAGTGCATCTAGTAGGAAAAAGGCACGACAATACCCTATGAGAGAAGTTCCCCCACAGTGGAGAGAGGGTGACGCGACAGCTGTCCCACCTGTCCTGCCCCACTTTCACCGAGTATGGGTACATGTTCCATGGAAGCGAGCTGAAGTTTTAGCACTCAAACAAACACTACCAGATCCGCGTAAAAATCCTGCAGGGTACTATAAAGAATTGTCGCAAACTGCTGGGTCATGTATAATGAATTTGGCCGATATCGATATGTTATTCGGGAACGTTGTTCCACAGCCTTTATGGGGAAAAATTTGTCATGTAGATCATGACCAGGAATTAGGTGACACGTGGGCTAATATTACTGCTGCAGATGCACGACAAGTTGGTGGTGCCAAGCCTGAGCCTCTAATAGCGGAACTACCTGGTAGGATAGTAGATTACATGAAAACAATAATGCCTGCAATACGCGTAAATTGGGATAAGTTATCTGCATGCAAGCAAAAGAAAGAAGAAACTGTTTCAGATTTCTTCACCAGATTTGAAGAAACATTCATTGACCACAGCGGTCAAGATATGACCACAGAAGGTGGTCAGAGATTGTTTGTCGATAAATTTGTGCACAATCTACTTCCAGACTTGTGTAGGAAATTAAAAGATTCAGAAAGTTCTTGGGCAGTCTCATCTTCAGCCCAGATATTAGCTACCGCACAGTACTACGAGAATAGAGACAAGGATGAGAAAGATAAAGTAGAGAAGAAAGCTAGAGAACTCAAAACAAAGGTTTTGCTACAGCAAGCCTATCCGCCACGTGGTGGTGGTAACAGAAATAACAATGGTCCGAATCAGTACCAGAACACTTTTCAGCAGCCTCAGAGAAACTTGCAGAGATTCGATTACAATCAAAACCGCGTAGGTCCCAACCAGTGTTTATACTGCAAACAAGAGGGTCATTACAAATATGACTGTCCTGCCCTGCCACAACGGGCAAATGGATTTTCTGGCGTAAGAGGTCGTGGTAGTCAGCAAGCGCCTAGAGGTAGAGGGCGTGAAAACGCCCCTCAGGACGCACGTCCCCTTCCACCACAAAACTCTATGAACAGGTTTGACCAGCAAAATAACGTATCTGACAGGACAGCTCAATACTACGTCGATGAGTATTACACAGAAAATGAGCAGTGGGAGAGTAATGATTGCTAGGACAGCCTTAGACAAGGAGAGGGAGTTGTTTCAGTTCCAGTAGATCAGAGTGGACCTTACGTTGAGGTGATTACATCGGGTGTGTCAGAACCTTTTCTGTTGGATACTGGTGCTACAAAGAGTTCGATTATGCACTCCAAACTCCCTGGCGCACCTTTGTCTGGCGAAATGAACGTTTCCGTAGGTTTTTCTGGCGCCCCGGTTAGAAATCCGATTTCTGACCCTTTATCTCTTTCTGTTGGTCCTTGTGAATTCGAAGCACCCCTTATTTTGACAACAGGTTGTGGTGAAAATTTACTAGGATTAGATTTGCTAAAAAGATTGTATGCGACTCTGTACTGTTCTCCCTCAGGAGTACAACTTACTTTAGGTAAGAAAGTGGTTTCTCCCATGTATTTGTCGAGAAATGCACTTCCAGCAGAATTGGCATTTCTTCCAGATATTATTTGGGCTACTGGTCCGAATGATGTAGGTCTTTTAGAAATTCCACCATATATTGTAACATTGAAACCGAATGTCAAAATGCCACGAATTCCCCAATACAGAATATCCAATGAAGGCGAAAAAGCTTTGCTAGCGATTGTTTACGAGTTAATCGAGAAAGACGTAATTGAAGAAACACGAGGCAATGTTTGCAATAGTCCTGTTCTGCCTGTTTTAAAACGAACTGACCCTTCTCAGCCACCTGTGTATAGATTTGTGATCGATCTTAGGGAAGTAAATAAGATAGTGGTGCCACAATTCCCAGTTGTCCCCGACATTACAACATTATTGACTATGATTCCAGCATCCGCATCCTGGTTTTCGGTGATTGACCTGAAAAATGCTTTCTTCAGTATCCCGATTGCTGAGGAAAGCAGGGATATTTTTTCCTTTAGTTTAGGTGGTCGCAGCTTCCGCTTCAAACGCGCTCCTCAAGGCTACTGTGAAAGCCCCTCAATATATAGTCAAGCTCTGAAATGTCAGCTTGACACAATGGTTTTGCCCAAAGGTTCCACTCTCGTACAGTACGTGGACGATTTGCTCATAGCTGCGGACACTGAGAAAATATGTAAAATGGCCACGTTGGAATTACTGCGTCATCTATGTGATCTACATCACAAGGTGTCACTTTCCAAGCTTCAATATTGCCGACAAGAAGTGACCTACTTAGGTCATCTCTTATCGAAGGAGGGAAGGAAACTGACCCCAGAAAGAATTCAGGCAATAGCTAAATTGAATGTGCCAAGAACGCAGAGAGAAGTACGCGCTTTCTTGGGCATTACATCGTACTGTAGACAGTGGATTCCAAATTTTTCGTTATTAGCCAAACCCTTATTGGCACTAACGTGTACAAATACACCCAATCCCATTCCTTGGTCCGATGAGTGTCAGAAAAGTTTTCTCGAATTACGCACAGCATTATGTTCGGCCCCTGTGTTAGGTAACCCCAACTACAGTAAGCCTTTCACATTATATGTCCACGAGAAGGAGGGCTGTGCATTGTCCGTGCTGACTCAGTTATACGGAGATAGACAGCGGCCATGCGCCTATTTTTCGTCAACTTTGGATCCGGTAGCACGAGCATTGCCAAGTTGTTTAAGGGCCACAGCAGCAGCAGCTGTTTCTATTCGACAGTCTGCAGGTCTAGTAATGAATAATACACTAATCGTGATGGTCCCACATGCAGTAGACACATTGTTAAATAGGACCAAGACACAGCATTTAACTAGTGCTCGACTGTCCAGTTATGAATTGACGCTACTAGCGAGCCATGTGCACATCAAAAGATGCAGTACCTTGAACATAGCCACATTGTTACCAATTACTGAGGAATCGGATGCTTCAGAACAGCACGATTGTTTCCTCAGAACAGAGGAAGAGACAAAAGGGAGAGTTGATTTATTCGACACTCCTCTTGCTGAATGTGATGGTACATTATGGGTGGATGGTTCCTGCTTTAAACTCCCAAATGGTAACGTGACTACAGCGTATGCTGTCACAACTTTGCACACAATCGTTGAAACTGCGCGAATACCACATGGTTCAGCTCAAGCCGCTGAACTCGTGGCACTAACGAGAGCATGTGTGTTATCCAAAGGAATGAAAGTGACTATCTATACCGACAGTCAGTATGCTTTTGGAGTGGCTCACAGTTTTGGACGATTGTGGAGAGAACGTGGGTTCCTGACTTCGCATGGAGCTAAGATTCAGCATGGTCAGTTGGTGAATGAGCTTCTTGAATCACTGACGTTGCCCCTGAAAGTAGCGATCGTGAAGTGTAGTGCACACAAGAAAGTGATTGATGATGTTGGTCGTGGAAATGCATTCGCTGATGAAACTGCTAAGGAAACGGCAAAGAATATGATGAGCCGAATGTATGTCGCGAGCCCAGAAAGATGGACTGGTGATGTTGGAATATGTGAAGACACGATAGAAAGTGTGAAGTCCATCCAAGCTGAGGCCACGAAGAAAGAGTTAAGCATGTGGAGAGAAAGTACAGGGAGAATGGATGCAAATGGTTGTTGGATTGAATCGACAGAGCAACAGAGATGGTTGTTACCCGATGCATATGTGCCTGCAGTGGTTACAATGGCTCATGGGATGGCCCATATCAGCGCGAAAGGGATTTGCGAGTTGTTGGCCCCAGTTTGGAAGAATTCAGGGATTCCCAAGTGTGCAGAGAATGTTGTCAAGAATTGCATGGTATGTCTGAAGCACAATCCTGGTAGGGGAACCCCAACTCCAGCTGGTCATTTTGCACCTCCTACGTATCCGTTCGAGGTTTTGCAGCTAGATTTCATACACATGGAGAGGTGCAACAACTTAAAATATGTGCTCGTGGTTGTTTGTGCCTTCTCAAGATGGGTAGAAGCCTATCCCCTAAGGGACAATACTGCCTTGTCCACAGCGAAAGCCCTTGTGAAAGAGTTCTTCCCCAGGTTCGGAATGCCTAGAATGGTCTGATCGGACAACGGAAGTGAATTTGTGGGTTGTGTGATGAAAAGAGTGTGTGAAGGGCTAGGCATTAGGCAGAAGTTCCACGCTGCAAATCACCCCCAATCAGCTGGATTAGTGGAATGTTACAATGGCACGCTTAAACTTAAATTGGCCAAAATCCAAGCGAGCACGGGTCTTAAATGGCCCGACGCTCTACCCTTAGCACTCCTATCCACCAGAATGACTGTGCATTCGCGAATGAAGCTCAGCCCCTATGAGATAATCTTTGGTCGGCCAGCCAACATATGGGGAGTGCCTAGGCCCATGAAGTTTAGCGAGCTGCAACACCCCATTTTGCTTGACTATTTGTATGAATTGACGGCTAAATTGCGTGTTTTATATCAACAGGTCCACAACACCTTGCCTCCGGTCTCTGAGACACCGGGTCACTCCATTGACCCCGGCTCCTGGGTATTGGTCCGCAATTTCCAGAGGACAAGAAACGACCAGCCCAGATGGACCGGGCCTCACCTCGTCCTCCTGTCCACAAGGTCGACTGTTAAAGTGGAGGGGAAGGCCAATTGGGTCCACGGGATCCATTGTAAGAAGATACCCTTCCCTCTGCCACATGACCAAGGGGTCCGAAAAGGAGGCACTGACTCAGAGCGCACAACTGATGAACGTGTAAAAGAAGCTAAACGTGATTGTAAGAGTGGGAACATTTTTCAAGAAACTACGCCTCCATCAGAACAATTGAACTCTGTGGAACCTGAGCTACCATTTCTGGACCAGACAGTACCCGGGAAAAGACGCTACAATTTGCGACCAAGAAAAACAGACTAAAAGTAAAAGTGATTTATTTTATGATCCGAGAGAAAAACCTGTGGACTAATAAAATACGTTTTTTTCCCCAAATCCTATTTTTGAAAGTGCAGATTCTCCCATCTAGGTAACTTGCTTATTTTTGTTTTTCTTGAACCGCCATCCGGGTTCCGCTGCTAGGGTCGCGGTTGATTAAAGACTTTTGGGTGCAGCTGACGACAATAGGTCGCTGGTTCCAGTTGGTCCAAGGGAGTCACCCTAGACTGACGGAAGCATCCTTTAGCAGAAACAACCTACCGCCGCGGGCAGCACCTTAGAGAGGATGGAGTTTCCTGATGTGGAGAGAACTGCCAAACAAATGAACTTTAAGCAGAGACTTTTGAAAACAATGAAAAAGAAAATTTTTATAATAATGTGTATTTTTATGCTACTTAGCGTAATGGTCTTTTTGATAAGCTATGTTTTATTTTATTTTCATGTGACATTTGCGCCCACTACATCACCCATACCTCCTCCTACTGTTCCCTCTCATTCTTTCCTCCCTTTGCCTGACCACGAATCAAATAGGAGATTAGAGTTCATTAATAACTCCTTCGTTCAGCTATTACACCAACACCAACTTGTAATGAACACAACCAACTGTTGGGTGTGTGGTCTCATGCCCCACACCACGGATAGAGGTATCCCCTATTTGGTCCTGCCATTTAGTCACAATGGGTCAGTATGGGCATATAGGACAATGTTCATATATGCACGAGAAATCCAACCCCTACGTTCTGTAAAAGACAACCTCAAGACTAGCGCCCTAGTCAAGGGTATAGTTGACATGATCAAGGAAGTAACTTCTTACGAAGATACCCCGGATGATGAGATACTTGCATATGTAGGTTGGAATGTGACCGGATATGGCACTACATTAAGTGAGAAACAGCAAGCCAAGAGATCGTCCCCTATCTGGATCGTACCCCATCAAGGTCACCTGTGTCTGCAAGGTATTGGTAAGAATCCCAGAGCTCAGCTAGGGAAGAGTGTCTGCACAGAAACGTACGTTTTTGGATCTCAGACTTCCCCTGCCTTTTTAGCCCCTAAGGGTACTTATTTCATCTGTCATGATAGAGCCTATACATGGTTGCCCCCTGACTTCTCGGGCTCATGTTTTGTTTCATTCCTGTTACCTCCCACCTACACAGCAGCGGCGGATTACCATCGGACAAGGGTAGTTAGAGGTGTTTTGAGTAAAGAAGACACTGCAGGTCAAGAATTTGGTGACTTTGCAATGGGTGTTCTGCCGTTCTGGGGAGCCATGGTTAACAGCAGAAACATAAGGCAATTAACAAGGGTAGTTGAATCCACCGTGATTGAAACTGCTGGTGCCCTTAGTAACCTGACTGCTGAGCTCCAGTCGGATCGACTGATGACCCTTCAGAACCGGGTCGCTTTGGATGTAATACTTGCGGACCGAGGTGGAGTATGCAAATTGATCCAGTCCAGTTGTTGCATTTTTATTCCAGATAATGCTCCAACAGTGTACGGGGCCATCTCCAAACTACATAAGATTTCCGAATCTATTCATGTGGATAAAGGAGATTGGTCATTAATGGGATGGTTCTGGGGACTGATATCTGCCTGGGGATGGAAAATTCTGATGGTCGTTGGGATGGTCTTAGCCATTCTTCTTCTGTTCTGTCTATGCATACAGTGTGCTCCTGCAATATGTGGCCTCTGTGTTACATCATGTGTAAGGAAGCCTGTGTCAAGACATGAGCTCAGCACTAGAATGATGTTGCAGCAACATCTCAATGACTTTAGGAATATAGATCTGGACTCAGATTGACATGAGGATAGATTAATTGCCTATGTAAGGGCAAAAGGAGGGTCTGTGGTTCTGAAAAATCTGGATTCATATTATAGTATTGGACTCGAGAATAAAAACTTCGTCGAAATAGGACGAATTTGGTATCAAAAGACAGAGAATGACGAGTACATCAAGTACATGTATTTTCGGCATATTCGAGTGACGATTTCACCTCGAAATCGTCATTTACCTTCTAAACCCTTAGCTGCATGTTGCCCTCTACATAGGCCTTAATCCAGTTGAATTTGATTCCACAAGGACACATACTCCTTAATCGACTTCTCCCTGACCCCAGTACAAGTTAGAACCATTGCCCCAGGCCGAACTCGTTAGGTCAGTTCCCTCCCAGTGGCCGAGCAAGATAGCATCTAGGCCCAACCGGCCATAAAGCCATTTCAGCGCGCACACCTGCCATATCTCGCTCACATCTTTCTCCACTCCTTTTCCTCACTTATTTTATGATGGGGAGGTGACCATTTTTATTAGGGGTCCAGCGATATCTGATGAAATGTTGGGCCTTGCCGGATGATTTGTTATGAGCAGCACGACGTGAAATATGTACATGTCATCATGACTCTGCTTTTCTTCTGTAATCAGTAACCATAAATGAAATACCGCGAATCCAAGGAATGTTTTGCCCAAGGGTGAAAATTGTGTATGAGAAGAGAAACCTAACTTTGTGAAAGTGTGCAGTCTCCTGAATATACTGGTATTGTACTTCTAGGACCCTGTCACCTTGGTTGCAGCCAATAAACGAATCTTTGACTTCACCTGGAAGACTCTGAAGTTTCTGTAGGTCTGACTCAGGAGAACCCGAGGTCTCTGGGTGTTGATCCCCTGGCACCGCTGGGTTACCGGTTCTGTAGGTTCGGTACCGGTTCTTAAAAACCCAGTACCTCAGTGGTTCCACCGAACAGCATGAGGGGCTACTTTACGACAGTAACCCACTGTGTCCACGCCTGGTGTCTCTCTAACTAATATTCAAACACTGCATTTGTTAGCACATTAAACCTAGACGTATTTGCTTTGCCAATGCTTGCTTATCTGCTGCAACTACATACCACATTGAGAGAGGGCTATTGGCAAATTGGGCCCCCCAATCATTCTGTTTTGTCCTGTCCACCATGTGGTCTCTCAATGCTACTCCACCATGCTTGGGTGCTGATCATGTTCTGATGCACCCTCCAGGAGGGCAAGTAGGGATTCTGCTTGGACTTGATGCTCGGCATGGGGCAGTGGGCCGTGTCATGGCTAAGGCTGATGGGGCTTTAAGTACAAAATGGCTGTCACTGCATCGATTCAAATGAGCCATTTTGTCTTGTGTGCGGAAGCCCATGGCAAACTTCGTGCAGATTTGGTGAGAGGCAAAATCAAAAATCGTCTAATTTCTGTCCACCCCTCTCTCAGACTGGAAATGCAAGAGCATCTGTTAAAGGGATTTCACATGAAGCCTCCACCGGGTAGATCTGTTGACAGATGCCAGCGGAGTGAGTTTGGTGCAACCCTAGATCTCCTTACAGATCAAGGAAATTGAATTCAGAAAGAGAAAAGTCATTCTGTAAACTGAGGGGATTAAGAAACTCTGTTCAGGGCATTTTCCCACTTTGTATTCCAGAAAGAAGCACCAGCCAGGAAAAATGGTATGGAAGCCACAGCATTTATTAGAAGGCATGTAGGACCCAGGACACAAGTAACTTTGCAATTTCAACCAGGGAGTTGGGCAGAACCGTTTTATTTGTTGCTAATGGCAGTACAAATCCGATAATTTGAGAACTTCATGGAAGATTGGCTCAGCAGGGGTTTTCCAGTTTTCCACCAGTTAGGATATTCCTGTATACATATTATGCAGGTACATCATTATTTTTAAGAGCCAATGCTGCATCTATTTGTGTCACTGGATATCGCACATATGCTACATCCTGCCACCATGATCCATGATTCTCCGTCTTGCAGGGCAGACTCAAGAACTCTGGAATTGTCATGAGGGTGACAGGGTGCATTTCCTCCAGCTTCACTGATTCCGATCAGGCAAGGCACAGGAAAAAAATGTATCTTGGTTGGCAGCTGCATGATCTTTGGCATTCCACAATAGTAAAGAGTGGGGTGTCAAGAAGGGATGTGGCTGTAACCCATGACCACTGATCATTAATCCCCAAATCTCTTATTCTTCCTAGTCACTGTACATGCATTCCTTCCACCGTCCGTGAAACATGAAGGCTTAGGATGTATCACCAAAAGGCCAGTGGGATGGGTCTCATCCCACTACCAAGCTGGGGGGACACGTTAGAAGAGAAACAAATTAGAGGTTTCAAAAGATTGGATTGCAATGACAAAGATCAGGATATGGCACAATGCGGCTTACCAGTAAGTAATAAACGCATCCCCTTTTACAGACTCTCTGGAGGAGAGCGTAGATGCCAGAAGTAGTGTGACATCCTGCTCTTCGGTGTTCCGGGTAAGTTAAGCTAGAGAACTCTAAAACGCATCACATGCCGGTCCTAAAAAAGCTACCTGAAATGGTTGAGAGGAAGCATTATGCATGCATAAACCACCTAACAAATTACCCTGGAAATAGCCGTGACATTACCTTGAAGCATCCTTTGTGTCTGCCTGATATCAGTTTCTTTCCAGAACAAACACATTCTCACTCCCTTACTGTCTTCATCAAGGAAAGGAAGTTTTGTCTCAGCGACCCATGCAATCTTCTCTCAGCTTTGTGCAGTATGCCCACAGCTACCACTGACAGCTGTGATGAGTACACACACTCCTTACACTACCAGGCCCAAGATGTAAACCCACTAACACTACAACCATTGAGCTAAAAGGCATAACTGGTATATAATCTGCCAGTCCGAGAGCCACTCTCTGCTAAGACCACCAACCCTAAAATACATCTTCTACCACTGGTCGCCATAAAAACAACCCTCTGCTAATAGAACGAGCCCTAAAATGTACTCAAATGCTAATACCGCCAGCACAAGCACTACACCAGCAGGCAATACCAGTAGCCATGGACAGCATACACACTGCTAACACTACCAGCTCCAAGCTACATAGCCTGTAGCAATGTCAAAAGTATCTAAGCAAAGTTGCTATCTCTAATATTGACAGCCCAGGCATGTATATTTGTATAACCACTGCTAACTCTGCCAGCCTTAAAAAGTAAACTTATTGCTAATATTGGAAAGGGTGCACTGTGTACCCACTAGTAGCAGCATCAACGATGAATAGTATGTGCCAAGGGGCAATACAGTGGCACCAGGGATCGAGGAGTTTGGGGCCCAGCCTGGCCTGCGACCAACTACAATGATCTGTTTTTAATAGGCTGCTCGCTCCAGTGATGGGGATTTTTTTACCAGAGCCTTCCCGGATCTTGCCTCGTGTTTACTCTTCCCTGGAAGAAGGACTGAATGGAGTCAGTCACAGAGAGTGAAGAAGAGTGGAGATTTAAACTTAGAGAAAGAATGGGTAGACATGGAGAGGGCAGACAGAAAACAGTAAGAAGTTGGGATATGGAGGAGAAACAGAAAGGGGAGGAAGGAACAGAGAGAAGAAAGTGGGGGATACAAGTAAGAAAGAGGAAAGAAAGGGGAGGTTAACTAGGAAAAAGAGGAAAATGTCAGAGAAAGGTGGGAAGGAGATATGGGTTAGTGAGTGGAAGGAGATAGAGATACGGGTGTGTGAGTGGAAGGAGATATTGAACAAGAGGAGACAAAGACAGGGTTCAGGAATAAGGATTTTAGAGAGAACTGGAAGAAAAGAAAGGAGACAGAAAGCAAGAGAGAATGAAGACAAGATATATCGGAGAAAGGAGGGCGCGATTGAGATGAATTATGGATTAAAGGGAGGTTGAGCAGACAGAAATGGAAGACGTAGGTGGAAAAGAGCAGAAAGAGGATAAAGGAGAAATGGGGTGATAGGAAGGGAGAATAAAACAGGTATGGGTAAAGGAGAGTAAGGAAAAGAAGAAGTAAATAAGGACGAGTTGGGGTAGATAGTGAATGGAAGTGGATAAGGAAGGGAAGTGAAACAAAGAAGGAATGGAAATAGGGAAAAGGGATCGGATTAGGTTCAAGGCGTGGCTATTAATAAACCGCAGCTGCTCTGGATACAGGATCCAGGGACGCGAGGACTGCATCTTCATTCGTGATGACTTTTATCACCGATCCGGGGAAGGGGGGAAAGGTTACCCATTTTTTTGCCTGCATTAGAGCCCATGAATCGCCTTGCTACGCCAATGTATATGGGCTGCGTTGCACTGACAGCTCTTAAGGTTTTACTCGTTTATGACTCTCATAAATAAGGTTGCCACATTTACCATATTTGTTCACTTTTAAGATTCTGCGAAGGCCCGTCATCAGAGAACTTTAAATACATTTGCCTATAATAATTTTATTACGGCCTTTCTGTCTTTCTTTACTTTAATTATCTGTCAATGATAATTCAGGCGGCTCCAGAACACCTTTCAAAGAGCTTTCTTCTCATATTTACTTCCCTGACAGAACCTCAACAAGCACCAAGTAGCTTTTTTAAAAGTCCCCGAAATTTAGTAGCAACTGGCAACAAATGGAAGAGAGACCGAGTCCAGGAACTCCTGAATTGTATATCCGGGCAGGGCCAGGAGTCCACACTCTATCAAACAGAGGGTAGAAGGAAGGAGACGGACGTATCTCCCCAAGGGCCTCTATGAATGGCCCTCCCTGGACCGGCTGAGTATAACAGAGGCCTAGAGAAAGAGGGGCAGAAAGGAAAAGAGGCCGGGCTACGGCGAGGGGGGCGCTGGGATGCAGCAGTAACACTTCTCCTTTATTCCAGGGAAATTCTGCTTTATTGACTGGTGTTGTGGTGGAAATAAAGAGTGGGGATTTGTTAGAGACCTTTGTCCTCTTGTTTCGTGAAAACATCAGCCTCCCAACTAAGGAGACGCTTTGGAGGAAATCGCCTGCCCCCTTGGACGCCCCCTCCTCGGTCCTCCATCTAGCTCCTTCCAAAGGCTGGTGAGTTGCCCATTGTGCTTGGATTGCTCACGGCCATTTCCCTCTTTCAGGCATTCTGCTACGTTCTCTCGCTCCAATTAGCAATGGCCGCATGCCTTCCTGGGAGATCTGTCTTCCCTTTCTTTCATGGGTCAGGGGCGGGCAGGATGCGCGGGGCGCGCGGCGACAGAGCGGGGTCTGCTCATTGAGGGCAGCAGATGGCGGCCATGACTGATACCGCTGTCAGGCCGCTCTCAGGTGGTGAAAGCTGTGCAGAGTGCCGGTCATTTCACATTTATTTATGCAATTTTGTATAGCACAGACATGGCCCAAAGGCATCAGATCACTTTACAACATGCAAGACACATGGGTTACAGTTATAGTAATTACACGACGTGTCCATGGTAGGAGCCGACATTTCCATTGGATGAGATGCATATTTTGGAGGTTCACTGATGAATACTGAGTGTTTTCATAACAGCCTGGGTTAAATGGGTATTGAGCATGAGTAAAAAAAAAAGACCAAGAGAACTAACAGAGCTTAATTTGAGCCAGTAGTTTAAGGTGGGTCCAACTGGTGCTCATTTTTGGGACCGGGGCTTATTTTTCCTTGTCAGACTAGAGAGAGAGAAAGGCAGAAAGGTTGGAAGAAGTAGGTTCAGGTAGATGGGAAAATAGTGCCAAAGGGAAAAATAACCTCCAAAAGTGAGATAAAGAGGGGCATATGGTGGTGGGTGAAAGAGGCGTGAGGTGGAATGAAGACTGGGCAGTTTTGGTATTTGGCATCACCGGTGGCAGACTTCAGAAAAATTTGGGCCTGGGCACTTATTCTGTTACAAATTAAGCACTGGACTACCATTTTTAGGAAAGGACATTTCATGTGATATAAAGATATCAGAAGTTAGACCGAGTAGCCTCCTGTAAACACAATACAATCTTCTGTAATGCATCACACAGCTAAATAATCTCTCCAGTTACTTCTGTCACAGGCTTATGCAGTAGTGCTATACCTGACCTTGTAAAGCCCTTAGATGTCCAGGCCTAGGCTGCAGAGCTACTTCTTGGGTTAAACAGACCTTACGTGGACAGGGCTTCGGCTCCAAATGAATCCATCAGGTAACACAGACCTAGTGCCTTGTTTAATTCACACCATCAAACATTGCGGTAATGTCTGCAAACCTGCTGCAGTATATAAAGGCTCTCTGGTCAAGATGGGGAACAATCCAAAGTAATTCGGTCCCTGCTAGACCTTGAAGTGCCAGTAAAACTTGAGATTAAAATAAGATTAAGGGCCAGGTGTACACAGACTTTTAGTGGTCGCACAGCGTCAATTCACAGAATCGACCGCTTGCAAGGGCAATAAATGCCTTTTCTAATATACAAAACTGAGTTGCATTTCAGTAATGTTACTAAATTGCACTTTAGGTTTGCGATCAAATACTGACTTTGCATTTGCAAGGGGAGGTTTTGGGCTTCCCTTCAAAATAATGAATTGAATTGGTGTGTATTAATATTTTGCAACTGAAATCTGGTTAAAAAATATGAATACTTTACTGACTACATGTAGTGATAAGCCATTCACAAACAGGAAGGTGTTCCAAAGTACTCCTTCACTTTTGAGAATGTTGAAACAAACACTTTTTAAGAGTAATCTGTATTCAGATGGACCACTGCCTACTCTTGAAAAATTTTATCAACATTTCTATTTAGTTTTTTTGAACACACTAGATGTTATTTAAGGAAAACCAGCTGCATTTGAAAAAACAAACGCTTTATTTAACCGCATGCGCGCTAGCGGTTTTCCCGCTGCGCGCTGCGTTTTTTTAAAAACCGCGTTACATGACGAGATCAGCTCGTCATGAGCGTACGAGCGTCGTCACTCATGACGAGCTGAGCTCGTCATGAGCGCGGAAGGGGTTAAAATCAATCAAGAGACATGGTTGTCTGCTGACCTCAGCAGGCCACGAGCCCTCTGTTGGCTGCGATTCCTAGAGGGTTGCAATTTGCGACCAAACTCTTTATTGTTCATGAGTAGGTCTTCCGGTTTTATGGTATCTATTTTTTCAACAGTTCCGTCTGTATTTATCCATATTTATTTTTAGACCACCTTATTGGTATTTATCCATAACTATTTTCAGTATTGATAATAAATAGAGTTGTAAAAGGGTAGATTTCCACATTTATTTAACTAATAAACATGTACTCATACTTTGCTACCTGTCGCGTTTTAGCAAATTAAGCAGCCAAATATAGCAAAACATTACACCCACAGGTAAATATCAGCTTTATAATACACATATAAGTTAAAATATGCATGTATTCAGGGAAATATGAACCTATTATTTGTAACTTTCCATGCTGTCTATCTACTCAGCTGTTATCCTGAAAAGCACGAACGACAGCGTGGAGAGTCACACATAAGAAGCATAATTGTCTGCATTTTTCTGCTTTTAAAAATAAATCGCCAGGAAACACGTTTTTTTCTGACTGTATTGATCTGTAAAAATTGAAAACTGGGAGCTTTTTTCATGAGGTAGGTTGAAGTGCGACCCACCAGGCATCTGTATTTGCAAACTGTGCATAGGTACACAGGTCAGTTCACAAAATACCGCACTGGCTGCAAAAATACTGGTCTCAACTTGCAACCACTATTTTTGCAACCAGTGCTGCATACATCTGGCCCCATAAATTCAATGCAATTACAGCCAACAGGAAGTGGAAATGCCTAGTAATCTGATTACCAGCCATTTTTACCTGTCTACATTAGGCTCATAATCTGGGGATATGAACAGAAGAACAGTAATGTTGACAAATAACTTATATGGTGATTCCTTACAAAGAAAAGTTTTTGCTGAGCTGTCAAGTGTTTTACAGACTATCATATTAGATTGCAGATCTATCCCGGTGATAAAGTTTTCAAGAATTCTTGCATTAGAACCAGAGTTACCTCCAGATTTCATTTATATCCTGTGAATTACGCTATCTGTGCCGAGAAATATCCCCTGTGTGGCAGGGTATACTCAGACGTGAGTCCCTTGTTCACTTGGCCACTGGATTCAAGATAGCCTGGCTGATGAGGATTATGAATCCGAAACCGGTCCCAGGATGCTTGTTTCCGGTCCAGGGAAGACATGGCTTGGCAGTTCGGGCTGGACTGTTCCCATAAGGCACAGGGTCAGACTGATTTGCATATAGCCATGTCTGAACTGGGGTGGCTGAGTGAACTAAAGAATGGTGTGTTAATTTCATTCTTTTAGATGCCCCTGACGAAGGGAATATCTTCCCGAAATGCATTGGGTTGTTTTTAAATAAATCATGACATGAGGAACACTACCTGTGCTATTGAAGTTTTATGAAAGTAACACCAAACAGCGAATATGAATAAAACAAATCGAATAAATAAGGTGAAAAAAAGAAGAATGGAATGAAAAAGAATTGATTAAATTGAAGATTTAAAAAAAATGGTTTGATTCTTTGGATTCATGATATTGCCAGGGCAATAATCTCAATTTGTCCTAACCAACAAATGGAGGGCACCTTCTCTCCCATTTTCTGCCAACCCCTCAACCAGACGAGGTGGAGAGAGAGAGATAGGGTGACCAATAAAGATGAAGGAAGAGTGTTTTTAGGTGGAAGGGTGTGAAAGAGTGAACTAATGAAGGTGGACACAGTTGGAGGGCATACAATTTAAGTTATAATTCTTTGGATTGGCCATTGAGTAGTCAGAAGGGTGGCTGACTTATGTCCACTTAAGAATACTTGGATGTCTCCCAGCAAAAAATCTCTATGCCTGCTGCCTTAACATGCTAGTGAAAGATAATGGATGTTACATCCTTCGTAGTCAGGTTCCTACACTTTGGAATGTGTTTATTTCAAGACACTCCCTTCATGAAAAACTAGGTAGTGTTCAGGGAAGGCATGGAGATGACTCGTTTAGGAATTTATTTTCCCTCAGGCATGAAACTAGGTAACTGCACAGCCCCCAGTGCTTGTGATCCTGTTATCACTTTCATTCCATGATCCGTCTCAAACTGTAGAGAATCACAGTGATGACCACTACTACAGCAGCTGTAGAGAGAGGACCAAGTGGGAGAGAGGAAAAAGGAACCAGTGCGTGCCGTGCACAGGTTAGCGTTTCAGCAGATGCACGCTGCATGCTCCCTTGTTTAGCCCTGTCCTGCCCACATGATGAGCTATATTTACAAAAATGCTGGGCGTCCACAGAAATCACTGTAAGCTTTAATCTTGTCCTCTGCATAATGACTTATGGTCTTTCAATCCCAGTCAGACTTTAGAGCCAAGACACTCCCAGGAGTAGCCAAGCGGTTTACAAATATTTCTTATTCATTCCTGGGGCCCTTCTGCAATTTCACTTGCTCTAGCCAATCTCCTAGTCCCACACATCTCCAGGAATGCTCATTTTACCATCATTGATATACTTGAATGACCCAAGTTGATTGGGTTTCTCAGCACTATGGCTGCAGTCAGCATCCAACAGCTTGTTAGGTGCCCTACTTATGTAGGTGGTCATATTACTAACCATATTTCTCTAATCTCTTGCATATTTTGACTTTGCCACCCACTTCATTCATCAAAACACATCACTACTCTGTACTGTTTCCCCTTAATTTCTCTACATACAAGTACAGATCATTGCATGATCCAACATCTGTTAAGTTCAGACAATGGACTAAAATCAATAGACTCAATTTTAGTTGCACTCTCGGGGCTACTCTTATGAAGCACAGCCAGGCCCTGAACTCTAGATATAGGAAATTCAACACATGGATCTCAAACATGACACTTGTCATCGCAAACTCCTTCAGCCTCCTGTTATAACAGTGAGCTAAGAACTGCCAAACATCCTTGTACAACCATGGAACGTAGATGGTGGGTATATTATGATCCCACCATCAAAACTAGCAACTCACTGGCCATTAAGAAATGAGGGATCCTTATTAAGCAGGCCAAAGCCTTTTTCTATTCTGCCAACATCAAGGCTGTTAACAACTCTCCTCGTGGAATGTTTGCTATTACCAAAGAGTTGTGTTATCCCTCCACTTGTGAAAGTGTTACTTCTTCCTCCCTAAAGCTTTGCTCACATCTCACTTTCCAATGTCAAGATAATATTGACGAGATCTCTACTGCTTTCATTCTTCCTGCATCTTTGGTGCCCGATGGGCTGGTCTGATAGATCAGTGTATGAGCCTTTTTTTAGCATTTTGTGGGCCTGTTTTATGGTGAAGTGGGCTGTTTTTTTGCTGTTGATTTCCCAAACATAACCACAAACATTGCCTGCGGCAAACACAAATACATGCAGTCTCACATTCCTTGCAAACTACCAATAGATTGTGTCTTTACAAGTTCAAAATTGACCTGATTTTAAAATGTGAGCCACTTTTTAGGTCGAGGCTACCGTCGCACTGCGTAAGCAGTGGGCGGAGCCGAAGAATTTATGTTGTGTAGTATGGGGGCTTGAACCCGCCCCTCTTCCCCATAGGCTGCCCTCGTAAATGTTGGCCAGCCATTGGAGGAGAGGGGCGTCACTCAGTTCAGGCCCCGTCTTGAGCAGATTCGGGGGCGTTTTTCTCTCTTTTTTAAGTCCCGCCCCTTTTCTAGTGGTGGGCGTACACCCTCCCTCTCGCCAAGGTCCCAGTCTGACCTAAACACGCCCCTCAATCCCAAAAATTATGGGCATTTCTCCGAGCCATTTGTGAATGACCTCGGAGAAACATGGTGGTGTGAAGCGCTCCTCTCTTGCCTTCCGAGATCGTAAGGCAAGAGAGGAGCGCTCCACACCACCATTTTTCTCTGAGATCATTCACAAATGGCTCTGAGAAACGCCCGTAATTTTCGGGGGGGGGTTTAGAGCTTAGTTTAGAGCTCTGGGTGCACTCGAGCTTCGTGTATGATCGCAGAGAGAATTAAATTAAAGCTAAAAAAATAATACGAAATTCACGTTTTCGGATGATGATAGAAAACGACTGCCCCCTGCTGGTCGAATCTAAGAATTGCCATTAATCAAAATCGACTCCCGCTACCTAGCAGACACGGCGGGCGTCGGCTAACCCCCCCCCCACACACCCCCATTTCACCCCCTTACTTTTCAAACTTGAGTAGTAGTAGGTAAAATATCAAGCGCTCATTACATGCACGGTCCTGTTTTCGGTGACCAAATGTAGTAAGTCATCCGGGAGACAAAGACAGCCCTGTAAAGGGGGCCATCTTTTGTTTCCCGACAGACAGCAGTGATCGGTCCTGATACCGCCGCGCCCTATGCCATGAGTATTCATTTACAAATAAATCAAACATTGCCACAAAATAGGTAAATATGTAAGGGGCATTTATTTGTTCATTGAAAAAAGGAAATGTGCTGCGGCGGACAGGGAAGCATCGCCCGAGATGAACACTGGCGCGTGTGAGTTGTGGCTACTCATAGATTAACTGAAAGGACCTTACTACTCATAGATTAACACACACACTCATTTAATCCATGACACACACTGACTCCAGGCTGTCATACTCCGCCTACTTGTCCTCCACCGGCACCACTGTGAAGTGGGGCATCTTGCTGGCCGGCTTTGCGGTAACTTTACTTGAAAACCGCCCTCTTTCTGCGAAGCGGAGGAGACACAATCCTTCCCTTGCCTAGCATTCCAGCATCATTGGATCACTTCCTCCCAGGAAATTATCATAATCCCAGCTCCGCCCACTCCCCCAGTCCATGGAGTGGGAAAAACCTGTGGGACTTCCCTCATCTCTCAGTGTGCAAAGAAACCAGGGAAACGGAACGCCTCTTCTAAACTCAGGGCACTGGAAACAGTTAGTACTCAGCGGCATGATGCAAGAAACTTGTTGCAAAAGTTCAGGATTAAAATAGAACAGACGTTAAAATGTAGCAGAAAGTTTCCAGCTAGAGGTCTGCATGTTTTGTCAAAAAATAGAGTTTGAGGACGGGAGCAGACAGCTGAAGCAACTGTTGCAGTGGCTGGCACTTCCATTCTTTGATTTGTATTTTTGGTGTGTCGTAAAATCGTTGTGCTGCCAAGGGATGCACTTTTCATTCAACCGCGCTGGGCATACTGGTGCTCGTAGTTTTTCCCCCCTGTTATTTTTTTTATGAGTTTACAAGTCCAAACAAACAAAGTTCTGGCTCTTAAAATTCAAGGACTGTCTGAAGGTGTCATGCACCTTTGCCAACCTTAACACCCCCTCCACTCGCTTGGAGCGTGGGTGCCAGTCACCTCTGTCCTTTCTGTGCCCTCTGCCAACCTTAACACCCCCCTCCACTCGCGTGTGTGGGTGGCTCTGTGTGTGTGTGGGTGGCTCTGTGTGTGTGTGGGTGGCTCTGCGTGTGTGTAGGTGGCTCTGCATGTGTGTGGGTGGCTCTGCATGTGTGTGGGTGGCTCTGCGTGTGTGGGGGTGGCTCTGCGTGTGTGGGGGTGGCTCTGCATGTGTGGGGGTGGCTCTGCGTGTGTGGCTCTGTGTGTGTGGGGGTGGCTCTGTGTGTGGCTCTGTGTGTGGGGGTGGCTGTGTGTGTGTGGGGGTGGCTCTGTGTGTGTGGGGGTGGCTCTGTGTGTGTGGGGGTGGCTGTGTGTGTGGGGGGGTGACTCTCCATGTGTGTGTGTGTGTGTGTGGCTCTGTGTGTGTGGGTGGCTCTGTGTGTGTGGTGGTGGCTCTGTGTGTGTGTGTGGGGGTGGCTCTGTGTGTGTGTGGGGGTGGCTCTGTGTGTGTGTGTGGGTGGCTCTGTGTGTGTGTGTGTGTGTGTGTGTGTGGCTCTGTGTGTGTGTGTGTGTGTGTGTAGCTTTGTGTGTGTGGGGGTGGCTCTGTGTGTGTGTGGGTGGCTCGATGGGAATGACTGCGTGGGTGGCTCTGTGTGTGTGTGTGTGGGTGGCTTTGTGTGTGTGGCTCTGTGTGAGTGCAAATGCAATAGGTCTCGCATTTGCGAGCGATTAAGCTATTGGCATTGTAAATGACAATGCCATTTATTTATGTTTTAAAAACAAAAACATAAATAAAAATGTCATGAGCAATGCCAATAGCTCTAACTTTAACAATGCAGAGACCATTGCATTGTAAATGCTTGTTTAGCTATCCGGTTCACTAATGGGGCCACGTTTATTTCGGTGGCGGGCCTATTTTGTGTCCCACTCCAACCCTGCCTGCCTTCACCAATCTCACCACTGAGTCTGTATATGTGAAGTATCCAGTCTGGCTCTCACATAGATCCTTGCCCTCTTTGGTTTCTCATCATTGCAGAGGATATTACGGCGTCTCTGCTGCTTGAACTCAGTAATCTTTCCCCTGCCATTGCTGCAGTCCCCTGTACCTTGGAAACTGGCTCCAGTAACTCTACTACATAAAAGGATGCTACAGTGCTCAGCAACTACTGTCCCATTTCTGCGATTCCTTTCCATGTCAAAAAAATTATGAATACCTGACTCTCCCCCTTTATGAAAGTAAGAAATCTTCTGGATGGCGTCCATGCTTGTGTTCCTTTGCAGACATGTCATGGAAACTGCACTTCTGGCTGTCACTCCATGCATCTCGGATCAAGGAAGCCTCGCTGCCTTGACCTTACTCTTTCTGTCTGTGGCTTTTGACATGGTCTCTCATGTTATTCCTATTGACTGACTTTTTTTGCATGCAGTGTCTGCATGCAAGCACTTGCTTGGATACAGCATTGTCAGACAAATCATGTGAAAAGTATTCATTTTTAATCTTTCATGTATGTTTCTCTTCCAGTCAATTGTGGGGCTCCGCAGGTCTCCCCCTTGAGCCCTACTCTGTTCTATATCGATATCACTCCTCTCAACCGTCTCACTTGTTCATTTCACGTCAAGATTATATGTTACACTGATGATGCCCAAAGGATTGTATTCATCAAAGGCAACTTTTTCAGCAGGCACTTTTAATCAATGTCTGTTGGAGGTGTTAAATTGCATGTCCAAAATGATCTCAAGCTCAACGGTGACAAAGCCGATGTCCGAGTTTTTTGGATCTTCGCCCACTATCTGAGCCTCCCACTGTAGCCCCAAGAGTTAGGGAACACCACAAGCCGGTCACGAGAAGGAATCTGGGAGTCTTTTTGACTCATCACTCTCATTTTCTAATCAAAATGAATATACTTCTGCTTCCTGCTTCTTTTAACTTTGTATACTCAAATAATCATTACTTTTCTAGCCATATCTGCTAGCAAGACGACGACGAAAAGTAGCCATCATACCCTGCGTGTGCAACTGCAGTTTTCTCTATTTGGGCATCGCTGGCTATCTAATTTACTGCCTTCAGGAGGTGCCAAATGCCACTGCTCACCTCATTCTGGGACCCCCCTCTCAAACCTGTGTTATACCCATCTTCGCAAGCTGTACTTGCACCCAGTTAGTAAGCGTTCCATTCCCCGTTCCCTCTGTTTGGTCCACCGGGCTTTTAGCAATTCCAGCCCCTTTTACTCTAAGGAAAGTTCACCAGGTGCTTTACCATCCAATGCTTTGTTCCTCCTATGCTTTTCGTCTCTGTATTGTTTAAATTAGGGAATTGAGGGATGGTAGACCCTCTTTCCTAGCAGCTGAACACTGGAGCTCCTTGCCTCTATCTATAAAGCATGTCGCTTACTACTCCACCCTCTCTATAGCCTCCTTTTGATCCGTCAGCACCAGGACACTCCTTGGGGTAGCAGTGCGCTCTACAAAATACTTCCATGTTTGCATTCATTCACCAGAGGACAGAAAGTAGTAGATGAAGACCATGAGTAACAGAAGCCGGTACTGACAGACAAGGAGAAGTCACCGATCCAGGAAAGACTTCAGAAACAGAGTGAGATCCGGGCATCCACACTGACTGACACTGCTGGAGAAGACAGCTGCCAAGACTGCGGCTCTTTGCCACCACCTGGTCCCCTTTGTATGAGAATAGGCTACATTGCGTTCATGGAGCATACTAACAAGCGGTACACCAGAACACCTCCCCCGGGAACGCGTTATTACCACACAGGGCTCAGAAAACATGTCCTTTCTACAGGCAACAAGGAGGTAAGGGGCTGCCTGGAATACTCAGTCTTCCACACACTGTAGTTCATCCCTGCGGCAGCTACCTGCTGACCCACACACATATACCTTCCTTCAGTCCCTGTGTACCTTCATCTAGGGCTGTAATAGCAGTGCTAATAACATTGTATTATACTATACTGCACTTTACAGCTCTCAGCATGGTGCGTCAGCGCGCGCACTAGGCATGCAGATACCAGATGAAGGGCCCGTGGCTCCTTACCTGGAACCCCTATGCCCCCCGCATCCTTTAAAGTGCAGTATGTGCTTGTCTTGTGCATATTCTTTGCAGGAGCCATTGGAGGGGGCTTTGCATAGACCAAGGATACAACCCAACTCAGACAGGTTACACATCCCGGGGGAGGCGTATAGAAGAGAAGCGTGCAGAGTCAGAAGAAATTACTTACATAAAATGAAGGATACATACACGTTTCAAGTGTTGCATAGATCTATGTGTAGAGAATACTCATTGGAATACAGAATGTCCCTTAGTGAGCCGCATGCGAGGGCTTAAGGTAGGACAAGACCGAGAGAAGTGATAGACGAACGCTGATTGGAAGACAGCATAAAGGGTGGGTAAGAGGGTATGGGGTCCAAAGGGCGATGGAGAAGAAAAGGACCCCAGCTTTTGCATAAACACAAGGAGAAAAGGGGCTAGTCTGAAGTGAAAGTGGGTATTCCACATGCGAGGTGCAACGCTAAGAAAGCGCGTCTTCTCTTTCCCTGCTTTTGGATTTCAAGAATTAGTTAGTTCAATCTACGTGGGGTACAACGTACAAGCCAAGCTGGGCTTGTCAGAGTGAATTTTTGGGATGGATAGCTTTTTTATACGCTTTCCTCTCTAGCGGATGCAGAAGGTTTTCAATGTGATTCAGGCTTGGAGAAGGAGCCAGCAGATGTCTCTGAGGGTGTGGGTAATGACGAGATCACATTGGCTTTGTCCAGTAATGAGACATGCAGCCCTATCGGTGGATGGAATATTCCAAATGTTCGGTTTACAGTGCTCGCGTCAAAGAAGAGGGGCTTCTGTCAGATGAAAGACGGTAGAAAACTATGTGTGCCACAGCCCTTAATGCCTAACTTATGACTTTAGACAAAGATAAAAACAGAATGCAGATGAAAGTGGCTTGTCAGTGACAACTGTGGTAGCGCTCTAGTGGTTCCAAGGCGGAACCGGAAGTGAGATCAGAGGAAGTGGAAGGCGGCCATATTGTTTCCCTGGCGCCGACCGCTAGGAAAGCCAGCCCCGGCGCTCCTGAATAAAAGTACATGTACAAACTTATAACGGCGTTTGTACTTCTTTACAATGGCGACGAGTCGGGACGAGTAAAGAACCCGAACGCTCACGCGACCCCTGCGGTGCGCACGCATATCGCGTGAGGCAGAAAACGACCACGGAGCGCGGCAGAGGAGCCGGCAAGGCAGAAAAGAAGCGCGAAAAAAGCACCAGGACGACCACAAGCCAGAAAGGGGCCACACACCAACACCAGCACCCAGAACAGGCTACTGCACAAAGAAACAACATCAGAAGAGGGCAGAGAGCACAGCGAGGCGGCAGGAGACACCCACGAGGAGACAACAAGGTACCAAGCCCCATAGCACCACTGCAAGCCCTTGCTAGTGCCATAGAAACAGAGAAAAGAGGCGCACGCTGGCGGAGACTGCAGGCCCATCGAGTACAAAGGCAGGAGGCAGCTCGAGAGCAGCATCTCTCACCACAGAGGGTGGATTGGGAGAGGACAGCGAGGGGGAACACAGAGAAGACGAGGGAGGAGAGCAAGGCGCCCCAGGGAGTCCATCCAGGCAAACAGTCTCTGTACCAAAAGCCAAGAGGAACGTCCAAGCCATGGCGAGCCAGAGCACATCCCTCACCCAGCTAGTTCCATGTCTCACGAAGAGTGGAGAACCGGAAAGAAAATGGGAGGACTGGAAGAGGTACTTCCTTAACTATCTGGAGGCGCTAGAAGAGGAAGGCGATACACCCTTCACGAGTAAGAGGAAAAAGAAGATCCTGCTCCATAACTTAGGTCCAGAAGGGCTCAGGATCTATGACACTATCGTGAAAGGGGAAAGAGCCGCAGCGGATACGGAGGTGTTTAATCATGCTATCGAAGACTTAGACGCACATTACAGGCCTGTGGTGTGTGTCGCCATTGATAGATTCAACTTCTTTCAGAGGAAGCAGAAGAGCGGAGAGTCTGTTGACGAATACGTTGTAGCACTGAGGAAGTTGGCTATCACGTGCAAATTTGGAGGGCTGCATGATGACCTCATCAGGGACCAAATTATTATGCATACCTCTAGTGCCCACATACAGGAGAAGTTGTGGATGAATGGCGACGCTCCACTCAAAGAAATCTGGGCGATGGTCAAGAAAGCAGAGCTATCGAGAAGGTGTGCTCAAGCAGCGAAGAGAGACGCCCAGGAAGCACAAGCGGTGTGTAGAGTAATGGCGCCAAATAGAAACGACCGGTGGAGGCAAAATGAGACGAGAAAAACCCAAGGAGGAAATAGAGCTGAATCCTCCACCAAGTTACAGGCGGACAGCAAGTCACACAAAACAGGCAAAAACCAGTGTTACAGGTGTGGTAGCAGCACCCATCTGGGAAACGACAAGGCGTGCCCCGCCTTCAAGGCCAGGTGTTCCTACTGCAACATCTTTGGACACTACGAGAAGGTGTGTCGCAGGAAACCGAAGAATGCCGTAGTGCGATTGGTAGACCAAGATCAGAGAGACGATTCCAGTGACCAGGACGACAAAGGTGAAGAGGAGGAATTCCTGTACATTGATGTCCAAGTTCTGGAGATGGACGGTTCCAACACAGACAGGCCCCGACTCGACATGCACATAGGGGGCATACCCTTGGAGATGATCGCGGACAGCGGAGCACCCATCTCAATTGTTCAGAGGCAGGTATGGGAAGACAACTTTGCAGCGAGGATCAAAGAAACACTCCTACCCATGGATGTGAGACCGGTAACGTACACTGGACAAAAGATCCCCATGTTGGGCTACTGCCCACTCTTGTTTGAATTTAGAGGTCGCCACGCGCAATGCAAGCTGTACGTAGCGGAGAGAGGCCCGTCAGTGCTGAGTTGGAAGGACCAAGGAGCTTTGGGGATCCAGCTCAACCCTGGTGGCATAGAGAAAATCCTACTCATGGATATGGAGGTCAGGGAAGATGTGAAGCTGTGGAGGAAAACATATCCCAAAGTATTCAACGGGCAGATTGGCGAGCTGAGCAAGTACACGCACCTCATCAAACTGAAGGAAGGGGCAGTACCAGTAGTGCACAAAGTGAGGAACATTCCGTTCCGCAGCAGAGAGGCAGTACAAATAGAGCTGGACAGGTTGGAAAAGGAAGGAGTCATCAGGGCGATAGAGAGCGCGGAGTGGCTGTCTCCCCTGGTTGTAGCCCAAAAGCCCAACGGCAAGGTGCGTCTCTGCGTGGACTTAAGGGAGTTAAACAAAAACATTGTCATAGACAAATTCCCCTTGCCGCGCATCAGTGAGATGCTGGCAAAAACGAAGGACGTCACATGGTTTTCCACGGTGGACCTCTCGTCGGCCTATCATCAGGTTAAGCTTCATCCGTCGTGCACCCACCTCATGTCGTTCATCACACCATTCGGGTGCTATGAGTTCGTGAGGATGCCTTTCGGCCTAGCTTCCGCCGCGGCTGTGTTCCAGAAAATCATGCATAAACTCCTGAAAGACCTGAAGGATGTCCTCTTCTTTCAGGATGACATTCTGGTAATGGGGAAGTCGAGGCAAGATCACAATGTGAAACTTCACAAGGTGCTACAGAAACTACAAGACAGTGGATTGACTGCCGAGTGGACGAAATGCAATTTGGGAGTACAGTCGGTCACATACCTCGGCCATGAGGTGAGTGGACAAGGCATAACTCCGAAGAAAACGAACATGAGAGCCATCATGGAAGCGCCCACTCCGGAAAAGAAGGAAGATGTTCGGTCATTCCTAGGAATGGCCGAGTATTACAGCAAATTCATCCCTCATTTCGCAACAAAGACACACTACATACGACAACTGCTCAAGGAAAAGAACAGGTTTCAGTGGGGAAAAGAGGAGCAAGAAGAGTTCGACGCACTCAAGCATGAAATGGGTACAGCCATTCCCCTCAAGGGATTTGACCCCAAAGCTGAGTCTATTCTCACCACAGACGCCAGTGACCGAGGCCTAGGAGCGGTACTGATGCAGAGAGAGGAGTCAGGAGAGATGTCGACCGTCAGCTTCGCCTCCCGCTCGTTATCACCCAATGAGGAGAAGTTCAGTGTGGTGGAGAAAGAGATGCTGGCGGTGGTCTGGGCGGTGGAAAAATTCAGGCAATACTTGTGGGGTGCCAAGTTTCTCGTGAAAACCGATCACAAGCCTTTAGTTCGCGTCCTGACATCAAGCGGACATGACCACGCCACACCCAGGATCGCCAAGATGACCCTACGGCTATTGGATTTTGTCTATGAAGTCGAGCACATTCCAGGGCCACAGAACAAAGTGGCCGACTTCCTAAGTAGGGCAGCTGCCATGGAAGAGGCAAGGAATGAAGAAAGACAAGAGTGGGAAGGATACGTGGTAGCCACCATCCAGGACACTGAGGAGGTAATAGGCGCCCAGGACTGGGAAGAAGCCTACAGGGAAGACACAGACCTGGAGGCCGTAAAAGGATATGTCGTTCATGGCTGGCCAGAGAAGAGACACTTAAAGGAGGAGCTGAAGAGATACTGGGAGGTCCGAGAGGAACTGTCTTTGGCTGAAAACCCAATGTTCTTACTCCGAGGGGACAAAGTGGTACCGCCCAGGAACATTTTGGAACGGTTGATGTCCTTACTGCATGAAGGGCACCAGGGCATCACAAAAACGAAAGCCTTAGCCAGACAGGCATACTGGTGGCCTGCCATCGACGCGCAGGTAGAAAGACACGTGCGCTCTTGCGAGTCTTGCGCAAAATCGGACAAGGCTCAGAGCATGCTGAGGCCACCGCTGGGAAGATTTCCAATTCCAGAGGGCCCGTGGGAGATGTTGTCAGTGGACATAATGGGACCAGTCCTGAACAAGGAGGGCACTCAAAAGTACGTGGTGGTTGCCATTGATAGGTATTCCAAGTGGCCCGAGCTACAAGTCTTGGAACGAGTGGATACTGAGGCAGTGATAAAATTTTTGCGTACCACATTTGTCAGCGAAGGCATCCCGAGGATCATCACCTGCGACAATGGACCCCAGTTCACGTCAGAAAAGTGGACTGCCTTCACCAACAGGAACGGAATTGAAGTGAAACACACCCCGATCTACCACCCGGCGGGAAATGGCCAGGTGGAACGCTTTAATCGAGTGATTATGGGCACCATTCAGGCCGCCATTGAGGATGGTAAGGATTGGGAAATGGAGCTGGAGAAGATGATTTGGGCATACCGAATCACACCGGGTAGCACAGGCTACAGCCCCTTCAAGATCTTAAGAGGCAGGGAGGCCTTCACCAAAGACAATGCAGCATGGAGGAAGTTGATTGTCCAGAGTAAGTGGTCACCGGCGGTGGTCAGAAAAAATTTAGAGAGAGCCCAGGAAGTCTACACGGCACACTACAACAGAAGACAGAACACTCAAAGTACAGAACTAGACAAAGGTGATTGGGTGAGGGTGAAGCTAGCCATCATGAAGAAGAAAGGAGAGAGCAAGTTCTCACCTCCCCTCAAGGTGGTGGAGCCCTATGCTAGATCAGCTCTCCTGAGCGATGGTAAGATTTGGTCCATGGACAGAATGGCCAAATGCAGCAAGATACTGAAGTGGGAAGATGAGGCGGAAGAAGGAACAGAGAATGTCATAGAGGATGGAGAAAGTGTAGGTGGAGAAAGGCAAGGAGAGTATGTGAACAGAACGGAAGGACAAACAGCAGGTGAAGAAAGAGTGAGTAGAGAGACTACGGAAGGAAGGAGCAGAGGCGAAGAAGAGAGTGAGAAGATGGCAAAGGACGGGAAAGCGGAAGGTGCGAGAGAGAGAAAGGAACAAGAGACTACAGGAGGAGAGAGAACGAGTGAGAGAAGAGAAACTCGAGCAGGACGGAGAATTAAGGTACCGGAGAGATTCAAGGACTATGAGATGGACTGGAAGTAAGACTTTGGTAAATTTGTTTATTGTGCATAAAGGGGGGAGATGTGGTAGCGCTCTAGTGGTTCCAAGGCGGAACCGGAAGTGAGATCAGAGGAAGTGGAAGGCGGCCATATTGTTTCCCTGGCGCCGACCGCTAGGAAAGCCAGCCCCGGCGCTCCTGAATAAAAGTACATGTACAAACTTATAACGGCGTTTGTACTTCTTTACAACAACCTCTGTGCCAGGCTCTGAGCAAACTGGACATAGCAGAAAAGACAGCAAGGTGCAAATATGTTGCTAGGCTCAGTTGTCCCAAAAGCAACACTTTAAAATCCAAGATGGCGGCAGTATTCACTTTTCAGTCACACAGAAGGGGATGCAGACGCTGCTTTTGCTTTTAAGGGCAGTTGCTTGGCGGTCTCCCTTACGCTTCTTTCTTTGTGCCAACATGAACAGGAAATGACGGTGGCATTCAAAAGTACCCCTCTCCGATCCACCCTTTAATAGCCCTGCACTATCCGCGACTTCCTCTCTTCTAGGGGAAGTGGGGCAGAGGGGAGGGGGGCGCATCTCTCGTAGCAGCGATGGCAGCTCATTTCCTCCAGGTCGAGCACTCTGGCAGCTCCCAGAGACAAATCCTGCTTGTTAAGGCCTGAAACACATCTCGGCTGGTTAGGGAGCGAAAGGGCTTGTGAAATTGGGCCCAGGCATTATTGAAAGAAAATGGCGCTTTGAAATTGGACCCATACATTACTGAAAGAAAAAATTGGGTTGAAAACAAGGAATGGTATTCTCTGTGGGATACAAGACGGCGCGTCTCTAAAAAGGGGAATAAATATATCTGTCAGGACTCGCTTATAAAAAAGGAGCCTCGCTGGCTGCTTTCAAAGGGAGCGTGTCAGTTGAGAGAACATTTTCCAGTGTGTTCCAAGAGGCCATTTATTAAACCCGCACCTAAATTACTCCCTGCCACCGTGACTGGATGACAATGACTAGTGGGTAGTCTGAGAGAATATGGAAAACACCTGGAGCTCCAATGTTTTGGCTCACGTTTTGGAGTCATCATACTTGGTCAGTGCTCAGAACTGGGCCTTTTCCATGAACTCACCAATATGCACTTTCATGACATCATGACCTTTTTTGCGGTCTCAAAAGACAGCTATCTGTCACAGACAGGTCTGCAACCAATACTTTAACATAAAACTTACACTGGCTTTGGGGTCGTGACTGGATTGCTTTTCGATTCCAATTCTCTACTCCTGATTGAACGGTGTGTCCTCCTTATCCTCGAGTGTGCACACCATCAGTCATTACAGTTATAAACTGCTTTTTGCTCTGTTAAGTGTGTACTTCCACTGTTGACATCAGGAATTATTTTTCTTTCTTGGATTTTTCTGTGGAATTTCAGCTTAAGCACTCGATTAGAGTCCATGATGCACTGCTCCTTCCTCTCCCTCCCTCTTCCCCATTATTCTCTCACCTCCTGCCGCCTTAGTAAACCCAATATCTTCCCATCAGCACACACCCCTTCCTATCGGGAAACTTTGTTTACAACGCGGTGGTTACATCGCGATGCCATTACATTGCGGTTTTTAGAACGCAAGTCGTTACAACGACTTGCGCTGGATGGCGCTCTAGGACAAGGAATAGTATAATTTACTATCCAACACCTTCCCTACTGTTTGTAGACTGGAGTTGGAATAGTAAATTATACTACTCCTAAGTCCAGCGCCCTCCAACGCAAGTCGTTGTAACGACTTGCGTTGTAAAAACCGCAATGTAATGGCATGCGATATATTAGCATGCGTTGTAATGTCATACAACCCTTCCTATCACTCCCTCTCACTGTCCCCCTGCTCTATGGGCGTAACACAGGCCCCTGCAATACAGGGGGGTCAACCCTCCAGGAAGCCCCTAACCATTCCAGAGGGACGCCATTTAACCCAAGACCAATGAAAATCTGTGACATAAGGAAGTTTTGTGGGCCCCTCATCAAATTCTGCAGGCGGGCCCCATAATTTTTGCGCTACGCCACTGCCCTGCTTCCCTCTTATATTGTCAACACCAAACACTGTAGCTGCTCTGTAGCTCTCTCGCCCACCTCCTCCGCGTCTCTGTCCCCCGCCAATCCCTTGCCAACTGCCCTATTTGCTGCCTGCCACCCTCTGCTGCCACTGTTGGCTTTTCTAATGTCTGCAGGTTTTTAGTGCAAACCTTGGAAAAGCCTGTTATTCAGTTCTGAGATGCCCATGACGTTGCCACTAACGACAATCTGACACCCATTTTCGCAGTATACAAAATAGGATGGCTGCTTGTTACTATTGACTATGCCTAGGCTGGTGTTACTGTTCTAGTAGCACTGGCATAGCTAATACCAGCAACAAACAAGCATTGGCAAGGTGATTCTGATTAGGTATGCCAATGCTTGTTTGCTACTGGATTTATATGGACCCCTATGCACAGTGATAACAACAACAAGAATAGGAACGAAAATATTATATAGGGGACAGAATATATATTAATATTGGATCTCACAACAGATTGTTTCCTCTTTGTGCTCTAAAAGAGTTTTTATGTGTTTAGCCGGCATCTGGTCACTTGCCATCTTTTTTTGCCGCAAAAATGCATGGCGCTGAAGGAGCCAAAGGTGAACCACCTTTCACCCTCTTACTCCTCTAATAATCAATGGAGTCAAAGCAAGTCACGAGGGAGGCACCTTTTGCCACTTTCCTCCTACGGAAATCAATGCAGTGCAATTTGAGCCACAGGAGAATCCCATTTCATCACATTCTCCAACAGTAATCAATGAACTCCAGTCAACGATGAATGATAAGCTCTCCCACTTTCAAATCAAGCCTCCCCTTTCCACAGGAAGAACTTCAATTACTGTCAAGCATCATGTACTCGGCCACTCTGGTATATGGAAGCCTGTTGGCTAGGAAGGCATTTTCCAGTGAAGCTTTCTCCAGCGTAAGTCGCACAACACATCTATTCCATATTTCATTGACCCCTGTCTATGCAAATGATTCCCAGTATTTTACTGAAACTGTCAATATTTTTCTAGAAAGTCTTGTTAAAAAATTGAAAAAGTGGCGAAAATCATTATTTTTCATCTTGTAATTTTGTGGGTGCATTATAGACATACATTTTCAAAATCTAGTATTACATAGAAGATCTCTTTGTAGATCTATGAATTGAAAGGAATGGAGAAACAGGCATCACCTGAGGAAAATAACAGAAATGGAAGTACATAAGTAGAGCCCACACTCAGAGCTCTGTACTTCTCTTGCGTTGTGGACACCAGACATTAGCTAACGTTATGTTGCGTGTTGTGTGTGTGTGCATGTCTCTATGTGTGTTTGTGTTTTTTGGTTTGGGATGTACCAAAAGAAAACACAAGAGGGCAGGGTAGGAATACCCTGAGGCCTGGTGAGGGGGACCTGCAGGTATCCCGCCTGGGGCCCAAACATTTAAAAAAAGAAAATTTGCCAAAAATTCGTGGAGGATCCTTAGATCTGTGGTAAAATGTAAAAAGAAAAATAATACTGTTTCCCATGCTTAGTTTTCTTTGCCGCGCCGGTGGGCCAGGTCCTGGGGGATTAATAAATCACGCCCCGCATGCACTGCTATTTACCCCAAATATTAAATCACTCATGACATCTTCTATGACATCATTGATAATATCACTGCAACATTTGTTGTAAAGTGATTGATGAGGAAACAGTGCATGGCGGGGGCATGAGTTATAGTTATCTGAGTTATAATTACTTGAGATAACTCCAGCTATAACTGCTGAATTTCTAGGATTTTGTGTGTGTAAAATCTGAACCTAACAATAATGTCCCTATAACCATTAGGTTTTTAGTGAATTTATACGTTTTTTAAAATTATATTTCCTAATTATAATGTCCATGTAACTTTTGTTTTTTTAGTGTGAATATATATACAGAATCACACAAACACCACCATTTTCACATTTGACTTGCACTTACGTGTTACAATATGACTGTCTTATCTATTATACCATGTTATGCTCCAGGTCATGCATTTAACAACAATTACTGCATTTGAGGAGTTGTAGTCATGGTTTACCCAAGTGAAAACATTTTGTTAACGTTCTAAATGGTGGTTGCTTTCATAAAGAGAAAGTAAATTGGAAATTTGGAGTCCCTGTTGGCATAGAGTCATCTTGTAATCTCAATTCATTCTAGAATTATCTCATCATCTTATCTCACTCCTATCGAAGAACATTTTTGAAGTGGAAGTTAAATTAGGAACAAGTTCTAGTAAAGCCAATAGATCTGGTTTTATCTGATACACACATATACAAATGCCCTTTGTATGCATGGCATACACAAATTCTGTTTAGAACAATAAAGCCAGATCTATTGGCCTTGCCGATGATGTGGAAAATGTGGCAAAAAAGGACTGATTAATGTATAGAATGCTTACAAGCAATAAATAATTAAACCAAGCATACTTTTCAATTGTGAAATGATCCCTTATGCATTCCAACTGAAGCAATTCCTAAAGGTTGGAATCACACACAAAACGGCCAGTGGCAAAAGGTGAGAGATTTATAGTTCTCTAGGTGGAACTAAATCCCAGTCTATGTACATTTTAAACAAGTATTAACAATAGGTCAGATATACTGTGCTCTCAAGTCAGATCTAAATATAAAGGAACCCTGGATGCTGGTAGCTGAGGCTGGTATGTATGTAGTACACTTTCCATCCATTGAAAGCTAAGTCAGGAGAGGAGGAGGACAGTGGGCAAAAGGGTTGTCGATCACCTAATATATCATCACAGAGTAGAACATTTTATGTCCCTGAGGCTCAGATCAGAAGGCTAGTAGAATAGCTCTTTGAGTCACTATGTGGTCCTAGGTTCAAGATGAACTTGGAGGTCCAGTTCTTCTTTCCCAGGCAAGAAGGCAGCAGGCAACCCGTTAACACATCAGGACAGCAGTTCATATAGAGCAGCAGTCCAGCAGAGTGGCTGTCCAGGTAGCAGCACAACAGCCCGTCTCCCTGGCAGAGTATCCACAGGTCCAGAAGTGTACTGAAGAGTTGGTATCTGAGGTCCTTCCTTTACATACAGGTATGCCTTTGAAGTGAGAGACGGTTCTAGAGACATGCCTATGAAGTGAAGAGATGCCCTACCTTCTTGGCCCCGGCTTCAGTCGAGTTACAGGGGGTATGATGCAGCTCTTTATGTGGAGGCAGGACACAGCCTATTCAGGTGTAAGTGAGGCTGGGCCCAGCTACCCCCACCCATCCTGCCAGTGATGGCACACCCAGTCACACCTAAGCTCCCATTGAGTGTGGCTGTCTATGATAAATACACAAAGCTCAACTGCCAACTGCACTCAGCCATGTGACCAGGGGCAGGTTGCAGGCAGCAAGGGGCTAAGGCAATAAAATGCCAAATTTCTAAATGTGGCATTTTTGGAATAGTAATTTAAAATTTGATGTCACCATAAGCTAGGTTATTTAATTAGGATTTGGAGACACCAAACATGAACTGGTTATCCCTTCCAACTTGGAAATTACACTTATAAAATGTAGTAAGGCAACTCCAATGTTATCCTGTGGGAGTGATAGGCCCTGCAGTGTTGAAAAACAAAGTTAAGAGCCTTTCACTTCCAGGACATGTTAAACTTAAAAGTACAAGCCCTGAGTTTTAAATACATTGCACCCTGCCATCAGGGCTGTCAAGAGCATACCCTAGGGGTGTATTAAAAAAGAAATATTATGCCTGGCGTAAGGTTTACCGTGCCAGGTTGAAATGACAGTTTAAAACTTCACACACAGGCTCTGCAATGTATATTGACACTAGCTCATCAAAAGTAGGCTATGATTCAGCAACTAATTTAAACAAAAAGCCATGTTTTGAGTGTCTTTCTGAATGCTAATAAACTAGACATGGTTCTGATATTGGGTGACGGTTCATTCCAGAGTCTGGCAGTGCAAAGCACAACACTTTTACTTCCCTAGTTGATCCTCTTAATCCTGGGAATAGTAAGATTGATTGCTCTGGACAGCACAGACATCTGGATGGCTCGTATCTTTTCAAACTATACCTAAAGTAGTTTCCCCACCTCCATGCACTGTAAGCAATGCAAAGATCCTTGAAGTTGGTTCATTGTCTGATAGGGAGTGGCAGGCCTGAGCCATGTTTAAAGGGCTACACAAGTGGGAGGCACAATCAGTGCTGCAGACCCACAAGTAGTATATAATTTACAGGCCCTGGGCACATGTATTGCCTCTTTACTAGGGACTTACAATTCAATTAAGTATGCCAATTGGCTATAAGCCAAGGTTAGCATGTTTTAGGGAATGAGCACAAGCAGTTTAGCACTGGCTAGCAGTGCTAAAGTGTGTAGAGTCCTAAGACCAGCAAAAATGAAGTCAGCAAAAACAGGCCATCTGAAGACAAAAAGTTAGAAGACAACCAAGCCAAGGATGCCAGTTCTAACAACCAGTACTACAATCTAAAATCTGAGACAGCAGAAGTAATAATATCAATAACGATTTGGCAGGAGAGATGTCAGAGTGGCTCCACAAGATTCATGAAATAACAACAACTACATTAAGTGCTCTTTGATACTATGGGACCAAGATCAGCAATACTAATCAATCAAATATCTGCTTTAAATATATTTCGGATAGTAATCATTTTATAAACAAACATCAGTTGCCCGTTTCCAAAAATTAACAGATTTTCCTATCAACCTTTTCTTTTTGGTAAAATGGTCTGTACATGTTTACTAAATACATGTTTAGCCTCTGAATATCAAATTGCCATTTTTATTGCATAGTCACATATGCTGCTGCCACACCTGGACATATTCGGACTTCCATACCCATTTATCATTAATGTTAAAGGGATATCCACTACCATCATGCCAGGGATAGGCAGTTAGCATATGAATGCCTTCAATATGTCAAAGGTGGGCATCATTAAGCTTAAATAACCACAAGTATTTCAAGAATGTTTATAAGTCAAGAAAGGGAACCCATTAGGTCAGGGTTACCTTTATGGCAAGAGTGGTCACCGCCATTCAGGAGTTAGCCACACTATTGCTATGATGTACATAGAGCTTCAGTTATGTCAATAATGCACACAATACTTCAAGATAAGCATAATTTGGCTAAGGATGTCAAGAATGTTCAAAGTATCTAAAGACCGGACATCATTATGCCACACCAAACATTATACTACAGATAGCCACAGTTGCGCTGCAAATGCTCACAATATGTCAAACATGGGCGACCTTTTGGACACGCCCACAGCTATGAAAAGATTAAGCCCAAATGCGCAGAATGTGACATTATGCCATGGATGTACTTTATTAGGGTACATCCCCGTATTACAAATACACACCAGCGCGGGGAGCACTCCTTTGTACAAACACACACACAAGTATCACTGACACTTGGTCACACATATCCATTTGCTGAAACACACACACAATCACTCTCACATATTTAATAACAAGCACACATATACTCAGGGACACAGGTACAGACAGGCGCATTACCACCACACTCAGCCCAGCATTTCCAATTAGACCACACAGTACCCGTGGGTGGGGGGGCAGGCGCAGGGAGGGAGAGGTAATAATAAAAAAAAATGTAAACCTACCATTCTGCCAGCCCGGGGGCTGCATCTTCACTGCTCCTGCTCTCCTGCTTCCGACAGGAACAGAAAGCAGGCAGCCTACCTCCCCTCCCCTAAGCCAATCACAACACTCCAGTGGAGCGTTGTGATTGGTCGGGGCGTCACCCAGCCAGGGGCTGTAAGGGATGGCATGTTCTCCATGTAGGCTGCAATGAAGTCTGCATGGAGAAGTATGGAATGCGAATGATTGGGGCCACCGAAACAGCCTGTGCACTCAGGAGTGGGCAAACCACTCCTGCCCTGCTTGGGCACCTCTGCCCACCCGCAATGCGCACAGAAACATAAAATAGAAATAACCAAAAGTTATTACCATTTTATGTTTGGCTTTCTCACACTGCGAGAAAGACAACGCTCTTCTGTCCTGGTGGAGGAGCCGCCCCTGAGACCACAGCCCTATGGTGCTGAGGTTTGGCTCTCCTTAGCATTCCCCGGCTACGCAATGGACTCAAGAGGGGTGAGATCCTAAATAGGGATGGATCTCACTTTTTCAAACACTTCTCTGGCACGATACTCCTGTTCCTTCGGTCTTATCGTTGTGGCCGAAGTCAGCATAGTTCACACTGTTTTGACACCAGAGGGACAACTGACTAGTTCTGATTCCATAAAACCATTACCTTTTGGGTTCTTCTCTGTTGTTTTCAATGGACATCAATTCATTAATAGTCTTGTTAGTCCCTCCTTAGTACCGCCTTGTCTTCATTCGAAACCTCCCATGAGGACTGTCCCTTTTACTTCGTTGGTGCATGGTGAGTCTTTTTTGGTCTGTAAGCTCTATTTTCCCTAATGAGTTTCACCTACTGCAGGCACACAATGCTTTCCTACAACATTCAGTGCGCCATTGAGTGCTTCCACTTTCTAAGCAGCCCGGGACAATGGCGGCCGCTTCTTTGAATGTGTCTCGCATTTACATGAGTTTGTGCTATTCGCATTGTACATGACAATGTCTTTTATTTATGTGTTAATTATCAAAACATAAATAAAATGCATTGTCATTCACAATGGCAATAGCTTAAACTCTCGCAAATGCAAGACCTATTGCATTGCAAATTCTTGTTTGTCATTCTCAAACGCACACCTGTTTTTGAGAGTCAGTTAGAGAAATGTCATCACATTTTCAAAGCACCATAATGATAACAGGCATTGTGCATTGCATGGCCACCACTATTGACATCACCTACAGGAAAGAGAGAGATGTTCCCCATGCCTCCAAATTCATGTCCTGCACAGATGTGTGACTGTTGCAAAATAACATTTACTAAACTTTAAGAGAAATCAATCTCAAATCCAAAACAGCGTTCTGTCTTCTAGTGGCCTCATTAAGGTTGTGCAAAATACCATTTCTGCTGGTGAAACTATGAAGTTGCCAACGTGGCAACTTCATGAAGTTGCAAAGTTTTTTAACTTTACATTTGTGCTTATGGCTGCCATTTCCCACAAAAAGTTCATGCGGGGGATTTTTTTGCACACTCATTTTTCAGGGCTGAATTTTCTGAAATAAAGTAGGGTGTACTTTTTTTTTCTCCAGAGAAACCTACTTTTAGTGGGTTTTATCTGCTTTTTTTTTAACAACGTCAACTTATTGAAGATCTTGAAATTAGAAATAATGGCGTAAGAGGGGTCTCCAACCTTTTCTGTGCTGAGAGCTACTTATGTTCAATGAAACACATTGAGAGCTACTAATATTATTAGTGTTGTATAATTTAAATTTTGTTATATGCATATGAATTCAACCAAGCAAAACCTTTCTAATTTAATAAGCTGGAGATCTACAGTAGCTCACGAGCTACTGGTTGGAGACCCACCTTGCATCCATGAAAACCACAAAGCCTGAGAAACTCGGGAGCGCAGGTGATGGCCAGCAGGTACCATTCTCTTGGTAAGACCACTCTCTGGGACATGGGGAAGACAATGAAAAGAGGTTATCACCAGAGGATGGCATAGAGCAAACAAAAGCTGATGACGAAGAAGAAAAATGGCCCAGTGCCCAGAAAGAACAGTTATCTAGGTGTGCTTTCTGTGAAAACACACAGTCTGGATTTTTTGGGACATCCAGAGCTAGCCACAGTGAACTGGGATCAGAATAATGGGAAGGAGTTCTTTTAAAGGACCCATTATGGAGTATAACAAATTATATTTTTGGATAAAACCCATTTCTCAATGCATTTATTCACCAAGTATGGACAATATTCTGCATTGAGAAAAATATATTTATGGACTCTCGCATTCTGGCATGAAAATGGACATTCAAGGCAAGAGGCAGGGAATAGCCAGGCAGTGGATCCTGTGGTTCTGAAAATCTGGATTCATATAATAGTACTGGACTCGAGAATAAAAACGTCGTCGAAATAGGACGAATTTGGTATCAAAAGACCGAGAATGACGAGTACATCATGTACATGTATTTTCGGCGTATTCGAGCGACGGTTCCACCTCGAAATCATCATTTACATTCTGAACCCTTAGCTACATGTTGCCCTTTACATAGGCCTTAATCCAGTTGAATTTGATTCCACAAGGACACATACTCCTTAAATCGACTTCTCCCTGACCCCAGTACAAGTTAGAACCATTGCCCCAGGCCGAACTCGTTAGGTCAGTTCCCTCCCAGTGGCCGAGCAAGATAGCATCTAGGCTCAACCAGCCATAAAACCATTCGAGCACGCACACCTGCCATATCTCGCTCACATCTTTTCTCCACTCCTTTTCTTTACTTGCTTTATGATGGGGAGGTGACCATTTTTATTGGGGTCCAGCGATATCTGATGAAATGTTGGGCCTTGCCGGATGATTTGTTATGGGCAGCACGACATGAAATATGTACATGTCATCATGACTCTGCTTTTCTTTTGTAACCAGTAACTATAAATGAAATACCACGAATTCAAGGAATGTTTTGCCCAAGGCTGAAAATCATGTATAAAGAGAGAAGCCTGACTTCGTGAAAGTGTGCAGTCTCCTGAGAACATACCCGTATTGTACTTCTAGGACCCTGTTACCTTGGTTGCAGCCAATAAACTAATCTTTGACTTCACCTCGAAGACTCTGAGTTTCTGTAGGTCTGACTCAGGAGAACCCGAGGTCTCTGGGTGTTGATTCCCTGACACCGCTGGGTTACCGGTTCTGTGCCGGTTCTTAAAAACCCAGTACCTCAATCCACCTTGATAAATGTGTGACTACAGGAGGCCGCTCCCTCTAACTCGCTCATTCAAGTGAATCACTCAATGGAACTCGGTTACTGAGAGTGTGAATTTGAAAAACCCTAACTTGAAAGGAAAAAAGACCCAGAAAACCCTAAATTAGGATCAGAGGGTGTTGTGTTTTGGGAACTTGAAGGTCCTGATGAATGCCGAATTGGCAGAAACATGTTGACACCTCTGCAGTTCGGAGGGGTGAAGTGATCCTAATCTTCATCTATCACCACCGTACTACACGTTTTTTTAACCCTGGCCGGGTGGTCCAAGAATAAAATTGGAAACAGGGACACATCAGAGCTAGTTTTAACCTTCACTGACTGCACTTCTCCTTGGTGATCCTAAAACTCTATGTTTGTATTGTCTCCCCTTCCCTTATGCTCCACCCTGGGCATTGGTCTGTGCAAGGGTGTCAGTTAGCAAGCCTGATGATGAAGGATGTCACAAATCTGTGAGTGAGGGCAGTTTTTACCCACTGAGCATGTGCCACCACCGTAAGACACAATTCTACCTCCTTTTGTGTGTTATATATGAAAAGTGAAAGCACACAAAGTCCACCCACTGCAGTTAAGCAACCACTCTCCGATTTCTTTGGTGGGATTTGATGGGCTCCTGATCCAGACTTTGTATTGGAAATAGCCAGGGCTGGATCACTTAGGCAGTGATGACTTAACACACTCCCTTGGCAGAGAAGGTTCTCATCACCAGTATATGATTTCATGTTCTACTTACAGCCTCGGCATTGAGAAGAAGCGACCGTGGGCCTTCCTATCTGCCATTAAAAACAGCCACAGGAAAACACTGTTGTCCTCTTCCTGAAAAATGCATGCCTCTATCTCAGCTACAAAGTCCCCACTAAAGGCTGGTGGACTATGCTAGAGCTGACAGTATTGCTGCTGAACACGTGATGCATGCTGTGGTTAACTTAAAAGTACAGATATGGCATCAAACAACTCAGCAAGTGGAAGGAATACTGTCAAACTCAGTTCAATTTAAACACACCAATTGAGGGAACCGATGATTTCTTGAAGTCATATGCTCAGCAAATAATAAGAGAAATGAAAGACAGCACGAAGAGCAGGGAAGCTTTGATGATTTTGAATTGCATGCACTCCTCTTTATTTCAGAGGGCTTCTGTGAGATCTGACAGCTGCTGTCAATGATTTAAGGACCGGAAGACTGATACTTTGTTGTTGTTTTCGCCTCCGCTGCCATCTGGGCAACTGTAATTGCCAACAGAGGCGCCTACGAAACTGTCAGACTTTTTTCTCTGAAGAGACGCCATTCATAAGTCGGGAAGGTGGAACATTCCTCGACTGCTCAATATGAGGGTTGAATGCTCCATTGGAAAGCGCAAGGATGAGTGTAAACTTTAACTGGAAATTCATGAATGCGCAGGGCAACTGAATTATTGAAATATTTTCCTGTGGGCAGTGCACCTCCTCCCAGTACAAAAGCAAAAACAACTCCTAAACCCCCACCCTACAGTACACGACACAGCAAACCTGCGCATCAACACCTACTCGCATACATGGTTCTCTACACACAATCACTCAGCAAACACACAACCGAAATATGGAAACTACTGAGTAGCGACATACCCAACATCTTTTTCATCACAGAGACCTGGCTCAACCCCTCATTGGCTCCAGACATCGGCACAACAATCCCAGCGGGATACAAGATTCATCTACAGGACCGCCTTCACAAACCAGGAGGAGGACTTGTAATCATCTAAAATAATCCATCAAATGCACAACATCCACAGAGAACACCATACCATTCATGGAACACCTGCACTTCCAGCTGCCAATCTCTGAAAACTTCACCCTGAACAGAACCCTCACCTACCAACCACCCGGACCCAGAGCCACGTTTACCAACCTCATAATCAACTTTGTCTCCTCACTCACCATCGCCTGCAGAGCCTACATTCTCCTAGATGACCTCAACTTTCACCGGTAAGACCAATAGGAGCCCTGCTCCACAGCACTCCTCGAAAGCTTGAGCACTATCGGACTCACCCAGCTTGTCCCAGAACCAACACAGCTCCACAGCACACACACTGGACTTCATCTTCACCACATGCGACAGCATGAAATACAACTCCACCACTCACATGGAATAACCAATTCATCATCCACTTCCAAATCAACACACCTCAAGTCAACAGCCCACCTAGGTTCCGCATTCCAAGCAACAGCTGGGGCAAAATCACCAAAGACTGGCTCAGCGCCCTCAGCACAGATCAACCCAGCCCCACAGACAACCTCAACAAGGTTATTAACAACTTCAACAACTGGATCAAGAGCTGCGCGGACTCCATCGGACTCAACAAGTATAGTAGATCTAACAAGCAGACCAGCTGGTACACAGAAGATCTCCACAACACTAAACAACACTAAAAACAGCTAGAAAGGAAATGGAGGGCCAACCACGACACCACAGACAGAACTACCTACAAGGGTGCACTCAGACGCTATCACCAGCAAGTAAAAGACACAAAGAAAAACGCACTAATGAACTGCATCGAAGGAAGCTCAAAGAGCTGCAAGGAGATTTTCTCCATCATTAAGGATTTCACACCGCCCTTAGCCACTGTCAACAACATTGTTGCCTCCCAACAACTCTGTGGCAACCTATCCAACTTCTTCCACAGCAAAAGCGCATACATCTACAGCAACATTGTATGCCAACCCCACCAAACCCCAGCGAACGCGTTGCTAACCTACCCACCACCAACCAAGATGGCCATTTGACAGAAAGGACAACACTCACCAGAAATGACACAGTGGCAATCATGTGGATCATCCACTCAGGGGCCCCATCATACCCATGCCCCCATTACATCTACAACCTAGGAACATCGCCAATAAGCAACCCACTGACCCATGTGATCAAAACTTCCATCCTGTCTGCCACTTTTCTGGATGCATGGAAACCTGTAGAAATCAACGCCTTCCTCATGAAGCCTACAGCTGACCCGAATCAACTGAGCACTTCCAACCCATCTCCCTGCAGCAAAAGTAATTGAGATGGCCATCAACAAGCAACCCACAAGCCACCTCTAGCTTTACCATCTTCTAGACAACACTCAATAAGGATTCAGAAAGAGCCACAGCACCAAATCAGCACTCATTGTAGCCATTGGTAACATTCGAATCATCCTCGACCAAGGAGAAATAGTGGCCCTCATCCTGGTCCACCTCTCCACAGCCTTCGACATTGTCTTCCATAACAGTCTCATCAGAAGACTCCTCGAGATTGGCATTCAAGCATCTGCTCTCAAATGGATCTGTTCCTTCCTCACGGGAATTACTCAAAAAGTCAGGGTGTCACCCTTCACAACAGAGACCAAGAGATTAATTTGTGAGTCCCACAGGGAGTGTCCCTCAGCCCCACCCTTTTCAATATATACATGGCACCACTCGCCAACATGATCTGATCACAAGACATCACTGTCATCCCCTATGCCAATGGCACCCAACTCATCCACTCCCTGGTGAATAAGACAATCACCAGCAGGACCAACTTCCCCAACTACTTGACCCTGTTAGCAGCTGGATGCAAACCAACTGCCTGCAGCTCAACTCCGACAAGACATAAGTACTGATCTTTGGCAACAAGACCACCAAATGAGCTAGGACAAACACCCACACCCACATGCAATGCAAGAAATCTAAAGATCATCCTAGACAACAAGTTCAACATGATGTCTCAAGTGAACGCAGCGAGCATCTCCTGCATCCACATACTACGCATGATACAAAAGATCTTTAAATGGTTGTCTCAGAACACCAGAACGCAAGTACTCATTACCAGCAGACTGGACTACGCCAACACTTTCTATGCCTGAATCATCAAACAACTCCAACACAGACTCCAACCATCCAGACCACCACTGCAAGACTCATACTTGACCTCCCACACCACACCCCCGTGACATTACACCTCGAGAGGCTTCACTGGCTCCCTATTCACAAGCATAGCCAATTCAAACTTCTCACACACACATATATGCACACATACAAAGCTATACACAAACCAGAACCAGAATACCTGAAACAGCTGCATACACTGTAACCACCCCAGCAGACACCTACACTCTAACTCACTCTCACTGCCACACATTCCCCGCATCCACAAAAGCAAAACTGGAAGCCGCTCATTCTCTTACATTGCACCCAAGACATGGAACAAATTCCTTCAACACTTCAGAGCCTCCTCCCCACTTCTTGAGTTTCATAAGAAGCTGTGAACATGGCTCTTCGTATAAGCCTCCTGGGGACCTTTATCTACACACCTGCCCAAGTGCCTGGATACCTTCTTAGGTGATTAGTGCTATCTACAAATCAACGTAACACACAATAACATAACATAGCACCTCAGAGAACCAGCATTCCAAGGCAGATTCCTTGAGGACATAGGAGGAAAGGAGCAAGTCATATCTGTTCATTGACTAAGGAGCCACCAAGGGTAACATCTACTGACAGTTCCAGCCTGGAAGAGATGCGGAACATCAGTTTTGTCACAGAGACGGCAAGAAGTTCAAATATAAAATTTGTAGATGTTAAGCCCTTCAACAGTGGGAAAATGGTGTCTGGGACACTTCACATAAACCTCTCTAGGAACTTAATAAACTGTAACAAAAACGATATCATATTTAAAAAGTAATACGACCACTGGCCTCAATATAAGATCTGAAAGCGTAACAGTTTAATCAAACTTTCTACATATGTATTTAATTTTTTTTCGCACCGCACTTATCTTGTAACCAGTGCACACAAGCAATACACCTGCACATGTGATAAAATGAAGCATTCCCTCCAGAGACATGCCTTGAAGATGGTAGTCCTCTAAGGGATGAATTGAGCCTGAACTTTATGGAGAACGGCCATGACTCTGCTCACAGCACTGTCCATCCCACTCTCATATCGGATAATAAACATAGTGACTGTGCAAGTACCACATTCCAGATCCAAAAAACATTCTTACCCTTACAGATCACCTGGTTCTCGGGCTCATATCCAGCCTTGCAGGTGCAGCGGCCAATGGGCACCATCCATTCTCCATCCCCGTTACAGTAAAGCTTGATAGGGGCATCCACCTCCTCAGCATTTGGGATACAGATGCCCCTCGAAATAACTAGTGAGGTGCTCTCTGCCCCAGTCATTGTCTCAGGGAAGACGGCAAAGTTTTGCACGACACTAGGACACTTCTTAAAGAAGACACGCACTGAGAGTAGGGACATGCACGCCCCATAGTCTTGAAAGGCCAAGTAGAAGCCAGTTCGCGTGAGAGGTCCAAAGCTCCTCACCTCTGTGTTGACTTTCATCAGCCTCCCACCAAAGTCCACCTGCGAAAAGCTTTCATCAGCCGCAATGGTGTCCACCTTGAGGTAGGGTGCCTCTGTCCAGAAGGCAGATTTCTTGGTGGCGATGATAGCATCAGTCTCATAGTAGTAGAGATTGAAGGTCTCCTTGCAGGAGCCAGGGACATTAGGAAGGCTGCTACAATCTCTCACGGTGAAGCGCATCTCCACATAGATGCGGTTGGCTGCGCGCCGGTCTATGAATGTGGTGAGGAGCCAGTTGTTTTGGTTGGGTTCAAAGACGTTGCACACCTGATAGGTACGGATGGTGTTGAGGTTTTCATCATATCCGCTCACCTCCTCCCACTGCAAAAGGAAGAAAGAAAAGTCACTGGTTGTATGCACTTGGAAAAGATTTAATGTCTAAAAGAATGAATGATAAATTATCGTTAATATATTCCAGTAATGTGGTGAACACAAAAGATGTTACTAGAACACAAACCAATATATTCCACCTATTTCTTGCGGACATTTAGACGCGGTAGTGCTAGAACAAGTTTCCGTCTCACAGGCAGATCATGACAGTTCCTAAAGTTGTGAAAGATTCACTCTGATAAAAGTGAATATGGGACTTGATAGCAATAGAATACGCATAACACACGCATGCAGTAGAATCCCATTGCCCTCTATGACTGGGACTAAAGATAGAGAGCTTGTGTGGTGCAAGCTGTGGTCACAAAGAGAAAGAGCAAGTAGAACCCATCAACAAAGCAAGCTTCCTCAACATACACACAGCAGGTACAGCAGCAAAAAAATTACTAAAAGACACCACTGGGAAAACGTTAAGGTGTCATGTGAGAGACTACCGCTCTTACAATCCCTAAAAAAGCTGTTTTTTAGACTACAATTTGAACGCATAAGGAGAGCTGGCTTCCTTCACACTGCTGATGTTGGGTTGAATCTGCCAGGTTATTAATCGGCACTGTTTCAACTAGCAGAAAGCAAGTACAGCAAACCTTCAACCAGCAAATTTCCATCACCCTAAGAAAGCAGGGAGAGTCCATCACCTAACCTTGACTCATCACACACAGCAGAGGGAGAGCCCATCAACAATCCCTCAAGCACAGACAGCAAATGGATTCTATTGGAAGAGCAAGCATTTGTACATCAAAGACATCAGGTGGAGTCTACCAACACAACACCTCACGTGCCACTCAAATTATTTTAACTCTTCAGCAAACTAAGCTTCTCTTACCCCCAGAGAAAGAGACCGTCCGCAGAGCAAGATGCATACACAAAAGAGAACGACCTAAAGCTACCCGCTGGAGGAGCAAACTTCCCTTGCATAATGGAGGTCCTGGGGGGGCGGCCGACCAAAGGGAGGCCTGCCCCGCCCGGGGGAATTTGGGGCCGGGGAAAGGGGGGGGTGGAGCTGGCGCCGCCCGGGGACGGGTTTTAGGTGTTCTAGTAGCTTTTGGGCTGGGGGCGGGGCTTGGTTGGGCTCCTTTTGGGCTGGGTTTTGTTAGCCGGCCGGGCACGCGGCAGAGACACCATTTTAAGAGTGGTGTCTCGGCCGGCGGGCGGGGGTGGCGGATGGACAATTTTTCGGATGGACAATTTTTTCTCAAATCACCCATTGTCACGAACGGCACGAGTGGATAGCCTGCGGAAGGATGGACTTGCTGATTGTGTGGAGATACAATGGGACGTTGGCCGAGGCAGGAGGTATGCTGGACACATCGCTGGATGTAGGTGGAGCTCGGGAGAGCAGCATGCGGCTCCACGCGGCCGAGCGGATGGGCCGGCTCTGCCTGGTGCGGGCGGTCGAGCTCCCACGTGGGACTAGGTGAGTCCCAGCTGCCCCTACCCGAAGGGTCCCTACGGCCGCCGGGGTTTTCGTTTTGGGGCAGGGGAGTAGAGACGCTTGTTCTGGTGCCTGAGTGTCTAGCTGCACGCTTGTCACTTTTTCTTCTTGGGCACTTTTTACTACCTCCTGTAATTTTGGTTGCTCAAACATTTTACTACCTCGTGTATTTTGTTTGCTCACAATTGTCGCTGTTCTCTTTACTACCTCATGGACTTTTGGTTGCTCACAATATTTACTGCCTCATGTATTTTGTTTGCTCACAATTGTCACTATTACCTTATGTGACGTGACGTATGCTGTGTAATATGTTCTTTTGTAATGTTTCTCATTATGTTTCAATTCTGTTCCTGTTGTGAGGGAGTAGAGACGCTTGTTCTTGTGCCTGAGTGTCTAGCACTTATTGCAGTATTACACCTAAAATTATACTTTGTTTTCTCTTGTAACTGCGCGCTTGTCCTTTTCCTCTTGGGCACTTTTACTACCTCATGTAATTTTGGTTGCTCGAAAATTTTGCTACCTCGTATATTTTGTTTGCTCACAATTGTCACTGTTATCTTTCCTACCTCATGGACTTTTGGTTGCTCACAATATTTACTGCCTCAGGTATTTTGTTTGCTCACAATTGTCACTATTACCTTATGTAACGTGACGTATGCTGTGTAATGTGTTCTTTTGTAATGTTTCTCATTATGTTTCATTTCTGTTCCTGTTGTGAGGCGCTCTGGCGCCTTCGGGTGGAGTCCGCGCTATATAGAAAGGCATAAGTAAATTAATACACAAATAAATACTTCTTGGGGGGCTGGAAAATTTTAGGAGTGTACGCGGGGGTATGGACTTCTTGGTGGTGTAGGGGGATGGGGGGCGGGAAGAGACGGGAGGAATGGGCGTTACGGGGGGGAGGTTTGCCACCCGTGACAGGGGGGGGAGGGTTTGCTGACATGTGCGTTACTACAGCGCATGTGCAGATTCCTACAGCGCATGGTGGGCAAATAGGTGGCAGTGCGTGAAGTGCCGCTGGGCTGTCAGCCCGCTCTGTGGGTGCGGGGTGTGCCGGCCACGTGCCAGAGGTAGAAGAGCGGCGCTCCGCTGCCACGGGCACACGTTTCGCGCTCTTGGGCACGGTCACAGCCTAGCGTGGCGCGCGCCACTGTCCTGACGAGGCCTGCCGGGGGGCGCGTTGAAAGACGAACCACGACTCCGGCTATGCATCGCCTGCGAGGTGTAGTTGAAGCGTACTGATACATGCCTCCGAGGAACCTTTTCTTCACGGAAATAGTCTTTTTGTTAAAGACTTTTTCACACGGCTCGACCGCATTTCAGGTCGACGGTTGCGTATACGATCTGAGTTACCTTGGCAGAAGAAAGGCGGCAGTACAGCACGACCGAACAGTTCAGGATATTGAAAACTCAGTTTTATTCCATTTCTCTGTGCACCTTTTGTAGACTAAACGACGAGCGCTTTCCTTTCTGAGCACAGCCCAAACATTTGAAAGGCTGATACAACCAACAGTTGTGGAATTGCAGAAGGGGCCGGATTATTGCTTCCTTCCAGCATGTGGCTTTTCGGATCGCTAACACTGCACTTACCACTGCTTCAGGTCGGTGTATAATCCATGGCGACACGCAGAAGGATTAGGGCGGAGATGTAGAAATCAAAATAAATAAATACATAAATAAATAAAGAAATAAATAAAAAATAAAAAATCTGAGGACGCGTTTATTATAGAATTGAATCCGGCGATTGTGGTCCATATGGAAGCTATACTCCATTACCAGTGTGCTAGTGTTTTTAGCGCTGTTATCGTCTCTGACATTATGGGCGGGCCGCAAGGGTGCAAAAGTGGGGTGGCCACGCCATGTCTGTGTTTCGGCCCTGACAGCGGGCTGTGTTTTCTGCCGCGTCTCTGTGATTTCTGCGTTTCGCCGAGGTCACGCACAGTTAAATCACGCGCAAGCCCAAAGCAGGTACCGAGACGGGTCCCTGTCGGGCTCGGCACTTTCGGCCTCGCTCTCTGAATGGAAAGAAATCTTACCCCTGCAGCAGTACACTGTGTTGACGTCACTTTTATTTGCTTGCAGTTATGTAGGGTGGAACTCGAAGTGCCTTCCCCGGGCATCAACAAAGACATATTTAGTTACTTATGGTAGGCTCTGGCGATTAATTGAATTGCTCAGGAACACTGTACCTTGCGCTGATGCTGAGACTCCAACCTGCTTCCTGAGCTCCAAAGTTGGTAGCTCTCTAGCCATTACGCCACACCCACTCGCACAAGAACCAAAGCATTTTCAATAGTATGTACAACGAAGCCATGGTGTTATGTATGCATGTGGATATTTATATTATCCAACTAACAACCTTTGACAAAGCCAATAGTCATGGCTTGTTGTAGGTGTGATGTTACTGGTATACTATAAGTGGAGCCAATACCAGTAGCAGCAAAATACCGGTTAAGCTGAGCACATATTGGTATTTATACGGGGGAGCCAAGTGCAGGGGTAGGTTTCTCTAGAGTGTCTGGGAGGGCTAGGGCGTCTTGGAGGACTACACGTTGCTTGGGGCGGCCTGGGTGAAGGTCTGGGGGGGGAATGGAGTTGTATGTAGGGACACGGGGGGCATTTATAGGGGAGTCGTTCGGGCCTCATTCGGGCTCCGGTGCAGCTTTGTCGGTGACCTGGGGTTCTGAAGAGGGTGGAGTCTACCCGTCTCGCAGGGTCAGGGGGTTTTGGCAGAGCGTACTCGATCCTTTCTTGCCGTTATGGTGAACATGGGGCGTTTTTTAGGTGCTGACTACTTTTGGGGTGTCGGCCTAGGTGCAGGTTTGGGGGGGTTTGAGCGGACGGTACGGGCGTTAGGCGTGAACAGGGAAAGGGTCTCGGTTAGGCCGCGGGCATATCAAGGGCGTTTGGGGGTCGTGCGTGGGTGAGAGGTACGTTCTTTGTAGTGGGCTTTTTCCTGGTGGACAGGCTCTGGGGGGTGACGCACTGTGTTGAGGACTTCTCCCTGGGCGCCAGAGGGGACGCACGGTCCCATGTCGGTGTGGTCATTCTCCGTAGTGAGCTCGACTCCATGGTCAGGGAGCACGCCCGCCGGAGGACAGGGGGGTCGCAACGCGCGGTGGGGTCTGACGCGGAACGGTGACGCAGCCATGTGGGGGGCAGCGGGGTATGGTAGGTGACGGGGGTGTTGGGGGCACTGCGGCAGGGTTTTTTTCCTGGCGGACGGGCCCCGGTGTGGGACGCACCATCCGGAGGGCTTCTCTCTGGTGGGACGGCCGGTTTCGGCGGACTGCCTGCAGGCGCTGGGCGGCTTCCCAGGCCTTGTGTTGACAGGGGGGGCCCTGGGCGCCAGAGAGGGGGCACGGCCCCGGTTCAGTGCGGTCATACTTCGTAGGGAGCTCGATTCCGCGACCTGGAAGCACGCCCCGGGGGTGACGTTGACTGAGGGCATGGCCCTATACATTTAGTGATGGAAGGCATGGCCCTATACATTTAGTGACGGAGGGCAGGGCCCTATGCATTGGTGACGGAGGGCATGGCCCTAGGCATTGGTGACGAGGGCATGGCCCTATGCGTTGGTAACGAGGGCATGGCCCTATGCATTGGTGACGAGGGCATGGCCCTATGAATTGGGAATGGAGGGCATGGCCCTCTACGTTGGTGACGGAGGGCATGGCCCTATACGTTGGTGACGGGGGGCATGGCCCTATACGCTGGTGACGGAGGGCATGGCCCTATACATTGGTGACGGAGGGCATGGCCCTATACATTGGTGACGGAGGGCATGGCCCTGTACGTGGTGACGGAGGGCATGGCCCTATACGTGGTGACGGAGGGCATGGCCCTAAACATTGGGACGGAAGACATGGCCCTATGGTTAGGGGGGAGGACCTGCCGGCGGTACGAAGGCATTGACCTGACAGCACTGTGTTCGAAGGGGGGTCCGCGGCACGCCATATGGTTAGGGGTGTGGTCCTGCCGGCTGGTTCATGCGGCACGTCCCGGGTTTAAGCGATGTGGAGTCCTAGGGGGGGTCGAGGACCGTTAGCACGTCCCTCGAGTGGCGGTTCTTCCTAATATATGGGGGAAGAGTAGGAGAACTGTTTGGATTATCGGGGGGTAGGTCAAGCACAAGAAAGTATTTAGCCAGGTGGAGAGGCAAAATGACGTTATGCTAATTGTTACTGTTGGTGGATTGTGGGAATCAGTTAGGGGAGGGGGTGGGGGTGAGTCAGGAAATTACATATTTATGAGGTTTAGATTGTGCGGCGCAGGCCAAGGATGTTATTGTATAGGATGCACCTGCTTCCAATAAAGCGGCCTTTATCACACCTACATTGAGTCTCGGGTCGGTGCTTACCTTCCCCCCCCTCCCTTTCCCCAATGGGCCCCAATGGGGGACCTGGGGGGGGCGGCCGACCAAAGGGAGGCCTGCCCCGCCCGGGGGAATTTGGGGCCGGGGAAAGGGGGGGGGGTGGAGCTGGCGCCGCCCGGGGACGGGTTTTAGGTGTTCTAGTAGCTTTTGGGCTGGGGGCGGGGCTTGGTTGGGCTCCTTTTGGGCTGGGTTTTGTTAGCCGGCCGGGCACGCGGCAGAGACACCATTTTAAGTGTGGTGTCTCGGCCGGCGGGCGGGGGTGGCGGATGGACAATTTTTCCCCTCCCTGGGACATGTTAAAGGGGGGGGCCCCAAGGGCAGGTATTCCCCTTTTCGGGAGAGTCTTTTTTCAGGGGAGATTGGGGTTGCCGGGGGATTTTGGGCAATGTTTTGTTGGAGGCTGGTGCAAGGGGGTTTTATGATTGGGTGGGGGGTTTCGCATGTCGCTGGAGCAGGTGTGGGGTGCATTCTGCATGTAGGGGCGGTTCTTCCTAATATATGGGGGAAGAGTAGGAGAACTGTTTGGATTATCGGGGGTAGGTCAAGCACAAGAAAGTATTTAGCCAGGTGGAGAGGCAAATTGACGTTATGCTAATTGTTACTGTTTGTGGATTGTGGGAATCAGTTAGGGGAGGGGGAGGGGGTGGGGGTGAGTCAGGAAATTACATATTTATGAGGTTTAGATTGTGCGGCGCAGGCCAAGGATGTTATTGTATAGGATGCACCTGCTTCCAATAAAGCGGCCTTTATCACACCTACATTGAGTCTCGGGTCGGTGCTTACCTTCCCCCCCTCCCTTTCCCCAATGGGCCCCAAAGAGTAGAGAGACAGGATAGACAGAGAACAGGCCTAGATTTTCAGTTTCAAAACGTTCTAAACTCTCTGTGAACAGACAACCACCACCCTGTGAGCAGGGTTCCTCCCCAGAGACAGCAGTGTGAATACAACAGTCCCCACAAAGAGAAAATAAAGAACAATCTGTGGTATTATGGCTGGGAGGAAAATTGTGTTTTAAATATTGCACCAGGCTACTTCTTGATATTCCAATTTTCAAGGAACACAGTTACAAATTAAAGAGGAGCTCTTTGCTAATGGTGAATAAATCCCGATTTCGGAGAACGAGTTAGGGCTGGGATGAGTAAAGAGCGGGGGGGGGGGGTAGCTAAGAGCTCTACAATCGTAGCATGCGATTTCATAGGCCCCATTTACTTGGAGACCACGTTCTCAGTTGCACCCCCCGCAGCAAACGCCTGTCGGTTTCTTTTTACAATCCGCGGCATTTACCAACCAAAAGAGACGGGGGATCGCCCCAGTCACAGTCTGAAGGTCGCTTCAGAACTGCAGACTGACATGTAATGACATTGAGACGCCCTTGAGACTCTAAAGAAGAAAAGGATCCGCAGATTTAACATTAGGGGCAGCTTTGAGGGATGTTGCCAACAGCAAGAGCTTAATCTTGAAAAGGTTAATCCTTTACCCTTTTGTTTTCTTGTTTTTGTTTTGCTGACATGTTGCCTTAGGGGTGCTGCCGAGTGGTATTAGAATCTACAAGCATGAAACAAGCACTGATAAAGCCAAAACGTCTGGATTGCATTGAAGTTCTAGAAAGGGGGCTCTTTGCTAGGTAGGGCAGGCTACTAATGCTGTCCAGGTTACATATTGTAATTCCTTTCTCATGGGGATACCCATCTGACCATCCTTCAGTGACTGATGTGTGAAAGAAAGGTGCTCTACACATGCATTAGTCTACACTATATATGAAGAAGTACAAACCTGGCGCATAGACTGTTCAGCTAGTTCCCTCATGACAGGGCAAGAGCTGGGCACAGACACAGCTCCTTCAAATTCAATGGTTCATTGGTCTACAGAAACCAGATGATGTAGAATTGGGCGATGTTACACACCCTTTTCAATGGAGCCGAATCCATGCTCTCTAAGAGCTCCGGCTTGACAATAGACCTTTCTACCAAGAAAATGTTGACCCTGCATTCATCACTTACATACCTCAAATAGGAATTGATGTGAAAGGCTTTTCGAAGTGGGTGTGCACATTTTTGTGTCATCAGTTTGTGAATTGAGATATGTATCTCCAATATGGGGAGAGCGGACAAATGCCCAGCCCTTATTAAAACATGGTAGCCGTGTGCATCCGCAAATGCATTTGCAATGGCAACTATATCAGCAGATTTGTGCAAATCACCAGTGAGTATCTACAAGTCCAGGAGCATCTATTAGTCAGAGTTAGTCTCATCTGTCAGATTTAGCCACGGTTGCCCTTTCATAACCTGGCACTGCCCTGCCTACCCCTGGTTACAGGGGTCATGACCCTGCTTTTCTTTCCACAGTTACCACTCCTAGCCCTTCCCCCAAATTCCTCAGGGGCAAATATGAGATTAACACGGCCAAATATGGGGCAAATTATCAACTTTGTGATATCGCCACAGGATCGATGGACACCTGATTTTATTTCCACCACCTATGTCAGTCCGCGTATCAACGTACATACACAAGCCAGGCTTGCACAGGCTTAATGTATTTGGGAATATTCCTATTTTTTTAGGTCGAGCCTGGGAAGCGCATGCGCTGCTGCGAGCCATGCAGTAGTGGAGTACTGAATAGAAGCCCCGCCAACTCTCCTCCCATATTTGAAATTGACTAGTGTCATTGCCCTTCGTAAACGCTGGCTTCCGAGTTATTAGGCTTGTTAATCCCTCCTTGGTAGCGCCTTGTCTTCATTCGTTAACTCCCATAACAAGGAGTTAACGAATGAAGACAAGGCGCTACCAAGGAATGACCAATGAAGACCATGGAACAACTGGTGTTGTTCCATGGTCTCCCATATAAGTTGGTGAGCACTATTTTTTTTAATGCTCTTCCCCTCTTCCACCCACTATCTCGCAGCATGCCGCCTGCTTTTATTTTTTTTAATGTTTACTAATGGCAGTCCGCTTTAACTACAGCGGCCGCATTTTTTAATTTATTTATTTTGGCAGTATGGTCCGCATTTAGTGGCTGCGCTTACTTTTTTTTTTTTTTTTTACTAGCGCCGATGTGTCGCTTTCACATTCATACAGGCCACGCCCCTTCTTTACACAAAACCGCGTCTAAAGAAAGGGACATGCCCGAAATTAAAATGAAAGCACGGCATGGATGCTTTTACCCAAAAAACCCATCTGTTTGTCAACTTGATTAAAAGATGCTTTTTTTTCGTGACAGCCCCATGCCGCGGTTTCACTTTAATGTAGGGCACGCCCTTCATGAATGTGAAAGCGTCGCATGGGCATTAGGAAAACAAAAAAAGCTAATATTTGCAATGCAATATGTCTCACATTTGCGAGAGTTTAAGCTATTGCATTGCCAATAGCTTTAACGCTAGTTAATGCGAGACCTATTGCATTGCAAATGCTTGTTGTATGACTGTAGCTAACACGGAATCTATATTCCACATATGCTCACATGGAAATGGTATCTAAACAGTCATATTTTAAATAAAGAAATATTTCAGAAGTTAAAAAAAACCTTTAATAGCGCTATGGAATCAACAAATTGAGGGGACAAATGTAAGTCAAGAAAGGAGGTTTAGTATAAGGTGATTCTGGCTCTGAACCATGCAAACTTGCATATAATTTGAATTTATTCCCAACAGCTTCAGAAATAAAAGCCATCAATGCTTCTGCCTCTTATAATATAATAAAGCTTTTCAGCGCAGGTCTATGGACACAGTATATAATTACCCAGCATGCCCCGCGCAGGAAATATTAGCAGGAGGCTGTACTGCTAATACATTCTTTGGCCGCAGGAGGCATTCATTTTAGCAAAAGAAAATCGCTTTAATTTTGGAATACAAGAGCCATATTGTCAATATTAAATTGCCCAGGATGCTCTGTCACTACTGACAGCATTTCTGTTGTTAAAAATAAGTGTGATTTCATTTAAATAGGCACAATGCCTTCCTGCAGCAATACCCTGTATTAGGGGATCCCTGCTGCTGGCAGGGTACGCTGGCTAATTATATCCTGAAATGGTGGCACCTGAGAGTCTCACACCGCCCCTGGAAATTGAAAATAATTAAAAATGGCTGCAGAATTTAAAACTTTAACATTATCAAGAAATGTTTTTCTAGGTCACAACAGGAAAAACAGAGTCGTGTAGCAATCCCTGGGTGCCTTTTATTCCAAACTGTGATATATAGATGCAGGTGGGTAGCTATGCTGACGGGTGTTATTGGTCAGCTTGACTCGCCAATCACGCTATTTGATTGGCTGAATTGGTTATAAAATGAATGCGCTTACCTTCTCCAAAGGGAATTATTTGCAGAGGGGAAAATAAAAGGGCTGCACTGATACCCCCATTGTCCCATTCTGTAGTTAAAGTATTTGAGACTATATTGCTCTTAGAAGTCAACGTTTCATGATGTTTTCCTGGCTAAGCTCCACCCTTTTACAGATCTGTTTTAGGAGAACTGAACAAAGACTCAAAATTAGGTACATTTAATATTTTCATATTGCCAAGACTGAATTAATTGATTAATCAACTAAATGAGGTATACTGAAGTATAAGCTCTCTTTTTACATAGCATTTCTGTATTTAATATTTTTGTAGACCGTTTTTACTTTCCATCACTTTCTAAAATTATATTTTTAGAAAAATGAGGAAGCAACCTAAGTGCCATGACACATCAATTTGTGTTCCGTAACGATTTGGTCATCACAGTACTTCTTCAAGGCAACTGCTACACCTCAATTTTGAAGTAGGCTTTACATTGTTCAGTATAACAATGGGCATCTTGAGGTATCTGACTCCGATTATGTATCCTTTGGGGATAGAAAATATCTTGAAAGCGAATTGAATAAACATAAAGAATGTAAAATATAATGGATCTCAAATTGAAGACGAGTTTGCAGTGACTTCAGGTTTTCCGAATTTGTAATAAACGCTAATAAGAGGCGTGGTAGCTTCAAAATGAGTATATGGGCTCACATTCATATACTCTTCCAAATCAGAAATCACTGCAAACTCTGTAATCACTTTAGCAATTGTCCCGAAGAACATAGATGAAGGCTTGTTTGCCTGGCATGAACATTGATGGTTTTACCTTCAGATAGCAGCCTACGCAAAACCACTTGGGTTTTTCTTCACTCAGACCTCACCTTCAAATAAACCACGCCCAATTAAACCAAGGCCTGCTGGCACTAGCTCTCTCCAGAAGATGCCAACACCAGAGAAAAAGTTCAAGCCTAAGCCAGCTTTCAACTGCATGGAGGCAGTGCTGTGTTGAATGGATCCATGCCCTCTTTTGCCCCTGTAAAAGGCGTGTGTGCCGAAGCATGACTTGTTAAAGCTTCAAGAGGTTTGGCCACATCCGCACAACGCCCAATACTGAAGGGACTCCTTGGCTCTCCTCTCCCCATCATCATCAGGACCAGCTGCACTATGCACAAGACCATTCAAACTGAGCCCCCTGAATACCTGGATTTAGGATTAACCACCTGAGGTGAGACAGCCCCACACTTCAGCCAAGACATCACCAAACTGGACAGAAAGATCTGCAAAAAATAACAAGCAGAAGGGAAATCCTTTTTCCATCTACCCACAAAGAATGTTTGAAAAAAATCCCAATCGACCCAATAAATGCCCGTACCCTCCAGTAATTCAGATAACACATCATTTCAGAAAACGTCAGCTCAGGGATGGGGAAGGAGAAGCTCACCGTACCTTTCCATGGTCCCTCTCCAAACTCCCCTTCATAACCACTTTCAGGCCCTTGGTACCTGTATTTGATTTTCACTTTTAAATCAGAATCAGGAGAAATTTTATTTCCCCATGTGCCACATCCCACTATGTGAAAGCTAGGTTGCCTTCCGCCAGTCCACAGAGTTTTGGTCTGTCAGTGCAAACCATTCGGAAAGTATCATGCACATCATCCGCAGTCTCTTCTCTACTGTTGTCCTCTTTCTTAACCAGTGCGGTAATGGAATAGGATGGCCCTACCTCACCCCTGCACAGTGGTTACTTAAAAAACAAAATAGGTGCAGGGGCTCTCAGGTGACAGCTTGCACCAGCCCATTTCTCCCATTAGGGCTGCCTAAAACAGAACCCACTAGTAACCATGAAAGTTGATAGTGAATCTCTTGAACTCTTAAAACACACTATTGCCGGTGCCACTAGTGGCTACAAGAATTTGGCTTTGGTTCTCTGTTTCTAAATTTAATATTAATCTTCAACATACTGATAAACTGTTAGGTTTTTAAGGGTTTTATTAACTTAGCCACCTACAAGTGCACAATCTGGTTCAACAGCAACTTGCACCATGGAGTGCACAATTCTTTGGCATCACAACGCAGGCTTTTACATCACATGCCTTTACCACACCTTCTTTACCACGCAGTACCTTTACCACAAGTATGCTTTTAGCATGCGTGCCTTTACAACGAAAGATAAGAATATATATGGTAAGTTAGACCACTACTTTATTCATATATATTTCATGTTATTATTAATGGGATATATATATATATTTTTTTCTTATTGGGGGATCCTTCTTTTTTATTATTTTAATTATTGTACCACCCTAAACACTTATGCGCCCCTAAGCCATAAAAATACCCTTAACAACCTATACCCCTATGCATCCCTAAACCCTAAAAACGTTAAAACAACCTTACCACCCAATGCCCTTACCCACCCTAAACCCTAATTTAAATTATCTTTCCGTCTATCTATCTATCTATCTATCTATCTATCTATCTATCTATCTATCTATCTATCTATCTATCTATCTATCTATCTATCTCTCTATCTATCCATCTAGCTATCTATCCATACTAATATTATAAAGAGAGAGCCCAAACCTTTGAGGCGGGTAATCTCAGGAACCACAGCACCAATCACAACACCCAATACAGCATTGGAAAGGGCAGTTGCAGCAGAAGGACATAGGCTGTACAGATGCCCACCATATACATTTGAAAGGTAAAAGAACCTTACCAGCAAAGTAGTCCCTTGTGGGCGTGGGTGTGGGCGTGGCGTGGCATGACGACAAAAAAAAGCGTTCCTTAAACGTGTGCGTTGTGCTGGTGCAATGTGCTGGGGGCGTGAACAAGGCCAATGGGCGCGGCAATTGCAAAAGTGAAGAGAGCACATCTGTGTACCAAGGATGAGAAGAAAGCACCTCTGTGGAGCAGAGGGTGAAGAAAGCATTTTTATAGACCAGGGAGGAGAAGAAAGCAGCTCCAAATACCAGGGAGAGTTAAGAAAGCAATTCTGCAGACCAGGGAGGTGAAGAAAGCACCTCTGCGGAGCAGAGGGTGAAGACAGCACTTTTATAGACCAGGGAGTTGAAGAAAGCAGCTCTGCAGACCAGGGAGGTCAAGAAAGCAGCTCTGCAGACCACGGAGGTGAAGAAAGCACATCTGTGTACCACGGAGGAGAAGAAAGCACCTCTGTGGAGCAGAGGGTGAAGAAAGCACTTTTGTAGACCAGGGAGGAGAAGAAAGCAGCTCCAAATACCAGGGAGGTGAACAAAGCAATTCTGCAGACCAGGGAGGTGAAGAAAGCACTTTTATAGACCAGGGAGGTGAAGAAAGCAGCTCCGCAGACCAGGGAGGTGAAGAAAGCACATCTGTGTACCACGGAGGAGAAGATAGCACCTCTGTGGAGCAGAGGGTGAAGAAAGCACTTTTATAGACCAGGGAGGTGAAGAAAACAGCTACGCAGACCAGGGAGGTGAAGAAAGCACATCTGTGTAGTACGGAGGAGAACAATGCCCCTCTGTGGAGCAGAGGGTGAAGAAAGCACTTTATAGACCAGGGAGGTGAAGAAAGCAGCTCTGCAGACCAGGGAGGTGAAAAAAGCTGCTCTGCAGACGGGGGGGGGGGGGGGTTGAAGAAAGCACATCTGTGTACCACGGAGGAGAAGAAAGCACCCCTGTGGAGCAAATGGTGAAGAAAGCACTTTTATAGACCAAGGAGGCGAAGACAGCAGCTCCGCAGACCAGGGAGGTGAAGAAAGCACTTCTGCAGACCAGAGGTGTGAAGAAAGCACATCTGTGCACCACGGAAGTGAAGAAAGCGCTCGAATGTTGAACTGAGTACCGATGTGTCCAGGCAAACTTTAAACCCTGCACCTAAGTCATCAGCGATGCTTTATTCTGCAGTTAATTCCAGAAAAAAAAACAAATCCTGCTTTTGCCAAAATGCAAGTGACTGCGGGTTATGTACAAATACTTTGGAAGACTGTGGTTTATGTGGCATTTCCGATCAACTGTGAGAATTATGCGATATTACTGATGAAAGAAGGCAATAATATTGTCATAAATTGTGTTTTTTCTCCCAATTGTCCTATAGTAAAAAGAAACATCACACTTCTTTTTCTCAACTAGTTTTCAGCACCTGGGCTGGAATGGAAAGCAAAAATAGCCTTGGCAAAAATGTTTAAACTGGACTCATACAGGCGGAGGCTGAGACTGGAATGCGCACAGGATGGCAGGGTTGAATCAGGGCTGCCCACCCTCCTCCGAAAAGACACAAAAATCAGAACTCATGATCTGTGCCTTATTTGCCTACTGATTGCCAAACAGATCGCATTATCTTTGAGACTTTTGCCCTCGAGGCAATGATTTATTTTTTTCAATGGTGTTCCTTGAAATATACTTCCAAGAAGCCAACATTTCAAACATGCGAAGATCTGTTGGCTGTACTTGATTGTTTTAATGTTGAGATTACGTTTCCTGATCACACATCTGTTGATGACATACACTGCATACCGCCTTTTGAATTAGGAATGATGCAGAATAAACTTAAGAAAAGTCGGTTTATTGACTTCGTACCTCAAATAGGTGAATAATAAATGTGCTTTATGAAAACATTTTCTTGATGAAGGTTTATGGTGCAACTTGATAGAACCTCAAATAATATCTGGTGTGAATATTGTAAGAACAAATTGAATCCATTGGTCCAAGTGGTATTTTGTGTACATTATAGGCAGGGCCATTGGAATTAGCAGCAGGGACCGAACAAATTATGTGGCAGCGTTTTCGGAATTATATGGCAAGAAAATGTAAATGATAGAACATAATGTGGTACATTATGTGTTAGTATGACGTTATTATTTTGACATTTTTGCATATGGTAACACTGTATGGGTGCAGCATTATTACCAATTTAAGACTCAAATACACCCAAAAGTAACTGAAAGATGGTCAGTCAACTTTTGTGAAGGGCCTTCCACTGTTCAGCAACAGTTGTCACTCCGGTTTAAGTAACTTTAGATCCCTGTGAGTTAGAAACATTATTTGTTGAAATTTGCAAATTATGCAGCATTTGATAGATTAAGTTGCAAATATGAGCAACACACATTTATGCAAAAACCGCTGCAGCCACAGAATTGCGTAATTTCAGTGGCCCTGATTATAGAGTACATACACCCTGTTCTGAATTCTCTGAGGAGACGGCTAGAGCAGTCAACTTCAAATCTGGGGAACCGGGCTCGGCTGGGACACTCAACATCCTGTGATTCAGGGCAAATCACTTAATCTCCCCGTGCTTAACAAAATTAACATGTCCATCTGTGACGTTACTGGTGCTCACGTGAAGCTATCTGATACCTTCGGGTCAAGTTTGTGCAATATAACCCCCCCCCCCAACTTTTTTTTATAATAAATGAACCCCGCTAGGCTTCAGCCAATCAGGAAAATACGAGAGGGAAGACTGGTGTGTCCGACCTTGTTCAGCACAACTCCTCCCCCAATCATCAAACTCCCTGCTAACTGCTTTAGCTGTTGGCTACATCCAACCCCCCCCCCCCCCCAAACCCCCTGCTCGCCCAGGGGGCTGGAGAAACAAAGGCTCTGAAGCTGGAGATCTCGATAGTCCTGTGGAGGTGGCCACCCTCAGAGCTGAGTTCCGACACCAGCACCCTTGCCCTGCACCCTTCCAGGTAGACACCCGCACCCTTGTCCCACACCCTTCCAGGTAGACACCCGTACTCTTGCCCCACACCCTGCCAGGTAGACACCCGCACCCTGCCCCACACCCTGCCAGGTAGACACCGCACTCTTGCCCCACACCCTGCCAGGTAGACCCCCGCACCCTTGACCCACACCCTTCCAGGTAGACACCCGCACCCTTGCCCCAAACCCTTCCAGGTAGGCACCCGCACCCTTGCCCCACACCCTTCCAGGTAGGCACCCGCACCCTTGCCCCACACTCTTCCAGGTAGACACCCGCACCCTTGCCCCACACCCTGCCAGGTAGACACCCGTACCCTTGCCCCACACCCTTCCAGGTAGACACCCGCACCCTTGCCCCACACCTTTCCAGGTAGACACCCGCACCCTTGCCCCACACCCTTCCAGGTAGACACCCGCACCCTTACCCCACACCCTTCCAGGTAGACACCCGCACCCTTGTCCCACACCCTTCCAGGTACACACCCGCACCCTTACCCCACACCCTTCCAGGTAGACACCCACACCCTTGCCCCACACCCTTCCAGGTAGACACCCGCACCCTTGCCCCCACACCCTTCCAGGTAGACACCCGCACCCTTGCCCCACACCCTTCCAGGTAGACACCCGCACCCTTCCAGGTAGACACCCGCACCCTTGCCCCACACCCTTCCAGGTAGACACCCGCACCCTTCCAGGTAGACACCCGCACCCTTGCCCCACACCCTTCCAGGTAGACACCCGCACCCTTGCCCCACTCTCTTCCAGGTAGACACCAGCACCCTTGCCTCACACCCTTCCAGGTAGACACCCGCACCCTTGCGCCACACCCTTCCAGGTAGACACCCGCACCCTTGCCCCACACCCTTCCAGGTAGACACCCGCACCCTTAGGCCACACCCTTCCAGGTAGAGACCCGCACCCTTTCCCCACACCCTTACAGGTAGACACCCGCACCCTTGCCATACACGCTTCCAGGTAGACACCCACACCCTTGCCCTACACCCTTCCAGGTAGACACCCACACCCTTGCCCCACACCCTTCCAGATAGACAGCCGCACCCTTGCCCCACACCCTTACAGGTAGACACCCACACCCTTGCCCTACACCCTTCCAGGTAGACACCCACACCCTTGCCCTACACCCTTCCAGGTAGACACCCACACCCTTGCCCCACACCCTTCAAGGTAGACACCCGCACTCTTGTCCCACACCCTTCCAGGTAGACACCCGTACGGTTGCCCCACACCCTTCCAGGTAGACTCCCGCACCCTTGCCCTACACCCTTCCAGGTAGACACCAGCACCCCTGTCCCACACTCTTCCAGGTAGACATCCGCACCCTTGCCCCACACCCTTCCAGGTAGACACCTGCACCCTTGCCCCACACCCTTCCAGGTAGACACCCACACCCTTGCCCCACACCCTTCCAGGTAGACACCAGCACCCTTGCCTCACACCCTTCCAGGTAGACACCCGCACCCTTGCCCCACACCCTTACAGGTAGACACCCACACCCTTGCCCCACACCCTTCCAGGTAGACACCCGCACCCTTGCCCCACACCCTTGCCCCACACCCTTCCAGGTAGACACCCGCACCCTTGCCCCACTCTCTTCCAGGTAGACACCAGCACCCTTGCCTCACACCCTTCCAGTTAGACACCCGCACCCTTGCCCCACACCCTTCCAGGTAGACACCCGCACCCTTGCCCCACACCCTTCCAGGTAGACACCCGCACCCTTAGGCCACACCCTTCCAGGTAGACACCCGCACCCTTTCCCCACACCCTTACAGGTAGACACCCGCACCCTTGCCATACACGCTTAAAGGTAGACACCCACACCCTTGCCCTACACCCTTCCAGGTAGACACCCACACCCTTGCCCCACACCCTTCCAGATAGACAGCCGCACCCTTGCCCCACACCCTTACAGGTAGACACCCACACCCTTGCCCTACACCCTTCCAGGTAGACACCCACACCCTTGCCCTACACCCTTCCAGGTAGACACCCACACCCTTGCCCCACACCCTTCCAGGTAGACACCCGCACTCTTGTCCCACACCCTTCCAGGTAGACACCCGTACCCTTGCCCCACACCCTTCCAGGTAGACTCCCGCACCCTTGCCCTACACCCTTCCAGGTAGACACCCGCACCCTTGTCCCACACTCTTCCAGGTAGACATCCGCACCCTTGCCCCACACCCTTCCAGGTAGACACCTGCACCCTTGCACCACACCCTTCCAGGTAGACACCCACACCCTTGCCCCACACCCTTCCAGGTAGACACCAGCACCCTTGCCTCACACCCTTCCAGGTAGACACCCGCACCCTTGCCCCACACCCTTACAGGTAGACACCCGCACCTTTGCCCCTCACCCTTACAGGTAGACACCCGCACCCTTAGGCCACACCCATCCATGTAGACACCTGCAGCCTTGCCCCACACCCTTCCAGGTAGACACCCGCACCCTTGCCCCACACCCTTCTAGGTAGACACCCGCACCCTTGCCACACACCCTTCCAGGTAGACACCCACACCCTTACCCCACACCCTTACAGGTAGACACCCACACCCTTGCCCCACAACCTTACAGGTAGACACCCGCACCCTTGCCCCACACCCTTACAGGTAGACACCCGCACCCTTAGGCCACACCCATCCATGTAGACACCTGCACCCTTGCCCCACACCCTTCCAGGTAGACACCCGCACCCTTGCCCCACTCTCTTCCAGGTAGACACCAGCACCCTTGCCTCACACCCTTCCAGGTAGACACCCGCACCCTTGCCCCACACCCTTCCAGGTAGACACCCGCACCCTTGCCCCACACCCTTCCAGGTAGACACCCGCACCCTTAGGCCACACCCTTCCAGGTAGACACCCGCACCCTTTCCCCACACCCTTACAGGTAGACACCCGCACTCTTGCCATACACGCTTCCAGGTAGACACCCACACCCTTGCCCTACACCCTTCCAGGTAGACACCCACACCCTTGCCCCACACCCTTCCAGATAGACAGCCGCACCCTTGCCCCACACCCTTACAGGTAGACACCCACACCCTTGCCCTACACCCTTCCAGGTAGACACAGACACCCTTGCCCTACACCCTTCCAGGTAGACACCCACACCCTTGCCCCACACCCTTCCAGGTAGACACCCGCACTCTTGTCCCACACCCTTCCAGGTAGACACCCGTACCCTTGCCCCACACCCTTCCAGGTAGACTCCCGCACCCTTGCCCTACACCCTTCCAGGTAGACACCCGCACCCTTGTCCCACACTCTTCCAGGTAGACATCCGCACCCTTGCCCCACACCCTTCCAGGTAGACACCTGCACCCTTGCCCCACACCCTTCCAGGTAGACACCCGCACCCTTGCCCCACACCCTTACAGGTAGACACCCACACCCTTGCCCCACAACCTTACAGGTAGACACCCGCACCCTTGCCCCACACCCTTACAGGTAGACACCCGCACCCTTAGGCCACACCCGTCCATGTAGACACCTGCACCCTTGCCCCACACCCTTACAGGTAGACACCCGCACCCTTGCCCCACACCCTTCAAGGTAGACACCCACACCCTTGCCCTACACCCTTCCAGGTAGACACCCACACCTTTGCCCCACACCCTTCCAGGTATACACCCACACCCTTGCCCCAGAGCCTTCCCCTACACCCTTCAAGGTAGACACCCGCACCCTTAGGCCACAACCTTCCAGGTAGACACCCACACCCTTGCCCTACACCCTTCAAGGTAGACACCCACACCCTTGCCCCACACCCTTTCAGGTATACACCCACACCCTTGCCCCTGAGACTTCCAGGTAGACACCCACACCCTTGCCCCACACCCTTCCAGGTATACACCCACACCCTTGCCCCAGAGCCTTCCAGGTAGACACCCACACCCTTGCCCTACACCCTTCAAGGTAGACACCCGCACCCTTAGGCCACACCCTTCCAGGTGGACACCCACACCCTTGCCCTCCACCCTTCAAGGTAGACACCCACACCCTTGCCCCACACATTCCAGGTATACACCCACACCCTTGCCCCAGAGCCTTCCAGGTAGACACCCACACCCTTGCCCTACACCCTTCAAGGTATACACCCACACCCTTGCCCCAGAGCCTTCCAGGTAGACACCCACAACCTTGCTCTACACCCTTCCAGGTAGACACCCACACCCTTGCCCCAGAGCCTTCCAGGTAGACACCCACACCCTTGCCCTACACCCTTCAAGGTAGACACCCGCACCTTTAGGCCACACCCTTCCAGGTAGACACCCACACCCTTGCCCTACACCCTTCAAGGTAGACACCCACACCCTTGCCCCAGACCCTTCCAGGTAGACACCCACACCCTTGCCCCACACCCTTCCAGGTAGACACCCGCACCCTTAGGCCACACCCTTCCAGGTAGAGACCCGCACCCTTTCCCCACACCCTTACAGGTAGACACCCGCACCCTTGCCATACATGCTTCCAGGTAGACACCCAAACCCTTTCCCTACACCCTTCCAGGTAGACACCCACACCCTTGCCCCACACCCTTCCAGATAGACAGCCGCACCCTTGCCCCACACCCTTACAGGTAGACACCCACACCCTTGCCCTACACCCTTCCAGGTAGACACCCACACCCTTGCCCTACACCCTTCCAGGTAGACACCCACACCCTTGCCCCACACCCTTCAAGGTAGACACCCGCACTCTTGTCCCACACCCTTCCAGGTAGACACCCGTACGGTTGCCCCACACCCTTCCAGGTAGACTCCCGCACCCTTGCCCTACACCCTTTCAGGTAGACACCCGCACCCCTGTCCCACACTCTTCCAGGTAGACATCCGCACCCTTGCCCCACACCCTTCCAGGTAGACACCTGCACCCTTGCCCCACACCCTTCCAGGTAGACACCCACACCCTTGCCCCACACCCTTCCAGGTAGACACCAGCACCCTTGCCTCACACCCTTCCAGGTAGACACCCGCACCCTTGCCCCACACCCTTACAGGTAGACACCCACACCCTTGCCCCACACCCTTCCAGGTAGACACCCGCACCCTTGCCCTACACCCTTCCAGGTAGACACCCGCACCCTTGCCCCACTCTCTTCCAGGTAGACACCAGCACCCTTGCCTCACACCCTTCCAGGTAGACACCCGCACCCTTGCCCCACACCCTTCCAGGTAGACACCCGCACCCTTGCCCCACACCCTTCCAGGTAGACACCCGCACCCTTAGGCCACACCCTTCCAGGTAGACACCCGCACCCTTTCCCCACACCCTTACAGGTAGACACCCGCACCCTTGCCATACACGCTTCCAGGTAGACACCCACACCCTTGCCCTACACCCTTCCAGGTAGACACCCACACCCTTGCCCCACACCCTTCCAGATAGACAGCCGCACCCTTGCCCCACACCCTTACAGGTAGACACCCACACCCTTGCCCTACACCCTTCCAGGTAGACACCCACACCCTTGCCCTACACCCTTCCAGGTAGACACCCACACCCTTGCCCCACACCCTTCCAGGTAGACACCCGCACTCTTGTCCCACACCCTTCCAGGTAGACACCCGTACCCTTGCCCCACACCCTTCCAGGTAGACTCCCGCACCCTTGCCCTACACCCTTCCAGGTAGACACCCGCACCCTTGTCCCACACTCTTCCAGGTAGACATCCGCACCCTTGCCCCACACCCTTCCAGGTAGACACCTGCACCCTTGCACCACACCCTTCCAGGTAGACACCCACACCCTTGCCCCACACCCTTCCAGGTAGACACCAGCACCCTTGCCTCACACCCTTCCAGGTAGACACCCGCACCCTTGCCCCACACCCTTACAGGTAGACACCCGCACCCTTGCCCCTCACCCTTACAGGTAGACACCCGCACCCTTAGGCCACACCCATCCATGTAGACACCTGCACCCTTGCCCCACACCCTTCCAGGTAGACACCCGCACCCTTGCCCCACACCCTTCTAGGTAGACACCCGCACCCTTGCCACACACCCTTCCAGGTAGACACCCACACCCTTACCCCACACCCTTACAGGTAGACACCCACACCCTTGCCCCACAACCTTACAGGTAGACACCCGCACCCTTGCCCCACACCCTTACAGGTAGACACCCGCACCCTTAGGCCACACCCGTCCATGTAGACACCTGCACCATTGCCCCACACCCTTCCAGGGAGACACCCGCACCCTTGCCCCACTCTCTTCCAGGTAGACACCAGCACCCTTGCCTCACACCCTTCCAGGTAGACACCCGCACCCTTGCCCCCCACCCTTCCAGGTAGACACCCGCACCCTTGCCCCACACCCTTCCAGGTAGACACCCGCACCCTTAGGCCACACCCTTCCAGGTAGACACCCGCACCCTTTCCCCACACCCTTACAGGTAGACACCCGCACCCTTGCCATACACGCTTCCAGGTAGACACCCACACCCTTGCCCTACACCCTTCCAGGTAGACACCCACACCCTTGCCCCACACCCTTCCAGATAGACAGCCGCACCCTTGCCCCACACCCTTACAGGTAGACACCCACACCCTTGCCCTACACCCTTCCAGGTAGACACCCACACCCTTGCCCTACACCCTTCCAGGTAGACACCCACACCCTTGCCCCACACCCTTCCAGGTAGACACCCGCACTCTTGTCCCACACCCTTCCAGGTAGACACCCGTACCCTTGCCCCACACCCTTCCAGGTAGACTCCCGCACCCTTGTCCCACACTCTTCCAGGTAGACATCCGCACCCTTGCCCCACACCCTTCCAGGTAGACACCTGCACCCTTGCCCCACACCCTTCCAGGTAGACACCCACACCCTTGCCCCACACCCTTCCAGGTAGACAACAGCACCCTTGCCTCACACCCTTCCAGGTAGACACCCGCACCCTTGTCCCACACCCTTACAGGTAGACACCCACACCCTTGCCCCACAACCTTACAGGTAGACACCCGCACCCTTGCCCCACACCCTTACAGGTAGTCACCCGCACCCTTAGGCCACACCCGTCCATGTAGACACCTGCACCCTTGCCCCACACCCTTACAGGTAGACACCCGCATCCTTGCCCCACACCCTTCAAGGTAGACACCCACACCCTTGCCCTACACCCTTCCAGGTAGACACCCACACCCTTGCCCCACACCCTTCCAGGTATACACCCACACCCTTGCCCCAGAGCCTTCCAGGTAGACACCCACACCCTTGCCCTACACCCTTCAAGGTAGACACCCGCACCCTTAGGCCCCACCCTTCCAGGTAGACACCCACACCCTTGCCCTACACCCTTCAAGGTAGACACCCACACCCTTGCCCCACACCCTTTCAGGTATACACCCACACCCTTGCCCCTGAGCCTTCCAGGTAGACACCCACACCCTTGCCCCACACCCTTCCAGGTATACACCCACACCCTTGCCCCAGAGCCTTCCAGGTAGACACCCACACCCTTGCCCTACACCCTTCAAGGTAGACACCCGCACCCTTAGGCCACACCCTTCCAGGTGGACACCCACACCCTTGCCCTACACCCTTCAAGGTAGACACCCACACCCTTGCCCCACACCCTTCCAGGTATACACCCACACCCTTGCCCCAGAGCCTTCCAGGTAGACACCCACACCCTTGCCCTACACCCTTCAAGGTATACACCCACACCCTTGCCCCAGAGCCTTCCAGGTAGACACCCACAACCTTGCTCTACACCCTTCCAGGTAGACGCCCGCATCCTTGCCCCAGAGCCTTCCAGGTAGACACCCACACCCTTGCCCTACACCCTTCAAGGTAGACACCCGCACCTTTAGGCCACACCCTTCCAGGTAGACACCCACACCCTTGCCCTACACCCTTCAAGGTAGACACCCACACCCTTGCCCCACACCCTTTCAGGTATACACCCACACCCTTGCCCCAGAGCCTTCCAGGTAGACACCCACACCCTTGCCCCACACCCTTCCAGGTATACACCCACACCCTTGCCCCAGAGCCTTCCAGGTAGACACCCACACCCTTGCCCTACACCCTTCAAGGTAGACACCCGCACCCTTAGGCCACACCCTTCCAGGTAGACAGCCGCACCCTTGCCCTACACCCTTCAAGGTAGACACCCAAACCCTTGCCCTACACCCTTCAAGGTAGACACCCACACCCTTGCCCTACACCCTTCCAGGTAGACACCCACACCCTTGCCCCAGAGCCTTCCAGGTAGACACCCACACCCTTGCCCTCCACCCTTCCAGGTAGACACCCACACCCTTGCCCCAGAGCCTTCCAGGTAGACACCCGCACCCTTGCCCCAAAGCCTTCCAGGTAGACACCCACACCCTTGCCCCAGAGCCTTCCAGGTAGACACCCACACCCTTGCCCTACACCCTTCCAGGTAGACACCCACACCCTTGCCCCAGAGCCTTCCAGGTAGACACCCACACCTTTGCCCCACACCCTTCCAGGTAGACACCCACACCCTTGCCCCAAAGCCTTCCAGGTAGACACCCACACCCTTGCCCTACACCCTTCCAGGTAGACAGCCACACCCTTGCCCCAGAGCCTTCCAGGTAGACACCCACACCATTGCCCTACACCCTTCAAGGTAGACACCCACACCCTTGCCCCAGAGCCTTCCAGGTAGACACCCACACCCTTGCCCTACACCCTTCCAGGTAGACACCCACACCCTTGCCCCAGAGCCTTCCAGATAGACACCCACACCCTTGCCCTACACCCTTCAAGGTATACACCCACACCCTTGCCCCAGAGCCTTCCAGGTAGACACCCACACCCTTTCCCCAGAGCCTTCCAGGTAGACACCCACACCCTTGCCCCAGAGCCTTCCAGGTAGACACCCACACCCTTGCCCTACACCCTTCCAGGTAGACACCCACACCCTTGCCCCAGAGCCTTCCAGGTAGACACCCACACCCTTGCCCCAGAGCTTTTCAGGTAGACACCCACACCCTTGCCCTACACCCTTCAAGGTATACACCCACACCCTTGCCCCAGAGCCTTCCAGGTAGACATCCACACCCTTGCCCTACACCCTTCCAGGTAGACACCCACACCCTTCCAGGTAGACACCCACACCCTTGCCATACACCCTTCCAGATAGACTGTGTACAGGGACTGTACAGCACTGTGCTTGAAAATAGCAAGCAATCCGCGAACCCTGCATCCTTCCGTTGCTCTCACAGGAGTGTCGCCAAGGCCCAACACAAATCCACTCCGGGCGGAGACAAAAGTTCAAACACGGGATCTGGAACCGATTGTCCTCATGGGCTTCACATGGTTTCATTCACATCCCAGCGGGACAGTTTAAAACAGAGAACAGTGTGTTTTTTATTCTAAACTCAACATGTTCTGCCATCTCACTGAGTGCACAGCGTAATCTCACAGCAAACACAACCCCCACACCCTCCCCTCCCAATCCCCCATCATTAGGCAAGTAACCACGGCAACTCCGCCGCTTACCTTTGGGCTGTCATCGTTCTGATGACAAGAGACGCCCGTGGTTAAATTGAGGCTGTCAGGAGGATTGAGGGCTGTCACTCCCGCCCCGAGAGGATCATGGAGGAACAAGACAAAAGCCGGAGCGAAGAGAGCGGGTGGGCGGTGGAGGCAGGAAAGGCCACGGGGGCTTTAATCCCCCTGTTCCCACCCACCTCTGCGAGGTGCAGCAGCTCGGAGGATTGATAAGCCATCAGCTACGCTTTTGTGAGAAACATGTCTCTTGTATGCTTTCCCTTCCAAGGAGGAAGCCGAGCTGTTTATAAAGTCACAGTACGCCTAGTTTAACACAAGAGACAGTGCACGCACCAGCAGTCTTGGTTGATCGGAGTTTTGCCGCACAAAAAGCACAGGGGAAGAGTTAGTTGGGACTCCCAAGGATCCTGTACAGGAGCGTGATAAGATGCAATCCCTCCCCAGAGTCGGATTGGCAACGTGGGCACTCGGGCAATGCCCGAGGGATTGGTGTCCAGCTCCAGCTGTGGGCTGCTTTTTTGAGCAGTTTGGGGGGCGATTTGGCGGTTTCTTAGTTGTTCAGATGCTGCCAGCAGCCCAGTGGGTGCCTGAGTGGCTCTTCTGGAGGCAGATGGGCCTCCATTACCTCCCGCTTATCAAAGGGCAGAGGTGTCACTACCTTTCTCTTGGTGGGGCTGGCCCATTAACACATGCATATTAGGTGGGGGGGGGGAGAGCAAGGGGCCTGACCAAAAGTAGCCTCACTTGTATTCAGGTGTGTTTCACCAGTGTAAGCTAATTGTGCATTTTTTTTAATACCCCCCTTTTTTTTATTTTACAAAACTTCGCTGAAGCAGTGTTTCGCAAAGGCAATATGCAAATGTGGGCCACTTTTTTTTTTGCGTGCCCGGGCCCTTTTTTAATCCTAATCCAACCCTGTCCCTCCCCCCAGCTAGTGAGCCAACCTAAGGTCTGAGATGCTTCTGGCGCCACTGGAAACATACACCACAGTTCCTGAGTGACACTTTCTAATTTTGAGTATTGAAATAATTGCCCTGCACCCACCTGAAAGGTGTCCTAGTTCTCCTGGAATGAGATGAAGACTTCACCAGGATATAAGCCACCAGCTAGTAAGAAGCTGCCCCTCCTCCAATACTCCTTGTATATGTCAGTATCCCTTGTAAGAAAAGGATGGAGATCCCACATTCTGAGTCCCTGTTCAAATGGTACTCTGCTTAATACTTTAGTAAACACCTCCTCCCAGGTACGTGTGGTCTGTCATATTACATAGGGAAGCTGAGTACCTGCTCTCCCCCTCTCATACGGAGGTGTGGCAGTGTCTCATCACTGAATGTACTGTACAACAAACATTGTACCATACAACAAACATTTCTGAAGTTATCTGATTCGACAAGCCACTGTGCTGCATACTGCAAGCGCGCTGCATAGTAGTAATGCTGCATATTAGGCACAGCCAGCTCCCCCAGACATGTCCCGTTTCAAAACTTGCAAAGCCACTCACCTGTGGCGACCCACCCACACCAGTAAAGTTAGCAAGCTGTCCTGTTTGCTAAAAACCCCAGAAGGTATCGGACACAAGGAATTCTGGACAGTATTGAGGCAGCAAGGTAAGACTGCCAGTTTTGCAATGGCCACCCGGCCCACAACAGAAAGAGGTAGAGTATTCCAGAAGCAAATTGACCTGCGAAGATCTTCCACCAACCGGTCTATGTTGAAATGGTTCTAATGTCCAACAATCGATAAGCATTTGTAAAGCGCAGCACTGTCACCCTGGGGGTATCTGGGCACTGTTTCCCCATTGAAGAGGTCGGTCTTGAGTCTCTTTCTGAAGTCTGCCAGCGAGAAGGCAGTACGGACCTGGACGGGAAGGTTGTTCCAGGTCCTGGCAGCAATGTAAGAGAAGGGGCAGCCACCATGGATGTGGAGGGGTGTGTGTGAGGGCGAGTGAAGTGGAGTAGGGAGAATGGACAATACTTTTTGGGATCGCTGAGGTCGGCGGAGGCTTTCTTTCGGAGGGATCTGATGTCTGTGTGTTTCCATCTGTCCAAGACGGATGCAATGGAGATGGAGGATTTGAGGATGCTGGTGAGTTGTGTGCTGATAGTGTTTGTTGCAAGGGTGTAGAGGTGGTAGGGGCAGGCATCAGTGGGCGCCCTGGAGTGGATGGAAGACTTGTTGGCTGAGGTGGTCAGGGTGGTGAGTGGAAACCAGGTGGTAATGATTTGGCTGATGTTCGCTGGTAGGTTGAGGTCGTTGGGGTTAAAATTGTTGTAGATGTTGGTGATCTTGCTGTGGAAGTAGTCTGAGAGGGCGTTGCAGAGTTCTTGGGAGGGGTAGATGGTGTTCTCTATGGCTGTAGGATTGGAGAATTCTTCGACTATTTTGAAGAGTTCCTTTGTGTGGTTGGCGGCGGAGTCGATGAAGGTAGTGAAGGCTGCTTTCTTGGCTTCCTTGATTTGCTGGTGATAGTTGCTGAGGGCTGTTTTGTGAGCTGCTCTGTTGGCAGGGTTCTTAGTGGCACACAATCGTTTCTCCAGTGGCACTTGGTGGTCCTGTGTTCTGGGGTGTACCATTTGGCATGCTTGGAGGTCTTGTTGGATTTTGTAGGTTTCAGTGGTGTGACTCCATCGGTAATCCAGGAGGCGCAATTCTTGACAGTCTGGTTGAGCTCTGCTGAGGCCTCGGGTTGGGAGGTGGTGAGGGCCTGTGACCACTGAATTTCGGTGACCTTGCTCCAGTTGCATTTTGAGCCACCATGCCGCCAATGTAACCAAAGCTCTTATTCTCCCAATGGAATCCAAGCTCACTGAGGTGTCCTCATGGGATATTGGTCACCCCCCCCTGAAAATAAAAAGGTCTTACGATTGTGACCCAGAGACCCAAGAACTCCTCGAATGCCTCCTCAAGGTCGGTACTGATTCCCTAGGAGACCATACATACACAAGAGCATTGTCTATATAGAGTGAGACAATAAGTTCAGTGTCTCCCACTGAAATACCCCAGCCCCTCATCTCCCATCACAACAGCACAGCCAGAGACTCCAGCACCAATGCAAAAAGCAGAGGAGAGGGAGAGGACAACCCTGCCTAGTATCCCCCCCATCATTCAGCTGTCCGAAACTCTACTCCCAACCTGACTTGGGCTACAGGCTCCATATAAAGTAATTGCACCCAGGCTCTAAAGGAAGGAACAAACTCCATCACCGCCAGCACCAACATTAAGTACGACCATCCCACCATATTGAAGGCCTTCTCCAGGTCTATGGCTACCAGGGCCAGTTCCTGTTCGGCCTCTCTAGCCTCGTGCAACACATGGGCCAGTTAGCCTATGTTCTTCACCGTCCTCCGACCAGGAATGAAGCCACATTGGTCAGTGTGGACCAGGTCCCGCACCACTGCCTCAGTCTAGTCACCAACAATTAACGGACCTCAAAAAAGGCACAGAACTCCTCTGAGTAAGCACCATGCTGAATAGACCGACTCTGCAAAGTATTTTATTTTGCAAGAACACATTTTGCAAATTGGGAGTTTGTTCTTGTTGAACGAATTAACAATGGCCCGACGTGCAGTGAGCTCTGGGGCTGTCGTGCGATTTCCCTCCGTGGGACTCAACATCTCACATGACGGATCTGGATAGGGAAAACCAGTAGCAACTGTCTAGCCTTAAATATGGAGGGGATTGTTGTCACCCTGACCCAATGGCCCTATCTGGGACAGCAGACCTAGCTGAGGCTATGCCGGCTGAAACCCTGCATTTTCCCACCTCTAAATGGTGAGGAGGAAACACAAGTTTAGCCCAACGGTGCATCTGCCATTTTATGGAGAATGCCGCGTTCCACTGAACTGTATAAAACCGTATAAATACGTAGGGTTGGTAAGCTTCCCTGTACTGTCTCCCTAAAAACTATCCATTTGGGAAATCTGATCTCTCGCTCCTTAGCTGTCAGTCGATTACTATAAATTCATGATCAGTTTCTGCTTCCTTCCAATTGTAAGTTCTTTCAAGGTACTAGCATGACACCGAGGCCTCCGTTAGAAGTTGAGCACAGTTGTAGCTGGGGGATTTGGGGGACCCTTGCCCTTTTTTATGAAAGGGCTGGAGTTTCCGCTCTCTGGTCACTGGGTACTGGAACACAAGACCTGATTTTGGAAGCTGGAAAATCTAAGTGGTAAAATCACTTAAGGATTAGGATGCCAGTACACGACAGACCTGCCCCCAGCTCCCTCCCAGCCCTTCCCATGGCATCAGGGTGCATGTGATGTTTCTTCTCAACAGACCACCTTCTCCCCCGCCTACTGCCACCGTCCCTGCTCCCCAACCTGCAATGCCTCAAATATACCACCTGTTCACAGCAGGTGATAATTGTGAGCATTAATCACCACAGAACTGGGAATACACGCGCTAATTGGATTTAGATGCAGGGATACCGACAGAAATGTTATTTGGGGTCATACGGTCTTCACGCACCTACATCTCGTCTCTTGGGCACCATCATGTCTTTTGACTACAACAAAACTACTAACGCCAGCAGGCTCGTCGCCACTGCTGCTCAGCACTCACAATAAATGCACTCTCCAGCGAAGGGACAAGAGGAGCAGCTTTCATCCAATCAAAGCTTTATTTCAAAGACGCAGTCTGCGTTCGCCTTCCGTGGGACAAAAGGGCATCTATTTCATTTTGTTGAAATCACCATGAAGCAAAAAAACACATCATCTTGCGCCGTCCTCTCACAAACGGCGCCGCCGAATACTAGCAGACTTTAAAGATGATTTTCAGAGACTCGGCGCTTTTCATTGCTACAATTAATCTTTAATCACTTGCCAGACAGGGGCTTTACGCAGTACACACGCCCACCCTCGTCCACAATATCTAGTCTTGCCTTCTTCACTCCTCTCTCATTGGCCCTTTTATCTGCAGCCCACCTAGGAAGCAGATACCGTGACGCAGCTATCAATAGTGCAGCGAATGCACTGGCCCCGGGGCCCATGGATCTGAGAGGACTGCTGCACCCCAGGTACAGCTTGCTTTAATGCCCAACCAGAAGATGGGGGCCCATTGTCTTTGCTTGCATTTGTGCCAGGGGCATCCTTTCTACCCCACTGAAAGCATAGCGGAGAGTGGGACTGGCGTTTTAGGTCCGAACTGACCAGACAGATTGGGAGTCGAAACACTGGCTTTCAGGGGAGTGCGGGAGAGCCAGGCGCATTCACAAGTGTAGACATCAGCGACTGATGTGCTATTTACAGAGACCCCCTTAAGCAGGGAGGCTTCTGAGGATCACGAATTTCAAATACATTAAATCCGCTCGGATTACCAGGACCAAAGGATAATGTCATTCAAGAAAATGAACAGCCCATCAGGCAGCCGGAGAAGGTGAATGGAGAGATGCCGAGCTGAATAGTGAATGAGGGATGCCAGCCAGAGGGACATTGCTCATTTCCCCGTCTGATATGTCCCCACCTCAGTGAAAAAGCATATACACACTTGGAAAACAAACTCCCACAAGACTACGAAAGAGAGAATCTGTAACTCAATTTATGGAAATTATTCAAACCAAAGTACTTCTCCTTGTCAGGAGTATCTTATTTTGCAGAAGGATTTGAGGCCATTTGACTTCTACTAAGCAACGTTAAATTTGGAAACAGATTACTCCAGTAGCTCACTGGCTCAGGAACTTAGGAAAGAAAACATTGAATCCCAGTTTAACATTTTTAGATATGGTTACTTGACTATTACAACATATATGTATGTATTTATTATTTCTATAGTGCAAGCCTAGCCAAAGGCTCTGTACGTGGTCAAAGAGAAGCATAAAGAGAACAAGTAAGATGCGAGGAAGCTGGTTTGTAGATGGTTAATGCATTGTGATGTAGTGTTCTTTAAAAAGGTGAGTCTTCAACTCTTTCCTAAATTGGCACAGCGTTGGAGTGTTCCTGATGAATACAGGGATGTTATTCCAGATCCTTGGTGCATAGATGTAAACTGCCTGCTGTCTTGCCATTTCTTTTTGTACACTAATTCCAGTCTTCAGTCTGATGGTGCAGTGGTTGCAGGAGTGCCGAGATCCACCAGAGAAGGTGAGCTTATCTGGAAGATAATTGGGGGTGATGGCCAGGATAGCTCTATAATGTAGCTGGTTTTGAAGACGGCATGGGCTGGCTAGGGGAGCCAAAAGAGTTTTATTGGGATGTGTGTGGTGTGATCATATGTCTTATCTCTCTTGACGAGACATGCTATGGCATGTAGGATATGGGGCTACTAGCATGGAGTGTGGGAGGCCAAGGAGTAGGGCATTTCCGCCATCTAGATACGAGAGTACAAGGGCTTTTAAGTAGCAGTGTTGATGTTGTTTTCTGAAGGAAATGGTTTGGATTTTCTTAGACAAGAGAGGCTGTGTTTGTTTTCTTGCCAACATGCTCCTTGACAGGGACTTTAGTGTCCAGGGTGAATCCAAGTGACCTGCATTCTGTGAAAGTTGTGGTTCGAAGCCATCAAGATTAATGTCATTGAGCCAAGTTCAATCAATCAATCAATCAGTGCATTTATATAGCGCACTACTCACCCGGAGGGTCTCAAGGCGCTTGGGGAGGGGGGGTCCGCTACTGCTCGAACAGCCAGGTCTTGAGCTGCTTCCTGAATGCGAGGTGGTCTTGGGTCAGGCGGAGATGGGTCGGGAGGGAGTTCCAAGTCTTGGCGGCCAGGTAGGAGAAGGACCTTCCTCCTGTGGTGGCTCTTCGGATGCGGGGGACGGCGGCGAGGGCGTGGCTGGTCGATCGAAGCTGGCGTGTGGGAGTGTAGAAGTTGAGGCGGCTGTTGAGGTATCTTGGGCCTTGGTTGTGCAGGGCTTTGTGTGCGTGGGTGAGGAGCCGGAAGGTGATTCTTTTGTTGACCGGGAGCCAGTGCAGGTCTCTCAGGTTTGTACTGTATCTTGTTTACTGTTCTTATAAATAACAGGAATTCTGAATTGGTTTGGTTGAGCTTCAGGTAGGTGCTGGGCATCCAGGTCTGGATGATGTGCAGGAAGTATTTGAGGCGTTGAAGCAGGGGAGATTTTCAAGTAGAGCTATGCACCATTGGAATATTGTCGAATCTTGAAGCATTTTATCAGTGAGTAGAGCACCAAGTGGCTTCATGTTTAGGTTGAAGATGATGGGAAGGTGTGGAGCTCTGGGGGACTCCACAATTGATAGAGAGATTTTGTGCCCTGTGCGTGCCAGAGTAAAGAAACTGGTGATCTTTGAAAATTTAGGAGGAGAACCAGTGATGGACACGGATGGTGAATTCCATCCAAGAATCCAGGGTACATATGAGGGTGGGATGGTCCACTGTGTCTAAGGCAGCTGAGAGGTTCACCAATATCAGGATGCAGGGGCCAGGAACACAAGCTAGACAAGCACATTTGAGGGCTTAGCAAATGTGGTGCTGCGCTGGTTACACATACACAGGAGGCTTGTGCTTTGCCTACTACCATGGACTTTCATTTATGTGGCTTTTAGAAGTGCCTGTTTGGCCTTCTTGAGATAATTCTGCATCTTCATTGAAGCTGAGTTGTTGGCTCATGAGACTTGGTGTCCCTCCAAGTCCTCTAGTGCTTGGTAGAGGATAATAAAATTCAGGAAAACCCTCTCACATAGTTCCAGTGTGAATTGGCAACCATTGGCATGCACCCTAAGACCTTTCAATTCATAGGTTAAAAAAGACTTGTAATCTATAAATATTCATTAGGGTCAGACTCCCGATAATTGGTAACTCACCACATGTTGCCTATGTACTGTATAACAAGTAATCACTTGTGCCAGATTCCTGGCCACTATCTCTGTGCTCAGTGCCTTTGCACGTTATGATGACCAAAACTAGGCTGGCCACAAGGAATCTGTCCACTGGTCCAGTTCACAACCGCCCTGCTCTTGGGGTCTGACGATCTGCTCCATGCTCCAAAAAGGATTATGTGGCTGTTCAGAGACCTCCGGATGGGTATGGGCATAGCAAGACAGGGGCCACCATCGAACACGTCGCATATATGGCGGTCGTGCCGGCCACCAATGACGACTCGGGGGGAAGGGGCGGGTCGCACCTAATAGTGACGAGGCGGGCGCGCCTCAGTGGGGGTTGGTTTGCTCGTTTCGCACCCCGGAAATGGTAATGATCATTTCCGGGGGCGCCCGTCTCCCAAACGCCAGGGGCCGGTTAGAACCGGCTCCTGGTTGGATCTTGAGGGGAATAAAAGACCGGGGAGTGACGAAGACTGCCTCTTTGATCGCCACTCCCACTCAGCCTCACTAGGAGACTGTATTTAAATTTCACCCACCCACCATCCCCAAAAGCAGGGTTTCTAAGGTTTGTATTGTTGTGAATTTTCTTTTCAGGTTGACTTGGTTGTGTTCAACATGTGTAATGTTGTTTATTTTCCCTTTTTCAGGTGGTTTTAGTGCTTCTTTTATAGAAAATGTCTACTGTCGTATTTATAGTGCTATGCCTTTGTCTGCGGTAATGTCATGAATGGTGAGCATTACATTTGAGGTTCTTAGAGGGCGGCGCCATTGTCGAATGGGGTCGCCGAAGGGGGAGGGACAAGTAGTCTCTCATGGAACTCCAGGGGCAGTTACAGCCGGTTGGCTGGAAGGGTGTGGAGGGAGAAGAGTTACGCTTTCCAGTAGGCTGGTTGGCCACCCCGCATGCGCACAAGGGCGCAAGTAAATGGTGCATAATTGCAAGGGCCCCTTAAGGAGATAATCTGCAGGTGTAGGGGGTCATCGGGGGCAGTACCCTACCGGTGAATGGGCCCCCCTGCGGATGCGCACTCCGGTTGGAGTGCGGACATGGTTTTGATCAGGATCTGGAGCCAGTCATTTGACCTTGTCGTAGGCTCAAAACAGGGATACGCAGAAAGATAAAACGTTATTTGATTATGGAATGTTTAGATTCTGTCCATCATTTATTGCAGTTACACTTTTCGCCCTAAGTGGGATGGGTATGCCCAGGCGTGGGTCCCATGGGTCCCTTGCTCACTGTGCCACTGGATTCAAGCTAGCCTGGCTGATGAAGGGTGACATACTCCGAAACCGGTCCCAGGATGCTTGTTTCCGGTCCAGGAAGAACCTGGCTTGGCAGTTCGGTCTGGACTGTTCCCATGAGGCACAGGGTCAAGACTGATTTGCATATGGTTGGGTCCAAACTGGGGTGGCATAGTGGGCAAAAGAACACCAAAGGGGGAAGGACAAAATAGGGATACACAGAAAGATAAAACCTTATTTGATTATGGAATGTTTAGATTCGGATAGGAATTTTATGTATTAGAGATATGTTAAGGTTAGCAAACATGACATATGTAGCTATCAATGTAATGCAATGGACTTTCTGCGTATTATGTAAAAATGTATAAATAATTGTTTTGTTATTAATTTTAATAAATACGGCTGGGGTTTAACGACCCCTAATCCAAAAAACACATTTTGATAAATTATTTAACGCCTTAGGAGTAAATGGGAGGCGGGCAATATGGACACCGGTAAGAGGGGCCCTCTAGTAGGGGTTGTAGGCATTGGAAGAGGGGGTCTAGGCCTTACCTAGCCATATAATACAAGCACGCGCAGACCCTGCGAAACAGCGTGGCTCCCACACTTCAGGGAACCCCATTCAACCTCAGAGCAATTACTATCTGTGCCATGTGTGAGTCTCAGCCCCCCACAACAACCCATTCTGCATGAAGACGATATTTAGTGTTACGCCACTGCCAAAGATTGCCACGTTTGCCTGACATGGTGCATGTTTGAGCTTACCCCTTGGGTGTGAATAAGTGGGTGTCTAGGAGCTGCAGATACAGTGCTTCAGCTGAAAACACGCTCTGCATGCTTCCAGAATGTACCCGGAGCCCAGGTGCGTGCTCCGTTAAAGCAGGAGTAGTCCTCATTACTCATGCCTGTTCCATCCGGGTGAGCACACCTGCTGCGCTCTGCCTCAGCAACCCCTCCCATCCCATACCACCTGGCGCCACCTCCTGGTGTACCCAAGAAACAGATGGTTATTCTCCGTTGCAAAGCCTTACTGGACTAAATTCTCAAGCGTCAGAACTACTCAGCAGTCAGCAGGTAATTTCAGTCTCTGGGGGCCTCTCCCTTTCTGCAAGTTTCCTTTCTCTGTATCAGGGATGCTGGTGGTCTTTCGCCGCCTGTTCCTCTAGCTTACACCCACAGCAGTCCATCTCCTCAGCTTCGCCTCTTCCCACGGCATAAGTCCTAAAAAAAGAAGTGGGGGGACGCTGACGTCACAACAGGAAGTGACATCACGAAAGGTGGCTTGCACCATCAGACTCATTGCCTCCCCTTGCTCACCCCTTAAATGCGATTGCATCAGAGAAGCCAGCGCGTGAGCAGCGTTCTGAATGAGCTCCGATCTCGCCCCAAAGATGCCAAAGAGTGAATGTGTGGCTCCATTTGCTCCAGTTATCGAGCTCCCGGTAAAATAAGTGGGGGGACGCCGTCCACCCGTGTGGTACCCCGACTCGAGCCCTGCGCTCTTCCTGGTTCTCTCCTCCCTCTCTGTCCCCTGCATTATGCCTCGTCCCGCCTCCCCACCTGTTCCCCTCCGTGCCTGTCCCCTCCAGTCCTGTTCTTCCCGCCTGCCTCCGCTCGTGGCTTCTGTCTGTCTGCGCCTGTCACGGCATCTCACTCCTCTGTCTGTGAGGCAGTTATTGTGCCTTCATTCCTCAAAGACTTCCATTGTATGAAAAAAAACAGTTTGAAGTGCCTCGGGTGTTTTGTTCTTCATTACTTGATAAAAGTGACATTAATAGCCCTGGAAGAGCACTGCTGCGCGCAATTACCGCTGATGGTACAGGTATGAGAGCTGCTTTGAGCCCTGCTAATGTTTCATAATTGCGGCCCTTTCGGTGGAGAGAAAGGGAGTGAGCGGAGGACACGAGAGGAAGGAAGAAATAGCGAAAGAAAGACGTGATTGAGGAGAAGAAAGCAAACATTGAGAGATGAAAAGAGAGCGAATCCGAGCACACGACAGGCAATTGATGAGTGAATGATGGAGAAAGTGTAAGGGAGAGAAGGAAATGCTATAAAATCCACATCACAATGGATTAACCATCCGCTATCCGGCGTCCTCTTTTACTCGTTGACTTTCTGCTTGACTTTGACTATATACAGGGCCCCTTTGCCTTATGGCTAGTTTTGCGCTGTCGAAATACCTCATACACGCATGCACAAATAGAGGGCAAGAAGAAATTGTTATTTGAAAGATGAGGAAATAGAACAATGAGAGACAGTAGAGAGTGGCAGGTGGAGCAAGATAAGAATCTACAAAGCCACAAGGGTTGGGTGTAATATACTAATAATAATATTAATCCACATTTTGTAAAGTGTGAACAATCACGCAAGGGTCTCTAGGCGCTGGGGGCCGTCGGGAAGATTAAGCAAGCTATTGCCCAGAGTCACACAGTGCTGTGCTAATCTGCTGCCGGTGCCGGGGATGGAATCGTGATCCCCAGATTCCAGAGTCAGTCGCCCTGGCCGCGGCGCAGCATTGGTGTATTAGAGCAATATTCTCGCAAGGAAGCTAGCAGCAGTGGATAGACAAGACCATAGTTGTAAACAAGGCCCTCTTGCAGTTCTTTGCAAGCACTGGAATTGAGGTGGAAGGATATGCCCAAACAACCAATAGAATTAGGTGAGAGATAAATACTACTCTTAGCCAAGACAAGTCGTAATTGACAAAGTCCCCGGCCAAAAACTGAAACAGATTTGTCAAAGAGAGACAGTGGTTGGATTGGATGGAAATAAATGCCACAAAATGTGGCTAAAGCATTTAGAATACAATGACCATCTGCATATAGCATGCGAATAAAAGGCTAGAGACTACGAGGTGGACAGTAAACACTGGCCAGCAGAGTTCACTTTTAACCCCTCCCCTGCTGGTGACGGAACCACTCCGTCATCAGCTGCGGTCGCGCTGTGCTGATGACGGAGCGGTTCCGTCATGGCCCGCTCAGCACGCCTGCGCTACGTGGATTCCACGCCTGCGCTGAGCGTTCCATTGAGCGGGCGGGGCTGTGACGGAACCGCTCCGCCATGAGCACAGCGCAACCGCGGCTGGTGACAGAGCGGTTCCGTCACCAGCATGCGCCTGCCGCGCGGCCGCCCCGCCCGGAATAGCCGCCGCAGTGAAGGGGTTAAAGTAAGACTAGGAGTATCTCCCATCTGACATGGTGGGCTTTCCTCATACTCTACTCAAAATGTCAGAAAAAACGAGAAAATCCACTGTGGGATATCATGACGAGCATTAACAACTTTACCCAAATGAAAGATGAACACTAGCAGTAGCGGCTCCTCCGCTAAGGCAGAGGAGCGTCGTCCCACTGCTTTTTAGCAGCGAAAAGAAAGGAAAAATAAAATGATAATAACTCACGTTATTAACATTTTATTTTGTCCTGCTGCTGCAGCTTTGCAGGGCAAGGCAGGGCTGCTCTGACTACAGGTGCAGGGGGAGTGGTGAGCACACTGTGTAAGTGTGCATGAATGTTTGGCCAGCCATCTCTGGCCCTCCAAACATTCATGCACACTTTGCATGTTCTCCACACAGGCTGCATTACAGCCTGCGTGGAGAACATGCCCAAGCTCCCAGTCAGAATCTGAGTGAAGAACCACGGCGGTTAGACCAATCGCTTCATTGCAGCATTGTGATTCGCCATGGGAAGCCTGGCTGTGCTTGATGTTCTGGCCAGAGTGAGGGACTGCGGAGGAGAGACGTGATGAGGTTCGGCAAGAAGGTAAGTTTTTTCTTTTTACACTCTCTTCCCCCTGAGTCCCTCCCTCCTGCCCCTGCCCCCCACCACTGATTCATGCCGTCTGCCACTGAACACTAGACTTAATGATTGCAAGTGTTAAAACAGATCACATGAGATAACAGGCTCTATCAGTTGCCCACATAATATCAAACACCATTAGATACCAAGAAACCAACAGAAACTACAGACTGGCAAACAAACATTTCCAGTTACTGGAGCCATGGAACCAGAGACACACACACACACACACTCACTCACACACTCAGACACACACACTCACACACCAAAAGACTGAACTCAATATATAGAGAACAATGAGCATCACATCAAAACCTAGGTAATAAGAGATACTTTTAGGAACCCAGAGACCAACAGACACCAACACACAACTAGCGATCAAAGCCTGTCGCCAATAACCCAGGCCAGTAGCTGATACCAGGTATCCAATAAAAAGAGCAGCTGACATTATTGCACTGGTAATGTTAATGTTTTGAACAGCAGCTAGACAATGAGGAAACAGAAAAGATTCTGTATGTTATTACTTTTATGGTTATTGTTCTTACCATTACATTGTGTTTACTGGTGACCAATCTTATCTTTGATTATGCTCCTTGTAGCCTGCAGAAGTGAGTAGCCTCTTTCTCCTGTTCCTACTCTTTCTCCTAGGTATGGTCCTGTGTGTGGACCCAGTCTTGGGCTGCATGACCTGCCTGTTCCATGCTGTTGTCATTCAGCTATGGACAAAACATCTCCTATCTTTTCCCAATATAAGGGAAGTTCATATCAGTTCTATCCGTGGATGGGGTCACCTGATGGCTCTTGATTCGGGACAAGTGATGTGTGTTGATTAAGAGGTGAGGGTTTCTGTCTCCTTGGGGTGATCTTCAGCGTGGGCAAAAATTCAGCCACTCATTTTTTGCTGTTGTTGAATATATATCTTTCAAGGCCTATAATCCACTTACTTGTTCCCTGTATGACAGCACAGACGTTTTAATGTTGTTTAGAAAGGTCCCATTGCTATAAGAGAAAGGTTAATGGGATACACTCCTTGGTGAAGGCTTTGTCTGGAAAGTCTGGATCTGATATTGAATTTCTCTTTTTATTGTGTGAAAGTCGATGGATGCCCTACTCTATATTTCTCATTTAGAAACCAAAAACGATTAATTAATTTTCGCAGGTGTCCTTTGGGAAAATGCTGTATGTAATTGTTAGGTATGACCTGACAGCGCAGCCGTTGCCAGACCTAATGTGATCAACCCAAATAAGTATTGGCAAAGCCAATAGGTCTCACCTACGCAAGAGATATTATCTTTGCCAATGCATTTTAGTCATGTTGTACCCAAGAGTGGCTGCTGTTCAGCACTGCTAAAATGTATGGCATAGTGGAGGGTGGTGTGGAGCGGTGTAGAGTGGATTAGCTTAGAGTAGCTTAGAGGGTCACATCATAGAGTGGAGTGTTCCAGATGGGAGTGTCGTAGAGTGGAATGTCGTAGAGTGAAGTGTTGCAGAGTCATAGACTGCAGTGGCGTAGATTAAAATGGTGCAGAGTAGACTAAAGTGGCCTACAGTGCAGAGGCACAGAGTACACTAGAGTGTCATAAAGTACAGTGGCGTAGGGTGCAGTGGTGTAGAGTGCAGTGGAGTAGAGTGCAGTGTTGTAGAGTAGAGTGGCATAGAGTGCAGTGTTGTAGAGTGCAGTAGCATATCGTAGAGTGGTGTAGAATGGAGTGGTGTAGAGTGTACCGGTATAGAATAGAGTGGCGCAGAGTAGAGAAGTGCAGTGACATAGAAAAGAGTGCTGCAGAGTAAAGTGACATAGAGTGCCACTGCGTAGAGAGCAGAGGTTTGATGCAGAGTAAAGTGGTGCAGCGAAGTGCAGTGGCAAAGAGTGGAGAGGTGAAGAGAGGAATGATGCAGAGTGGAGTAGAGTGACGTACAGTACTGTGGTGTAGAGTTGATTGTTTCAGAGTACAATGAAGTAGGGTAGAGGGAAGTGGTGCAGGGTACAGTGAAGTGGTGCAGTGTAGAGTGCAGTAGTGAAGCATAAAGTGCATAGTGTGCAGTTGCATAGAGTGGAGTATCATAGAGTGCAGTGGGGTAGAGTGCAGTGGTGCAGAGTAGATTAGAGTGGCGTAGAGTGGATTGGCATAAAGTGCAGTGGTGTAGGGCTGAGTAGTACAGAATACAGTACTTTGGCGTAGAGTCTGTTGGTGTAGAGTACACTGGCGTAGAGTGTAGTATTACAGAGTACAGTGGCATAGACTGGAGTGTCGTAGATTGAATGGGTGCAGAGTAGAGTGGAGTTGCCCAGGTTGCAGTGGTATAGAGGGCAGTGGCAAAGAGTGCTGTGGCACAGAGTACAGTAGCATGGAGTGCATTGGCATAAAATAGAGTGGTGCACAGTACAGTAGAGAGGGGTAGCATGCAGTAGTATGGAGTGATGCAGAGTACAGTAGAGTGGAGTGACGCAGAGGGGAGTGGCGTAAAGTGCAGTTGAGTGGAGTGACAAAGTGGAGTATGCATGGTGTGGTAGCACACTGCCTTTACAGACAACACATTTTCAATTGAAATGACCATTACATTAGTACGGATATACAGTTTTACTAATAAACTATACAGCACACAAACAATAATGTATGGAAATATCACCTAGTGTATTGATTTATTTTGATTGTATTAACATATTGGCTTCCATCACACTTCAGAATTACAAAACAAAGTGCTTCATTTGTGCTTTCCGAAGTGTGAAATAGTCTGAAATATCTGCACAGGTAATTTTACAGACAATTAAATTTTGTTGTGTGTAAGAAATAAACCTTTCTTTCACAGCAAGATTGTCACATAAATCCTCTCACTTTAAAGTCAGAAAAAGAAAGGAAAACATCAAGATCCATCGTAAGAAAGAGCTTGACATTTGACCTCTATCTATGAATGCACAGCAAATGTGAACACGATTTTAAGGCCAGTTTACAGAAAAGGAAAACTTAGTGGAAGAATACAGTAATTAGGTTATGCGCCATGGGAGGCACGAGCGCAAAGTGGGCAGCCTCAAACAAATAAACCCAGCAAATAGAAAGCAAGCAAATGTCAGTTACAAACCACAAAGCCAATGGTAAGCAGTCGGCAGGATGCATTCCTAAGGAAGGAAGAAGGGCTTTGACTGCTTCCACATGCTGGTATTCATGAATACATGTTTTGATTAGGTGAAAGTGGTATGCTTTCCCTCCATGCAGCTCTGGTTATTTTGTTTAGTTGTCCAGCTGCCTGAGCCAGCAGCAGTGTGGCTGTCTGAGCTTGAACTTTCAGGGCCAAACACATGACATGGATATACTGTTAAAGTGTGTTAGATAACTAGATAATTTGCAATGTTTATTTTTCTTTGGCAGGAGTGTAGACAGGAGGAGGGCAGTCATGGGGAATGTATTGCAGTCCCAGCACCCTCCTCTCCCATCATTGATCTTATACTCCAGACTGCAGTTTTAGTTGGCCTAACGGCTAGGGCAGTCAACCTCGAATCTGGGGAATAGGGTTCAAGTCTCGGCAATCACGATGAACATCCTGTGATTTTGGGCAAATCACTTAATCTCCCCGTGCCTAACAAAAATGAATGCATCCTCATGTAACGCAACTGGTGCTATGTAAAGTGCTCTGATACCCGATACAGGGTCAAGTTTGCGCTATATAAAACTACGTAAAAGAAAAAAAAAGAAAACAGTATGAGTTGCTCAGGGCTACACAAATCTACACACATTTTTTAATCTGGCTTAACAGTGCACTGTATTTACCTCATGCGATAAACAAAAAGAGCTTTCAGCTTACTACTGAAAGAGGGGCTTAGGCTCCACCTGCATCCTTTAAAAAGACAGAATGTATTGAATTTTTGGCTTGGGGTAAAGTTTATACTCAATGCAGGAGGTCTGAGTAGGTGATGGTGGCAATCCAGTGATCATGGATATAGCCCTGATCTCATAATTATGAAATGTTAGGATAAAGGCACTAGGCCCGCCATATTTACTGTGAAAAAGATATGTTAAAGTCAATAGGCATTGGGGGGCGTGGCTTGGACGCGAGGCGGAATGGCTGCTTGATACCGCAGCTACGCTGACCGAGCCCATAAATCCGTTTAAAATCCGATAAGCTGGCGTGCTGCCCCGACCGCCTTTCCCCTTTGGAGAACGGCAGGCAGATAGGGAAGATTGCCGGCGTGACAAATCAGCGAGGACGGAGAGACTGAATATAATCTGCAGCGGACTGGCTGAGTGCGGAGTAGCGGCCTGGTGGCAAGACGGAAGCCGGGACCTCGCGTAAGTCCAGGCCCGGGAGAGGGCGGCGAGACGCGCAGAAGAACGTGTGCTGGACACAGGGGGTCGGAGCGGGAGCTCTGCAGTCGCCGACCGAGCTGTGGGAATCATCGTGGAGAGGCGCTGAATACTTCGCTGATGCGGTAAGGAGGCTCCGGACGGGACAGTACTGAGGAGGCGCCGCACGGCAAGGGTGAGCGGCCGTGACGGAGCCCCGACGGACCGCTAGGCAGCCGGCTTGGTGCGTCCCACGGCGGGAAAGACTGGGAGCTGAATAGGGGTCTGCTGGGCCCCTACGCACTGTGTAAGTGTTGCGGGCTGGAAACGTGGCCCGACCTAGTGGCGAAACGAGCGGCCGCACTAAATACCTGGCCCCCAAAGACATAGTGACCCGTCCACCGGCCCTCTGGGGTCGCAGATCGCCCGAGGAGGTGAAAAGCGTTCAATCACCACGCCTTGGCCCTGAACACTGAGCAAAGACGAGTGGGCCGTGACATTGCGTTGTGGTGCAGGGCGCCATTTTGTGCTGCAGAAGCCCAGGCCTGTTATCCCGCGGTCTCAGCCTGCCTACAAGCGCTACCACTAGGGGTGGAACGGCCCCTCACTGCGGAAACGACGTGCATCACCTGCGAGGCAACCCTAAGGGGACGTGGGCGAAGGGCCGACCTGCAGTGAAATCCCTGGCTACTGCCCCCCCGACATCGGTGAGGTGGGCTGATAAACTGCGCCTGCCCCTGCCGCTGGCCTGAAGTGAACTCTGCGCCCGCACTATCGAGGCTGCCTGCCAAGATGGGGAAGCCTGATACGAGGCAACCGAAGATCACGTTTGACAGGACAAGACAGAAGACGACGGGCCAGGAGCAGTCGGAGGAGGAGGCCGCGAAGAGCGATCCTGGAGCCGCGCAGGCGTGCGATATAAAGACCATGTTTCAGGAACTTAAAACGGGTCTACAAGGGATCGACCACAAGATGGATGACTTGGTAGCTCGCATGGACAGTCTGACCAGGCGGATGGACAAACAGGATGGTCGGGTGGATGTGCTAGAAACACGTGTGACTGAAACTGAAGAGGGTCACACCGCCATGGACAGGAAATTACGCGGCATGGACAAGGTACTATCGCTGATTCAGCAAAAGAACGAGGACTTGGAGGCCCGCTCAAGACGTAACAACGTCCGCATCACGGGTGTGGCGGAAACGACCAACATTGCGAAAATGGAAGTGTATGTAGAGACCATGATGTCGGAACTTTTCGGGACGGGACTCTCTCAAATGTTCCTGGTAGAAAGGGCGCACAGGACACTGGGCCCCCAGCCCAAGCCGGGCGCACCACCGAGAGCAATAATAGCACGCATCCTGAACTACAGGGACCGAGATACCATTCTGCGCATGGCAAGGGAAGTGAAAGATCTTCAATATCAGGGTAATCACATTTCTATTTTCCCGGACTTCACCATGCAATTTCAAGCTGCAAGAAGAGAATTTGTCCCGGCCAAGAAGATTTTCCAGCAAATTGGAACCAAGTATTCCCTCATCTACCCTGCCAAACTGAGAGTACAGGGCCCAGGAAAACCTTCCTTTTTTGTGGACGCTAAAGCAGCGTTGAAATATGCGAAGCAACTGTCACGTGACCAGAAAAATCAGTCGCCGCCGGATGAATCGGAAGCGCAAGCTGGACTGAGTGACATTGAGTGACGGAGAGCCGTTCTTTGTATGCAAAGCGGAGTCAACATTGGCATGGACGCCAGAGGGACTAGCTGCTGAGTTGAGACGCTGCTGCTCTGCCCTACACAGATAAGTTGACCTATGTGATTGCATATGATATCAGGGGGGAGGTCCTAGGGGGGGCATTGTCAGGCTGGCGCTCGGTCGCCCTGGCAAAAGTACAGGGTTAGTGTGCGTGTGACCCACGTTCCCCGGGGGATGATTCCCATTGGACTGGTTCAATTGAGATGCCCTACTGGGTGTTTGTTGGTTGGGAGGGAGGGGAGGGTTGAAATTGCACAACCTGATTGGGGGGTTGGAGCGGGAGGGAGTTGGGAGGGTTTGGGTTTGGAGAATGTGATTGCTTCTTGTTATGTTGAGAGAATGGAGACACATGCAGAGACTGTAAATACTGTAATACTCACATGGCCACAGAGGTCAAATGCTGCCCGGGGATGTAAGATGACTACCCGCATTAGCCTGTACTATGTCCCGATGTCTACAAGCCCATGGGGTGTAAAATCGCAAACTCGCCACTACTGGTATGGCTCACATTAAATTGTTGACCTGGAATGTGCGCGGATTGAATGATAGACGGAAGGTCAGGCTGGTCCAGGCCGTCCTACTGCGGAAGAATATAGATATCTGTTTCCTGCAAGAGACCCACCTGACTGCCAATGCGAACGCGATGCTCAGACATAGTAGATGGGGGGAAGTCATACACGCGCACTACTCCAACTACTCACATGGGGTGGCGATTCTGGTCAGGAGGGGCCTCCAATGGACAACGACTGAGGTGTTACTGGATACAGGGGGAAGGTATATAATACTGGTGGGTCACCTCTGTGGCATGCGGATGATATTGGTGAATGTGTATGGACCCAATGATGACAACCCTGAATTCTATAATGACCTGTGGTACAAAATGCAAGCTCGAGGGCAGGCTGCGGTTGTATGGGGAGGAGATTACAATGTGGTACTTTCAGATACATTGGATAGACAGGGAACGACAAGGGAACACCACCCTAGAGCGGCGGCGGCACTCTGGGACGTAATCTCGGAAGCGCAGCTGGTCGACACATGGAGGGTACTGCACCCGGGAGAGCGTGAGGGCACATGTTTAACAGTACATAGGGCCGCGTGGTCTCGACTTGATTACTGGCTACTATCCGGGGATATCCACACATTAACAACTGACGTCACACACCTACCGAGATCACTCTCTGACCACGCGCCAGTCTGTCTCACTCTATCCACCCCAGCGCAGTACATTCACCCTTTTAGCTGGAGATTCCCCTCCCGGGCGCTCCGAGACCAAGTTTTCAAACAGGAACTGAGGGAAAAACTGGAGGAATATTTTGAACTGAATGAGGGCTCGGTAGACTCCCCAGGTACGCTATGGGAAGCATGTAAAGTGGTGACCAGGGGATGTTGCATGTCGCTGAAAACAGGGGTACTCCGCTCCATTAGGGGCACTTTACAAACACTAGAAACTGAACTGGCAGCACTGGAAACACTACTCAGGGAGGAGCCTACAGACAAGATCAGGGCTGAGTTTCGTATGAAACTCACGCAATAGAAGGAAGAAGCGGACAGAGAGGTTTCCTTTCTAGCGAAAGATGGTCAGGCCCGGAGGTACGGGGAGGGAGACAGGGCAGGCCGGACGCTGGCAAACATGCTTAGGACTCCTAGGGGTGCGTCATATGTGTTGGAGCTCAGGGATGAGAGGGGGGACATAGTTAGGGAACCCCAGGCCGTCCTCAAGGTCATGACTGATTACTACCGCACACTCTACACGTCCAAAGTCACACCTGATGATCAAACACTTACGGACTACCTAGACACGATTGCTCTGGCCTGGTTCAACAATGGGGCCAGACAATATATGGACTTACCGTTCTCGCAGGAGGACATACGGGTAATAATTGCGAGCATGCCGCCTGGTAAAGCACCGGGACCAGACGGATTGACGTCGGAGTTCTATAAAGAATATGCCGATATTTTAGTGCCTAGACTATACAAGGCCTTCGAGGAGGCGGTCGAAACGGGGGTACTTCCGAGGTCAATGCGCGAGGCATTGATCATCACCTTACTCAAGCCTGGTAAAGACCCTGTTGAGCCGGACTCCTACCGCCCCCTTTCGCTCATTAATGTAGACGCCAAGATCTACGCGAAACTACTGGCGGCCCGGCTCAAATATATGCTCCCTCAAATTGCACTCTCGGACCAGTCGGGCTTCGTGCTGGAGAGATCCACATCGCACAATCTGAGAGTATTATTCGGGTTACTGCACTATCTAGACCCCAAGTCGAGGGCAGCTGCCGCATTGCTCGATGCGACTAAGGCATTCGACTCACTCGAGTGGAAGTTCCTATACGCCTTATTTACCCGAATGGGATTCAGCCCACTGTTTGCCAAGCGCATCGGCATTCTATATAATAGCCTGACCGCACGAGTGCGGGTCAACGGTCAAACTTCAGACTCAATCAAGATAACTAGAGGGACGAGGCAGGGATGCCCACTCTCCCCCTTATTATTTGCGATAGCCACAGAACCGCTTGCGGCCCGTATGCGACAACACCACACCCAGAGGAGCATTGGCTTCACGTCGCGCGGCTTGCTTATCTCGCTCTACGCTGATGACGTTACGATCTATATGATGGACCCGGAGGAGAATTTTGACCCGCTGATGCGGGAGGTTCTTAGATATAGCGGCCTCACGGGGATCAATATTAACTGGTCGAAGTCAACCATGCTGCCACTCACAGATAGCACGGTCAAATGCCATACTGAGTTCCCGATTGCCTGGGTAGAGGAGGAAGTAAAATACTTGGGTATTAGAGTGAGCCGCACAGTGCACGACATCTGGCTCTTAAACTTTGGAGTGGCGATGGACTGGCTGGAGGGTAAGGTTAAGAAATGCAAGACGCTTCCGCTATCACTGACGGGTCGCATTGCCATTGCAAAAATGGTGGTGGTCCCCAAATTCCTATATCTCTTCATTAATATACCACTGCCGCTAACGATGGCATTCTTTAGCAGGCTTCGTTCTGCGGTCATAGAATTAGTCTGGGCGGGTAGACAACCTAGAGTAGCCTGGAACCTGCTTACTCTCCCGTTCCGCCAGGGTGGTCTGGCTGCGCCAGACTTTGAGCTATATGCGTATAGTGCGCAGGCCCAGTATCTATATTACTGGCACCATCCGATTCCGAACCAACCGCACGTGGCCATAGAGATGGACGTGGCATTCCCTTGCCCCCTAAGGACGGCGGTGTACAAAAAGTATAAACGTCCCCATGAGGATGTTGACACCGTGGAGATGGTGCGCTGGGCGTGGGCAGGTATAGCTAAGCGCGCAGGCGTAAGCGAACTATATGCACCGAGCATGCCACTGGATGGCAACCCCCTACTAGAACCGCTTACTGATGCGGCAGTGGTTAGAAGGGCGAGCGAGAGAGGTCTGAGGGTGGCGGGAGATCTGTACCCGGATGACAACTTCATAGCACTACAAGATATGGCTGAATCCACGAACCCGACGGCTTCGGAACTCTTATTGTATTATTAGCTGCGGGCGGCATGCAAACGTAGATACCCGGTCTTCCCGGAGGCTCCGCCAACACTGGCGGCATTGGAAGAGGTCCTCTCAAACGCCTCCTCGCATAAATTGATAACGCGGATCTACAGGGCTACACAAAACGCGACACCTGTCCAACACACTGACTCCAGGATGGCCTGGGAGAGGGAAGCGGGTATAACCATATCAGAAAAGCAATGGACGTTTTGCTGCACGCAACTAGAACATCTATCGCCCAATTACAGGCTGCGGCTCATACATTTTAATTACTTGCATAGAACGTACCGCACACCCTTGCAATTGGTCAGGATGGGACTGACAACTGACGCCTCTTGCTGGAGATGTGGAGAGGGAGAGGCTACATTTTTTCATTTGTCTTGGGGCTGCGGCCACATAGCCATGTACTGGGAGAACGTGTTTCGCACGATTGGTCTGATGGTAAATATACCCATGGGTCTTGACCCGCTAGTGGGTCTACTGGGATTTGTGTTGCCTGTGCCAGGCGAGTCCAGAAAGCTGGTGGCATTGTTGCTCCTACTCGCCAAGCGACAGATAGCAATTAAATGGAAACAGCTTTCCCCTCCTACGATGGCTGGTTGGATAAAGTCAGCAATGTACTGCAAAGACCAGCTATCGGCGTACTGGGAGCTTATGCCGCTTCGCTCTAGGCCCTCCGATATCTGGGAACCAATGGTGAACTGGCTGGCTCGTTCGGGCGGTGAGGAAAGTGACTGAGGAGGGGAACAGGGAATCCTAAAGATGTGAAAGGGGCGAACTGAGGTACAGCCTACAAGAATGAGTGGCTGACACTGTGGACTACGGAATCTGGGGATAATTAATAGTGATTGTTTCTGCTGACATGTGACAATCTCTCACGAATGTTTATGTTAATTGTTGAATAAGAATATACAGTAATTATCTGCGTAAGCGTACACAACTTGTTTACTAGAAATGTTCGGATTGATCTTCGCTGCCTGCCTCCGGGTTGTTGGCTGAATAGCAGTGTACACTTAAAGGAAACGAATAAAGGTTTTTGAAAAAAAAGAAAAAAAAAAAAGTCAATAGGCATTTATGTTTGGATTGTTAGTATGCTATATTAAAGCCTATATATTGGCATTTTGTTACATGGAATCTTACAGATAACTGTAATAGGCAATGGTTTTGGTATTGGTTACCCTTCTGTTTGGCCCTTTTAGAAGGTTTTGGTAGTGGTTACCCCCGTCAAAGTTATTGACGATTTTTCACCATGAGAATCCCCTTTAAAACCTGTTAGGAGAGTTAGAATTTTGCTTGGCCAACTGTACATTTCTATACATTTACAATGTTATGACTGTATGCATGATGGCTGCCTTGTGTGAAAATGTAAGGTAGGCCTGGGTTGGTTATGGTGACAAGCAAATGATAACAGCTATAGGCTTGAGTGGTGTGCAGGAAAATGTTATGCCAAATGTCATAAACACCCCTGTTTATTTTGAAAAGTTATGACAAAGGCAGTAGCCCTGTTATATTTATTGTAAAAAGTATAGGGCAAAGCTTATAGGTTTTTAACAGTGGATTGTTATTACATTATGTTAAGGGCCTTAGAAAGGTAATTGTTTGGATATATTCCCACAGATTCCCATAGTAGCGAAAGGTTTAGGTATTGGTTACTCACTCTGAACAACCCTAGGAGTATAATTTCATTTTGATAATTCTTGTTGGGCCTTATTGAGAGGGCTGTATATTATTTTGGCAACATTAAATTTGTACATATTTGTAATTTTAAAGATGTATGCCTGATGGTTGCAGCTTAAGCGCACTTCAGTAGGCCTGTATTGTACACGGTGTCAATCGATTGGTAAATGCATTATTGGTTTGCTTGGAAAAGTTATGTCCTATTCTTAAGTGTGATCAGTTTATAATGAAAATGTATGCCAAGGCAAATAGGCCTTACTTACCCATGTGTTAAAGGAAACACGCTTTATAAAGTGCATTGTAATTACACTGTGCTGAAGCCCATAGGCGGGTATTTTGCTACAAAGAATTTAAAGATTACCATAGGTTTTGCAAAGGTTTTGGTGTTGGTAACCAACCTGAACAAAACATGTGGATAGACTTTTTGCACTATGGTAGTCCTTGTTAGGCTCTATTAGAAGGGATTTTATATTGTTTTGCCGACTAAGTTTTGTACATATTTATAATTTTCTTATGGTATACCTGGTGGACACCTAGCCAGAATGCTTAAAACCAACAAAGAAAGTCTGAGTTGTTTATGGTGACAAACCAACGACCTAGGTTATAGGCTTGATTGTTTATAATGAAAAATTATGATAAAGGCAGTAAGCCTGAAAACTGAATCATAAATACTGTATGTTAAAGTCAATGGGCATTTAAGGGCAGATTGTTATTACTCTGTTTTAAAGTAGACATGTAGATATTTTGTTAAATGGAATCTCACAGATTACCGTAGTAGTAAAGGATTTTGATGTTGCTCACCGCCTCTGACAAACCTCTCTTCTTAGGTGTCTGCCATGATCTTGTAATTATAAATATAATTAAATAATACACACATCCTTATATACAAATAAATAGCCATGTAGATACTTAGAGGACCCCTGGGTCAGCTCTGTTCTGACATTGGTGTATCTGCGTGTCATTACAACCTGCTTCACTCCTTGGCCGGGTACTGCATGGCGTGTTGGTTCAGTTCCCATCAGTCGTTGGTACTCTTGCTCTGTGAATTACTTCATTTTCTGATTACTTATGTTTATTTACATGAAAATATGTGTGCTTTGGTGTCAGAGCTGGTTGGCCAGTCCTTTGGTTTTCAATGTTCTCCTTCTAGATTTCCTCTTTTATTTTTTTGATCCTCTTTTTTATTTTAAGTTTTTAAAAGGATTCTACAGCTCTCAAAGCAGTGCTAATGGTTTGCTTGTCTGCTGCTCACTTCATCTGCTTTATGCTACACCCCACCTAGCAAGTTTCTCAAAACCAGGCACCGCTATGAATTGCTTTTTTCCATAGTGTATCCTTGTTTTACCATTCGGAGATGGGTAACATGTTAGTTCTAAATTTGGCGGTCATGCGGAAACTTTTAAAACAAGAATAGACTATTTACAATACCTCTTCAAGACGGACAACCAAAGCTATGTTAAGCTTTGTGTTTAAGTGGCTGCCTGTTATCGTTATTCTATTCGTATTTGTTTAATTTATCTTGCATATGTTATTGAGTTTGTGTAGATTTTATTATGCTTGCATCAGAGGAGGAATGTAAGAATAAGTCAGTGGATGTATGAATGGATCCATGAGTGCAAAGAACAGTGACAGAGTACATGTTGGATGACATATTCAGTGCCTAAACCCATCAATGATACAAAAGGTGCTTTAATTCATAAGCAAGACCTATTACCATTGTTAATGCATGGTGTTATATTATTTACAATGTACAGTGGGTCAGCTACTAAACAGAGGATGCCATTGGTCTGGCTCCACTTCTGGTGCCCGTTGTAAGAGTGTCCCCTTGTTCTTGCTCTTCCTCCCTCCTCTCCTCTTTGCACCAAAAACAGTATGAAGACTAGGGCAACTATTTTATTGGTTTTTATGTGTTTTACCTTTCTACTGGTATTTATCCATATTTATATTTTATTCTGAAAATAAATGAAATTACTAAATGGTATATTTCCACATTTATTTAATTGATAACAATGCTATAATACTTTTATGTGTGTCGAGGTTTAGCGAGTTAAGCAGCCAAATGTAATAAAACACTACACTCACATAGGTATTTATGTATTTATTTATTTTATGTATGCGCTTTTATACAGCGCGGACTTTACCCGAAGGCGTCAGAGCGCTTCACAACAGGAACAGAAAATTACAAATGAACAAAATTACAAAAGCAGACGATAAGTTACATGAGGTAAAAGTGACAATTTTGAGCAAACAAAATACTGCCTTTATACTACACTTAGAGTGTTAACATATACCTGTATTTAAGGAAATCTCATCCTGCTTTTAAATTCCCATGCTTTCTATTGGTTCAGTCATTGGCTCCGAAATCATGAAAGAGAGCAAGAACAATCACTCTCAAGAAACCACATTTTCTGTATTTTTACCCACATTTTAAAATAAAACACAGACAGAAAACACATTGTTTTCTGACACTATCTATCTGTATAATCAAGAAAAAATTGAAAACTGGGAGCCTTAATTGTGATATGTGCGCAAAACGTGAGTATTTGCCACTGTCATTTGGGTACGGGTAAACGTTAATGGCTGAGCGCTGGAATGGGGAATAACATACAAGTAGCACATTCAGGAATGGGGGCAATGTAGCATCCTGCTACAATAAACACAGACACATGTGTTTCTCTAAACTGGAGCTTTATTCACTGCCTCTTACTCCTGCCCTGTCCCTACACTAACTAACTATTTCCTGCGTCCACTCCTCCTCTTCCTCTGGCCCCTTAGCTCCTCCCACTCCCAACTGCTGGTGTGCTAACTTCACAACATCTCCCCCCTTTGTGACAAAACAAACAAAACATACTGACTTCTCAGTCCATCTCCTCGATCAGTCTCTTGGGTGGACGTATGTCACGATGAGATCGTGGCGACCTGGCTCTCAGACTATTGGTACTCAGTGTCTCACTGACCGGAGCAGTGGCAGTGTTCTCATGATCATTTGAATGCGGTTCTTCCGCTCTGGGATTGTCCGTTTCACTCATCATGGTTCTTGAAGTGTCTTGTGGCAGTTTCTTAAAGTGCGAGATGTTTCTCGTGACTCGCCGCTGCTCGGACTCTGCAGTCACCATAGTCCCTTTCCTTCTTGTGACCACCAGTGGTTCGTCTTTGAATGGGCAGTCAGTCTTTTTCTGCGTTTCTTGCTTGACGATAACATGGTCCCCTTCGTGTAATGATAATGACCTCGCTCTTCTCCGGTGGTCTGCGTAGGCCTTCATTTTTCCTTTGTTGCGTTCATCAGTGGCTCTTATGTCACGCGGGTCTTTCTCAGATGATGATACTTCCAAGGCTCCATCCCACGTTGGAATGCGATTCCTCATGGGGCGTCCCAGCATGAGGGTCGCCGGGCATTGGCCAGTCGTTGCGTGAGGAGTTGTACGATAAGCTCGAAGGACTTCATTGAGTGCTGTTTGCATGTCTCTCCCTTCCACGGTGGCATGTTGGAAGGTCTTTTTGAGCGTGGCCATGAATCTCTCAATTGTCCCATTTGCCTGTGGCCAGAGGGGCGTGATCCTGCGGTGATGAAAGTCTAAGTGTTTCGCAAAAGCTGCAAAGTCACTTCCGTTGAAAGGAGGCCCATTGTCTGATTTAACTACCTTGGGAACTCCCCACGTTGCAAAGACCTCATCGAGTACTTTAAGAGTACTGGCAGTGTTCGTGGATGGCACGAAACAGGCAATGGGGTATCTGGAATACTCATCAATGATGGCCAGTACATATTTGCCCGATGACAGGGGTCCATAAAAGTCTATGGCGATCTCTTGCCACACACCACTGGGCAGGGTGGTCATATGTAATGGTGCTGGAGGATCGCTCTTGCTAGTGAGTTGACAGAGATGGCAATCCTTCAAGGTGGCTTCCACTAGTTGATCGAGAAACGGAAACCACACTCGTTCCCTTAGTGCTCGTTTGGTCGACACGATTCCTCGATGCCCTTCATGTGCCAGAGCAACCACTCCTTGTCTCAGTTGAGTGGGAATTACAATCCTCTGATCTCGTAACAGTATGCCATCAGTTGTGACCGACAGTTCGCCACTCACGTGCCGGAAGGCTTGTAGTTCACGTTGAGTCAAAGAATCAGCATTATCGTCCTGAGGATCGTGCCTCCATCGTTTGTTGCAGACTTTGTGAAGGACTTTCTGCAGGATGACGTCCTGTGCTGTACTTTCTCGAATGGTTTCCAGAGGGATAGCTGGAGGAAGAGCTTGGTCTGCTACAAAATGAATGTATTCTTCTGCAATGGAGGACTTGGAAGCTGACGATGGAAGAGGATGCCGGGACATGTAGTCCGCTGGATTTTCAGACTTCCCTGGTTTGTGAATTATAGTGAAGGTATATTCCTGTAGCCGTAGGCCCCACCTTTCAATCCTCGGGGGCATCTTGGATCTTGGGTTACCATAAATGGTGATGAGAGCTTGATGATCTGTAATTAGAGTGAAATGTTTGCCATAAATAAAGACATGAAAATGTTCACATGCCCACACTACGGCTAGGCTCTCCTTTTCGGGCTGGGAGTAGGCCCGTTCCGGCTCAGTTAGACTGCGACTCGCGTAGGCAATGATGCGGCGTTGATCTGAGTCATTTTCATATTGTGCCAGGATCGCTCCAAGTCCCACGGGGCTGGCATCTACAGTTATTTCAGTTTTACGCTTTGGGTTGAAATATGACAAGTGGTTAGCTGATTCCACCACTTTCTTGATTTCCTTGAATGCCTGCTCACATTGGGGAGTCCATACAAATGGCTGGCCCTGTTTGGTTAGCATGCGGAGGGGGTGGCTGATCGTAGCGTAGTCCCTAATGTAACGAGCACAATAACTGGCCATTCCAAGGAATGACCTGAGGTCGCTGACATCTCGGGGACTCTTGGTGTTGTTTAAGGTCACAATTTTGTCCGGATCAGGTTTCATGCCGGCTCCAGAAAAGATATGACCGAAGAACTTCAGCGTGGCCTGGTGAAATTCGCATTTTTCTTTGTTCAGAGTCAAGTTTGCCGCCAATAGGGCATGGCAGACACGATTGAGCGCAATGTCGTGTTCTCGGACGTCAGAACCATAGACAAGGATGTCATCGCTATAGTTGAGCGTGTTGGGAATATTTTGAATGACTTGCCGAATCATTTCTTGAAATATCTCGGCCGCCGAGGACACACCGAAGCTCAGTCTTTTATATCTAAACAACCCCAGGTGGGTTGCGAAAGTGGTGATATATCTAGACCCCGCTTCCAATTCCAATTGATGGTAACCTTTATTCAAATCCAATTTCGAAAACACAGTGGCTCCATTAAGTGCTGCGACCATGTCGCTCAAATGTGGCCCCGGGTGTCGCTCTCGTTCTATTGCAGTGTTGGGCAGGCGCATGTCCACACAGAGTCTGACTTTGTCGGCCGTGCCCTTTTTTGGGACGATGACGACTGGCGATACCCAGGGGGTCGGGCCGTCAGTGCGTTCGATGATGTCCGCAGCTAACAGATCTTGGAGTTCTTCCTCAACAGCGGCCTGTAGATGAAATGGTACCCGCCGAGGGTGTTGGGCGACGGGCCTGACTTGTTCATTGATGTGCAGCCGCACTTGACAGTCTTTCAATTTGCCCAATCCCTGAAACAATCTGGGAAACAGGCGAGTCACATCTCGGATGTCGCTGACTTTGAAAAGAATTTCTACCAGGTGGAGCCGTTCAGCGGTTGGTAGGCTCAAAAGACAGTCTGCTTCAGGGCCCTTGATAACATGGATGACCGCTGATATAGTTGTGTTGTCGTGTGTAAGAGTCGTTGAGAACTTCCCCAGGCAGGGAAGTGGCTTCTTAGCCATCCACGTGAAAACTCTCACGGGTGCAAATGTCAGAGAAGGTCGTGGACTCATTCTTTCATATTCGGTAACTGGAATGTAGTTTAAGGATGCACCAGAGTCTAGCACAAACTTTGAGTCGTGATTTCCAACTTTGATGTCCAGCCGAGGGTATCTCTTAAGCTGGTCCGGATCCGCTGCCAAATTCAGGTATTCAATGGTGTATGCAGAGTCCCGGGACGACGGTCTGGATTCTCTGGAAGGTGACCTTCTCTCCCACCGAGATCGACGCGATTCCCTGCTAGAATGTGACGATCCAGAGGACTGTTCCGTCTGATCTTGGACAGCTCGCGCATGGTGTCTTCGAGTGTCGGACCGCGACATTCTTGGGGCTCTGCTTCGTGTGTCAGTTCGTGCTGTACCTGTGTGGCCACTTCGTTTTTCCTTATTGTAATCCCCACACATTGCTTCGAAGTGGTTAGTTCGACCACACTTCCGGCATCTCTGGCCCATGGCCGGGCAGCTGTCCACATGAGGGTAATCATACCCGCATCGGTAGCATTTTCTCACTCTTTCCGATCGTTTCTCCTTCATCCATGGTTCTCGACGTTGATATCTTGATTGCTCTTGACGGGAAGACGTGTGCGACCTCCATTGTTTGTCTCTTGAGCTTCTTCGACTGTTATCTTTGGCGTGCACACGTCGCACCTGTTCATGACTCCCTCTGTGTTCCGTTTCCATGATGGCTGCGTACTTCTCCGCCTGATCATAAGCTCGTGTCATTTCTTCTATTTCATCCAATCCATGTGCTTTTCTCAGCAGGCGCCTCCTAAGTTGATCCGAATGACATCCGTCTATTATTTGAGATTTGATGGCGGCATCTGTAGAGAAAGAGTCAAATTCACAGTATTTGGCTAGTCTCCGCAGACGTACCATTAATGCACTCATGGGCTCATCCTTCCCTTGCCTAGCGGAGTGGAATGTGTGGCGTTCGTAGTCTACATTTTGCTTGTGAAGAAACTTTTTATTTAGAACCTCGCATGCTTTAACATAAGTATCCACGTCGGTGGCAGGAAGGTCTTTGAGTATTTTGACTATCTCTCGCCCCGCCAGGTTGCGTAGAGCAATCAACTTCTTTTTTTCGTCAGTGATATCCGAGCCTTCAATGTAATCCTCAAACTCTTCTAGCCACTCTTGCCACTTGGGGCCCATGTTTCCTTCCGTTGTCACTTTGATAGGTGCGGGTGCCCGCAAGAGCGATCCACTTGGTGGCAGTGGAGCGTCGTCTTCGTCAGCCATTTTTCAGCAATCTCACTTGACCCACTTGGCTTCGCCAATGCTTGTTTAATTTGCCAATGCTTGTTTCTTTCAGTCGCCAATGCTTGTTTACTTGACCAATGCTTGTTTTGCTTTCACTCGCCAATGCTTGTTCTCTTTGCCAATGCTTGTTTCTTTCAGTCGCCAATGCTTGTTTCTTTCAGTCGCCAATGCTTGTTTTCTTGACCAATGCTTGTTTTCTTTCCCAGCGCCTGACTTCAAAATGGCCGCCGTTGCTCTTCACAGGGTTGTCCTTCCCAGATGCCTGACTTTAAGATGGCCGCCGTTACTGCAGGCACACACGAGGCTGGCTCTCCAGGCTCATTCACTCAGGGGTACTCAGGACTCACCGGCGGTCGGCTTCTGGGGCAGTCCACGCCAGGATTCACTCCTCCACAGTCACCAAGGACATCAGGTGAGATCGGGGTGGGCTCCCGGCTCGCCTCCGCAATTCCCGCTTCTGTTTCGCCGATGACCCTCCAAACCTCACGCATCGGGCGTGAGGTTTTCCGACGTCCGATGTTGCCCGGGCTCAGATTGCAGCGCTCTCAGCAGCGCTTGCTGGCGGCACGTTGTGGACGCCGTCCACACCTCTGGGGCACTCCTTCTACTTCTCTGGGCACTCCACAGGGTCGGAGTGGGCTCCCGATACCTGCACACCGGCTCTGCACCGGGGACACACGCTTCCAGCGTGAACCGCTCTTTCAGCGCGACAAACTGCTTTACTCTCAAGCAGTGCAGCGCTCGTTTCTTTGGCTCCTCTGCTCCCTCACAGACTTTGGGGTCACTCTCCACAGCTGCAGGCCTCGACCTCCGGGCGGCAGCGTGGTTCTACTCAGCAGCGTTTTCCCAGCTGCTTGGGACAGGACGTCTTCGTGAGGCTTTACACACAGTGGGGCTTGCTGAATCCCACCCTCGTCGCCAGCTGTAGCATCCTGCTACAATAAACACAGACACATGTGTTTCTCTAAACTGGAGCTTTATTCACTGCCTCTTACTCCTGCCCTGTCCCTACACTAACTAACTATTTCCTGCGTCCACTCCTCCTCTTCCTCTGGCCCCTTAGCTCCTCCCACTCCCAACTGCTGGTGTGCTAACTTCACAACAGGCAATGTCCAGGTTATTCGCCAATCCTGCATCACTGTGTGCTAATTGACACATTCCAAGCAATTGCACATTTGTGGGTGCACAATTTCTGTGCCAAAATGTGGCCAAATCCTGACTGGGCTAAAACAATCCAACATACTCTGTAATCAGAGACAAGCAGATGCTTCCAGAAATCCAGAGACCAACAACCTTTATCCCAGTCTGTGCGGGGGGACCTCTAAACATGCACAGTGGCCATTTTCCTTGATTCCCACTCTAGTGAGCACACATGTGCCTAGTTCTGGAGATCCTAGTGCACAAGCTTGTATTCCCGGACCAGCTTGGTACTGTTTGACTCTGCTGGCAGCCCACAACAATGTATTGTTCTCAAACAGGTTCTGCAAGCCCTAACAGGACCCTGAGTGTCCCAGTTATAATTTCCTGACTTTTAAATATTTGATTTTCTTTTGAAATGGCAATTGCTCAAACTGTAGCCATTAAGCCACATCCATCTGAGAATCCCATCTGATGTCGGAGCCGGCTGTGAGTCACTGCAATGGTTCAGATTACCAGTATAAAAGTACTAGTCCAGTGATTCTTAACCTGTGATACATAGAGCTCTGGGGGTCCACGATGCCTGCTCAGGGGGTACACGATGTTTCGAAAATTAAATAATATTACCAGGTTAAGGAAGTATAGATACATAAAAAAGCAAAATAGAACTTTTTAAAATGCTCTGTGTTAAAGAATTTGAAATTGGAGGCTAAAAATGAAGTTGGGGTCTTTATGGTAATTTGTGGGAGCAGCTCAAGTGCAGTGAAAGGAATCAAGTATGGACGATTGGTGGCCCCAGTTGAAGCACTGATAAACCTCAACAAAAAGAGAGCATGCATTATGAGAGAAAAAACAAATGTCACTTCGTCTTTTTAAATAAAATTAGATTTGGAAATACTTCCTATGTTCCAATTGAAACAAAAATTTCGATATTTGCATTTGTTTTTGTTTGTCATTTAAGTCACATATTTCACAATTTGTGTATTTTATGTGTGCCTATTTTTGTATTGTGTATTTTTTTAGGTTCAAATCATAGAAATTACTTAGGTGAGGGTCCCTGACTTCCAATAGTGAGTCAGTGAAGGTCCAATAAACTCAAACGGCTGAACTAGGAGAAATTAGTTTTTCGTATCTTTACAAGCTAACTGATTGAATGGCTGTTCATAAACCTTGTGTTTTATGTCATCCTAGGATGGAAATCTAACAATAAAAATAGTTGGCTGAAAGAAAATGGGCACTTAGCCTTCTCCACTACTTAGAGTCGAAGGGTAATTCGACTCTAAATAGATAATAGTTGTGTATCACTTGTATTTTTCTCTAATTTGATACAAGCAAGGTGGTGCAAAGGCCTCACTTAGTACAGGTGAGTGCAAGTTAATTAAGCTGACAAATGTTTCGCTTAGTCTTTATGAGCCCTCATGGTTCTTAAGGCATTTTCATAATATAAAATATAGAACTGGTGGCTGTGGAAAATAAGCTATGTGATACATGATTTGGTCCAGCTGTGAGTCACTTTGTTCTGTTGCTATCCATTTAGCAACACTACACGTCCATATACTAAATCCCAATATGTACAGTTGTATATAGGTGTTGTATTATATTGTTTTTATTTGCTACAACAGCTGAGATGTCGATATGCCCATGTATAACCTCTGACCACAATCCCCTTATGCTAAAATTTCAAGCTGCACCAGCAGAAATGATTCGTAAAACTTTTACTTTCCCAAAATATTTACTTACAGACGAGATTTATGTAGAGACTATCAGCAAGCAGCTCAAACTCTTTTTTCAGGAAAATAAGGATACATATACACCTATTATAACATGGGATACTTGGAAGGCAGTGGTTCGAGGCCTGACATTACAATACATACTACAAAAAAATAAAAAAAGCAAGACCAAACACAACAGGATATTTTGCTTATGATACAGGCTGAAGAGGCTCATGTACACGCAGCTCGGTCTGCCTCACCTAACCAAGAGGAGCTGTTACGAGAGCTAATTGATCGAAGGGTAGCAGCAAAAAAGGTATTCAGGGAAAGAATGATCAATAGACTTAATAAATACTGTGTTATACAATATGAGTTTTGTGAGCATATAGGAAAAGACCTTGCTCATAAGGTAGCCGACGATCAGGCCAAAACCCATATTAAAGCAATCAAATCAGCAAATGGGACCACATATTCGGAACCGAAAGGAATTTTAGAACACTTTTTTGTTTTTATCAGAAGCTATATACTTCTGAAACTACTTCTAATGATCAAGATATACAACATTATTTTCAGAATATACATTTGCCAGAATTAAAAGAAGAAGATACAGCTATTATGGGCAATGACATCAGCAATGAGGAAATAATATTAGCAATATCTGCGCTCCCTTCGGGAAAAGCTACAGGGGAAGACTCGATACCTCTGGAATTTTATAAAGTTTTCAAGGAGCACTTAATCAAACCATTTAGAGAGGTAACTCAATATATTGACTACAATGGAGTGGTACCAGAATCTTGGAATCTGACACGAATAGTCTTCTTTCTAAAGAAAAATAGACCCCCTACTGAGTGTGGCTCTTATGAATTCAGATGCCAAAATGTTGGCCAAGATCTTGGCTACTCGATTAGCACCAGCAATGACCGAGCTTGTCTCAGTCCACCAACATGGTTTTATTCAAGGTAGGGAGACTACAGCTCCTATAAATACTGCTATTACTGCCTTTGATCTCGTGGAAAAAAGAGGGATTCAACTGGGTATGCTGCTTTTAGATGCACAAAAGGCGTTTGATAAGGTGGATTGGAAGTTTTTATGGGTAGTACTGGAGAAGGTGGGTAATAGGGGAAAGATTTAAACAGTGGATTCAGGCTTTATATTGTAACCCTCAAGCTAAACTAATGTATCTAGGAGCACAATCGGAAATGTTTTCAATATTCCGGGGCACTCGACAAGGATGCCCACTCTCTCCTCTTTTATTTGCCCTTTATATTGAACCATTTATTTTTTCATTACAATCTAATCCTCAAATCATTCGACTAAGGCAAGGCATAAACACATTAAAGGTAACGGCCTATGCAGATGATTTAGCTATATTCTCACCGAACCAGTTAGCGCAATGGTGGAAATAGAAGAAGAAGCAGATAGATTTGGAGGCGTAGCCGGCTATAAGCTCAACACACATAAAACGCAGGTGTTGGTAAACTTTAATTCCGGGGATTGTCTAAGAGGGGTATGTACTGTGGCTGTTTATCTGGGGGTCAGAATAACATCACAGATCCGCCAAATAATGTCATTAAACTATGAACTATTGATTAAAGAAACAACTATCCAGTTAAAAACATGGCACAAACTCCTGATTAGTATCATCGGCCGTGCTAATATAATTAAAATGAAAATACTCCCCAAATGTTTGTATCTCTGTAGATCCATTCCTCTACGGGTCCCCAATAGCTTTTTTAAAAGATAAGATGGTCTTTTCAGGAGCTTCCTATGGGGCTATAGGACGGCAAGTAGAGCAATGGATCTACTGAAGTGTCCTTTTGAACAGGGGGGTATAGACTTCCCAGACTTTAAAATGTACTTTTGGTTTGCCTTTACAGCTCGTTTTCAGAGCTTATTAAATCCTTCTTGTACCACCTTTTTTCATGAACTGCTATTGGCAGAAAATAGTAGGATGTATATTTACAAAACCACTTATCCTTGATTTTAAGTCTTTTTATTAAAAGTTTTTGTTATTGCATACAGGACACGGCAATATTACAAAAAACAGAGTATATCGCATTGAGAGAGAAAACAAAAGTACAAGTAAAATAAGCATTCAGTTAGCGAATGATCACAAAAATAATAAATTCTATTTTACAATGTTCCATACATTTACTTATATACAATTTAATCGTGCTGATCTATTTAATCTCCATCTCATATATCCCTCATGATAATACAATAATATTATTCATTACCCAATATGATGTCCTTGCTGAATCTCATTTCGCTCACATGAGGTTTTTATTCTATTTCGCCCTCTTTCCATCGTGTAATAGGGCCCCAAATTAACTTACCCAACTTCCTTCCCCTTTTCCCATTCCGTGCATAGATCTCTTTCTCCACATTATATGTTGTTATTAATTTGGCCAACCAGTTATGAAAAGTAGGGGGAATAGGGTCAATCCATGCAGAAGCTATGCATAATCTCATAACTGATAATGCCACAAATAAGAATTCCCTCCCGATTAGTAGTTGTTGTTCATCCTCCACATTCACACCTAATAATATGGTTCCGGGAGTTAGCACAATTTCAGTTCCTAATATGTTATTTATAAAACCTTCTATATCTTTTTTAAGTGTATATAGATGAGGACACGTTGCAAATACATGTTTTAAATCTGCTTCCAAGCTTCCACACCTAAAACACTTGATACCCACAGTACCACCCCATTGTGCTATTTTTGCAGGGGTATAATATGAGTGATATAGTGTCTTGTAATGTTGCGCCTGCAATGGTGCCGAGCATAGAAGAGAATATCCATATTGCAAAGAGATGCCAAAGCTTTCCCCACTAATATTAAGGTTTTCTTTCCATTTTCCATTCCATTTGTCATAATCGTCGTGCTTTGATTTTATCAGTTCAGCATAGAGCCTCTTGATAGTACAATCTTCCCCCATTTGAATTAATTCCATAATCGGATCTTGCTTATATCCCAGTGGACCTCCCTTTTTGGTCTGCAAAAAACTCCTGATTTGTAAGTATTTAAAAAATTGCCTGGTGTGTAAGTTGAATCTAACCTGCAATTCTGAAAATTGAAAAAACCCCTGAGGTCCCATTACGTCCCCTATGCTTCTAATTCCCTTACTTTCCCACTCACTAAATGTAAAACCCGAAAAAATCTCTTGTGGGAAATTTGGGTTATCTATAAATCTGGTATATACATTATATTTCCCCAAGCCAACTCTTTTACTGAAGCTTTTCCAAATTGTACATGCTGCTATAAGCGTCTTGAACTTTGTCTTTTTGTAATAGCTTGCCTCTGTAAACTTCAGAAATAGATTCTCCACTTCTTTTCCAAGTGTTAGTCCATATATTGCCAGTGTTCCAAATTCACACCAGCCTTCTAACTCTGCCCCTCCCAGCAAGCCAGTCATATTTTGAAGAGCTGCTGCCCAATAATAAAGCTTTAATTCTGGTACTGCCCAGCCTCCCCTCTCCCTCGGGAGTGTCATAAATCTAAGAGCTCTTCTAGTTTTCCCCTTAGCCCAAATAAATCTATTTATAATATACTCTAATTTTTTTAATAATTTGATATCAAATAACAAAGGTATGGCTCTAAATAAATATAAAAATGTTGGAAGTATCAACATTTTTATTATATTCGTCCGCCCTACAATTGACATGTGTAGATTATCACATCTGTCTAAGTCTTTCTCCACTTTCTTAATTAAAAAGGAGGTATTCTTGTCTACTAACGTGTCCAAATCTGCCAAAATAGTTACCCCTAAGTATATGCCTGACTGTGTCACTCGATTATCTGTACAGATAGTAAAAGAATTTTTAATTATCTGTGTTTTCGATATATTTAATTTATAGCCCGATATCTTTCCAAATTTTAGCGCCTCAATTTCAACGTGCACTATAGATTCAGTAGGATTAGGTGTAATTACAGCAAGATCATCTGCATAGGCCAAGATTTTACAGTGCCCAATAAGTGTTGTTAAAGGTGTAATCAACTCAGACGCCTCTATTCTGCGGATTAATGGGTCCATATATATAGCGAACAAAAGCGGTGAGCAGGGGCACCCCTGTCTTGTACCCCTTTTTATTCGAAATTGTCGCGTATTGCCAGTATTTACGCGTACAGTTGCTACCGGGTTTAAATATAGAGTCTGTATTGCTTTAAGATAACCCTGTTTAACACCTGTTCTCTTTAATACAAACCAAAGGTACTCCCAGGAGACCCGATCGAATGCTTTTTCTGCATCAAGTAACATTACTGCCATCGGGTCTCCTGTGACTGTTGTAACATCAAGTAGAGTTATTACTTTGCGGATGTGATGAGTAGTCCCTCTTCCCGGTATAAATCCATGTTGTACACAACTAACTATTTTGTGTATTACTCTGGCAAGTCTTGTTGCTAGTGCCTTGGAGAATACTTTCACATCTGTATTCATTAAGGTGATGGGTCTATAAGAACCTGGTTCCTCGGGATTTTTCCCTTTTTTTAATATTACTACCACCTCGGCACTCCCCCATGATTTGGGTGCTGAGTTACCCAGCTGTGCAATCTGCATAGTCTTCATTAGCTCTATTTCCAAAATATCCCAAAACACTTTGTAAAACTCTATAGGTATTTGATCAGGGCCCGCTGACTTCCCTGGGGGAAGTTTCCATACTGCCTCCTTAATTTCTTCTGTCAACAGTACCCCCTCTAAGCCATATGCGTCATCCTCGTCCAATATATCTACCCGGATCTGCTGTAAATACTCCTGCATGTCTTCTTTAATTCTCTCCGTGTCTACCCCCGATAATTCGTCATCATATAATTTCTCATAAAATGTCCTAAATCCCTTATTTCAGTCGAATCTGTGTGCCCTCTGCCCGATGTATCTTTGATTTCTCTCACTATTCCCATCGCTTCTTCCTGTCTTGTCCGTGTAGCCAAAATTCTCCCTACTGACTCACTCAGTTCATAACACTTCTCTCTTTTTGTAGTATACATTTTTGCTGCTTTGCTAGCTATATGACTCTCTGCCTCTCCTTTTACTTTCACTAGTTTTGTCAAGGCATTATTCATTGGACCCCCGGATAGTACACATTTTTCTAAGTCCTCCTCTGCTTTTAGTACCTTTTCATATAGCTCTGCATTCCTCAATTGCTCCTGCTTCCGTTTATAAGAGTTAAAACTCTTAGTTTCTCCCCGTACCCCCGCTTTAAAAGCGTCCCATACCACCCCCTGTTCTGCACTATCCCTATTGATGACGAAGAAATCTCTAATCCATTTATTCATGTGTTCTATATATTTCTCCTCTTTTAGTAGTTCTCTTTCGAAAGTCCAATTCGTATAATGTCTAGTATTAGTGTTTGTTGCTATTGTAAGTACTAAGGGATTATGGTCGCTAAGAATCCGTGGCAGCCTTTCAATATTTACATTCGATATGTTGATACTTGAAACAAAAAAATAATCTAGTCTTACACAGATTTGATGGGTGGCTGAATAATATTATCCTAATTACTTTAAACGATTAAAATTCAAGACCTTACAGGATACAATTTCCATATGGAAAGCTATTCTCAACAGTTGCGACCAATCTTACTATCACGACAAACTCCCGCTGTGGGGGAATCCAATGTTCCCGGAGATTTTTCATGATGCTGCACTACGACAATGGGTGGATTTGGGGATTTTTTCACTCGGGGATCTATTTGATCATGGCAGGTTTGTCTCATTTGAGAAACTGCAAATTTTGTATAACCTACCAGGTCATATGTTTTTTAAATATTTGCAAATTAAGAGCTTTTTGGTGACGCATCTAAAACTGACCAATGTAGCTGAGTCAGATATAGGGGACCTATTATATCAAGATAGCGCCAAATTCAAGATTAGTCGTATGTACAAGATTCTTGACAGCATTAGAAAGGGGGATGCCAATAAATTAGCTCATAAATGGAGCACGATACTTGGGCAGGAGGTCTCGGAAAACGATATAGAGCAAAGTTTATATGTAGTAAATAAATCTGTACATGCCACTAATCTACAAATGCAGCAGCTTTGTACTATCTGTACCCTGTATTATACACCAGAGAGAATAGCTAAATGGGTCAATACTGGGACAGTTAGCACATGCACAAAATGTCCTAAATGCGATCTTTTTGCTGCAAATTTGATACATATGTTTGTGGAGTGTCCTAAACTGAAAGACTTTTGGCAACAGATAGGTCAAATTTGCTCTCAGAAATTAGGGATTGACCACTCTCCAACAGCGAGGGATATTATGCTGGGACCTGGTATGTTTAGTCATCAACAAAATCGGCTATTATTGATCCTGCTCGTAGTAGCAAGATTGGTCATCGCCAGACCTTGGATTAGCTTATACCCTCCAAGTATCAGTTACTGGTGGATGTTGCTGAAGGAGATATACTCAAAGGAACACATGTTGGCGAATGCTAGGGGCTTACAAGCATAATTATTTACGTATCTATTGTCTCTTGTTTTGCCTTATTCCTGCTTTATATAATTCCCGTTTTTCCTTTTTTCTTTTCTCTCATATTATTTTTACAAGATATATGTAATCCTGCCTATTATTGAAAAATTGTTTACGATGCTTGCTGACTTGTTGAATAATAAAGATATTTTAACAAAATATATATATATATTATTTTTATTTATAAAGAGCATGTACGCAAAAAGCTTCTACGCAATCAGACCGGAGTGGAGTAAAATGGATAATACAGTGATGTAAATTTAATATAAACAGAGGAGATTTCAAACGTTTTTGAAAGCTCTGTAGATTAGGGTAGCACAGAGATTTTCAGGTAATTTATTCCATTCACAGAGAAGATTGGGATCTTGCAGTCTAAAGGCCTTGAAGATTTATATGGCAGAAGTTAGTTTTTCAGGTAAAGTGGAGTAGAACCATGTATTACCTCATGTATAAGCATTGTAGAATGGAATAGTACTTTTTTTAGGTCGAGCCAGCAGTCCGCATGTGCTGCTCGATGGGGTATGGTGTATTCACTACATGGGCTTCAAACAGATCCATCGCTTGTCATTGGTTGTTCTGTGTGCTTTACTAAATTCCTTACTTTTGAATGATAAATGGTGCCCATTTGTCCCTTCTTTCATTCTGTCGTTCTCACCCATAGCGAATGCCCCTGTTACAGGGCTCATTTCACTTCTGTCAATTTCAGTTAATTTTGCACACTATTTTTTCAGAATGCCTGCCTCATGTTCTGGAAATGTTGCAAACATGAGCAGCTGACCAGTGTTCCTGCTATCCCCTCAAACCCACTGTTTCTCTGTGTGTTCTCCCCTGCATACCTTAGCTTTCATTTATGATCTACGGAATCTGCGTCACTGAAGATAGAGTTGAGCAGTCATAAACTTAGAATGCTTGAAATTTGACATTACTCACTAGCTCCCTTGCACTCAATCTTTTGTTGTTAGAAATAATTATGTTTTACTCGCTCGTAGCTCTGTGGCTCAGTTTTTGTAAACTGGGTTGTAAATCTTGTTCTTTATCTGGTCAGAAATGTGGCAGCTGTGTCTCTGTTCCCAGTGGTAATTCCCCTTTCTTAGTCCTCCAGGCAGTGATGCTAGGTGCTTGTCTGGTTCCAGTGGTAATTCCTCATACTTAGTCTTCTAGCCAGTGCAGCTAGGTGCTTCTCTGTTCCAGTGGTAATTCCTCAACATTCTTAGGGCCTCATTATGAGTTTGCGGTGTAGGAGCGGGACTGCCCCTCTACCGCACCACCAAACCTGTGGTTGAACTGTCACTCGATTAGGAGTTTCCGCCTTTCTGGCGGGCGGTTCTTTAGTGTTCCCACACGGTGCCTGTGAATTAGGCACTGCAATGGAAACATCAAAGTCAGTACCTGCACTACATGGACTGCTGCAGTCCATGCTGTGAAGATACTGTGGTGCAGACACGCAGGAGAGTACAACATGTGCCCCTTTGCATGCACCCCATGGTGCAGAGCCACCACGCCACCACACTTTCATGGCCGTCTCACCACCATGTAAAGTGTGGCATTGAGAAAACTCGTATTATGCTTTGGCCCCGCCAAGCATATTGTAGCCTCAAGAACGCCGTGCCACCGCCAGGGATCTCTGATACCTTGTGAGTGCGTGGTCCCAGGGAGGCACAACTGCCCTGGTGGTAATAGGGCGGTCAGAAGACTGCCACTGCCGTATCCCCACAAGTCTGGTGGTCCGTGGACGGCCAGACTCGTAATGAGGCCCTTAGTTCTCTAGGCAGTGCTGCAGCTATGTCTCTGTTCCCAGTGGTAATTCACCATTTGTTCTCCTCCAGGCAGTGCTGAAGCTGCATCTCTGTTCCCAGTGGTAATTCCTTATTTTTAGTCCTCTAGCCAGTGCTGCTATATGCTGCTCTGATCCCACTGGTAATTCCTTATTCTTAGTCCTCTAGACAATGCTGCAGCTGCTTCTCTTGTCCCAGTGATATTTCCTCTTTGTAAGTCCTTTCGACAATGCTGCAGCTGCTTCTCTGGTTCCAGTGGCAATTCCTTATTCTAAATCTTGTAGACAGTGCTGCTAGCTGCTACTCTGGTCCTGTCTGTAAATCCACATTCTAACCCTTCTAGTCAGTGCTTCAGCCGTGTCTCTGTTCCCAGTGGTAACTCCTCATTCTTTGCCCTATAGGCAGGGCTGCTTGGTGGTTCTCTGTTCCTGTCAGTAATTCCTCATTCTAAGTCCACTAGGCAGTGCTGCTAGCTGCTTCTCTGGTCCCAGTGGTAATTCCTCATTCTAAGTCCTGTAGACAGTACTGCTAGCTGCTACTCTGTATCCATCAGTAGTTCCTCATTCTAAGTCTTCAAGACAGTGCTGCTAGCTGCTACTCTGCTCCCATCAGTAATTCCTCCCTCTAAGTCTTCCAGTCAGTGCTGCTAGGTGCTACTCTGTTGCTGTTGGAAATTCCTACATTTTACGTCCTCCTGGCAGTGCTGCAGCTGTGTCTTTGGTCACAGTGGTACTTTCTCATTCCTAGTCCTCTAGACAGTGCTGCTAGCTGCTTCTCTGTTCTTGTCAGTCACTCCCACATTCTAAATCCTCTAGGCAGTGCAACAGCTGTGTCTCTAGTCAAAGTGGTTATTCCTCATTCTCAGTCCTCTAGTCAGTGCTGCTAGCTGCTTCTATGGTCCCGTCAGAAATTCCTCATTCTAGGTCCTCTAGACAGTGCAGCTAGCTGCTTCTCTGGTCTCATCAGTAATCCCTTGTTCTAAGTACTCTAGGCAGTGCCACAGTTGCATCTTTGGCCATGTCAGTAATTCATCATTCTAAGTCCTCTAAACAGTGCTTCTTGCTTCATCTCTGGTCCTGTTGGTAATTCCTCATTCTAAGTCCTCTACAGAGTGCTGCTACCTGCTTCTCTCATCTGTAATTCCTAATTCTAAGTTCTGGAGACAGTGGTGCAGCTGATTCTCTGGTCCCAGTGGTATATCCTCATTCTAAGTCCTCTATGCAGTGCTGCAGCTGTGCCTCTGTTCATACATCCACTACATCCCAAACCAAAACGCATGGATAAAAGACATTGTCATTTACATCGCCATTAGCTCTAACTCTGACAAATGCAAGAGCTATTGCATTGCAAATTTTTCCTTTGATTGGCAGCCAATGAGGACGGAGAAAAACAGGGATATATATGCTCCCTCCCTGGAACAACAGTGAAAAATCAGACAGCTACATTCTGAACTAACTTTAAGTGCCTGCGCAATTTATTGGGAAGACCCAGATAATAGGCATTTACGTAGTCCATCAGTGCTAGAAGGAAAGAGTTTACCGATTGTATTTTGAAGAGCCTACCAATGAAAGTCAATAGATTTTTTGTGAGAAGTTTGAGGTACGAAAAACAATTGGCGGATGTTATAGTCACTTGTAAATCTATTTTAAGTTCTGCATCTATTATTATGCCCAGTTCATGAACTTGTTTTGATGGTGGAGGACAGGGTCAGATAGTATCCTTGTATCTTTAATTATTAAATATCCTGTATTGAAATCAATTATATTTAGAACATCCTCAGCCATCAATTGGTGAATAGAAAATAAGACAAGGGGCCAGACTGTGATGAGCTTACACCAATGAGTGGAAGGCCATATTCATTGCCTGATGTAGGTCAAAAGTGATATACTCATTGTCCGAATACATTTAGCAATTACCTCCACTGTCCTTAACCAAATATTAAAAGAGGAGATAGAATTGAGCCCTGCTGTACTCCATATTTGATAGATTTAGATTTGAGGTGAAAAGGCTGCAATGTGTTTGGGAGCAAACAGTCAAAATGGCAAAAATGGATTTAGCGAATGCTCGTCATAGCCAGAGGCTTCCAGTCGTGACCCAAGTAAGGCCTGGTCGATGGCATCAGATGCGTCAGAAAGGTCTAAGGGCCATATGTAGGTAATTTGTGTTTTGCGATTCTCAAATTGCGATTTTTAGGGAATCGCAATTAGAGAATCGCAAAACGCAATGTAGGTAGGATTAGCAAACTTTTTTGCGAATCCCACTTATTCCTTATTTGCGAATCACAAATTGAGATTCGCAAATAAGGAATACCATCTCATTCATTCCTATGGGCTAGAAGGCCCATAGGAATGAATGGGAAGACAGTCTCAATTTGCGATTCTCAATTGGAGAATCGCAAATTGAGAATGCAATTTCAAGGGTGCACGGGTGTCAATAGGACACCTTTTTGCACCCCTGAAATAAACATGTGTGCACATGTGGCGCACATACATGTGCTAAGGGCATGTATGTGCGCCACATGGCACTTTTAAAAATGCAAAAAAATGCATTTTTCAAAGAAATCGCAAATCATCACCAACCTCAAGTTGGTGGTAATTTGCGATTCCTTAAGCCAAAATTCGCACAACTTGGGTGCTTCCTAAATTGCATTTAAGGAATCGCAATTTGTGATTCCTTAAATGCAAATGGAAAATAAGGAATCGCAAATTTTGCGATTCCTTATTTTGCGTATGGGTTTTTGTGCTGCGAATTTCAGCATTTGCGTTCGCAATTAGGCTTCCTACATATGGCCCTAACAGGACAAGAACAGCAGCAGCAGCATTGCCCCGGCCCACACTGAGCCTGATCATCCAGCACTAAGATGACTAACATCTCTGGTTGGGACCAACTTCATGTTCTATTATATGGTGATGCAAAAGGGAGAGGAGCACCTTGTGTAATCTTGTGTTTGTTCTCCTTTTACCTATTGGTATTTACTGAAAGTTACTAGATTTCTTTCATAATGAATCAGCTTTGTTTCTGTGTTAGTCCTTGTCTTTGACTCATTCGTCAATCTGAAGTTTATGACCCATTACACTGTCTCCAAGGAACATAAAGATCATATTATGAGACAACAACTGAGGTAAGGAGCTTTATCTCTCCTGCTGCCAGCTCAATTTTTTTTAACGAACTCTGGAGCATAAAAATGAAGTTGCACTGTTCCAATATGCTTTGCCACTGGTTAGCTAGTATAGTATTCATTCAAAAGGAGCCGTAGGCAGTGGAGATCATAATAACCTACCTAATCAAGCCTATTCTGCGAATATTGAGCAATTAACCTATAATAATATATATGCATGTTGTAAATATGATTCCTCTTTGCGTTATATTCAATACTCGTGTTTGCCTTAGACTCTTGTCCAAATATAGAGGACTACAATCGCTGCACAATTTCTTTTTCCTGGTCTGCATTTTATATAATATTATTATATAAGTATACATTCTATTCCTCATATTTCCTCCCTGGTACGATTTGTTTACCTTTGTTGACCTAGTCCGCGTTATATAAAACCATGAATAAATACATATAACAATAAATACAGCACTAGAAAGGCAAACCCTTGATTGGCTCTTACAGATTCACTAAGAAAGAATGAAACTCGAGCCCAGATGTTGTTTACATCAGTTTTCTCTGCTGCTGATGTGCTTTAAGTGAAATCTTGGCACTCTGGCTCAGGAGCATGAATAATGCACCTCACATTCTCATGGGACTTGGTAGATAACCAGAAGGATGAAGAATACCGCAAAGCTGTGGAGTGCTGCAGGAGAATACACACCGAACATATTTGAAGACTTTGTGAATACAAATAAAAGATCAGCACTCTCACACAACAGGTAAAGAGCGAGTCAGTTAAGGAGCAACAGCTCGAGAAACGTCTCATGAACCACAACATTAGGCCACTTGCTTAGTTTTTAGGCACATGCTCATCACCCTCTGGCCAGGCGCGGCAAGAGGATATTAATAAAGAGGCTGAGGACCACAGGAGGTCTTCAGCCTATACCGCAATTACTGGTGTTCTCGAGCGTCTCATTTGCTGGGACCAGGCCTGGACTTAAGCTTTATGACTATCTGCATCAGCCCGCTACATTTGGCGACGAGAAATCATCCCCGCCGGGGAGTCGCCTTGCTGCCGTGGTGTGGGCCGCTGTACTCCGCGGCTCTGCCCTGCGTCTGTGCTTCCTTGCAGGGGTGTGTGCAAGGAGTGATCATTGCAGCCTGCACCTCAACTGAGCGTGCCGAGCCTGCTGTGATGCTCCCACGCTGCCTGCCCAGGTCTAGACTGGGTGAGAGAGAGACATGCATTGCGGGCCCACACCATGAGTGCCGCCTGCTGTGCCTGAAGTGGTCGGAGGCTGCTGATGCTCCCGGCTGGCCCCTGAGCCCGTTTCCACGCGGCACACCCACGGCCACGCACTGATTGTCGCCTGCTGTGCCTGAAGTGGTCCGAGGCTGCTGATGCTCCCGGCTGGCCCCTGAGCCTGTTTCCACGTGGCACACCCACGGCCACGCACTGATTGTCACCTGCTGTGCCTGAAGTGGTCCGAGGCTGCTGATGCTCCCGGCTGGTCCCTGAGCCCGTTTCCACGCGGCACACCCACGGCCACGCACTAATTGTCGCCTGCTGTGCCTGAAGTGGACCAAGGTTCCTAATGCTCCCGGCTGGTCCCTGAGCCCATTTCCACGCGGCACACCCACAGCCACGCACTGATTGTCGCCTGCTGTGCTGAAGTGGACCAAGGTTCTAATGCTCCCGGCTGATCCCTGAGCCTGTTTCCACGCGGCACACCCACGGCCACGCACTGATTGTCACCTGCTGCGCCTGAAGTGGTCGGAGGCTGCTGATGCTCCCGGCTGGTCCCTGAGCCCGTTTCCACACGGCACACCCACGGCCACGCACTAATTGTCGCCTGCTGTGCCTGAAGTGGACCAAGGTTCCTAATGCTCCCGGCTGGTCCCTGAGCCCATTTCCACGCGGCACACCCACAGCCACGCACTGATTGTCGCCTGCTGTGCCTGAAGTGGACCAAGGTTCTAATGCTCCCGGCTGATCCCTGAGCCTGTTTCCACGCGGCACACCCACGGCCACGCACTGATTGTCACCTGCTGCGCCTGAAGTGGTCCGAGGCTGCTGATGCTCCTGGCTGGTCCCTGAGCCCGTTTCCACGCGGCACACACATGGACACGCACTGATTGTCGCCTGCTGTGCCTGAAGTGGTCCGATGCTGCTGATGCTCCCGGCTGGTCCCTGAGCCCGTTTCCACGCGGCACACCCACGGCCACGCACTGATTGTCGCCTGCTGTGCCTGAAGTGGACTGAGGTTCCTAATGCTCCCGGCTGGTCCCTGAGCCCGTTTCCACGCGGCACACACACGGCCACGCACTGATTGTCACCTGCTGTGCCTGAAGTGGTCCGAGGCTGCTGATTTTCCAGGCTGGTCCCTGAGCCCGTTTCCACACGGCACACCCACGGCCACGCACGGAGTGTCGCCTGCTGTGCCTGAAGTGGTCCGTGGCTGCTGATGCTCCCGGCTGGTCCCTGAGCCCGTTTCCACGCAGCACACACACGGCCACGCACTGATTGTCGCCTGCTGTGCCTGAAGTGGTCCGAGGCTGCTGATGCTCCTGGCTGGTCCCTGAGCCCGTTTCCACGCGGCACACCCATGGCCACGTACTGATTGTCACCTGCTGCGCTTGAAGTGGACCAAGTTTCCTAAAGCTCCCGGCTGGTCCCTGAGCCTGTTTCCACGCGGCACACCCACGGCCACGCACTGATTGTCGCCTGCTGTGCCTGAAGTAGACCGAGGTTCCTAATGCTCCCGGCTGGTCCCTGAGCCCGTTTCCACGCGGCACACCCACGGCCGTGCACTGATTGTCGCCTGCTGTGCCTGAAGTGGACTGAGGTTCCTGATGCTCCCGGCTGGTCCCTGAGCCCGTTTCCACCCGGCACACCCACGGCTACGCACTGATTGTCGCCTGCTGTGCTTGAAGTGGTCCGAAGCTGCTGATGCTCCCGGCTGGTCCCTGAGCCCGTTTCCACGCGGCACACACACGGACACGCACCGATTGTCGCCTGCTGTGCCTGAAGCGGACCAAGGTTCCTAATACAGTCGGCTGGTCCCTGAGCCTGTTTCCACGCGGCACATCCACGGCCATGCACTGATTGTCACCTGCTGTGCCTGAAGTGGTCCGACGCTGCTCATGCTCCCGGCTTGTCCCTGAGCCCGTTTCCACGCGGCACACCCACAGCCACGCACTGATTGTCGCCTGCTGTGCCTGAAGTGGTCCAAGGCTGCTGATGCTCCCGGCTGGTCCCTGAGCCCGTTTGCATGCGGCACACCCATGGCCACGCACTGATTGTTGCCTGCTGTGCCTGAAGTGGACCAAGGTTCCTAATGCTCCCGGCTGGTCCCTGAGCCCGTTTCCACGCGGCACACACACACGGACACGCACTGATTTTCGCCTGCTGTGCCTGAAGTGGACCAAGGTTTCTAATGCACCCGGCTGGTCCCTGAGCCCATTTCCGCGCGGCACACACGGACACACACTGATTGTTGCCTGCTGTGCCTGAAGTGGACCAAGGTTCCTAATGCTCCCAGCATTGTCCTGAGACTGTTTCCACATGCCTGGGCTGCCGTTCATGCTGAAATGCATAGGCGGAGGGGCCTGCTGTTCTCAGGACGACTGAGTGCCCCGCATGAGGTCTGCTGGATTAGTGTTGACAGTAGGCCGTTAGGTGTTCTCCCTTTGCAGTACTAAACCCATTATTCCAGAGCCATGGTTGATAACGCCAATGCTGCGTGTGCCAAGGGCCTGCCTCTGCGACCTGCTCACTAGCAGCACACCCTTGTGGGAGTTCTTCAACTATTCAGTAAACTGATTGATCCTGCCACTGCTGTGCCCAGGTGGAAGACATGTGTGGGAAGACTGAACAATTATTTTATATCCACCTGTGAGAATGATAGTGCACTCAAGTGCTCCTAGCTTCTCCACTATACGTGGGAGAAGAGCTATAAACGATTTGAAAATTTCCCTAGCACGATAGCAGCAGGTGACTACAATGGGCAGTTTGGGCCCTGAATGTTCATTTTGACGCACAGCTGAATGTCGATTTCCAGCATTTCATGTTGTCAGGCCCGCCAGCATCAAGAAGAGTCGATTGACACTTTCTATGCCTGCCTCTGTGAGCTGGCTAGCACGATTACTGCGGATGATCAGCCCTAGGTAATTGGGGTGCAAATTATCCAAGGGTGATGAAACAAGACCCTCCGGGGTCTAATACTGCGATAGCCCAAGATCAATTTGGACAATATCTTCATCATGGCTATGTCACAGGAATTATCTGCCACAAGGGCCACTGAGATGGACATAGCTATGACTCAAATACCCAGTAAGCCGCACAGTGTGAAGGTGGAACATGCAGATGCTGTTTCCACAAAGATGACGACAACCCAACCCATGAGTACCACATTGGCACAGGTGGGTGAGCAATGTAGGAACTGTGGTTGTGAATAACATCCCCAGAGAATTGCCCTGCTCAGGGACAGACGTACTCTAGCTGGTAAGTCTAACCATTTTGCCAAGGTCTTCTGGGGAGGAATAGGGGGCAAAGGGACCTTTGGGCGGCGGACCCCAACAAAAGCTGGATGAGCCAGAACTCCAAGGAGTTGCCAAGTGCCACGCGTGGGTGGACGACAAGGAGGATGTCTTCCTCATCTCGTTCACAGAGCACCTCTCAAGTGGCTCCTATCTTTTCTCAGTAGCCGCATTCAGTCTGTCCGTCTCACTCATATCTCCTCCCCAAAAATGAAACTGGCTTGTGGAGTGCCGCAGGGCTCTTCTCTCTCACCGCTTCTTTTTAATCTGTACCTACTGCCCCTGATCCGCTCCCTCAGAGAAAGGAAGGTCGGCACCTTTAACTATGCCGAAGACCTCCAATTGATATTTGACATCAATCAATCGGCTTCTTCTGTTCTCAATTTCCAATCCACCATGCGATTTATAAGTGAGTGGATGAACAGTAACTCTCTGAAGTTGAATACCGATAAAACAGAGCTGATCCTTATCGGTGGGCCAACCAACCCCTGGAATTCCAATTTCTGGTCACCTGAATTGGGAAACCCCTCTCTCCCAGCATGCTCAATTAAAAAAGTCTGGTGTATCATCATCAGCAGTGATCTGTCGGTGAAGGCCCAGATTGGGACAATAGTCTCTTCCTGCTTCTTCCAGCCCAGCTGCGAAGGATCAGGAAGATCAGTAGACTTCTCACTACAGAAGCCCTGACCCAAGTTGTTCTGGCCCAAGTCATTTGCCGCATCGATTATGCCGATTCACTCTATGTGGGCATCTCAGCATATCAATTAAAACGTCTGCAACTAGTGCAAAACCAGGCTGCCAGATTGATTTACCATCAGCCTAAATGGTACCATGTTACCCCATTATTGGTTAGACTTCACTGGCTTCCAGTAGCCAAACATTGCGCATTTAAGCTGGGGTGTTTCACCTTTAAGGCCCTTTATGGCAACAGTCCGACATTTATATCTTCTCGGATTCAGAGCTATGTCCCTCTTCGGGACCTTAGGTCTTCCCATCTGATCTGCTGGCCATCCCGTCTTCTAAACGTAAGAAACACAGAAGGACTAAGATTTGCAGTCTTGGCCCCTCAATTCTGGAATTCTCTCCCCCTGGAGATTAGATCACTGAAATCCTACGCATAGTGTCACGGCTGCCAGCTCGCCGGCCAGGTAACGCTATTTCATAATGATGGCCGCCTGTTACCGCACATGTGCAAGGGAGGTCAGGCAGAGTCTAAAGCCTGACTTCCCCATTGATCGGAGCTTCACGCTCTAGTGTCTTGCGGCTTTTGCGGCGCGTCACTTCCGTTAAGCCGTCTCACGGAGAATCACTTTCCTTCTGGCTCCCGGTATTGCGGTCCACGTTCGAGAGCTATACTTTGCTCAAAAATTCCTTATATTGGAGGTTCCTGTCTCCCGTTTCTTCAGTAAGGAGTCATTTAACCTCCCAATTCGCCTCCGTCTACGATCCTTGGACGGACCCGAGTATTCTCTGACCCTCACACTCCTCTTGGAGCTTCCGACTGTGGTTACAGAGTCGGTTTCAAGAGTTCCTTGGCATTTCTGATTTTTCATTTGCCGGCTGTCCTTGCTCCTTCCCCCTGGAGCCTCCGCCTGCGTCTCCCGGTTCCGCCCATTGGCCGGACTTGTGTTCCGTCGGTTGGCCGGACTTGTGGGGAGCAGGTGTGGGGTCGTTCCTAGGAGTTGGCGGTTTAGGCGGTCCGCTAGGTAATTTCATACGCCCCTTTTTCATATTGTTTTTGGACTCCCTGGTGTTCACGGAAGCTGGCATTCGTCATAGTGCTTACAGAAAGGAGAACTGGTAAAAGCGCTTTTGCGCTCCTTTTATATGTACAGCAATCTTGTGATTTCTCAATGTTTATACCAGTGTTATTTTGTTGCAGAGATAACAAACTAAAAAGAACCCGGTATTAAGACTAGTGCACTTACTCCGTTTATTCACAGTGCTAAAGGGGTAAGAGGAACACAAACCATTGTCTTTTACATCACTTAATGAAGACTTGGAGAGTTTACCTATCATTCCTTTTATAGGTAGATATCAGTTCTTTCGTTTGGGAAGTGATTCAAATATATGACTAAAATCTAATTGATCAGAGTTCACCAGAAACATCTTGCTGCCATCCAGGTAAATACACATAGAATAACAAGTTCTTGTTCATTGATTTTTTTTGTTGAGTATTAACCCACAAACATTATTTCTAGCACCTGCTTCCACCTTGAGGGATACCAGGCAGTGGAGTCTTGTTTTTTCCCCTTCCTTCCCTTGTTTTGTTCCCTCCTTTCCCTCCATACCACCGTTGTGTTCTAGAGTTTGATGGCCACAACAGGTGCAGGGGGAAGGGCTGGGCCTGTCTTCGGTTCCTGGCACTCCTGCGGAAACTACTCTCGGATCCTTACACATAGTTTAGGAAACAGTTAAAGACCTGGCTGTTCAGACAAGCATATGACTAAATCTCCCATGCAGCATCTCCCCCTGGACTCCAGCGCCATGAAACCGCTTGGTGTACATGTGCTCCACAAGACCTTTTGTACATAACATTTAACATAACACCTCAAACGGCACAGGAGGCCACAACCCACCTGTGTGGTTGAAGAATCCAGGTCATCCAACAAAGCTCTCATCCACTCGGTTAATGTGATTGGCATCCAACAGTATCAATGCCTCTGTCTGAGGCCAGTCCTTTCCCCTTCGAGCACTAAGCATACATGTATGGGGGGAATACACCGCTGCCACTCAAAGGACTCATGAAAGTGTGTGTTCGGTCAAATGACCAGTAAATTAATGTAGTGTTCCTTTTCATTGGAAAGGAAGCAGATACACTTCTGGGGTGTCACCTGGTGGATAACCTGGGCCTAGTATCATTCACAAGGAATGTGCAGGATATTGATCAAGCCCTGATGAAGTCCCACAGGGGCGAAACAATTTGGCTGAGCCACATTAAAAAAAAAAAAATTCCTTATTTTATAAAGTTTTATATAGCGCAAACAAGATCCCGAGGGATATCAGAGCGCTTAACACAAGGATGAAAGGGAGAATAAGACTCCAGTAACGATATCAAGTAAAAGTACCAAACAGCTGTAGTCCCAATAATCACAGACAAATGGTACACAGCGAGTAATAAAATTAAGAGGTAAATAACAGTCTGCTACAGGGGGCACACCTTACAGCCGAAAGAAGCAGAGAGCAGAAATACAAGTTGGTAAAAAAAAAAGTGGTAGGGTCAATACAACACATGTTGGTGCACTAGTTGAAGGATCAGTGGTTACGAGCAAATGCACATAGCCCAAATGAAGGTAATTGAAGGGCTTCTGTCAAATTGGCATTTGTTGAATAAAATTGGCCTCCTGAATAACTTTTATTCATCACATCATGACTACTTGATCTACTGCTGGCGAACAGTTTAACCATCTGTTGATTTTGTAACAGATAATCCTGTAAAGAATTGAACGCTCCTTTTCATTTGTTAGTACTCTAGAATAAACTGATGTCTGAGTATACCCCTATTTATTTTTAATTACGATTTCCCTTCTTGCGTAAATAACAGGACACAAGACATTGTCCTAACAGATTTCTAAGAACTCACAGGGTTCAGACACGCTCCCCTCATTTGAGTCCGCTGGAGTGGCATTGCTTCTACTGCAGAGTGAGATATTTTGATGATAACCTCACTTAGAAAGTTAGAACTGCGAGACACCAGTTCACACCTCAAGTAATTTTGTGTTATGTAGTTAGTGCCAGTGGGATATACTTGAGTGTTTTACCTCCTCCTCTCTTTTCTTGTGAAACCAAATCTGAATAGATCACAGTGCCTCACATGAACTTCTACCATTTCCAGAGTAACAGCTGGTTTCGGCAACCCTAGAACACAAACCTCTAGTCCCCAGGGGAACCATGGAAACAGATCATCATCTTTCGTTTCTCACTCATGCATGTCCATAGTAAACAAAAGAATGACACAAAGGAAGTTTGCAATATATTTATTGAAACTATCGTAGTCTATTTTGGAGCAGGTGTGCTGTGATAAATGAACAAATACAACTGAGCAACACAATCAACAATACTAGCAGGCTGTATACAATGAACAACCCAACCATGGAAACTAATAGATTTATCGAGACCTAGTCTCACTATTTGAGCACAGGGATATTTTAGTGATCTCTTGGATTAGCAAGAGACCCCATACTTCATGTGTGTGGTTAGGTGGTCTGCATCATATGTATAAACTCAGTTTACACAGGGATATTAGCTGCAATTCTCATCTCTAACCCACAAGGGGGTGAGACATAGTTTATATGATAAGTGCTACTGTGTTAGAAAACGGCAACTGTGCTACTTTGTTATGTCTAAAACCGTTAGGATATGTTGTTGACCAGGCACAATAAAATAATACACTATGTTGTTCAACTTTGTATGCAATGTTCAGACTAAATTTCAAGAAGACTCACTAAATAACAAATAATATGTACAGCGTAGTTTTAAAAAACCTAATTGTCACAAAGTAAAAGTATTATGTGTGTCAGTGCAAAGCAGTGGCAGGCAAATATGGGAAACTAAGAGAGAACCAAAGTGAACCCAAAAAAGGGAAATCACTACAACTGTATGCAAAATCATGTATTCAAGTTCATATTAATTGCTGAGCTAACTTAGCCTGACTACAGGCCTCAATTGAAATGCACGTAGCCGTGCCAGCATATTCTTTCCATCTTTTCGCAAGTGTATTATCATGATTCTCATTAGTTAGAGAAAGGCTCATTGTGTTTATCAGACTGCCGATAGTAAGGCCTGGAGGTAAGAACTTGGCAGTAAACGTGGAGAATTAATGGTCGAAAGAGGCCTTCTGTTCATCATGCACCAGGTTGGAGAGATGAGCAAGGTTGTGAATTACAGTCCAAGTTTTGATGTGATGGAAACAGAAGGGATGTTGCAGATGCTCTATGGAGTAACGATTTGGTTGGCTCCTGGTGGTGTGAAAGGAGATAAGGTTGTTTCTGAATTTCCCATTATTTTTAATTGGCCTTCTCACAGTTAGAACAGCTGATTCTCTTTAAACTAGGAGATGTACAGACCGCTCTGCTGACCTATTTCTTGAGAGTGTGAAGCTTTAGGCTAAACATTTATTTCCTTTTACAAAACTTCTACAGAAGTCTATGTCATGCTGACACCTTCTATGTTGCCACAGCTAGACATATTTGGTAGATGATCCTATACTTGACCTATGTTTAGCAGAGAGAAGGGAAGTCTCCTTATGGAACACCTGTTTACTATCATTTGTTTCTTTATTGCTGTGGCTGTCACTATTCTGTATCTCATTCTATTGTAATTTAACCTATTCTGATATTTCAGCTTATCTGCTGTATTGCTCTACCTATTTAACTTATTGTTGGTATTGCCTATATACTGGATTGATTAGTATTTTAAAATAAACATCCTTTAACCATATTTGGTGATTCCTGGTCCTTATTGTGGAGTCACATTGGCTTTGTAAGTTAGATATGTGTTGTTGATGTCTTCTTCCTTACTTCAAGTCAACCAACAAAGGTACATACGACCAACAGAGGAAAATCTTTGATGACTTCACTAAGAGATTGCATTGTAAGTACCAGTGCACTGTCACCACTTACATACTTTCTGTACAAGTAGCCGTTACATCAAATTAACAATTTCAAGACATGAACTATGTGATAGATTCTTAAAATGAAACTGGTAGGGGAAGGTTCTCCTTTGGACTTCAGAGAGATAGTTAAGAATGTTATTAAAACCTGTGCAAAGTTCTCACGGGGAAGGCTGGAAAGCAAGGAACCATTTTTTAAAGAATTTGTATCAGGCCATCGAATGGCATTAAATTGCATTTATAACTTGTAACTTGAAATAGTGTTTTTGCTAGAGTGCAAGTGTGGGAATTCGCCGCATCTGAGATCTTTTCTCTTTTAGTTAAGTCACAGATCAGCTGACTGGCATATTTGGGAGCAACCTGAAATATATAAAATCCAAAGCATTGCAGGAATCCATGCATGAGTTTACAGTTGACCCAACAATGAGACCTTTTAAAGAATGAAATAAGGGAAATTCTCTCCAATTTACATAACTGAAAATAGTTGTTTTGTCCACTATCCCTACTCAGGTTTTCACTGAGGGGAAAGGAGAAAAGGTATATTTTGGATTTCCGACAGTAACTGATATTGTCACTCCTGTGAACACTGAATAGAATTGTGAAGCATCACTCCTGGAAACTCATGGGATGAGGAAGAATGGCAGACCTGGCAGGTTTATTGGTGATGATGGCCAGCACTCTCAGGTCTATGAAGAGTGGTGGACCTTGAAACTCTGAAGATGATGGCAGATCAATGTACTGGTAGAAGTCAGAATCCTAGGTGTGAAATGACAGATCACATAGGAAACTTCTCAGTTAATGCAGTTGGGACTCTTGTACTGTCACACTGACCTAATTTACGAGTATGCAGTGCACGAGGAGATTGTCAGATGGGTCCATGTGTGGGCTGTTTTTTGGAGGTTTGTGGGGCAGTTTTATATAATTTCTCCGATATTACCACAAACATTGCCTGTAGCAAGCACAAATGTATGCAGCCTCCCTTACCGTACATAATGCCTACACAACCTGCCTTTATAAGTTCGAAATTGGCATATCAGCAAATGGGGGGCCACATTCATTTTGGTGCCTAGGCCTACTTCAGGTCCCAGTCTAACTGCACCTACAAGACCATTAGCGTGATACAGAGTGATCTACCTGTAAAATTTGATGAGGAGAAGAGCACAACTGGAAAGATAATGGAAAACTGCCCCTTTGACACCCCTTACGGCAAGGAATCTGCATTTCTGGAAACACTAAAGCTGGTAGTGATCACTGTGTCCAACACTCTAAATGAATGAGGATGGCACATATAAAAAAGGGGATGAAGAGCGACACATCAGGCAAGTTTGATTGTGAGGAAGAGATGCATTTCTGACAGCAATCAGGGGATGAAGAGCAGTATAGATTTAGAGTAGGACAGGCACACATAGCAGCATATCATTACATTCTAAACATGACAGAGCTTGGACCAGCTACAAGCTCTTCTGATTATGTGAGTGGCGCAGCCTGGAACAAGGGTGCTGAAGAGTTGTACATACTGTAATTCTGTGGGACTCCCACCACTTGGGGTTATACAAATCCCAGTGCTGCACTGCCACAAAGAATTTCTTGTTGATCAGAAATGTTCCCATGACCAATCCTGGATAATATTGCTTTTCTTTATAGCCTTTTGTATGAATATGTCATAACCGTTGAAGGTACTACATATCCCTTGTAGTAGGATACCTTTTTGTGTGAGTGGATGGTCGCAGTTTACTCCTTGGGGATCAAGACTGTCACCCATTCACCTGGGCACCCACTCACCCTGTTGAAGGAAATCAGTGGGGGCATCAAATGTGCAACCTTCTATGGATTACCAAGTGGGATACATCCTTTACAACAAAACTTTTACAACGCAGTGCTTTTACAACGCAGGTTTTACAACGAAAACCATTACAACGCATTGCGCTGGGGGGCGCTCTAGGATAGGGAATAGATTTAATTTACTATCCAACACCTTCCCTACTATCCACGGGGACTGGAGTTGGAATAGTAAATTAAACTATTCACTATCCAGCAACCCAAAGCGCTTTGTGTTGTAACAGCATGCGTTGTAAAAACTGCGTTGTAACAGCATGCGTGGTAAAAGCATGCGTTGTAATGTCATACATCCTTACCAAGTGAATAAGATTCTCCTGTGACGCTAAACTTTCAGGTGGGTCATCTGAATGTTTCTGCTGCCTTTAATGTCGATTATCTTAACCCCTTCGCTGCGGCGGCAATTCCGCCGCAGCGCTAGGGGAGAGGGGGGCCGCACGGCGCTCCCATGCTCGTGACAGAACCGCTCCGCTACGAGCCTCGGGTGGGCTGTGCTTGTGACGGAGCGGTTCCGTCACGGCCCCGCCCGCTCAATAGAACGCGCCGCGCATGCGCGGCGGCCGGGCCGTGACTAAACCGCTCTGTCACCAGCAAAGCCCACCCGAGGCTCGTGACGGAGCGGTTCCGTCACGAGCATGGGAGGGGTTAAAATCGGCCATCAAAGTTTTTCAGAACTTTCCGAGTCCACGGGTGCCTAGCTCCGATGTCTATACAAATTCTAAGGAGGCTATGCAGAAGAGGTGATAATCAGAGACACGTATCACATCGCCATGTCCAGATGTGGTTAATCCCAATTACTTTCCTTTTCCTTGGTCTATAGGTACAGTTTTTATTATCATCAGAAAATACACCATCAAAGATCTAGCACACATTTGAATATCTACACCTCACAGGGATGGTGGAAGCTGATTATAATTACTTCCAAAGATGGAGGGATACTTTTCCCAATTAAAATAGCTTACATGTGAACAGCCTCTAACTGTGCCAGGCGTCAATGCACAGATGGAACCAGACTTAGCATATATGTCTTGATAGTGGGAGTAGAATACAGTACAAATAAATGCAGCAAAAGTCGTAACAGCTCCCACATATTATTATGAACAGGGGTATCAACTATAGGCATAGGGTGGCCAGATCCACGTCATAGTTTCCAGGTAACCTCTGACTATGTAGTTGAGTTCCAATGAGAAGAACTAGATATGCTGAGGACTCTTGCATGGAGCCGAATAATTTATGTTTATGTTGATTTACTCCTTCAGCGTGTATAACATTATTGCTTCTTGGCATTTCAGCAGGGGTGTTGTCTGGGTAGAGAGAAATTGAAGGAAGATTGTGGGTACATTTTAATTTAAGGAGCAAATTAAGTTCAAGAGGGGACAAACAAAGTACATACGAAGATAGACAATTTGTGAATGTGAGTCAGCCTAAAGTTTAGCAAGACTAATGAAACCTTCTTAAAAATTAAGGCCCAGGGTCTGCTGGACTGGAAATGTGTTCATGTGTGCCCCATACTGCTCCAAAGGAGTGAGCATAGCACACAGGTCTGAATGTATTGATTGTGGTTAAAATAAGTTTAAAAAAAAGGACCAAACAAGCCTCCGCTTTACATCATAATTTTCCGGATATTGTAATGATGATCCATACGGTTTACAGACAATTTTGAAGAGAAAATTAAGAAAATGTCCGATAGACTAGGGTCTGCCAAGACATCCTACAGGCAGCATTATTTCTGCTCAGCAATATGTGATGTTTATGCTCATTAGAAAAGTGCTGTTCCTGAAGGTGCATCAGCTGCATGTCTCTGGCCCCATCCAAAAGAAGCATTTGCAATGCAATAGTTCTCACATTTGTGAGAGTTTGAGCTATTGGCATCGTAAATGACAATGCCTTTTATTTATGTGTTTTGAAATGCCTGCAAGCGGTGCGTAAACACATACTTTGTGCTTATAGTCCTTGCTTATGAAAAGCAAGACTGGCAGTAAATGAGGCGCAGTTACTGCAGCCTTGCTTCTCCTAAGCAAACACTATAAGTACAAAGTGCTTGTTTACGCACTGCTTGCAGGTTTTCAAAACACATAAATAAAAGGCATTGTCATTTACAATGCCAATAGCTGAATCTCCTGCAAATGAGAGACCTATTGCTTTGCAAATGCTTGTTGAGCTCGGAGACAGAGGCGGCAGCAGCCATAGGAAGGCAGGGACTGTGACCCCAGGCGATGCATTTCACAATCATGAGGGAGGAGGAGGAGGCAGCTGCAGCAAAAACAGACCTTGGTCTTTGAATGCACAGCAAATTTGGCGAAATTGACATCCCTGTTTACAACAGAGCTCTATAAACCAAGAACACTGGTTTTGACTGCTCCAGCTTAAAGAAAGAAATAGTGCTCACAAGCTATGAGTGACAGCACATGTAACAGGGGCAGTCCTTGAAAATGGGCGGAGCTATAAAGCCCATATCCTGAATACAGCATGTGTCGCAGAGACAGTGCAAGCGCTGCCTAGGCGAGACATAAAAAGCACCTTGGTTGCCTCAGGGCCACCAGTGTTTTCACAGGCATTCAATACGGCCAGATCTTCCCTGCAAGTTCAATTAAAGATGGCTGAGAAGTGACACAACAAATAGCATGCTACTTTTTGAATCTGTGTCTGGTTAGATGCTGAGCACAATAATCCCTTGGCACAGCATTGATCAGAAGATATCACAGAATTTCCTTTATAGCCAGCCTTGTGCGACCCAACTATCAACCCGAGCAAGAGGTGCTTCTAGTGGATAGTGGGATTCCCTGCTTTGTATTTAGTGTGGTCATCTAGGAAAATGGAGGATTAGAGTTGATAGGGATCTATTATTATTCTGTTGAACATTGCAGATTGATGCAAGTCAAATGAAACACATTGCCAGCGCTTGTGCCAAATGAGGAGAGAGTGGTTCATTCAACAAATCTGTTTGCCACTAGGTAGCCCTTGCTGAATAGAGTTTGTTGCTGTTTGAGGGTTCTAGACTGCACCGTTCATTTCATTGATACTTCACACTGATATCGACTCGAGTGCTGGTATTCTGAAACGATACACGATCTGTCCCAGTTGTGAACAATGGCAGAAAAGGAGTCTAGGATTCAGTATAAAAAGAATAAGTGAGAACCATCACTTTCTGACTCCCCCATTAAAGCTAAAGCTGACATTAATAGCACCATGGACATGATTTTTAAAAAATTAGCGGAAGTCCACGAAATAGCTAAATCTACTAAGCAGAATACGGATACAATGCAGCTAGAACTCAGTGCCATAAGGGCAGATATGAGCACGATTAACTCTAAATTAGCAGCCGCCGAACAAAGAATTAGCGATATCGAAGATGTCTCTTTTAAGTCATGCAAAGAATTGAAGCAGCGATTACATTGGATGCAGAAAAGGCCTTCAATAGAGTTTCTTGGGCCTTTTTAAAACAATGTATGCATACATTTAATTTAGGAGAATCATATATAAAATGGTAATGTCCCTTTATGTATCTTCATCGGCTCGTATTGCAATTAATGGATCTCTTTCAGATTCTTTTATTCTCCAACAAGGCACTAGACAGGGTTGCCCCCTGTCTCCATCTTTGTTTTTGTTGGCGTTGGAACACTTAATTCAGGATATAAAGATGAATTCAGATATCAAGGGGGTAAGCTTTAAAGATACTCAGGTTGAATTATTTGCCTATGCAGACGATATCCTGATTATGACTGAAGACCCTGGTCCTTCAATGACTGCTTTGATGGATACGATTGAAGAATACACCGTACACTCAGGGCACAAACATAATAGAGACAAATCAGAAGTGAAACCCCTAAATGTGCACTGCACTAAAGACGTTTTAGGTAATTCGGGATTGGCATGGCAGTCGGGTTACATAAAATATTTAGCGATCGAATTTGGTTGTACTATTATTGATACCCTGCATCACAACGAAAAGGTAACCTTGGGACAGATCACAGAACTTTTGGATTCCTGGTCACCAAAATGTATAACATGGAGGTGAAGGGTAGAAACCATAAAAATGATGAGTACACCTATGATTCATTACCTTATAAACCTGCTTCCACTTCTCTTGACGGAGGATTTTCACCATAAACTAGATATCCTCCTTAGAAAGTTTTTATGGCGTGGCAAAAAAGCTTGAGTTAGCATAAAAAAACTTAGACTTGATAAATCCTTAGGAGGAGTGAACCTAGCGGATTTTCAATGATATCAATCAGCGTTTCTGGCAAAACAGGGTCTTATTGGATCTCGCCCCCTGCCCATTATACTCTGGTATGGTTAGATGTGGAAAGATCCATTCTTCATAATATCAATCACTTGGCATTACTCACCTCTAACCTGCTCTATTCAAACAGATCTCAATCTATTTTTAAAAACACAAAATTGGCACTTCTGCAGTTAGACAAGAAGTTAGATATAAGTATTTGGGGGTCGAAGATGGAATATTTATGGCTAAATCGTAGAGTATTCTATAAAGGAAAAAGCTTACACTTAGATGATTGGATTAATCGAGGTATCTTCTTTCCTAATCAGCTGGAACACTCTTTGTACCCCGTGACGTTTGCAGATTTTCAAAACAGTTATAAATTAGACAACATTGAATTTTATAATTTTTTTAAAGTCAGAGCGGCTAGATCTATAGCCAAATTTAATATGTTCTTCCATCTTTACCAATGGTTGTGACACAGATTAATAAACTAGGTCACCACGTGTCACATATATAAAAGCTCCTGTACTAACTACTGGTTTCTTAATGATTGATTCATGTAACGATACAGACAAAGAACTGCTGGATCTTTTACTTGCATCAGCAGTGAAAATGGTGCTTAATATTTCGAAAGACACGCACAAGACCTCATATAAGGGATGGAGGAACTGGGTTATTCATCTTAGGGGTGCAGACAACATTGCCCTACAGAGCTCTCCATGGAAATCCTTATTTAGATCATTGTGGAATTCCTTGGACATTTACTTCAATACTCATAAACCTCCTTGAACATTTATGCTCAATTTATATTCCCTGTAATATTTACTCTAATATTCGCTGGTCTTTTGTGATTATATTTTTCCTTATTTTGTGTTCACAGTGTATATTTCAACAGATGTATGTCATTGTTATTAATCTCTTTATATAAGTTCTCTCTTGGTTTATTATCTAGCTTCCTTTTCTCCTTTCTCTCTTTTGTCTTTTCCTCTGTCTGTTTCTTTCTTTTTTTCTCTAACTTTTAGGTTTACATATGGTTTGGAATGTTCATTTTGGAGTACAGCTACATTTTATGCGATTATGACTTGCAACTTCGCATGAATGTTCGGTTTATACATTATTCCAAACTTGTCATTTTTGGTCATTGCTGTTTATTGTGAAAATTCAATAAAGTATTTGAAATAAAACAAAAAAGCAAATATAAGAAAACATAAGACATGTGTTCTAGAGCAGCCTTAATGATTCTTTGACTGATAGTTAAAATAAACAAAGACAGCCAAGCGCTGTTACAAATGAATACAGATGATTTTATATGAAGTTCTATTTAAGTAAAACGTTGGGCTTTAGCAGAATCTTACAACATGAACAAACAGATGATTTTTTTCTCTGCGAAAGGTGGCAACACAACCTGTAGCCGTCTGTGTAAGCTTTTCCAGTGCATCGTGCGTGAGAGCGAATGTCAGTCTCAAATTGTCTTTCCGCTCCTCTGTGGAAGGGTCAGCACAACCTTATCCACTGCTCTGAGACTGTGACTTTTGCTGCAGTATGAGTGTTCTTCTCATTGACTAGCATCTCTGGGTCTCTGTTCCACCATTTTGAGACTTAGAGCCTTATTACGATGGCGGTTGGTCGACAATGAGCCGCCGGTCTTGCCTGCCCTATTAGGATACGACCGCCTGGCGGTCATAATATAGTGTTAAAAGTATACTCGCAGTCAAGTAGTAGAAGTAAGTCATGGGTTTATTACTACAGCCCCACACCTCCGGCGGTGCGTAGGTCAGTTAGCCGGATCAATCAACTCACAGTTGGGCAGTTGGAGAGGGGACCGGGGTAGAGTGGAATGTTGGGGAACCAATCGGGATGGAGGGAAACAGTGGGTGCTCTCGCGCAGGAGAGTTGGTAGATACTACTTGCCCAAGGCTAAGGGGGAATACAAACTAGATTACAACACATCTTCCTCTCTTGCGAGTTTTAACAGATGAGCTACAGGTTGTGGCAAAAAGAAACAGTAGAGCTAAATTAACAAATCAGCTTTAGTCACACACAAAGTCTTCATAACGTTCAGGTTTGTGGATAGTTCGCCCGAATCTTCCCTTGGCAACAAGGGCATCGGGAACACTTTCTGTGTCAGAGTGAGACTCATTACAGGTTCTACCAAACCTACCGCTGAAGCTGTGACCGCCAGACATGGCTTCAGAGTCAGAGTGGGAGTCACCATAACAACTCCGATTGGAGATCGGAGTGTGGGGATTGACGCCCTCAGACTGGTCTGATGATTGACGGTCAGCTGAGTCAGTGGCAGGTGGGAGACCATGTGAACTAACATTTCTGAGATTGTAACCCTGTCCTACACCAGATCTATCAACATCAATCCACAAGTCTTTGCAATGTGTAGCATGTTGCAGTTGGTTGGAAACATTGGCTCCCTGATGGTATCTGGCCAATCTATTCATGTGCCAGACCTTCCCATCACTGAGTCTGGCCGCGTTGTTGAACAGTTAATTTATTTGCAATGGAGCAGTGAATCTGCTTTCTCCTTTCCTCACTTTTTTCTCCAAACAAACTTTAACAAAGTCACCAACTTTTAATGAATGTTCTTTTGCACCATGTTTGGAATCATACCATTCTTTGTAATATTTTTGAGCTTTAATTATGTTATTCCTGATTACATCAGGTGACCATGCAACTTATTTTGAATTAGGCATCCAACCAAGGTCAATACTCAGGGGCTGTCTGCTTCTCATGAGCACAAAGGGTGCCTCATGGGTGCTGGCACAGGGAGATATTCTGAAAGCCCAAATTAGTTTGAACACTTCTTCCTCCCAGTTCAGATTTGCGTTTCTTGACAGCTGTATGTGTCCTTTCAGGACACGGTTGAAACGTTCGGTGAGGCCATTACCTTCAGGATGGTACAGTGAAGTGGTATGATGAGTGATGCAGTTCCTCTTTAGAAATGCTTTGAACGCTTCAGAACAAAATTGTGGACCATCGTCAGTGAGCACAAATTTTGGTAGACCTTCGCTAATGAACAGTTTGTCCAAGAACGATATAATTGTGGAGCTATCTATTTCCGTAACAATCCTTATTTCTGGCCACTTAGAGAAATGATCTATAGCCACTAGAATATACTTGATCTCTCCGTCATGTCCTTCGATGGGCCCCGCGATGTCAACACCAAATTTCTCCCAGGCCATCAGGGGGGGTTGAAGTGGAGAGAGAGTGACTTTAGATGTCTTGAGGGTTTTGTCTGAATCACTGCACCCACACAATTCCTTATGAGTATTTCGATTTGCTTGTCAATGCCTGGCCACCAGTAACTGGCTCTGACTCTTTTCTTAGTTTTGGAGATGCCCAGATGACCAATGTGGCAGAGTTTAAGTATTCTGTCTCTGAGTGTGATGGGGGCTATTGCTTTGCCAATTCTGTATAACACTCCCTTTTCCAAACTGAGTTCATTTCTTATTTCCCAGTACGTTTTCACATTGGCAGTAAGATGGCGTTTCTCAGGCCACCTAGTGTTCACACATTTGCAGACATCCTGGAGGGTTGAATCGCGAGCCATGTGTTGTTCCCATTCTCCCCCAGATATCCCGTCCAATTCTGTATTGAAGAGTAGAGCTACTTTTTCGTCTTCCCCTGTAGTATCGGTGCTCTCATTACTGTGTGGGAGTGGTAGTCTACTGAGGAAGTCAGTGATTTTATTCTTGACTCCTGGCCAATATTCAGCAGAATAGCAATAGTCCAGTAATTTGATTGACATTTTGCTAAGTCGTGGGGAAGCATTCTGCAAACCGGAGGCAGACAGTATTTTGATTAGGGGTTTGTGGTCAGTGCGAAGATGAATGTTGTAACCCCATATATATGCTCTGAAGTAATTGAGCGCCCATGAACAGGCTAACATTTCGCGCTCGATTACTGAGTATTTCTCCTCAGCAGGGGTGAGTGACCTTGAGGCAAATGCTACAACCCATTCTTGTTTTGATGAATCCTTCTGTGCTAACACTGCACCAATACCTTTGTTGCTTGCATCGGTGGTCACAAAGATTTCTGCTTTTGGATCAAATCCTTTGAGAAAAGGAGCATTGCTTATTTCTTTCTTAATTGTTTCAAAGGTGTTTTGGCAATCCGTGGACCATTCAAATTTTGTCTTATTTTTTAATAATTGTCTAATGCTGTATGTTTTCTCAGAAATTTTTTTCATGAATTTCGAGTAATACTCGGTAAGACCAAGAAAAGCTCTGACATCATCTTTGCTCGATGGGCAAGGAGCGTTGAGAATGGCATCCACTAATCCTTGTTTAGGTTTGATGGAACGTTTTACTGTGTTATTTGTGCTTACTTGCTGCTCCTGACGAGATTACTTCGTCCAGGTGCCTGTTATTCTGCTTTCTCCCCCGGCGCAGCCGATTGCAGTGCTGACGCCGGCCGGCAGAAAGCGAAGCCGCCATCTTGGGGGGAGGCAGGGTAGCGCTCCAGAGATTGGACGCCTCCCGCCCTCCCAGGGGATTTAAAGCGCTTCTCCTATCACTCTGTGACAGATTACTTGTCTTTCTCCCCTGAGGCGGAAAGCCGGGGGCACCTCATTCTATTCTTTCATTCTTGGCAGAAATAACGCGAGTCATTTTTAAAACTGTATATATTTTAAGGGAACGTTTTACTGTGTTATTTGTGCTTACTTGCTGCTCCTGACGAGATTACTTCGTCCAGGTGCCTGTTATTCTGCTTTCTCCCCCGGCGCAGCCGATTGCAGTGCTGACGCCGGCCGGCAGAAAGCGAAGCCGCCATCTTGGGGGGAGGCAGGGTAGCGCTCCAGAGATTGGACGCCTCCCACCCTCCTCCGAAAAAGGAAATAAAAATGGGGACTACCCGTCCGCGCAGCGGGCGGGCGCAGCGGGCGGGCGCAGCGGGCGGGCGCAGCGGGCGGGCGCAGCGGGCGGGCGCAGCGGGCGCGCCGATGGCGCGCCGAAGGCGCGCCTAAGGCAAGCCCGTCTGCGCCCGTCCGCGCCCGTCCGTGCCTGTCCCGCGCCTAGCGCCGGTCCCCCTGCCTCTTCTGCTATGAAAATTACCTGGACCAAGTCTCAGCTTTTACAATTGAGACAAGCCATCTGCCCTTCAGGTAGGCGCTGCTGCCCCCACAGTCTAGAGAATCTTTCTTATAACTGTCCGTCTTGTGAATTCACTATTAATTCCTTGCAGAGCCACCATACCTCCTTAGGGAAGACTGTTAACCCCCAGAAGCCCCCGAGGTTGTTAAAAGCGGCGTTAATTAACTGTCGCTCTCTGCCTCGTCATACTAACGAGATTTGGCTATCTCTTGATACGCAGAACTGGGATATCCTATTTCTTACAGAAACTTGGATTAAAGATACTTCCAATCCTGATATATACTTAGCCACTCCCCCCGGCTATCGATTGACTAGTATCAATCGTGAAAATGACAAAACCGGAGGGGGCCTTGCCATTATTTTAAAATCACACTTTAACTTAACAGTCAAGAGACTAACGAACCTAGGGCTTATTGAAGCCATGTACTTTACAATTTCAGACTCTACTAGGATTATCTCAGCAGGTATCTTAGTATATAACCCACCTACTGCGTCTCCTTCCTCACTTACCACCCTGTTGCATTTAATAGCTGATCTCTCCTTAAAACATACTTACTTCACTGTTCTAGGAGATTTTAACTTACATGTTGATAATCCTTCCGGCACACAAGCTTCATGTTTGATTGATTTTATGTGTGGATTAACTTTGCCCCAATTAATTAAGGGCCCCACACACTTAGCGGGTCATACTCTTGACCTACTTTTCACCAACCATCCCGGTATCATTTCCCTTCCAGCTATACCCCTCACCTGGTCTGACCATTTTCTCCTTCCCTTTGAAATTACCATGCCCACTGCTCCGCCTGCTTTCTCTCGAAATAGAGAGAATGGTCGAAAATGGTTTAAGGTCACTTGTGATACAATTGATCCCTGCTTTTCTTACCTGTTTGACTCTCATACAGATCTTAATGAGGAAGTTGTTAGATACAATACCGCTATCATTGACGCCCTGGATGTTATCGCCCCTCTCGCCCCGATTGCGTCTGCTAGATCCCGACCATCTGCGCCTTGGTTCTCTCCCTCTCTGCGGGAGGAAAAGAGCCGCTGTAAGCAGCTTGAGCGCATTTGGCGCCGGACCTATGACGTTGAATCTAAAACTATCTACAAAGCTGCTTTAAATAAATTCCAAAAATTAAAGCGAGCTGCGATGAGAGGACACTTCGCACAGCTTATTCATGAAGCTGAGAATTCCACTAAAGCCCTATTTAAGATAGTGAAGGATTTCGTCCATCCCTCTGCCATGAAGATCCAGAGTGCCCCCAGTCAGACCTTTTGTAACGGGCTCTCGGATTTTTTTCAGGACAAAATTTTGAAGCTATCCTCTTCATTTGATTCTACCTTGTCCTCTCTGCCAATTGTTGAGTCAGATCCTCAGCTATGCTCATTTAATTCCTTTGAAGAGCTCACGTCAGAGACCGCCACTGAGCTACTTGTTCAAGTTAGCTCAGGATCACCGCTGGATCCAGTCCCTGCCAAGGTAATGGGCAATCTCGCACCGGTTCTCATTACTCCCTTACTCTCCCTTTGGAACACTTCTTTAAATCTGGGTCAATTCCCTACAGTATGGAAACAAGCCTTACTGGTGCCCATTTTAAAAAAAGCGGATGCTGATCCTTTACAATTCAGTAGCTATCGCCCAATATCTCTCCTGCCCAAACCTGCTAAAATCTTGGAGAAGGTGGTGCAGAGGCAATTGGCCCATTATCTTGAAATAAACCACCTGTTGCATGACTCCCAGTCGGGTTTTAGAGCTGGTTTCAGCACAGAGACGGCTTTATTGGAAGTATCTGAGACAATACGTGAGTGTGCGGACAGAGGTGAGGAGTCCATGTTGGTCCTCCTCGACCTGTCCGCCGCTTTTGATACTGTGTCTCACAACATTTTATTAGATCGCTTACAGCAGCTGGGAATCGGAGGCACTGTACTTACCTGGATAAGATCATTCCTTACGGGGCGGTCGCAGAGAGTACTCCTTCGGCCCTTTCAATCAGAGGATAAACCCCTCCTGTGTGGAGTGCCACAGGGTTCTGCCCTGAGCCCTCTCTTATTCAATGTCTATCTAGGCCCGCTTGCTAGGGTGGTTGAGGCATGGGGGGTCAGAGTGGTTTCCTATGCTGATGATACTCAGCTTGTGTTTTCTTTTAGAGACCACTCTGACTCCCATTTATCAAACTTCCGCAACTGCCTTAGCAACATCTGTTCCTGGATGGCCTCTAACCACCTGGTTTTGAACACGGATAAAACGGAGGTCCTGTTTTTTAATCAAAAAACTACTCTCTCTGCGACCCTTTGGTGGCCTACTATTTTGAATCCCCCCCCGACCCCTGTTCAGGCGGCCCGTAATCTGGGCTTTCAATTTGATAATGCCATGTCTCACAAGGCCCAGATTAATAAGGTTACATCTGCTTGCTTTGGCAAACTCCGCATGATCAAGAAGATCTGTCCGTACCTTCCTTTGGATTCACGTAAAACTATTGTCCATGCTCTGATTACGTCACACCTTGACTATTCAAATAGTCTATATGCCGGTGCCCCCTTGTACCTTATTGAAAGGTTGCAAGTAGTTCAAAATGCAGCGGCAAGACTCATCGGAAATATCCCTCTTCGTCAGTCTGTAGCAGCATATCGGAAAGAACTACACTGGTTACCTATCTCCTGCCGTATACAGTTCAAAGTCTTGACCCTTGCTTTCCGTGCCATTAATGACTTGGGCCCGGTCTATTTGAGAAAAAGACTCAAACTATCCTTATCATCTAGATCTTTGAGATCCAATAGCTTGCGTCTCTTAGTGGTACCTAGATTCCGCCGCTCCAGGTGTGGGGGAAGAACGTTTGGAGTAGTTGCTGCCAAGCTTTGGAACACTCTTCCTTTAGATCTAAGCTTCTGTGAGTCGGAACTAGTGTTCCGTCGCAAACTCAAGACTTGGCTGTTCACTACTGCTTAATATAGTTCTTCTAATGATCAGTAATCTACAGCGCCGGGACACCCCCTTCTGGGGGTAGCCGTGCGCTTTACAAGCTTCTTAAATAAATAAATAAATAAATGCCCTCTTGGCTAATGGTGTGCCCTAAGTACACCACTTTGTCTTGAGATATTTTACACTTGTCCAATTCAACAGTCAGACCATGCATTTTAAGTCTATTAAAAACTTGCCTAAGATGTGTGTCATGTTCAGATTGGTTGCTACCCATGACCAGGATATCATCTTGGAAAAACCTGATACCGTTGACGCCTTCAAAAATGGTAGTCATGACCCTTTGAAAAAGCGCCGCGGCCGAGGCTAAACCGAACGGCACCCTGGTGAATCGATAACAACCAAATGGGGTAATAAATGTGGTGTATTTTTTACTGTCCGCATGTAGGGGAATCTGGTGGTATGCGGATTTTAAATCAATTATGGAAAATATACACATACCATTGGTGGCATTAAACATTTCACATATGCGTGGCAGGGGATATTGATCAACAATAATATTCTTATTCAGGTCCCTGAGATCGATGCAGAGTCTAATTTTACCGTTGGGACGCTTGACCACCACCAAGGGAGAAACCCACTCCGCGGACTCAACTTCTTCAATTATTCCATCTTTGATAAGTCTATTCAGTTCGACTTGAACATCACTTCTCACTGACACTGGTAAATGTCTTACCTTGTGAATGCATGGGATGGCAGAGTCTTTAAGTTCAATTTTATGTTGGAAACTGTTGAGAAGACCAACCTTGCCAGAGAACACTTCAGGAAAGTCATTTTGGATGGTGCGTTTGCTGGACTCATCGACAGAACTGGTTCATCGCTATTCGGGTTGAGGATAATGCCCAGATCAGCTTGGTCGCTCCAACCAAGGACCGAAGGACCCTTCTTAGCCACAAAAAGCCTGCAAATTGCTTTTCTGTTTTTGAATTTGAATTCTAGATCTCGGGTCCCTAAGAATTCTATGTTGTTTCCAGTGTAACTTCTAGCAATCACTTTTGATTTCTCCAAAGAAGAGCCGATTTTGTCATTAAATTGTTTCCACACATTCTCATTAATGATTGTGAACGGAGACCCTGAATCAGCCATGAGATTCACTGTGACACCACCTAATTTCACATCACACATGGTTTTTTTTTTCTTGTGGGTGTGAGTTCCAGTACATCATATTCAATTGAGAACACATAGCTGATGTTGTCAGAATCTGAATACTCTGAGTTTTCTTCATCTGAGTCACTTTCCTCTTGAATTTGTTTGACATGTTTACCTTGTTTTGACGATCTTCTATTACAAGCTTTGGAAATGTGTCCTGTCAAACCACAAGATGTGCATTTTTGATATCTCGCTGGACATTTTTTTGAATCAGCTAGGTGGGAGGGAGAACCACATCGATAGCATTTAAGTTCAGTGAAATCGTTCTTTCTTGTGCTGCAACGTTTTTCTTTGCTATATTTGAATCCTTGTTGTTCACTTTACTTATGATGGTCATGTTCAACATCTCTCATGTTCGCATTAAGTCTCAGCTTGCCAGCATTTGAGGATTTAATTGCTTTGACTACAACTGGTTCTTCTAGAACGGCCTTGGCACATCTGCCTGTAAGTTCAGCTTTTTTAACCAAAGCAACAACTTCCTTCAAAGAAGCTTCACCATTAACCCAGAGTTTGTCCTGGATATTAGGGTTGCTGGCATGCATAATAATTTGATCACGCACAAACTCTTCTTGTAGTTGACCAAATCTGCAAGTCAATGCCAAATTATTCAAGGCAGCAACATAGTCATCAATGCTCTCCTCTTTACTTTGCTTTCTTCTTGAAAATTTGTAACGGTCAACAGCTACACAAACTATAGGTGAGAAGTGAGCATCAAGATCATCCAACGCATTCTGATAAACATCACCACCTTCTCTCGATTTTTTTCAATGTTGTTGTAAGTCTTTACACCCCCAGGACCTAAACAGTATAGCAGAACTTTCTTCTTCTTCTCTGCTGTGAAGTCCTCATCTTCTACTGTTTCAATATAATTAGTAAAGTACTCTTTCCATTCCTTCCAAGGCATGCAAGGAGCACCTTTTATAGGCAAGAACGCTTGGGGTTGCGTAAGATTCAGTGAGCTAAGAGCACACATTGTGAAAAATGAATGAAGTAGATTTATATAAAGATGAGCTGTGCTTGCTGAGGTGCAGAACTACGTAGCTTTAATGGTTTAATACAGTGAAAGTAAACGCCATAAATTACTTTACTTTTTATGTGTCAAAATTGGTTGTACACGACCTTCTGGAGCAAGCAAGGCTGTTTACAAATTACAAATATTAACCTGTATAAACTCCCAAATGATAACCTGAGAATGCTGTGGGAAGCTGAATGGTTCAAATGTTCTTCCTTTTGATTGCCATTGTTTTTCTGTGTAGAAAAATGCTTCTTTGCAATGTCTTTTATTATTTTCTTTCTTTCTTTTTTAATCAATTTCGAGTCATATGATTTATATGTACATCACGGTGAGAATGCCTACAGGCGATTCGAACTTCTGACACCGATCCTTTATCCCCGCACTGAATGTCCAAGATGGCGCCTAACGCTGCGTTTCACTGACGTAGCTGCGTTCCACAGACATGCGCTGACAGTGAGGCGTCGATGGCGCGAAAATCCCCTGACAGGATTTCCCTTGCCGGATCAGCACAGAGCTTCGCACGTTCAGAAGAAGAAATGGAACGCCGCCGCAGATCAGTACCTTAAGTCTTTGATCGGCAAGCAGCAGACACCACACGCAGCCTCGCCGAGAAGGTCAATTGAATTAGTCAGCGTCGGGCTCACGTTTCCTTTCCTATGCTGAACAGCATACACGCCAGAAGGATGCTGAAGCAGAAGAATCGGCAGGAATCAGCAAAAGCGCCCCAGGAAGGATCGAGGTAAGAAGCCAGTCCTTCCTCGGCTCAGCTGCAGCACCGAGATTATTTTAAGTTACTTCCTTATTTTTGCTGGAAAGCGGTGGGTCCGCGGTGAGGGGCTGAGGTCCTCGTCGCCACTTGTTAAAAGTATACTCGCAGTCAAGTAGTAGAAGTAAGTCATGGGTTTATTACTACAGCCCCACACCTCCGGCGGTGCGTAGGTCAGTTAGCCGGATCAATCAACTCACAGTTGGGCAGTTGGAGAGGGGACCGGGGTAGAGTGGAATGTTGGGGAACCAATCGGGATGGAGGGAAACAGTGGGTGCTCTTGCGCAGGAGAGTTGGTAGATACTACTTGCCCAAGGCTAAGGGGGAATACAAACTAGGTTACAACATATAGCCTTATAGCCCGCCGTAGCGGGCTATTCCGGCTATTAAAGGCCCGCTGAAACGTTAAAGGCCCGAGCCGAAGGCGAGGGACTTTAACGAGACAGCGGGACTTTAATAGCCGGTAGAGCCCTGCTACGAAGGGCTATGAGGCTATTAGAACATTCTGCCACTAGAGGGCAGAATGTTCTAACAAATTAAACAAAGGGTTCTAGAAGCTCGAGGGGATATAAATCCCCTCAAGCTTCGAGAAGCCTTTGTAGAACATTGGAATGTTGCTCTGCGGGCCTTTACCGGCCCGTAGAAGCAGGGAGCACTCCATTGTCTGCAATGGAGCTCCCAACATTCCAATGTTCTAATATGCTTTTTTCTACTACAACTTAGCTGTGGCCCAGGTAAAGGGATGAAGCACAAGCCGCAGTAGAAAATGGCACGTTGTGTACTTCCATGACCCTGTGTGTGGTGCTTGGCATACGGTGCATGGATGCGTGGGGGGCACTACATGTACATCCCAGGCCACTTAGCAGTGGCCCACTGGGGACGAGGGCCCTGCTTGGGGCTCCCAAAGTCCCCTTCCATCTGCCTATTCAGGCAGGTGGGACCACCATGAACAGGCAGTAGGAAATCCCTACAGCAGTGCCTGCGCAGGCACCACCTCCTTTGTAGTGTTGGAAATCCGACCATCGTCCCAACGCGATCTTTGATCCTTTTAGGGGCGCTAGTCCTACCCCGACCTCTGTGGTCAGACCGGCTGCGTTGTAATGCAGCTGTTGGACCAATGCCCTGGATGGCGGGGGGACTGCCACCAATGGCCTGTCGGTGGCAGTCCACCCACCATTGTAATGAGGGCCTTAGTCTGCATTAATGCCATGAAGGTCAGAGGTCTATCTCTCAATCACGCAAGCCCTACACTCTCTGTTAACTCCCTCTAACCTCTTTGTAGAAGTAGTGATGATTTGCACGCTGCCAAGAGGAGCCTCTAATCTTAGTTCTGACCTCTATATCTGCATAAGGTAGTTTCAAGGAGCCGCCCTCCTTTGAATCTTAAGACCCTACTCCAGAGTTCAGGAGCACATGAATGACAGTGCAGCAAAGGGTCCTTTGAAAATACACTGATCAGGTTCCTGTTGGGTGAAGGCAACTATGTTTGATTATCTTAGGAAAGGGGATGTTTCATGGTCGGACATGTGATGACACAGAGAGGCTGTAAATGTTTCCATCATTGTGATTGGAGTTTGACCCATTCCGATGCCAATCATTTGCCCAATTAGAAGAAAGGCAGACAAAGGGATAGGGAATCTCACCTCAGTCAACAGTGAAGTATCAGGCAATACAACCTTAAACAGTTCTCAGGCGAGCTAATTTCATCAACTGTAATCACCAAGTTTGTAAAGGGGCAGACCAAACAGCAAGGGAGCCAAGGGAATCAAGGTGGTAGGGGGCTAATGTGGGAAACGGATAGGAGTTACAACATGTATAAATAGATGCTTATTATATATAACAAATGCTGATACCAAATGCAATAACAGTAGGACTTTAAATCATATTATAAATGCTAAAACCATACATACAATAACCAATCAGAGACAGATGTGGAGATGTACAAGTGGTATTTGCAAAATCAGAAATAGCAGCAGGCTCCATAACCAAATCACCACCATGGCATAGCAAGGGTTGTAGTGGAAGAGGCTGACCTAGATCATCCTCCCCTAGATTTAAAAAAAATGGGCACAACTGGTCATGTTTCTTGCTTTGGAAAAAAAACAGCAGCTGGGAAGATGTGCATACAAGTCTACCTTCAGCAGCTGAGCATATGCATTATTGTGTGTGACCATTATCATGACGGACCTTCAAAAATCACTGGCTGTCGGTCCATAGGGCTTTCTTCAGGATTTTGTTTTCTATTGAGGAGGTGAATGACCGGAAAGACACCCAAAACTTTACGCATATATGCAAAATCTGAAAAGCACCAATCAAAGTCACCAGAGCGATTCAGAGACCTAGATCTTCAGTGTACCATATATATCCCAGATCAGCCATGATTTGCTTCTTTACACCCACCCGACAATCCGGCTCATTGCCATACCTGTAATAAAGGCTCACTTACCCCTGAGGCAGGATTTGCAGTCCATCCCAGCTCTGCTGTGGCTGTCCGCGTGTCCATCAAGTTTTCTGTGAGGACAAAAGAGCTAGTTTTAGAATAGAAAGGGATGGAATTACATAACTTAAAGGCAATGAAGACACAAGTTGAGAATCAATGTTCTGCCACGCCCCTTTCTCCGAAAGGCAAGGTAACCTGAAAACACAGCTATGTACTATATGTGCAACATACAAAAAAGGCAAATTCCTGCAATCCCTCAAAAACACATGTGAGTTTGATGGCTATGCTGTGATCAAATGTAAACAATAGATTTTATTATATTACTGGTTTAAGGATTGCCATTGTGGATAGCGATCTGCACTCTGGTTGGAAGGCCATGTGGCGGAGCGATATATTTTCTTGGAAGCTGCGTAAAACGCTGCTTTAAGGCTTCAGGTAAGTTCTGGCAGATGACACACTGCCTGGTAAGAACTTGGGCCAATCACAGAACCTCGTTGCAGAGATATTTTGTGAACACTAGCTGTGACTTTACTCATTTCATCATTTTAGGACATCACCTTAGGAACACTACAATAGTGTAATCAAAAATCAAAATAGCAAACTAAAATCAAACACCACAAATCTGTTCATCAATTGTTCAATTACACCCAACCTCACATATGTTCTGACTTTCCTCCCTTACCCACCACTAATGATCTGGGGCAGTATTACAATAAGTGATCCAGAGGCGCAACGGGCGTTTTCGCCCGCTTTGCGCACCTCTCAGGTACTTTGGTATAATAGAAGGGGGTGCACGCTTGTGCGTTCCCTTCTATAATACAGATAGGGCAGTCTCACTTAAAGCGCCAACCCTACCTTCAGAGGGTGTTCCCTCATTTGCATAGGGGTGTGCCCTATGCAAATGAGGGAATTCCTTTGACTCTGCGCCTGCGCCGTATTGCAGACAAGGGCGCAGAGTCAAAGCAGCCCTCAGGAGGCGCACTGACAGTGCGCCATTTAAAAGGTGCCGCACTGTCAGTGCACCTCCTGAGAGCATCCCTCCGCAGGGGGTAAAAGGGGTCCCATGGACCACCCAGACATCCCCTTGCATGCTGGTGCAGTCACTGGCTGCACCGCCTGCAAGGGGATCTCTAAACCCTTTAAAAGTGCAGGCGGGTTTCCGCCTGCACTGAAAAAACACGGAGCGGCTGCTCCATGTTTTCACATGAATGCGAGTTTGCAGCTGCCCAGGGGGCAGCGCATACAACATAATAGGGAGCACTGTGATTGTTTGCGCCCGACGCACCTTTTAACCCCTCCCATGCTGCTGACGGAACCGCTCCGTCACGGCCCACGGGTGGGCTGTGCTGGTGACAGGGCGGTTCCGTCACGGCCCGCTCGCCGCGCCTGCGCGGCGCGAATTCCACGCCTGCGCTGAGCGTTCTGAAGAGCGGGCGGGGCCGTGACGGAACCGCTCCGTCACAAGCACAGCCCACCCGAGGACCGTGACGGAGCGGTTCCGTCAGCAGCGTCGGAGCGCCGCGTGGCCCCTCCCGCCCCCTAGCACTGCGGCGGAATAGCCGCCGCAGTGAAGGGGTTAAAAGGTGCGCCGGGCGCAAACAATCACAATGCATAATACGGCCCCTGCTGTTTTTTTGGGGCCTTCTCCACTTCTGGTTCTGCTCAATTCCCTTCACCTTTGCTGGTAGACAGATCTTCCAAACTAACAAAGTTCATGTAATTAAACACATTTCATTAGAACACATTAGCCTCCACACATTCAGTCCAAATCTTGCTTTCCTGGGTCCTTTCCTTAATCGGCATATCCCTACGCCCAATTAAGATTATATATCATGGCTGTGTGTTTCACATGTATGACTTCTAATAAAGTGAATTGAACCTGTCCAATTAATCCATAGTTTATCAGTACTCTTACTATTTTCAGCCCCTCGAGGACCAATGTCATGGTTCTTGACAATTTCAGCCTTGCTACTGTCCCTTCCAGCACCTCTGTGATGCGTCATATAATGAAACTATCTCAATGTAGTTGTGTTCAACAGTCCAGGGCAGCGGGATTCAGGTCAAATTTTCAGTATAACTATAAATTACAGCTTGTGTCCTGTGGCATGGTGAGCCCAGGAACCCCAGCCTGGGCATGCCCATCATGCTGAGGAAAACACAAATGTGAGGGGGGCAATACTTTTTAATAGTCTAGGCCCACATGTACTGATCAGTTGCGCTAAGCAAGGTAACTTTTCTGCCCAGTAATATTCTACACTCCAGATTTATGAAGCTTGTGCGGAGAAAGATGATCGATACCGACGATTGCCCAAATTACTGTGGGACACTGGAAACAGTGGAGTGTGGCGCATTTCTAACCATCAGCATAGGCTATAGGCTTCAAGATCTTCGCATCCTCAAATAGAGAATTTCTTATTTTCACACCTAGCTGCGGCTGATGGACAGGCGCTCCATGGATTGTAAAGGGGCGATGTGATGAATAATGTAATATAATTAGGTTTTATATAGCTCGTGATTACCCAAAGGCGTCTTAGCGCTAGCATTGTACCAAAATGAACTGCCAGAGACTAGGACGAACTCGATAACAGTAGTTATGGGTCCCTAAAAGAAGCCAAGTTTTTAGTAACTTCCTAAAAAGTAACAGATTGGATTGAGAGCGCAGGTTTGGAGACAGAACGTTCTAGAGTTTTCTAGCACAAAGGGAGAAGCTCCTGCCACACCATCTCGATTTATTTATTCCGGGAACATTTACCATTCCCTAAAATTGATCTAAGAACTCAGTCAGGTGAGTGCCACAATACAACACAAAACCCAAGGTGAAATCATCAAACAAACAGCATTCTAGACTGACATGTTATGTTATGTTGTATAGATCTATAAGGTGTCTAAGAAGGGTGGGAACGGCCATGACTAGGGCATGGTAGTGATTATTAGCAATACAAGGACGGAAAAGAGAACAGGTTTTTTTCTTTATATTGTACAGTCCCTTCAAAGCGTATCGCGAGCAGGTGAGAGTAACGAGCCGAGAGCACCGCATGACGCCTTCAGAAGAGAAGAAAGGATAAAAGAACAAGGACAACGAAACTCCATGTGCCAAAGGGCAGTGCACCCCGGCCAGGCTTTCAGCACCTGAGGTTTGTTGTTCCCAGCATGCCTGACCCAACTTCTCCTTTCATTGGAAAGCCCTGGCTGCCACCCCTTGATGGAGATGGGCAGCACAGTGAACTCTTCCGGATATGGTCTGGGAGCGCGTGACACTGTCCGACAGGGGGAGACAAGCCTTCTTCCTGCTCAGATACAGAACGGTGCAGAACTCAACCAGGAAGTGAGCGTGGAAACCCCAGCCAATCCATTCGTAGAGCAAATAGCATTAAACACACAGAAAGGCGGGGCGTGGCTACGCAGGCGATCGCAATGGCCGCCTGATTGTAGAGCTCCGCCGGACGGGCTGGAAAAAGGCGACATTCACATGTGATCCGACTATGCCTGGGGTCGAAAAATGCCTGCTTCTGTCCCCGGAGGCCGTGGTGTGCTGATGGCTGCTGCCTGAGACCGGGGGACGGCGTGGACGCTGAGGATCGCGGAGGGGCGGTGGGGCCTGTCGGGTCCCGCCGGACGTGAGCCCTGTCGCGCCGGAGCGCCTGGTGAGTCTCCCTCGGGTTCCCACGTCCCCCCCTTGGCATTCGGGCCGCTGTTGTGCCCTCCCCGGTCCGTTACTGGTCCCGGGTGGGCTCCTTTGGTGGGGGTTTTTGGCCCCCGGTGCTGATCCAGTCCTTTGGGCCTGGTCCGGCCTCGGGAGCCGGGGCCTCGATTTTTTGGGCCTGCCTGGGCTGGGTGGTGACGGGCGGGGGCGGCGGGCGGCTGGCCCGAGGTGCGGTTGGGGGTTGGCGGGGGGTGCGCGGGGGGGTCTCTCGGGGGTCTCTCAGGCGGCCCCGCGTATCTCCGTCTAGTGGGGGCTCTGCATTCTCGCCCCCACCGCTGTGTTTCACCATCAACACGCGCCTGTCCCCAGCGCTGCCCACACCTTTGCTACTGCTGTCGATCCCTCATCCTCACGAGCGGCTGGAGGCGGGATGGGCCCACCGGCTACAACGCGACGGAAGGACCCCACGCAGAAGAAGCTCAGCTTCGATAAACCCCCCATCTGCTCGACCGACAACCAGCCTACCCGACCTGCTGCTTCGGCTAGCCCTGCGCCATTGGCGGACATGGCGGGTATGGTGGCTGAGATGCTTGGCGAGATGCGTGCGGGGTTCAAAGCCATTGACTCCCGCTTTGATGCCCTTGATCAGAAGATGGCCGAGATGGGCGCGAAAATCCAGTCTCACGATAGGCGTCTGGATGTGGCTGAATCCCGAGTCTCTGACCTGGAGGAGGGCGCTGCTTCCACGCTGAAACGACTGGAGAGGGTGGAGAAGATCCTTAAGGATGTGGCCATTAAGAACGAGGATTTGGAAGCGCGTAGCAGGCGCAATAACATTCGCATTATTGGTGTGGCGGAGACGACGGCCACTGGCCGCTTTGACACTTTTGTGGAACAGCTCCTGATTGAATTGTTCGGCAGAGACACTTTCACAGCTGGCTTCGTGGTGGAACGGGCACATAGATCCTTGGGTCCTCGGCCCGCCCCAGGGCTGCCACCTCGCCCCATCATTGCCAGACTCATGAACTTTAGGGACAGGGATGCCGCCCTGAAAGCCGCTCGTGAGGCGGGCGAAGTGAAATGGCAGGGTGGGGTGCTTTCTTTCTTTCCAGATTTCACGATGATGGTGCAGGATGCCCGTCGCAAATACACTGGCGTCAAGGCCTCGCTGCGTAAACTGGGACTGCGCTATGGCATGCTGTACCCTGCCAGACTGAGGGTGAACGTCGATGGCAGGTTCCGCATATTTGACTCTCCCACTGAGGCACAGGAGTTCTGCCTAGCCTATAAAAATAGAGGGTCGCCACGGTCCTCGGACACTGCGCAGCAATCCCCACCGAACATGAACTCGCAGGCTAGCGCCGACCTTTTTGCTGAGAGCGGTCAGGGCTGACTCCTGTCTCCCCTTCTCTAGGCCACTCACTAATGCACTGCACTGCTACCTATTTGAATCTCCTGGCAGGGCTCTTACACGCTGATACGATTTGAATGTCGACCTGAATGTTACGTCTGCCCGGCGGAGCGTTGCCTCCCCCCATGGCGCGAGCCGCTTGGTGCTCTTGTCTGAGAGTGTTTCTTTTTTGCAGGACTTACATTGGACTCCTGCTTCTTTATACTGCTGTTGGTATTGTTTTTTGGGCTGGGTGGTGCCTCCGGGGAGTTCACGTGAGGCTGGGTGGTGGGTGGGTGGGGGGGGATGTTTCATGCATTAGTTGGAATGTTCCTGTGCATGTTTTGTTTTTCGTTCTGAGAGATGCCTATTTTGCGGGGGGCGGCGGCGGATACACACGAGATTGTTCACTGATGTCCTGTACGGTTTTGCATGGCTAGAGTAGGTCAGCAGCCCGGTCCTTCCAAACTGGTTCTGATGTCATGGAATGTTCGGGGACTCAACGACACTAGGAAAAGGAAACAGGTCCTGAACTATGCAGCTCGACATGGAGTAGATGTGTTGTTCCTCCAGGAGACACACCTGGGACCGGCTGATTCCGCTATGGTTGCCAAGGGCTGGGGCGTACACAGGTTCTTCGCTAACTACAGTAGGTATGCGCGAGGGGTAGCCATTTTGGTGCACCGGCGGGTCCCCTTTGTGCACTCTGATAGCGTTCTTGATAAGGAGGGTAGATATGTAGTGGTCACTGGGGCGCTTCTCGGCTTTAAGATTACTTTTGTTGGAGCGTATGGGCCCAACACTGACTCCCCTGCCATGCTCCAGGGTCTCCATGATGTTTTGCTACGCATCGACACTGACATGTTGGTGGTGGGTGGGGATTTTAACTTGTTGATGGACCCTGCACGGGATAGCACCTCTACATCACCGGATTGCAAACCTCGCTCCCGTGCTGTGCTCTCAACCATGTGTGCACACTATCCCCTTATTGATGTCGAAGCCCGGCTTCACCCCCACTCGCCCGCTTACACGCATCATTCTGGATATCATAATACTAGCACTAGGATCGACTATTGGCTTCTCTCCCCGGGTGTGGTTGGTTGGGTGGATGCACACTCTACACTCCCACGTACCTTTTCAGATCACTCTCCTATACTTTTGACTCTACTGGTTCCTAGACTGGGAGGGTACGAGAGGCAATGGCGCTTCCCTGGCAAGGCATTGGCTGACCCAGTTTTTAAGGAAGACATTCGCAAGGCGATAGGAGACTATTTTGAGCTTAACACGGGCACTGTTGACACATGGGCCACATTGTGGGAGGGTTTCAAGGCCACCATCCGGGGGGTGTGCATCACGAAATATGTTGGGTCCTTACGCGAGATCCGAGCCACTATGACTCGTATTGAGGCAGACATTGCCGTGTTGGATAGTTCCGGACTCCCTGACCCTGATGGCGCTTGGGAGACCAAGCGTCTGGGCCTGCTGCAAGACTTCAGGGACGCCGCAGACAGGGAATTGAACTTCTTGCATACGCAACACTCAGCTAGACAACACGGGGAGGGTGACCGACCTGGTAGGCTCCTAGCACAGCTACTGCGCCCCCCCCCCGGCAGGCCTCCTACATAACTGACTTGGTTGATGACTCTGGCGTTCGCCACCAGACCACCCCTTCCATATGCGCTACATTCCTGTCCTACTATAAAACACTGTACACCTCCTCCTTGCCTGCAGACCGTCGTGACCCTGGCCCCTACATTGATGAGATAGCCATGGTGTTTCTGGAGAAGGGCATGCAGGATTTCCTTGCCGATCCCATCACACCCGAGTATGTTATTGAGGCTATCGACGCCTTGAAGGGCTCCTCTGCTCCTGGACTGGACGGCTTTTCGGCCGACTTCTATAAGGAGTTCAAAGACGAGCTGGTGCCCCACCTGATGGAGGTGTACTCGGAGGCATTGGAAACCGGCGTCTTGCCTCCCACACTTCGAGAAGCGGTGATCGTGCTGCTGCCCAAGCCTGATCGTGACCCGTCCCTCTGTGGCTCTTACAAGCCCCTATCGCTGCTAAACCTTGACTACAAGATCTTGGCCAAGGTCCTCGCAATCCGCTTATCGCTCCTGGTGGAGCAGATTATTTCCCCTGCCCAATCCGGATTCGTCCCCCACCGCTCCACCTCCTTTAATCTTAGAACTCTTTTTTCTGTCCTGCACAGAATAGACCCTGGCACCCCGGCGGCGGCGGTGTTTTTGGACGCCGAGAAGGCCTTTGACTCCCTGGAATGGCCTTTCTTTCTGTCCGTCATGCGACGGATGGGCATGCCCGCAATGTTCATCGCCACTGTAGAACTGCTCTATACCGCCCCTAGGGCGCGATTGCGCCTTAATGGCACCATCTCTGATAGCTTCTTGCTCTTGAGGGGCACCCGACAGGGCTGCCCTCTTTCCCCGCTGTTGTATATCCTAGCCATGGACCCATTGGTTCGTCACTTTCAAGAACAGCATTTGCATCGTGGCCTCCAGTTTCGTACTGGCCCGCTCCTCATCTCTCTATATGCGGACGATACCATACTCTATGTCCGGTCCCCTGAAACGAACCTGGAACCCCTTCTCCACGAGATAACCCGGTTTGGGGAGTACTCGGGCCTCCGTATCAACTGGCGCAAGTCTGATATTTTCCCTCTTACGCCCGCCACAGAACGTTGGGAATGTCCATTCCCACTCGACTGGAACGCGGACTCGGTGAAATATCTCGGTATCCACATACACCTGGATGCAGTCTCCATGGTCCGCCTGAACTACGGCCGGGCCTTGGACTTTCTGGAAGATAACCTCGCCCATTGGCTTCGCCTTCCTCTTTCCATGGCAGGACGCATAGCTATCATAAAGATGGTAGTGCTTCCCCGTTTCCTGTACCTGTTCCACAATATGCCGATTCCACTAACCAAGGTTTTCTTCACCCAGCTACGCTCCTTGTTGCTGCGACTAGTTTGGGGGGACAAGAATCCACGAGTTTCCTGGTGAATCCTGACTCTGCCCTATGAACGGGGCGGTTTTGGGGTTCCAGACTTTTACCTTTACTATCTTGTTGCTCAGTGCGCTTACGCACACCCCTGGTTTCATCCTGACGCCCGGATACCTCATCTGAGACCGGAGGCGGACCTAGCGTGGCCTGTTCCCCTCAAGATGCTACTGCCCAGAGGCCTGCCCCGTGACCCTCAGGATATCCAGACTGCCTCCACTACTTCCTGGGCTTGGCTGCAGCTGCGTCGACTGCTCCGGAGGGACGTGTTATATTCACCGGCTCTCCCACTTCCGAACCCCCACTGGCTCCCTATCACTTCTGAAACTGTGGTCTGTCGTACTCTTTCCAAATACCAGCTTCGCACCATGGGGGATTTGTTCCCGGAAGGACACGTCTTTTCGGTTTCCGAAGACCACCGTTTTACCGAACGGACGTTCATGGACTCATTCGTTCTTACCCGGTTGAGGTCCATGCTCAGAGCACAGTTTCCCTCTTTCCCGCTTCCTCCCGAAGAATTGGAGGCCCTGACCTTCTTGATACAGTCCCCCAATGGTGCGCATGTTGTGTCTAAGCTGTACAAATTATGTGTGGCGGCACTTCCTGCCTCAGACGCCCGAGTACGTGCAGCATGGGAGGCTGATCTGGGCGGAGCCATCACTGATGACCAATGGTCCGCTTGCTGCCAGGCCATCAAGGATGTCTCCATCAACAGCAGGCACAAACTAATACATTTTAAGTTCTTGCGGCGGCTGTACTTCACACCGGCCTTGGCTCACAGACTTGACCCGTCAAGGCCACATCACTGTCCCAAATGCAAAGCCCCACACGCTGACTTTGCCCACCTTGCATGGACGTGTCCCTACCTGCAGGACTACTGGGTGCAGGTACACCTCATACTGGGTAACATTTTAGAGTGCGTCCTGAGTCCCATACCTGAGATTGCACTGATGGGGTATGTTGTTGACTTTCCCCGCACCACGAGGAAACTTGCTGCCATTGGTTTTCTGCTTGCAAAGAGGGAGATTGCTATGCTCTGGGGTTCTGAACACATTCCCACCTCAAAAACATGGCTCCGCAGTCTGGCCCAGTGCAAATTAAACAATGTGGAATACTCCGCGCAGTTCCCAACCGCCTCGCGCCCTGTCGACATCTGGGGCCCATACAGACAGTACATTAGCAAGCTGACCCAGGCTGCGCAGTCACAGGCGGCGAGCTCTCTAGTACCAGTTGGGGTGGGATAGCTGTTCTTCTTTGCATCGTCTTTGTACATGTGCATATTACTGACAGAACTAGAAAACGGAAAATGGAGTTTTTTAGAATGTGTTGCACTGCTCATCATATGGTTGGTCACACTTAACTACGATTCATTTTGTATTCCTGTTCATGATGTCGCTGATTTTCTCCACACGCTATGTGACTGTATGCTTATGTGTACCGACCTGATGCGAATAAAGAGATTTAAAAAAAAAAAAAAAAACACACAGAAAGGCAATATAAAATGGTGTTATATCTTAATAGTCTAATGTTTAAAATGCTAGAAAATTAACAGATACACACGCCTTGTAAATATTCTACTCACTACGGAAACCGTATTAGTCCTTCTATGGCAATTCTGTGGATACATGCGATAATTCTTATTTTTCTACACATAAAATAAATTACTGTTTGGGAGAATCTTGAACTACTTTGGAATTCCAACTTTTCTTTCCTCAATTCTCTGTTCACTCTCTCTCACTCACTCAGACACACACATTCACAATCTCTATCTCTCATGCACAGACTGAAGCTGTGATCATGCAGTCATCACTGAGACTTTTACTCTTTCATTCAGAAATTAAAACAAAGCAATTAATACATTTAGGACTAAGACTCAATATAACAGTGTCTTTGAGTCAAAAACAAATGTTTTCCAAAGAGGTTTAACAATCAAAGATTGACACACATATCCATGCAATAGGCACACAGACACAAAACAAGCAGACAAGAAGACAACATTTTCCATAACCATTGGAACAACACAGTCCCTTTGAGTTTTTCATGGTGCACAATTGTGTAAGCTGATTTTTCCAAATTTTTAAAAGACCATAGTTCATATCAAATAGAAACTGAAAACAATAATTGTGTGTTTGTGTGTGTGTGTGAGAGAGAGAGAGGGAGAGAGCATGTGTGTATTTGATGTGGTATGCTGCTGCTTGTAGGGTGCCCTTAAAGGGGGGCTATTGTGGAGTCTGGGAGCCCTGGAGAATGGCATTGCCACCATCCAGATTCAAGAGTAAAGGGGCATGAACAGCATGTCTGAGATCACTTTCTGGGCGAAATGGTTTCTTTATCTTTAGTGGGAGAGCCGGTGCCACGCTGGCTTAGTTTTCCTGGTGATGTGTTTTTTGAAGGTGTGTTTGGTGTTCAGGATAAATCCGAGAGACTTTTTTTATTAGGTGTAAGTTACAGATTGGATCTATCCGTGTTCATTTCATTTAGCCAGTGGAAGGATGGGGTTTGTCTTGGGAGCTTCAGGGAAGATGCCTTGGATGAGTGAGTAATTGATTATGGTGAGTAGGTGTGACATAACTTTTCCAGAGAGGGCTTTGATGAAGGGTGAAGGTAAGTAATACGTCATCTTCACAGGTAGTGATTTTCAAGAAGTTAAGTATGTCAGCAGGTCTTTGAGAGGCAGATAATTGAAGGAAGACCATTGTGGGATATAGTGCAGAGGAGAGAGCCTCAGATGAGAGCCAGGTTGAATGTCGCTGATGTACTGTTGGATCATCTATATTTTTGTCATTGAAGTGGTTGATGTTATTGCACTTGTCTGTGAATTGTGTAATAGTAGGGTAAAGCAGGGGGTGTTATGGTGCTTGATTGTTTTGAAAGTGTTCTGCTTCTATTCACAGTCTCATTGATGTTATTGGTATAGTAGTTGGCTTTGGCTGATGTTATGTGTTGTCTGCAGGTTACATTAAGGGACTTCATCACTGCAGGGTAGTCTACATTCTGTGTTTCTTCCATTTTCTTTTCTTTCTTCAGATGGAGCTTTTATTGTCGGCAAGGTATTTGGAGTGATGAAGGTTATATCTTGCAAATTTGTGTTTTAGCAGGAGAATAGATACTCGCATGGTTTTCCATAAGCGAATTATAATCATTTAGAAGGAGAATGATATCAGATGTTGAAGTGGCAGGGCGAGATATGAGTTTGGACTTTAAGTTGTCACTGGAGAAGTCGTATACGGATTATGTTTTGGGTTTACCACAATGTTCTGGTTGAACAATGAAAATTGATGGGGATGATGAGATGGTCAGTCTAGTTTAAGGGTATTGGAGAATTTTACTGGATGATTTGTGATGTCAAGAAGACAATGTACAGGACGTGGCCATTGGAGTGTAGAGATTGGATGACATGCTGTACAATATTCAGTTTGTCAATGAGGTTGAGGAGAGTCTTGTTTTTTCCATGCTGGCATTGATCGGGAGGTTGAAGGCATTGAGGATAGTATTGTTAGTATGTCGACTGCTTGAGGTGGAGAAGAGGTCAGAGACTTTTTCTGTGAAGTACATGTTCTGTCAATGAGGCATATAGATAGGTGGTAGGTGGCACATTAAGTTGTGGAGAGTGGAAAGTGCCCTGTGAGGAGCTCCATAGAGTTAACTATTCCTTGCTTGCCTATGGTGCACTACAAAGGGACGTATGGATGATGGTGAGGCCTCCTCCCTTATGATCACAATGAGCCATGTTTCTGAGAGGAAGAGAGCATACATTTTGTGATTGTGATAAGGGCCATTGATGTAGGGAGCATGGAGATGGAGAGCGCATAATATAAATTGAGTATGTGTGGTGGTTCGTGGGTTTGTATGATGTTGGGTGTATGTTTTGGGAGGATGCTGTGTGAGTGTTTTCTGATCTATGTCTGGATGTTGTAGATGGGTTTGAAAGTGTGGTATGCTTGGTGAGGCACATGATGAGCTCTTATATTGTAGGTTGCAGTGGAGCAGGGGTCAAAGGTACTAGCTAGCCATAATTGGTCCAATAAGAAGAGGTAATTGTTTATGGCTGGCCTTACCTAGGAATGTCCAGATGGCAGGACTCCTTGAGAAGGGGCCGAAGTATAGGAGAGGCAGGAAGGGATGTCTCATCCTGTGGACATGGATTCTTAATAATGAGACTTAGGTGTAACCATGTCTTATAAATAATTTTGCTTAAGCGTGTTTATGGAGGTTTATACATCGTCAACTCTGGATACACACATTTCTCATTGCTCTGAACAGGGGATTGATGCATATCTTTGAACTGTGTTGTGTCTGACCATGTCTGCGATGGCAGCGGCTTGGTTGTGTACATACATCAGAAATGCTGTGTGTCTCCTCCGTCCCCTTTGGCATTCAGCCGTTCTATGAAGCACCTGGGCGGAATTTTGAGGTGCTTGATTCGCTATTTAAGGTGATATCTTAGAAATATGTTGTGTGCAGACACCACAGAGATAACAAACGCAGAGTTGTAACCAGGTTTATTGTGGCGATAGCACCAGTGCACCCACCAACAGCCAGTTTCAACGAGCTACTGATATGGAACTCAGCAAATGGAACTCACAATAACATTCCAGAAACGGGTCTTAATAAAATTTGAAAACATACTTTACATTTTACAGATCATAATAAACTGCTCCTTTGTTTGTTGAGCAGAAGCCGGCAAGAATTGCCCCCTTCTGATTGCTAGTATTTATATTGTAATGCATCCTATTTGTTTGCGGAAAAACACTGGCACAAAAACGACTCTCTTAGCACTTTGTCCATCTTTGTTAGAAAAAAGTCATCTTGCATTCGTGGCAATGTTTTCTGACTCAAAAAACAAGCACAAGCCATAGTTCTTGCCATGTTGACCTATTGGTTTTGCAAATACCTTTTGCCAATGCTGTGCAGCATCTGTAAAGAAAAAAAAAAGGGGCTACAGCATTTACTATCCTAAAGGCTCATTTATGCGTGGTGACACCATACACAAATGCACCTATGGAATGATCCAGGCGCCATGTTCTTTTTTTAAATTTAGTGCTCTAAGATGGTGGGGGAAATGAAATTTAATTGCCACAAAATGCTTTTTGGGCAACGCAGTAGCCGGCACCAAATGGCAGCTGCTGGGTGCCCCCAACAAATGTAGATTCAAAAAAATATTCAACTGATTGCGAGGGATGTGTGATCCACTGAGGATTGGGTGGGGTAGGTAGTAAATGAAACAACAGAGTAGCAGGTGAGCGCAAGAGAGCAAAGGTGGAGTGGGAAAGTGCTGGAGTGCAGAGCTGCTCAGCAGCAAATGGCCTGGATACCCTGATGAATGATAATCTGCACCATACAAATTGAAATGAGACAACATGGCAGCTTCAGGGTCTCCAAAAAAAGTTACATTTTATGAAAACAGTGGAGTGTGTGGGGGTAGGTGAAGTGGAAGCAATGGGAGGTTGGTGTTTGAGGCAGGCTAAGAAGAGAGAGAGAGCAAGAAAACACATTCACTTTTATGTAATACTTAATGAAAAAGAAAAAAATACAGTTCCCTAAAGGTGAGCAATGGAAGACTACAAGTAAGCCAATCAAGAGGATGGTGAAGAGTCTATGCCCCAGAGGAGGGTACAAACATAAGAAGAGGAAAGCAAGCCATTTATTAAGAACCAAGCAAGTCAGAGTGACAATAAAGCCAAACAATGATAAGTAGTGGGCAGGCTCTAAGCTCACTGCAAAAATTTGGTATGGACCAAAATATACTTTCACCTACCAGACAGCTAATGTGGGCATTCCTTAAGAGTTTCACTTTCTGCCACCCAGCTCCAAATGAGGTCTGTAGGCCATGGAAGGAAGTCAGAGACAAGCAGATGTTGGCATGCCCGCCAAGTAGCCACCCAACTACCCGAATGGTGGTGCAAACTAAGAAGGGATCAGCTCAATTGGATTGACAGCCCTTGTGTCCTTCCGCTGGATGTAGCAGTGTTTCGTCTTCTGGACAGAACTGGATCCTACTCTATCTTACTTTACTGACTTCAAGGAAGGGGTTTTGAGTGATCCAGGAATGAGTCACAATGCTTGCAGTCGTGATAATGTCCTCCCTCTTGTAAAATGCTTTTTCATATCAAAGCTAGTCATTATTTTGCAGTTTTTGTGAATTATTGCTCATCATCACAAAGTTGAATCCCACTCCCCCGTAGAGACGCTTTCATGCTTTGACACAGAACATTATCATGAATAGGCCCCTGGAAAATAGCCATGGGATCTCAATTGCACGGATGAATTGGATAGTATGTTATAATGTAGTAATGCTGGGGGCATTGACGTAGTCAGTGCTTAGTAACTTTGTAATAAATACCCGTGCATGCCAGACCATTTATGTGCAGCTCTGGAGATCTGCCACATAAATTTCATTGGTGTGCCATGCAAATCTATTTCAGCTGCAAGGGGCATAGAGGACAGAGAAATCCCAGACATACACAATCGTGGTGTAGCACATACAGAGAGCAAATATGGTCGTAATAAGGCAACAATGTGGCCATTTCAGGGTATTCCCGATGTAATGCCACAATGGTAAGACAACAATGTGATAAATTCAGAGCAATTCCATATGATTGCCACAAAAACAAGCATTGTCATAGCCAATAGGTCTCGCCTTTGGGACCTTATGTGTTTAGCCATGCAACAGTTGATGTTGTTGCACCAAGGATATTATGCTGCATAACAAAATACTTATAACGTCCCAAAAGCGGGACCTATTGGCTATGCCAATGCTTTTTTTTTGGTGGGGGGTTTGAGTGTTATATAGAGTTTTATATCGTGCAAACTCGACCCAAGAATATCAGGTATCTGAGCGATTTACATACAGAGAATTAAAAAATAAACCTTGACTTAAACAGGTGACCAGTTTAGTGATTGTTCAAGAAAGTTTAAAGTATGTTTTCCCTGTCCTTGAGGGTCGTGATGAGAGACATTCTACTAATCTCCACATGTGTTACCACCTATCTCCCAGAGTCCAGATTCTGGGCTCTGTTTCAACTCCTCGGCTTACAGTGGGTAAACTAATGTTCACGAGCAGTTGTTTGAATTGATTCAATAGTCAGTGACAGCTACAGAACAGAGATAGGAACATGGTGTTCCAAAAGCGACATCCTTGCCGCATGTTCTTAGACTGGGAATCGACCGGAAATACCGGTTAGAAGGTCATCGATTAAACTTGTTTATTTCTACTAAAAATACATTTTGTTTCTGTTATTGTAGCCACAATGCTACATATTTTAAACGTCTCTTTTGAGTATCCAGGGGCATAGTATTCTATTGAATATTTTTGTAGATTTTGTGTTGTAAACAAATGTACTTTGTGATTCTACTTCGAGCACCAAGGGATAGGAAGTTACATTTCTTAAGAATGGAGGCTGTTTCTAGCCCATAGTGTTTCTGTATATTAGATTTACAATCTCTGCATCAGCTACGTATCTACACTTTACTGCAAGTGGCTTAGATTAATAGTGGTCTCTGGCTGTACTCCTGAAACCACAGATTTGAATGTCAGTGATCAGTTGTAGAATTGTTAATTTCCTGGGGTCGATAAAAGGAAAATAATTTTTTGTGAGATTAGTAGCACCTTTTAGTATGAAACATAAATTGAAAGCCTATTTAAAACCTCCTCAAGAATCGGACAAAATTACTCGAACTGTTCACATTACACTACCGAAAACTGGCCACTAGATTTCAGCATTGCAGTTTCACACGGGAAAGAACTTACTTACGGAGTCCTTTAGTTAATCCAGTACATGCAATAATTCTTAAAAACAAGCATTGCAGCGCGGCCATAAATCGCAGCTGTAAGGGTGCCCACGAGATGGCGCCTGTGCTCATAAGCACGCGCCCGCGAGCGTAACCGCTCGCTGGTGGCCGGAGAAAGCCTTTTGGTAGCACTTCAAAAGGCCAGCTACTAAATGTCTCGCCAGACCAGCACATGCGCTGGCTCTTGCGAGACCTCAAAATATAATATGAGAAAAACAAGGCATTACTGTAGGATTGCTACAATAATAGATTTATAATCGCAAAAAACATGATATTCGGATGGAACTACCATAATAATAAAATATTAGTATTAAAAATCCATGGTATTAAAAATCCAGGCACCCGAGTCCCGGGGACCACCACCTCACTGGGGCTTTGCAAACGTTGGGAGGGGCCGCCCCCTGGAGCTTTTGATGGCCCTGGGGACCACCATCCACCAGGGCCGGCTCCTGCAGTGTCCAGGGGTGCCTACCCCGGGACACTGCTGTTTGCTCTGACAGGGCGGGAGCATGGCTTCTGCCCTGTCATAGCAAACTTGCTTTGGATTGGGAAACCTGCTATCTCTTCCAAAATCCAAAGCAGAATTGCTTTTCAACACGGGGAGCTGCATGTCAGCAGTGGAAAAGCAATGCTGGCTCCCGCGCCACACAGCTGCGTTGCAGAGAGGTGTAAAAAGGGGTGTGGCCTGAAACCACCTCTCTGCAACCCGGCCCTGTGGCGCTTACTGGAGGTGCCTGGTGGGCTAGTTGGACCCCAGGGACCCTCAGGATTCAAGGGGAATTAATCCCCCTAACTTAAAATCTACCAGGGGTGCATTTGTACAGTGGTGAAAGGAGGGGCTGGGACTGATGTGACATGTGTGTACTTATCCAATCACTCCGCCAAAACCCAAGCACTTATAAATTCACCATGCGCTCTCCTTGCAGTATTCTAATCATCCAGTTGGTACCCATGCGCTCATGTAATGACCCATGCACTAACTCATGCACTGCTGTAATACCCTGAGCACTACCCATGCAGTCCAGCCATCGCCCTGTCAGTACCCATGCACTCCTTCAATCACCCAGCCAGCACCATGTACTTATCCAATCACTCCACTAAAACTACAATCCCCTAAGCACTTCCCATGCAGACCTCTAACCACCTACACACTACTGATTCACTCCTCCAATTACCGAGGTAGTACCCATGCACTCCAGAAATCCCTCTGCCACTACCCATGCACTCCTCCAATCAGCCAGCCAGCACTATGTACTTATCCATTCACTCCGCCAAAACCCAAGCAGTTAAACAAATCACCATGCACTGTCCTAGCAGCACTCAAATCGTCCGGTCACTACCCATGTACCCATGCAATGGCCCAGTCACTAACACATGCACTGCTGCATTCCTTTGAGGACTACCTATGCAGTCCAGTAATCTCCCTGGTACTACCTATGCAGTCCTCCAATCAACCAGCCGACACTGTGTACTTATCCAATCACTGCGCCAAAACCCAAGCACTTATACATTCACCATGCACTCTCCTCGCAGTACTCGAATCATCCAGTCACTACCCATGTAGTCATGCAATGAACCAGGCACTGACACATGCACTGCTACAATCCCTGTGTACTACCCATGCAGTCCTCTAACCACCTACACACTTCTCCTTTGCTCCTTCAATTCCCATGGTAGTACCCATGCAGTCCAGGAATCACCCTGTCACTTCCTATGCAGTCCTCCAGTCATCCAGCCAGTACCATGCACTAATCCAAACACTCCGCCAATACCCAAGCACTAATAAATTCACTCAGGCACTCTCCTTGCAGGATTCTAATCTTTCAGTCAGTAGCTGTGTACTCATACAATGATCCAGGCACTAACTGATCACTGTTACAATCCCATATGCCCTACTGTGACGAGGGGGACCCGGATGCGGGGCCCCCTGGCCTGCCTATTAATGTGTCTCCTCTCTTTGTGCAGCATACAGAGTCCTGGAAAACCCCCGACGTCATCAGCGGCCGGCCCAGGGAGACCGCACTGCGTCCCTACACCTTTAAATGGGCGGAGCCGGTCCTGGGACACACCCCCGAGACAGAGGTAAAACCCGTCCCTGAATCCACACAGGTGTGCGAGACACCCGGAGGAGGCGGAGGAGACTGGTGGCGAGAGTGGAGCGAGGGCGAAGGAGAGTGGATTTCGAGTGAGCAGGAAGATCGGAGGTCGGAGGAAGAGTTCAAGCAGGAAGATCGGAGGACGGAGGAAGAGTACCCGGAGGAGGAGCGGAGGTCGGAGGAAACGAGGGCGGGGACGCCGAGGCCAGAGAAGCAGGGAGACCGAGACGGCAGCTACAACATCAAGCCGGGAGGCCAACGGGACAACGCATCGCCCAGCCACACTTCCCGCGAAGTGTGGCTTGACCAGGTACGGTCCAGATTCAGCGGGTGGGCGGGCATTAGAAGGAGCAAGCCGCCTTGAGGTCACCCACACGCCCCCTCCTCAGCACTAATACCCCTTCCCCCCCTCACTGACCCACATCACTCGGCGAGGGTACTGAAGTGCACGTGTGAAGTCCTCACTCCTTTTCCCTGCACAGTGTCCTAGGGTAAGGACAGTCTGACTGAGACTTATTTCTTTTCCTTTGCCGGTATCGAGAGGCCATCGAGACGGCGGAGAGACGGCCTACAACTCCCAGGAGGCAGTGGGAACGGCGGCCGGGAGCAGGAACAATCACGTCGGAGGAAACGGAAACCCCTCTCCCTTTCTACAGAGTGCCTGTTCAAAAACGCAGACTGTGCAAAACAATAAAAACCTCCTTACCCAGAGTTCCTGTGTCGGTCAACCTTTTTGACAAACCTCCCGAAACCCCACAAGTGGTGGAGAATGCGGGCACATTAGAGGACTCCATCCAGGACACAAAGATGGATGAAATGATACAGGCGCTCGTGAAAGGACAAGAACAGTTAGCTTGGGCGGTGGAACAACAACTCGCCGCCGCCCAATTGGACCGGGACACATTTCGTAACACAGTAGTGTCGCAGTTGGAGGGTATGCGGGTTACAGGCGACCCCGCCAGCCTTCATGTATGAGAGAGCCGTCCCACCCCAACACCACCGGGCATATCACTGCAGAAATACGTATCCGGCGAGGATCCGGATGCGTTCCTAACAAATTTTGAGAGGGTGGCATTGGCGTGTGGGTGGCCCGTGGAGAAATGGCCGTTCTTTTTGGCCCCATTGCTGTGCGGTGAGGCCCAAGCGGCCTATCAGGTGGCCAACGGAAACGGCCAGACACCTTATGGACAGATCAAAACCATTATCCTGGACCATCTGGGCTTCGACGCGGAGGCGTATCGGGTACGCTTCCGCAAGGAAAGGGGGCAAGCAGGCGACAACCCTAAAACCCTGTTCTTCCGCCTGAAAACAGCAGCAGACAAGTGGCTTGCCCCGGCGACAAGCACCAAGGAACAGATCATGGACAGGATTTACCTGGAGCAATACCTCGAAGCCCTCCCCTATGGAACACAACGATGGCTCCGGCAGCACTCTAACCTGTCCACCGCCCAGGCCATGGAAATGGCTTCCACCTACGCCCGTGCGCAGCCAAGACTACATAATACTGAGCCAGAAAAACCGATCAAGCCTCCTCCTAGGCCTGATCGACGGATGAGAGCTCCCCCGGGGCTCCCCATCCCACCTCCCAGACCGCTGGCCACAGAACAACCCCCCTTCCGGGGTCCGCAGTGTTTTGACTGTGGGATGTGGGGGCACATAGCCCGTCTATGCCCCCAAAAACGGGCCCCGGAAGAACCCATGGACATCCACTACTTGCCCAAGGCCGTCATGTATTCGGCGGAACTAGGAGGAGCATACCACGTGAGTGTTACAGTCAATGGGATGGTGGTTAGGGCTCTCCTAGACTCGGGGTGTAAGCAGTCCGTGATCCAGGGTCGCTACGTGAAGCCCCTTCAGGTAATGCCGGGCGCGGTAGTGTTTATAAAATGTGTGCACGGAGATGTGAAGGAATACCCAGTAGCCTATCTCCCCCTTGGAGTAGAGGGAAAAGACACGATGGTTGTGAAAGTGGGGGTTCTGAACACCCTTCCCGAACATCTGATCCTGGGAACTGACAATCCCCATTTTCTGGACCTCTTCAAAGACCGTATGCAAAGGGATGGTAGAGACAAAGCAGCCGTTCCTGCCCTACTGTCTACGGGTCCCTGGGAGGGAGATAGGAGTTTCCGCTTTGCGCAGGCCAACGATACCTCGCTGTTCAATGCCTGGGAACAAGCCCACAGCGACACAAACACCACGCCTGACACGTATCCGCGCTTTTTGATCAAAGACGACCTCCTATACCGTCAAGCCAAGCAGGAAGATCCCCTGCAGTTGCTGGTACCGACTTGTTTTCGGGAACAGATCATGTTCTATGCCCATGCTCATTTGTTAGCAGGGCATATCGGGAGCGAAAAAACTACCCAAAACGTGCTCAGGAACTTTTATTGGCCTGGTATATATCACGATATCAAAGCACACTGTCAGACTTGTGACCTTTGTCAGAGGAAAAACACCCAGAGACCTCCAGCGGTACCACTGCAACCTCTGCCTATAATAGGAACCCCTTTCGAGAGGGTGGGCATGGACCTGATCGGTCCGTTGCCACCGACCAAAAGGGGGTACAAATACGCTCTGGTCATAGTAGACTACGCCACCCGTTTCCCGGAAGCGTTTCCACTGAAGACACCCACCTCTCAAAACATAGCTGAAAAATTCATGGAGTTGTTCTCACGCGTGGGTTTTCCCAAGGAAATCCTTACGGACCAAGGGACCCCATTCATGTCGAAAGTGATGAAGGAGGTATGCCAGCTGCTAGGACTTCACCAGATCAAGACCTCGGTGTATCATCCACAGACGGATGGTCTGGTAGAGCGCTACAACGGAACACTAAAAGCCGTACTAAAGAGAATGCTGGCCGTGAATAACACTGATTGGGACTCCCTATTGCCTCTGGCCCTCTACGTCATACGCGGTCAGAGACAAAGCAGTCTAGGGTGTTCGGCGTTTGAGATGCTGTATGGAAGACAACCCAGGAGTCTCCTAGACATGACTAAAGAAGTCTGGGAGACAGAACAGACGGGGGAATCCCGAACCTTGTTGGAATATAGCACGAATCTGAAGAACAAACTGGGGAAAATCCGAGAACTCGCTTTTACCAACCTCGAAGAAAGCCAAAGACATCAACAGGCCCAGTACAATAAAGGAAAGAGATGGAGAACGCTTCTGGTGGGTGACTGGGCCCTGGTACTGCTGCCCTCGACAGCGAAGAAATTCCAGAACGACTGGCAGGGCCCCTATGAAGTCATCGAGACCATCGGGAAGACCACGTATCGCCTACGACTCAATGGAAGGAAAACCCAGATCTTCCACATAAACCTTTTAAAGAAATGGCTGGGACAGAAACCCGTGACGGCCCACCTGGTGACACCTACAGCGACATCCACGGAGTCTACGCTGGGGGATCTGGTGGTTAACGACGAGCTGTTTCTGAACGAGCAGGAGGGATTACAGGACACCCTACGCCCGTTTGCTTCTATCTTTTCAGACCGTCCCGGCATGACCTCGCTAGCAGAACACCGGATTGAGACTCCCATCGGAACCACGGTTAAACAGCGTCCCTACTGGATACCCGCAGCCAAGAGGGAGGCCATAGGGAGAGAAGTGGACGAGATGCTGAAAATGGGCGTCATCAGACCGTCCCGGAGTGAGTGGTCCTCGCCCATTGTAATGGTGCCAAAACCTGACGGCAGTAGTCGATTCTGTATGGACTTCCGGGCCTTAAACGCGGTATCCTCCTTTGACTCATATCCGATCCCTCGGATCGATGAACTCATCGAAAAACTGGGGGAGGCGAAATACATCAGCACCCTAGACCTGACCAAAGGGTATTGGCAGGTGCCCTTACGGGAAGAGGACCGCAAAAAGACAGCCTTCGCCACGCCGGACGGCCTATATGAGTTTAATGTCCTGCCCTTTGGCCTACATGGTGCCCCGGCCACCTTTCAGAGACTGATGAATCGGGTCTTGAAGGGGCATCACCGATACAGCTCAGCCTACCTTGATGATATCATCATTTTCAGTCCGTCCTGGGAAGAACACTTACAGCACCTACGAATCGTGCTTCAGCAGCTAAAAGACGCTGGACTCCACGTAAACTCGAAGAAATCCAAGATCGGGTTCCAGAAGGTCAAGTATCTGGGCTATCTCCTGGGTCACGGGGCCATAGAGCCACAAATAGAAAAAGTGAGGGCGATTGCTGACACCCCTTTTCCCAAAAACACCAAAGACATGCGGGCCTTCTTGGGGCTAGTAGGCTACTACCGGAGGTTCATTCCAGCTTTTTCAGATGTGGCAGCACCCCTGACGGACACGTTAAAGAAACAGCACAAAAGGGTAGATTTTCACAGTCCCTCCCCTGCCATGTGGAACGCCTTCCAAACCCTGAAGAGGGCCATCACGATGAGCCCGGTGTTGACGTCCCCGGATTTGAATAAACCCTTCATCCTCCATACGGATGCCTCTGACTTTGGCATTTGGGCGGTTTTGTTTCAGGACACAGGGGTGGGAGGGGAGAAGCCCATCCTCTACATCAGCAGAAAGCTTTTCCCTCGTGAGGTTCGATATCCGACCATCGAAAAGGAGTGCCTTGCCATACGTTGGGCAATTGACAAACTGAGGTATTACCTGGAGGGGCGTCCGTTCGTGTTATACACGGACCACGCCCCCCTTTTATGGATGAGCAGGAACATCTCCAACAATCCGAGGGTCATGAGGTGGTTCCTGGCCCTGCAGCCCTTTCGCTTCCAGGTCCGCCACAGGAAGGGGTCCGATAACGTCAATGCGGACTACCTGTCCAGGTTTCCTCTCCCCGATCGGGAGAATCCTAGGGGGGAGGTGTGTGACGAGGGGGACCCGGATGCGGGGCCCCCTGGCCTGCCTATTAATGTGTCTCCTCTCTTTGTGCAGCATACAGAGTCCTGGAAAACCCCCGACGTCATCAGCGGCCGGCCCGGGGAGACCGCACTGCGTCCCTACACCTTTAAATGGGCGGAGCCGGTCCTGGGACACACCCCCGAGACAGAGGTAAAACCCGTCCCTGAATCCACACAGGTGTGCGAGACACCCGGAGGAGGCGGAGGAGACTGGTGGCGAGAGTGGAGCGAGGGCGAAGGAGAGTGGATTTCGAGTGAGCAGGAAGATCGGAGGTCGGAGGAAGAGTTCAAGCAGGAAGATCGGAGGACGGAGGAAGAGTACCCGGAGGAGGAGCGGAGGTCGGAGGAAACGAGGGCGGGGACGCCGAGGCCAGAGAAGCAGGGAGACCGAGACGGCAGCTACAACATCAAGCCGGGAGGCCAACGGGACAACGCATCGCCCAGCCACACTTCCCGCGAAGTGTGGCTTGACCAGGTACGGTCCAGATTCAGCGGGTGGGCGGGCATTAGAAGGAGCAAGCCGCCTTGAGGTCACCCACACGCCCCCTCCTCAGCACTAATACCCCCCCCCTCACTGACCCACATCACTCGGCGAGGGTACTGAAGTGCACGTGTGAAGTCCTCACTCCTTTTCCCTGCACAGTGTCCTAGGGTAAGGACAGTCTGACTGAGACTTATTTCTTTTCCTTTGCCGGTATCGAGAGGCCATCGAGACGGCGGAGAGACGGCCTACAACTCCCAGGAGGCAGTGGGAACGGCGGCCGGGAGCAGGAACAATCACGTCGGAGGAAACGGAAACCCCTCTCCCTTTCTACAGAGTGCCTGTTCAAAAACGCAGACTGTGCAAAACAATAAAAGCCTCCTTACCCAGAGTTCCTGTGTCGGTCAACCTTTTTGACAAACCTCCCGAAACCCCACACCTACCCATACAGTCCTGTACCCATTTACACACTTCTTATTTGCTCCTTCAATTCCCCAGGTAGTACCCATGCAGTCCCAAAATCACACTGTCACTCCTTGTGCACTCCTCCAGTCACACAGCCACTACCATGTACTAATCCAAACACTCCTCCAATTCCCACACACTTATAAATTCACCACACACTCTCCTTTCAGTTCTCTAATTATCCACTCAGTACCCATGTGCTCATGCAATGACCCTTTCACTAACACATCCAATGAATGCTGCAATGCCTTGAGGACTATCTATGCAGTTCAGTAATCTCCCTGGTACTACCTATGCAGTCCTCCAATCACCCAGCCAATCCTATGTGCTTATCCAATCACTGCGCCAAAATTCGAGCACTTAAAAAATCACCATGCACTCTCCTTGTAGCACTCTGATCATCTAGTCACTACTCATGTACTCTGCAATGACCCAGACATTAACTCATGGCAAATATAGAGGAGACCATGCTAATCACAGGGGTACCCCAACGCATAGTGTTCCCTAGTGTATGTAGGTGTTTTCACTGTATTCTAAGTGTCTTTTAGCATAACACTGGCTCTAGTTCTGGTTAGTCAGAGTCAGTTACCACCAGTACCCATCAGCAAAAAGTTGGGGGCACAGGAGGACTTTCTCCTCCTCTGTTGGTTCTTTCTGCACATCTCTTCTTCTTCCTGCACTTTTCTTCATCTTTCTGGACTTCTGTTGCCTCTTTCTGCATTTGTCTTGCTTCTTTCTGTGATTTTCTTCATCTTTCTTCACATGTCCTACCTTTGTAGGCATAGTTAGAAATTAGTATTTAAAAAACATTAGAAAATCAATGAAAAAACCATAGGTTTCAGGGACATTATAGTAAGAAATTAACATTTAAAAAATCTTTGAAATTGACTGAAAAAACCATAGGTTTTCAGGGACGTTATAGTTAGTTGGAGATTTCAATCGTACAAAACCATAGAAACGCGGCAGTTATAGTTAATAGACTATAACTCGCGCCCCAGCAATGCACTGATGATGATGTCAAATATTACATCACTCATGACATGCTCAGTGTCATCACCGATTACATCACTGGGGGGGAGGGAGAGGACAGCATTCAGATATGCATAGACATATACACAATACTACCGAAGCAGGAATCTCTGTGATTTCAAATTAATGTTCTGTCAAATTTGTAGTACACAATTTCTCGTGTTTGGAACCCCCTCCCATCACTCCTACTCTGTAGCAGCTGATGAAGGCCAGTGCTATGACTAAGATGTTCCCTTTACGAATGTGCCACACTATCAGTGCTGGGATGCCTATGGGTATGTGCTACACAATTCTTGTATAATAGTAATAATTATAATAATGTATCTGTAATTGGACACAATGCCCCAGATGAGACCTTCTGAAGGCCTGAGGCACAAACAACATCCTGCCCTCCAGACGTGGCGTCCTGAATTGGACCCAATACACCACAGGTGGGCGCTAGAACGATGATCTAGGTGGCACCTGGAAATGAACGCAATAATCCAAAGAAGGACTCAAGAACTAGACAGAAGACAAGACTCCAGAGGAGATCTCCAGAATTGTACACAACCCTACAGAAATGTCAATAGAAACTGACACAAAACTTCATAAATAGTATTCACAACGGAACACGCTACTCTGGATTTGTTTGCGATATTGAGCAAAATAAGTCCGAAGTGGCTCTCCAGACTGGAATGGGGCAGTAACACTCCAGGCGAGGAGTCAACAATGAACAATTATTAGAACATTGGAACGTTGGGCGCGCCATCGAAAACAATGGAGTAGCTCCGGGCTTATAATGGCTGGTATAAGCCCGGAGCTCCAACATTCCAAATGTTTCTTTGTTCAAAGCTGTGGCTGTGAACAAAGGCTTCAGGGAGCCTGAGGGGATTTCAATCCCCTTGTGCTACCCGAAGCCTTTGTTTTATTTGTTAGAACATTCTGACCTCTAGTGGCACAATGTTCTAATAGCCTTATAGCCCTTCCTAGCTGGGCTATACCGGCTATTAAAGTCCCGCTCCCTTGTTAAAGGCCCTCGCCTTCGGCTTGGGCCTTTAACACTGGAGTGGGCCTTTAATAGCCGGTACGGCACGCTATAAGTCTATATTAAGAACGGGCATTAAGCACTATATATAATAGCTCGCATGAGTCCTTTAGAACTGAACACATCTCTTAAAAAATGTTTCCATAAAATCTGGTTACAATACAGCAGATGTGTGCACTGTACAGCTGTAGCACGACCTCCCTATTCTGCAGGTAATATCTCTCCTCTGCACTAACTCATTCCTTTTGCTGCTATTCTTATTGCGATACTGTTTACACATTTTGATAAAATCCCATCGTAAAACTCAAGAATGCTGAAGACCAAGTAAGGTTTACACTTCTGCTGCTTTTGTGTCACTCGTCTGTGGGAAGGTCAGTGCTTAATTTGTAAAGTAATAAGTGCCTGGGCCCTGACCAGGAAGCCACTACAGCTTGCACCACCCAGCGCCCCTGTCATCGCTGGCAAAAAACTACTCACCATCTCTCTCACCTGCAACTGATACACTTCAGACTATTCCAGGTCCCCAAAGCTAAAGGAGTGATTGGGGAGGCAGGTATTAGTCATTTTTCATTCAAATGTATTTATAAACAACTGTTGTCCTGCTCAGCTCTTAATTAGATGAGCAGTGCCACCATGTGGCAGACTGTCATAAGTGCAGTGTTGACAATTAAGTGCGGTGCCGAGCACCGGAAATGACCGGCTCAAATTAAACACTTGAAAGCATGCACTGTTGCGTCACAGTTTGCATCTGCTATATGTGTTAGGGACCATTGCACTTCTGCCTTTCATGCTGCACCTGGGAAGCTTAGTAGAATATTTTCCCTATACAAAAGCTAAAACAGTTGACTATGACATTGCTTGCTTCATTTAACTGTAAAGAAGTGTTTGGCGGGGTGTCATTGTTACGTATTAGCTGTTTCCTCTCCCAACATAGTCTTCGTCATGTATGCACGCCATTTGTTCAGCTGTGCTCAACTGCAGTAACCACATTATCACCTATTATTGAGTTTTTGGGATAATTATTGTCAATGTTACTTAAACACATCCACCACTGTCTAAAGCCTTGTTCCATTGGGCCTGTAATGTGCCAAAACTAGAGCATTAACTATACCAAGGCACTTGTGTAATTGGAAATAGATTTATACAGCACTTATGACCAGTGACAAGGCATGGCACCACTTTTTTCCACTACTCCAGAATCAAAGATTAGTGGTTAGTTGGTTAGTACACATTTTTTTGTGTGTGCACTAGGTATGTTAGGTTTGTGCTCTTAATTTCTTGTGTGTTTAGTAGAGTTTGGAGCAGGGATAGAATGATAGGAATGGGGTTTGAAAAGGGTTTGGAGTAGGGACCAAATGATAGGAATGGATGTGAAATGGGGAGTTTGGAGTAGGGATAGAATGATTGGAATGGATTAGAAAGGGCGAGTTTGGAGAAGGGATAGAATGATAGGAATGAATTGGAAAGGGGAGTTTGGAGAAGGGATAGAATGATAGGAATGGATTGGAAAGGGGGAGTTTGGAGTAGGGTTAGAATGATAGGAATGGATTTGAAACTGCTTTGGAGTAGGGAGAGAATGATAGGAATGGATTTGAAAAGCTTTTGGGAAGGGAAAGAATGATAGGAATGGATTTGAAAAGGGTTTGGAGTAGGGATAGAAAGACTGGAATGGATTTAAAAGGGGTTGGAGTAGGGAAAGAATGATAGAAATGGATTTGAAAAGGGTTTGGAGTTGGGATAGAAAGACAGGAATCGATTTGAAAAGGGTTTGGAGTAGGGGTAGAATGATAGGAATGGATTTGAAAGGGGGTGTTTGGAGTAGGGATAGAATGATACGAATGGATTTGAAAAGGGTTTAGAGTAGGGATAGATTGATAGGAATGGATTTGAAAAGAGTTTGGAGTGGGGACAGAATGATAGGAATGGATTTGAAAAGGGGAATTAATAAGTGTACAGATTTAAAAACAAACACGGGGACACAAAACTCTCTGCCCACTATTGAATATTACAGGAATACCAGCTCATGTTGTGATCTCTACATATCAGCCCACATGGGTCCATCTGCATTTATTTAAAACTGGAGCTCCTCGTTTCTAAAATCCAGAGCATTATGATGGGTTAACTTCATACAGTGTGCAGACTAAATGATGCTCCATGCATATCATAAAAACAGCAGACAAGCTAAGTGTTTCTTTAAAACGTTTGCTAACTTTTTCTTTGCCTGCAGATATCATTTACAACCTTCTTTCCCTCTTAACATTTGATGACATTTTATTTCATTTTCTGCTAATTAACACTGTCTCCTTAATCATCGCTTCCTTAATGATCTTTGCGGAAAACAGAGCAATCCCAGCGGTGCCAGCTGCAGGGAACACAACTCCACGCAGCGCTCGTACATAGACAAGCAGGCAGAGGAAGAGAAGACGGTACGGCTTGGACGGGGGATGGGCGGCGGTCTGTGCATTCACTGGTCCCCGACAGGACTTTCGGAAATTAAAAAAAAGAAGGGTCTTGCCCAATCATAATAGCCTCAAGCTCTTGCTGGGGGCTTTCTTTCGGACCAGGATTGGCTGCCATTACCCAACAGAGCCACTATGGCCTCACTGTATTCATGGTCTCCAGCAGTGTGGCTGTGTGGGGCGGGTTTGGAAATGTTTGCTACGGTTGATTCTGTTATCTACTAGACTGGCTGCCATTGCCCCCACCATGCCCTACTAGTCCAATTCCTGTCATAGCCTATTGCAATGTGGGTCTGGGCTGAACATTTTCACTAGGACTGACTTTGGTTTCCAGTCCAGTCCAGAGTCTTCTGTGCTGCATACTGGCATAATTAATGTGCCATAGAGGGGTGTTTGGCTTTCTCTCACACCCACAAGCCTTTTCAGGTCTCGCATGAGACAGCCCATTCGCTGTTACTTGTGAGACATTTTGTTTACTTACAGGGGGCTTGGCGGCTGCAAATTGCTTACCATTGGTTGGCTTTATTGTCACTCTCATTTCCTTGCTTTTCATAAGTTGTTGCATGTGAAATTCATTTCCACTTCTTGTGTTTGCCCCTCCCAGGAGCCAGTGGCGTAATGAAGGTCGTAAGGGCCCCCCTGCAAGTTACACAGAGGGACCACGCTCCGGATTTAATCCGGCGCTCTCGGACGTGAGCACAGTGCTGAGAGGGCCCCCTGCGGCCCCCCCCCTGCAGCCCCTGGCCCCCCCGCACTGCAGGGGATGCGGGGGCCTGTTTTATGCCCCTGTCGGGAGCATGTTCAAAGTACCTGTTTCCTTCCACTGCTCCTTTAATTGGGCTCTACTTTTGTCTATTTATCTATGCACACAACTCGAGTGCCTGTCGTTTCCAGAAGTCTTCCTTGTGTGCTTGTCCTTCATCTTGCTTCAGGCTCCCAGGCCTCAATGGTTCTTCTCCCTCTGTGGTACCTGCCCTCCTGATGTCCCTGATGTTGCTTGCACCATCCTGCTGCCCGTGTTGTTGCTTGTTCCCACCCACTGTCCGTATTGTTGCTTGGCCCAACCCGCTGCCCATGTTGTTGCTCTTTCGCTCACCCTCTCCCATCCCAGCCACTGTCTTTGTTGTTGATTGCACCCTCCCACTGCCACAGTGCTTAATTTGTAAAAAATAAAAAATGAAGTGCCAGGGCCCTAATAAGAAGGCCACTACAGCCTGCACCATGCAATGCCCCAACCAGTGCTGCCCATCGTAGTACCAACATAACAACTACCCATCATACTCCTACAAGTGTGATAATTCAGACTATTTCAGGCCACACAAAGCTATAGTAATGTCGCGAGAGGCTGGTATCTTCATTTTTAATGACCAATAACCACAGATGTTGTGCTCATCTCAGACAGCGCCACCATGTGGTGGACTGGCACTAGAGCCGGTTTTGACAATAAGGTGCCAGTGGCTAACACCAGAAAACACCGGATCAAATTAAGCACTGCACTGCAAGTGTTTTTGCTTGACCCCCTCATGCTGTTCATGTTGTTACTAACTCTCATCTACTGTCAATGTTGTTGCTCTCCACAAGCCTCCTCCCATTTTACACTCTATCTATGTTTTCCTATCTTCCTCCTGCCCCTTCCCACTGTCTGTGTTGATGGTCTCCCTCCCCCTCCATGCTCCTCCCTCCATGTTACCTTCCACACAATATAAAAGAACTATAATACAACCGGCGCTGGCTGCATCATAGCACTTTTTTCTTCCATTCAGCATGCTGCACAGCAACCACGTTGCTGTAAAACATGGCTCAACATATTGCCAAACGTAGATGAGACCCATTGACTTTGCAGGGCTTTTTTTTGTTTAGCCATGCTGCACGGCAGCCGCACTGCTGTACAACATGGCTAAACAATGACAAAGCCAATAGACCTTGTCTCGTAGGTAAGACCTACTGGCTTTGCCAATGCTTGTTGAAACACATATATTGAGATGTATGACTACTACAAGCAATCCTGTAACAGTCACAAACTCATAGAGTAGGTGTTGTAGGGTTTAAGTGTTGTAAATGGAAAACATTAGCTCTGTGAACTCGTATTGTGTCAGGGCACGGTAGCAGAAAAGTGGTGGAGTTTTAAGTAGTGAAGTCTAACAGTCGCCTTATACTTTAATTTCTTAGAAATACTGCCATCAAAGAAATTGACTGCAAGATAAAAATAAATTAGTAACTCTAACAGAGTCATATTCACAGTGTGCCCTTCGTAGTATGTTAGCAGTATTGCAATAGTACAAAATGCTATTCACAAGCCTATGTGCTAAGACCACTGCCTAGCCTGTCTTTCCTCTGTGGAGTCTGTGTCATGTGTGAGGAAATCTACACGCACTTAGGTATACATAGGGCCGGACTGGGAACAGAAACTGGCCCTGGCAAACTGCTCAGCCAGGCCCCCCTGGGGTGAGGGGAAGTGCAGCTGAGCAGTTTGTGAGGGCCGGTTTCGGCCGATTTTGTTAAAGGGGGCTGATATTGCCGACCCCGGTAACAGAAAAGGCCCCGAGGGGCCCAAAACCGCCCCCTCCCTAGCGGCCTACCGGGAAACGCACGGTGCTCGCTATGGCCAGTCCGGCCCTGTGTATACATTTTGAATAGTAAATGTGGGAGGACGTGGGGGAGTGCCGGAAAAATGCGAAATACATTCTCCTAACTGGGAAGAGATTAGGAAGGGGCATGGAGTGGCAAGGAGGGGTTAAGGGAGAGATATGCAAATATAAAGTAGTAAATATATTCAATGTAAAATATTTTTTAGAATTCATAAAAATAATATTTAACTTTTTACTAATAGCTAAATAATGTTTTTAAAGTTCAATAAAAACATGTAACAATTAAATACATATGTTATAACAATTTACTAAATAATAATAACAATGAGGATGAGATTCTTTTAAATTATTTTGAATATTAAAAATTAGAAATTAATTGAATATATTGTATTGTTTAATTATTTATAAAACATAGAATTTTATGAGTTTGTGTGCAGTAACTTTTGTTCTAGATTAATAATTATTTGAAGTTAATAAAAAAAATTATTTTTACATTACAGTATTCTAAATATTTTTTATTAATAATGATTCGATTTGTTTCCCCTAAACTTTACCATAGGAAGATCTCCGTTTCAGTGGTTGAAACCTCAGCATTACTAGTAGTAACTTTAACCTCATAAATCCTATTCTAGCAAGCTCCACCACCTCTTTGAGGAGAGTAGAGCCATGTAAGTCTGCACCTAGTAGTACATTTACACACGGAAACGGTTATTAGCAAAACAATGAGAAGTTACTTCATGCGAAGAAATCTGCACATCTAACTGTACGTTTATGAATAGGCACCTTGGTGTTTTTTCTCAATCTTCACATATAATACTAAGGATTTCACTGGGTAGTAATAAACACTTATTAGTAAGTGCTAGATCCATGGTTATTCATTTATTAATTTATTTACACCTACAAATAGATGCATCGGATATTTGTGCAATGCATGCACCTGTCCTAGCTGCATACCACGGAATAGTAAAGAACATGCCTCCAGATCTCAGTTTATCGCTCAGACACACGTGAAAAGGCAAGTTGAGTGTCTTCAATTTGCTGATGACATAGTATTCAGCTTCTCTCTAGACAGGATGTGACTTAGGAAAAAAATGAGTTGATGTTTGCCCTATAAGCGAGACATTTGCTATCCTATCGGCCCGGCTGGAATCCTTGGTACACTGTAAGTACAAATGTATGGTAAGAAGTGTAAAAAACCTGCAGATATAATTTAAAATGTCTGTGACAAAAGGAGGCCGAATCTGCAGAAAGAATCGTGAAAAATCAAATTAATGTTTCTTGGACAAATAAAAAAAAATAGTGAAAAAGTACATCAAGCTGCACCAGCAGTAAATTGTATCTTTCTTTCTTCGTTTCTTTCTTTCTTTCTTTCTTTATTTATAAAGTAGGATCTCTGAACTGTATACTGCCTCTGTCCTTCCCGCCTACGTCTCTGTTCAACCACAGCTTATAAGTCCTGATGTCAAGGTATCAGTCTCTCTCACACGCCTCCCCACTCACATTTGCAAACAGCCTTTCAGTGTCTTGTATCCAGAGCATATGCACACTCACACACATTTCCTCAGTGCCCCTGTTGCACATCTTCATACCTAGCTGTCCACACATGCTAGGTGCACTGCGTTTTAGGGTACAGAAGAAGTCTGAGCGACTTGGGCTGAGTGATTTGCATGAAATGGATTACTATGGTGCCCACTGTTTAACCAGCCTCCAACTGATATGAAGTGCCATTAAAACTAATGAGAACATAAGACAGTGCCTACAGTGCTGGTAGTCTGTGTTACCAGCTCCCACCGTGATTCTCCCTCCTTGGCCCAATATCTGTGCACTCTGACCCCAAGTATGTGCATGTATGAAGAAGCAATTATGCACTGCAAATCTAGCTGGTGAGCAGGAGAGTCTCGTCAGAAGCGCCAGAACTTAGAATAAAATTAAGATGGACTCCACTGACATTCCTGCTTCAAAATGTCATTCCACACTTTCTCTTTCTGGAATGTCAGGCATAGATATCTAATCTGCAGGAAACTTACAAAGTGTGTGGTAAAAATCAAAATGACTAAAATCTAGAGGACCCAAAAAATCTATGTTTGAAGGAGAAATGTCTCCACCACTGCTTTGAAGGTAGCGCCCAGGAATAGATGTATGACAGTAACATACGTGCCTTTACAATGCAGATGTCTTTGCAAAGCCTGCTTTTAGCATGCATGGTAAGTATATTTAAGGGAAGTAAAAACCTATATATATATATATCACATCAGCTTCTTCTCCTACGAATCACGTAGATAAAGACACGGCACAGCAACAGTTCTTCTTCTTCACGATTTTATTTACACACCACGTGCAAAGAAAAGTGCATCAAATGGACGGTCTACGCGTTTCGGCTTCCTGCCTTCAACTATATATATATACAGATATGTTAGTAATAATATTACTAATTAGTGGTACAGATATAATGGTAATGTAAGTTATGCTATAGCTTAATATATATGTTCAAGACTTTGAAATGCTTATGAAGCACAATCACTGGATGATGTCATCAGTGATGTCATTTGAGATGTCATCAGTATTGTCACTGACCATGTAATGAGTGATGCAATATGTGAGGTCATAAGCAGTGCATTGCTGGCGCACAAATTATAGTTAGCTGAGGTAACTAGAACTGCTGAATTTCACTGGTTTTGTACATGTGAAATCTGAGCCTAACAATAACTTTCCTGTAATCTTTGTTTTTTTCAGTTTTACATTCTATTTCCTAACTATAACGTCCCTGTAACGAGCTTAAGAAAGCTTCAAATTGTTTGGGAAACTTTAGTGAAGATTCGGCAAATGGAACCACACATGTAGGCATATCAAAAATCTCTTTTTCTATAGAAACTAGGTCCTAACTATAATTAGGGCTCCCTGTTTTCCATTTTTACTGATTTTTACAGATAAATACAGACAGAAAACATTGTGCTTCCTGTCTGTATTTATTTTTAAAAGTGGAAAAATACAGATAATTGGCTTCTTTTGTGTGATTCTCTATGCTGAAATTATTGACTTTCAAGTCAGTTGCTGTACATATTGGCAGCATAGGGAGTTACAAAGCCCACTGAGATTTGCTTAAATTAATTACTGCATATCTCAACAATTATTTGTGCTATTATGCCAATTGTTTGACGTATGTATTATTTTTGGCTGTGTAATTTGCACTTTTAACTGTTATGTAAATGTAGAAATATACATATTATCACATCATCTGTTCACAAAACACAAAATAAATATGGATAAATACCAATAAGATGGACAAAAAAATAAATATGGATAAATACAGACGGAAATGTGCAAAAAATAAATACCATAAACACGGGAGCCCTAACTATAATTACCTACAGTAGGTAACACATATGTACATATGTACATCTCTGTTTATGTTTTGATCTGTCCCTGTAATAAGTGGTATATTGGGAGTACCAAACATGAGGCAAAAAAACGGGTACTGGAACATCTACGGGCGATAGAGAAAAACAATAAACAATATCCTATCGCCCGCCATTTCCATGAGAAACATATGCAGGATGATACTCTGGTTTGCATGGCCGTGATTGATTATGTAGATCTGGGTGTGAGAGGTGGAAATCGGGAATTATCACCTAGAAAATTGGTATCCCGCTACATTATTGATCTAGAATGTCTGGTTCCCAAAGGATTAAATATGAGCGAGGAATTGGCAATTCATTTACATGAGTAATCATTAGTTGATTTCTGCTATCTGCAACAAAAACTGTTTGTTTTTTAAGATATTTTATGAAAGTTTTACAGTATTGAGCACTTCTTCTTTTTCTTTGCAACTGACGGATAACGAGATAAATGATGGGCATCGTTGAAACTTATATGAACTTGGACATTCTTCTTTTTACGTGGTGAGCCCACTAGGGCAGAGACTCGTTGAGATATCGGTTACTTTCCACCATGGCCATGTAGCTTTGTGGCAGAGATGTATTATGAGAAGAAAAGAAAAGAAGACCGCTGCACTCCCTCTGTAGTTATGGTATTAGAGAATTTAAATCAATTTTCGAATCTTATAGGTACTGCAGGTGTTCACCTCCTGGTTCCCGAGGTGCTAGAAATCAATTATGCTGCAAATCTTACAGAGAGTAAGAATGACCCGAAGTACTCTTGAGCATGAATATGCTAAAAGTTTATAAGCCAAGTTTATCCAAAAAGTACGAGGTGGGTTTACTCCATGGTATTAGTGAATAGTTTCCACTTTTTATTTATTTGTCGTCATATTAAATTCATATGATAGGATAATCACGACGTGTTTTCCAAAATTAATCTTCAATAAACAACATGTTAAGAATCCACATGGTTTAGAATCCCCAATGCATTTCGCACGACAGTGCGCTTCCTCAGGGGGTCTGTGAAATCAATAGAAATGGAACTACAATGTAATCACACAATATAACGGAGCACGGCAATACAGGTAAATATCGTTTTAAATAGAAACTAATGAGCTTACAAAATAACATTAAAAATTAAAATTTAAAAATTTGCCCATGTGCACGTGTGGTAACACAGATAAAAGAAAGAACACTGGTGAATAAATGATACGTATCCGTGGAGCGGAAAGGACAAGCCTGAAAGGGTGCGGAGATAGCAGAAATCATGTGTAAATGAGAACGGTAAAAAAATTAAATAAATGAAAAAAGCATGCACAAGTATTAGAAAGCCGAAAGATCCCAAAGATAGAATTTGGAAAATTAGATCTCAGAGACGGAGTGCAAGAAAGGATCTTACCGCGTATACAAGGTAGTAAAGGAATCAAAGGGGGTCAGACGGCACGAAACCGTGTGTAGGCGAAAACCCGGCTCCTATGCGGGAACCCGGAAGACGCCACGGATGCGCGTGCGAGTGTTAAAAAGATGAGAGAAAGTAAACATAGAAAGCAGGCGTACCAGCACCGCAGGTGACAAACGTAAACAAGAGAAAGAGGAAGAAAGATACTCCTAAAGTAGAGGAAATAGGTGAATGCGAGACACACTAGAAAGTAAGAAACATATAGGTATATAACAAAGAGACAAAAAGTGATGTAAATAAAAAACGGAGGGTGTGGCTATCAACCCAAGAACAGGTAAAAACACGAAGAGGACGGACAACCAGTTCAAATGTGACATGTGGAAAATGAAATGTCAATAAATAATGTAAATAATGGAAAAGATAACAAACTAGGTCACAGCTAAATAGAGAGGCCAATGTAAACATTTTAGGAAAGTAATCAAATGGCAGACAACAAATCCTAGAATCATAAATGGCAACTGAATTCCAAACGTTCATTAAGTCCCTTCGGTTGGACCGCCCGAAGACGGTATATCCAATACAACTCACGTTGTAGTAAATGTTTATTATTGTCCTTGTGTGGTAATTTGTCGGTTGTTTCCAAAATTAGGAATCTTATTTGACTGGGGTTGTGTGAATGTTGGATGTAATGTGCAGCAATACTGGATTTCAGATTTCTGGTACGAATGTTGCTCCGATGTTCATTTAACCTGATTTTAATTTTACGTTCAGTTTTACCCACATACGGGAGACCGCATGGGCATTTAATCATGTATACAACATTGTTTGTGTCGCATGTTGCATTAACACGCAGGTTGATGATGGTGCCTTGAGTGGGGTGAGTCAAAGTAGATCCTGGAATTATGCTGTTACAGTGGCTGCAGTTATGACATGGAATAGTTCCTTTAAAGATGGTATCACTGGTAATTGATGGTTGTTTGATGAGTTGTTGTATAGTTTTGGTGCGTTTGTACGCGAAAATCGGTGGCTTTTCAAAGATTTGGTTGAAATCAGTTTCTGCTTGTAGGAGTGACCAGTGTTTGCGAATAACCTCCTTAATTTGTCGGGAGTGGGTGGAATATTTTGATGTGAATACAGATCGAGTATCTTGTTGTTGGACCTTTGGTTTGGGTTTGAGAAGATCCTCGCGACTCTTGAGATTAACCCTGCTTTCGGCATTAGCTGTAATGTTTTTAGGATATCCACGAAGGTGAAATTTTCTACTATTTTAGAACTGTTGGTTCTGAAAGCTTCCTCTGTGGACGCAATCCGCTTAGCTCTCAACAACTGAGAGTATGGTACGTGCACATGGGCAAATTTTTAAATTTTAATTTTTAATGTTATTTTGTAAGCTCATTAGTTTCTATTTAAAACGATATTTACCTGTATTGCCGTGCTCCGTTATATTGTGTGATTACATTGTAGTTCCATTTCTATTGATTTCACAGACCCCCTGAGGAAGCGCACTGTCGTGCGAAATGCATTGGGGATTCTAAACCATGTGGATTCTTAACATGTTGTTTATTGAAGATTAATTTTGGAAAACACGTCGTGATTATCCTATCATATGAATTTAATATGACGACAAATAAATAAAAAGTGGAAACTATTCACTAATACCATGGAGTAAACCCACGTCGTACTTTTTGGATAAACTTGGCTTATAAACTTTTAGCATATTCATGCTCAAGAGTACTTCGGGTCATTCTTACTCTCTGTAAGATTTGCAGCATAAGAGATGTATTATGCCCACTTGGGCTTCTTCTGTCTCACAGTAATTTTTGTCAGCCCACTTGGGCTCTGCTTTGGAATGTTGATTCGGTACATTAGCCATGTGGTTTAACTCTGTATCCTAGCAACATTGTTTGATGATGCTTAACGTATCAACAAGCTTGTAGCAACATGTGCAGCCAGCGGAACCAATGGAGGCGCAGCTCTTATAACCTCTTCCATGCTCATGACGGCTCCTGGCCGTCATGAGTCACAGTGGGCGTGTGCTGATGACGGTCAGAAGCCGTCATGACCACGCCCGCGATCGGAATGTTCAGCACTGGGGCGGAATTCGCGCCGCAGTGATGAGGATAATATACGCTGCTAGATATGGCCGATATTAGAATCTAAGGTAAAAAGCCCTGCAATCCTATGATCAATGTGAATATGCATTAGAAAGGGGGCGATTCTATAAGCATTGGTTATTTACAAATGTATATATGATTTATATGTGTTGCTACATGCTGCATATTGTATTGTAATGTATACACATGTATTTTGGGGTATTTGTACATTTTTATGAGCCCGCAATTGTGTATTTAATTAGGATTACATCAGGATAAGCGATGGTGAAGAACAGCGCTAATCATGCAACTTGCAAAATGGACCGTGTGCATCAACCCACTGGGGTGTTATTTTGGATTATTTTTGCATACAGACATAGCGGACTCACTTGAGATAATATTGATGCACTACGAGGACCATGAGGCTGTGTAATGAGCCCCGCCCACATGGGCTGGTCTTGAGGAACTTTAAATACAGTGCACAAACCGCCACGCTGTATACTGCCTTTTGCCATTGAAGAAGGGAGAACTTACCCGAAACGCGTCTGGCATGGAAACCAAGATGCAGCGCGTCTTTTTGCTTGCTGTAGCTGTCTTCTTTAATAAAACCGTTAATATGGAACAACTTGTGGACTCTTCCATTGGGGCTACCAATGTTGACGGATGTTTAGCGGCTGAGCCCAGCCGCGGAGGAGCCCCACCGCTTGTTTGCGGGCCCTGGCTGGCGTCAACCGGCGTCATCTTGAAGGGAGGCAGTTTCCTGGTGAAGAACAGCGCTAATCATGCAACTTGCAAAATGGACCGTGTGCATCAACCCACTGGGGTGTTATTTTGGATTATTTTTGCATACAGACATAGCGGACTCACTTGAGATAATATTGATGCACTACGAGGACCATGAGGCTGTGTAATGAGCCCCGCCCACATGGGCTGGTCTTGAGGAACTTTAAATACAGTGCACAAACCGCCACGCTGTATACTGCCTTTTGCCATTGAAGAAGGGAGAACTTACCCGAAACGCGTCTGGCATGGAAACCAAGATGCAGCGCGTCTTTTTGCTTGCTGTAGCTGTCTTCTTTAATAAAACCGTTAATATGGAACAACTTGTGGACTCTTCCATTGGGGCTACCAATGTTGACGGATGTTTAGCGGCTGAGCCCAGCCGCGGAGGAGCCCCACCGCTTGTTTGCGGGCCCTGGCTGGCGTCAACCGGCGTCATCTTGAAGGGAGGCAGTTTCCTGGTGAAGAACAGCGCTAATCATGCAACTTGCAAAATGGACCGTGTGCATCAACCCACTGGGGTGTTATTTTGGATTATTTTTGCATACAGACATAGCGGACTCACTTGAGATAATATTGATGCACTACGAGGACCATGAGGCTGTGTAATGAGCCCCGCCCACATGGGCTGGTCTTGAGGAACTTTAAATACAGTGCACAAACCGCCACGCTGTATACTGCCTTTTGCCATTGAAGAAGGGAGACTTACCCGAAACGCGTCTGGCATGGAAACCAAGATGCAGCGCGTCTTTTTGCTTGCTGTAGCTGTCTTCTTTAATAAAACCGTTAATATGGAACAACTTGTGGACTCTTCCATTGGGGCTACCAATGTTGACGGATGTTTAGCGGCTGAGCCCAGGCGCGGAGGAGCCCCACCGCTTGTTTGCGGGCCCTGGCTGGCGTCAACCGGCATCATCTTGAAGGGAGGCAGTTTCCTGGTGAAGAACAGCGCTAATCATGCAACTTGCAAAATGGACCGTGTGCATCAACCCACTGGGGTGTTATTTTGGATTATTTTTGCATACAGACAATGCGGACTCACTTGAGATAATATTGATGCACTACGAGGACCATGAGGCTGTGTAATGAGCCCCGCCCACATGGGCTGGTCTTGAGGAACTTTAAATACAGTGCACAAACCGCCACGCTGTATACTGCCTTTTGCCATTGAAGAAGGGAGAACTTACCCGAAACGCGTCTGGCATGGAAACCAAGATGCAGCGCGTCTTTTTGCTTGCTGTAGCTGTCTTCTTTAATAAAACCGTTAATATGGAACAACTTGTGGACTCTTCCATTGGGGCTACCAATGTTGACGGATGTTTAGCGGCTGAGCCCAGCCGCGGAGGAGCCCCACCGCTTGTTTGCGGGCCCTGGCTGGCGTCAACCGGCGTCATCTTGAAGGGAGGCAGTTTCCTGGTGAAGAACAGCGCTAATCATGCAACTTGCAAAATGGACCGTGTGCATCAACCCACTGGGGTGTTATTTTGGATTATTTTTGCATACAGACATAGCGGACTCACTTGAGATAATATTGATGCACTACGAGGACCATGAGGCTGTGTAATGAGCCCCGCCCACATGGGCTGGTCTTGAGGAACTTTAAATACAGTGCACAAACCGCCACGCTGTATACTGCCTTTTGCCATTGAAGAAGGGAGAACTTACCCGAAACGCGTCTGGCATGGAAACCAAGATGCAGCGCGTCTTTTTGCTTGCTGTAGCTGTCTTCTTTAATAAAACCGTTAATATGGAACAACTTGTGGACTCTTCCATTGGGGCTACCAATGTTGACGGATGTTTAGCGGCTGAGCCCAGCCGCGAAGGAGCCCCACCGCTTGTTTGCGGGCCCTGGCTGGCGTCAACCGGCGTCATCTTGAAGGGAGGCAGTTTCCTGGTGAAGAACAGCGCTAATCATGCAACTTGCAAAATGGACCGTGTGCATCAACCCACTGGGGTGTTATTTTGGATTATTTTTGCATACAGACATAGCGGACTCACTTGAGATAATATTGATGCACTACGAGGACCATGAGGCTGTGTAATGAGCCCCGCCCACATGGGCTGGTCTTGAGGAACTTTAAATACAGTGCACAAACCGCGACGCTGTATACTGCCTTTTGCCATTGAAGAAGGGAGAACTTACCCGAAACGCGTCTGGCATGGAAACCAAGATGCAGCGCGTCTTTTTGCTTGCTGTAGCTGTCTTCTTTAATAAAACCGTTAATATGGAACAACTTGTGGACTCTTCCATTGGGGCTACCAATGTTGACGGATGTTTAGCGGCTGAGCCCAGCCGCGGAGGAGCCCCACCGCTTGTTTGCGGGCCCTGGCTGGCGTCAACCGGCGTCATCTTGAAGGGAGGCAGTTTCCTGGTGAAGAACAGCGCTAATCATGCAACTTGCAAAATGGACCGTGTGCATCAACCCACTGGGGTGTTATTTTGGATTATTTTTGCATACAGACATAGCGGACTCACTTGAGATAATATTGATGCACTACGAGGACCATGAGGCTGTGTAATGAGCCCCGCCCACATGGGCTGGTCTTGAGGAACTTTAAATACAGTGCACAAACCACCACGCTGTATACTGCCTTTTGCCATTGAAGAAGGGAGAACTTACCCGAAACGCGTCTGGCATGGAAACCAAGATGCAGCGCGTCTTTTTGCTTGCTGTAGCTGTCTTCTTTAATAAAACCGTTAATATGGAACAACTTGTGGACTCTTCCATTGGGGCTACCAATGTTGATGGATATATATATATATATATATATATATATATATATATATATATATATATATATATATGTATATATATATATATATATATATAGAGAGATAGATTATATCAAAAGTTCCAAATTGTGACTAGCGCTAGCTCCTTTTAAAGCGCCGCATGCCGCAAATCCGGACACGGACCCAAGGTAAGTGCTTCAAAAGTTCTTTATTCTGGTAACGTCAAGTCGCGTTTCGCAGCCTCAGCCGCTTGTTCACTCAATATATATATATTAAGGTAAATTGATTTTAAATTAAATTTTTCTCTTTTTTGTAGGGGAACTCCCCCAAACCCTCCTTTTTTAAATTACTACCCTCCACAACTACCCACCCCTAAGTACTAAAATTGTCCTTACCACCCTTTACTCATACCCACTCCTAAAGTCAAAAATATGATCCATACCACCCTGTACCACCACCCACCCCTAAACCCCCAAATTATCCTTATTAAGTGTTACCACTTCCCACCCTAAATGTAACCTTAGCCTAATATATATGTGTGTGTGTGTGTGAGTGTGTGTGTGTGTGCCCATGTGTGTATGTGTGTGTGTATGCTAACCTCATATAATGACCATGAGTGGTAAAGACATGTGTGGTCCCCCAAGAAGATAGGTGGTGATGTGGAGAGGGTTCTCTGCCCACGTACAACAACCCAGTACACATCAAGTGATGTGCAGATGGTGCTCTTCCCTCCTGTAACATACCAGCACACATATGATAATGGGTGGAGTGCCTCATGACTGGCAATAAACCAGAACATACACAGGATGGTGGGTGGACGGTACTCTGCCCTCATATAACCTCCCAGCACATATAGGATGATGGGTGAATTGTCCTTTGCCTTCTTGCAACCACTGAGTACCCTCAGGATATTGGGTGTTGGATTCCTGCCCTCGTGTGATATCTCAGCACACGTGGGGGAGATGGGTAGTGGGTCCTCTGCTGCCTGTGACACCCAGTTATAGACAGGAAGGTGGGTGGCGGGTTTTCTGTCCTCCTTTAATATCCCAGTTTATACAGGTCCTGGAACCTTCAGTATTACAGAAGCATAAATTAGGTGAGGGTTTGGTGTCCCCTTAACACTTATTGGATCATAGGGTGATGCATGGCTAATGTTCCATCTTCCTGTAACACCGACAGATGCACTTAACATAAATAGTGGGAAGTTTCCTGCTCAAGTGGCAGCTCCTCTGCAATGGCGGAGGAGCGTCGCCCACTGCCTGGCTCAGAGCCAGAAAATATAAAATAAAACGATGCTTTTGAATCGTTTTATTTTACATTTGTCGGCTCTGCCAGCGGTGTTGGGAGGGGCAGGACATAAGAATGGGAGGAGGGAGGAGGAGTGCTACGTGCACTCCACTCCCTAAGAAGTGCGCATTTGTGTTTTGGGCAGCCATCTCAGGCCAACCAAAACACACATGCCTACTTAGGGTTTTTCCAGCCCAGCTGCAATGAGCAGCCCGGCTGGAGAAAGCCCACAGACTCACTGCTCTGAGCAATGCATCTTTCCTGCCTGCTCAGACCAATCCCCGTGCTGCTCTGCAGGACGGTGATTGGATGGGAGTCTGGGTCCCAGGGGCTGCGACCCAGGAAGAGGAGAGGCGGCGAACACGACGCGATGCTGGAGGCGGCCGGCCACCGTGGCAAAAGGTACCTTTTCTATTTTTTTAAATATTGTATCCCCCACCGCACGACGCCTCCACCCGCTGTCCTGCACTCATACATGCGTAGGCATTATAGATGAGACAACAATAATCTCTTCTGCAAAACCATTTGCAACGTAGCATAATTGGGGCAATGAGCTCTGACCTCCAGTAACAACTGGTGTATTATGATGCAACAGGTATCTTTTTTCCAGTCATACTGCAACAGGTTCATTAGGGGATCTAAGCATCCCTTTAGCACCAGACAAGATCCCTCATAGCAGACCGAGCATAGATAATTTATTTGCCATAAAACAAGGATGGAGAGGCCAAGGACTAAATGGGACTGAACTGACCTTGCTGCATTCAGCTCTGGAAAATAATGCCAGTGTGTCAATGACTGTCAGGTCTAAGCTGGCCCAGGTCAAGTGCAAGTAGTTCATGCAGTCCAGATGTTTCAATGCTTTCCGGCTCTGGTAGCACTGAACTCATATTAACATAATGAAAATGACAAGTAAGAGAATGGAAACACATAAAACACAGGGTTGGATAAGCTACACGCACCTGACATGAGACAACTTAAGATCAGTGCTTTTTGTCTGCCTTCCCTGACGTCATGACGTGTGCCTCCAGCGGAGCGAGGCCTTGTCTACCGTGGATGTGGATGCTGGGAGGGGGTTGGCCCACGCGCAAGTGCAGCCTGAGTTCCAGAGGGGCGGGGGGTGTTATAAATAAAGACCGTGGCAGTCCGGGGCATCAAGGGGCCCATCCTCCGCCGGCCCATAAATCAGCCTGGTCAAGGGCCCCTGAAAAGTGACATCCCTGCTCCGGCTAATGAGCAAGTAAGCATGAAGCGCTGGCTGAGCGCCATTAATCAGCGCGAGAGGCCCGCTGCGCGCGCGTCCCGCCTCGCCGTGTGTGTATATCATGCCCGACCTGCCAGCCACCGGCAGCTCCGCTCTTCCTAATCAGAGCCCGCCTGTCCTTATGATTAGTTGAGAAGCGGGTTCAGCGGGAAGGGAGTTTGTCTGACAAAGTCTCAACACTTATCTGCAGAAATCACACAAAGTGGTCCTGGGGAGGGCTGGTCCACTCTGCGCCCGTCGCTGCCAGCCTTAGGTGCCAACAGAACATGGACGAACAAGAAGGGATGAGGCAGGCAGAGTATGAGGTAAATCGCTCCATTGTACAGGACGCTCGGACTCGTGTTTAATTGGTGTGTAGACTGGGGCTCGCATGTTGAAGCTAAAGTAATAGGCCTGGGCATCAAAATGAAAATGGCTCCCATTAAAAATGGTTCATGTTTACAAATTGGGGCAGTTTTTAACTTTAAAGGCACACAATATAATTGTTTGCGAGGTACAGAAGACTAAACTTGAACTTGTTGAAGGCAATCAACAGCCCCAACCGGCCTAGCAGAACAAAAAACAAGCCCACAAACAGACAAACAAATGGCCCACACGCTGACCAGTAAGACCAGGCCACCAGGCACAAGCTGATTGACCTATAGGCAGGGCCACTGGAATTATTAGACAAGACAGCACCGCATTATTCAGCATAGTTGATTAAGTTATGCAACATGAAAAGGCAAATTATGCAGCATACTGCAGCAGATTTTTGGATAGTATTTCTTCATTATTTTTATACATACTGTCTGGGCAAACAGGTCAACTCTTAAATACCAGTTTAACAACCAAATGCATAAATATTGAACTGAACGATGACCAGTAAACCTTTCTAACACGCGCAAACACATATTGCCATGTCTTTAGTAGCATTTGGTCCCTTTGAGTTAGAAACAAAATTTATTTTTATTCAAATCCACAGATTATGCGGCAGATGATGCTCTATTTAAGGTGGTGGAGCGTGGTATGGAAACTACAATTTCATTATGGGTGGAAAAGAGATGCCTGGAATCCATTGCTTTACTGTGGGTGGCAGAGAATCGCCTACTAGCTAACCTTGTATCCATGTATCTAGTCTGAGCGGTAGACAGTAGCATAGCATCCATTGCTTTAGTCTAGGTGGTGGAGAGTAGCCTGGCATCCATTGCTCCAGTCAGGTTAGAGCAACTCTACGACAAAGAAATGGGGTGCAGAGCACTACTCTGTAAATAATGTTCTTATTATTCTCACTTGATTGCTTGGTTAAGTATATAGAAGATTAATATCCATAAATGTTCTTAGATTTTAAGTGAAGGCTGTGTTTGGCATTCTTCTTCCTTGCGGAAAACCCCAAAACAATGCAATTGACAAGCAAGCTTTTCCAATCCTTAAGTAGACTTTGATATTAGGAGTGGGTCGACTACGCGCTGTTGTATAATGCTCCACATCCTTTGCAAAGCAGGAAAGCTCAGAATCTCATGGGTAGCGTGCTGCACAGTGGGACTGTGGCTCTTCTCCAAGCACCCCAGCTCACTAAAACATCAAAGTAAGACGCTGCTCTCTGCTCTCTTGGACAGTCCCTCTTCCCTTTGGCATACCATGTGTTAAACATGCATAGGAAGTAGCAAACCACAAATTCATGTTTTCCCTTTCTAGAGTCAGCACAGGCATCCATTCGTCTGGGTCTAATTTGCTTATTTGCATAGAACATTGTCCTTCGTCTGGCATTCGCAGGTGCAAGTCTCGAAAATGTCTTGCTCTTTAATGATGAGGACAAGTTAAGCAGTGACTTTATTTAGAAATGATTTCCATTCATGGTTGCTACAAAATCGTACGTGAGACAGAGACACACTAATCCCAGCAGTAATTAGCCCATCGTCAAACATTCAGTTAACCCCTTATAAGGTCATGGTAAATGGTCAAAATATCGATTCCAAAATATAGACTAACCTAAATATCGACTCCAAAATATAGAATGGACAAAATATCGAATGGACAGAATATAGACATCCAAAATATCGTTTTGAAGGTAAGTAACGTAATATCTATTTTACAAAATATAGACAGTCAAAATATCGAAGTACATAATATAGTTTATTAAAAATCTCGAATTTTTAATAATATCGAATTTTTTAAAGTGTTTTGTATGTTAGTATATGTGTGAAAAGTGTATATATTTTTGTAATTTATTTTAAGTAATTAATTTTATGTTATTTAATTTTTGCGTAATTTAATTCTGTAGCGGGTTGGGCGTTTATAGGGGAATAGGGTGGGATGTAATTTAATTATAATTAATTCAATATGTTAATTAATGAATTGGTATTTATTTAGAATAAATTGTTAATTAATTTTTAATTGGTAATTAATTAATTCTTAATTGATAATTATTTTTTATTAATTGATAATTATGTGAATTAAATTAATTTATTTTCTGTAGCGGGTTTTGGGTTTATAGGGGAATAGGGTGGGAAGTAATTTAATTATAATTAATTAAATATGTTAATTAATTAATTGGTATTTATTTAGAATAAATTGTTAATTAATTTTTAATTGGAAATTAATTAATTCTTAATTGATAATTAATTTTTATTGATTAATTGAGAATGTTAATTAAATGAATTTATTTTCTGTAGCGGGTTGTGGGTTTATAGGGGAATAGGGTGGGAAGTAATTTAATTATAGTTAATTAAATATGTTAATTAATTTCTTGGTATTTATTTTGAATACATTGTTAATTAATTTTTAATTGATAATTAATTATTTCTGAATTGATAATTACATTTTATTAATTGATTAATTGATAATTATGTGAATTATATTAATTTATTTTCACTAGAGTGGGAATAGTAATTTTTACCCCTACGCTATCCAACGCTTTCCCTACTGTTGCCCCCTCTGGAGTTGGAATAGTAATTTTTACCCCTACGCTATCCAACGCTTTCCCTACTGTTGCACTCTCTGGAGTGGGAATAGTAATTTTTACCCCTACGCTATCCAACGCTTTCCCTACTGTTGCACTCCCTGGAGTGGGAATAGTAATTTTTACCCCTACGCTATCCAACGCTTTCCCTACTGTTGCACTCTTTGGAGTGGGAATAGTAATTTTTACCCCTACGCTATCCAACGCTTTCCCTACTGTTGCACTCTCTGGAGTGGGAATAGTAATCTTTACCCCTACGCTATCCTACGGTAATAATATTGTGTATTTGTTATTAATATTATGTTAATATATATATATGTTTTAACAGATATGACTGTATATTTTTTTATAAGTTAAATTAGTTATTTAATAATTTTAAGGTAATTTAAGTATTTTTAAGTATATTTTAGCTATTTATTTTTAATATTTTTTTAATTTTACATTATTTTTAAGAAATTTGATATTTTTACAAAGTATATATATATAAACGATATTTTGGGTTCGATATTTTGGTACTTACCTGTTTGTAGATAGGAATTCGATATTTTGTCTGTCGATATTTTGGAATCTATATTTTGGGTAGTCTATTTTTTGTCCCTCGATACTTAGTCAGTGATCCTAAGGTCATGCCACAAACAGCTTTTAGCTGTCTGGTAGGTGAAAGCCTCTTGTGGACGATACCCACATCTTTCAGTGGTCCTAGGGTTCTCCCACTGTTTCCCATGGATCAGTTTTATTGTCAGTTTCGTTTCCTTGCTCCCTATACAATGGCTTGCCTTCCTCTACTTGTATTTGTCCCTTCCCTCCAGCATGGTCCATTTTCAATCATTTTGATTGGCTGACTTGTATCCTTCCATTGCTTACATTTAGGGGGCTATTTTTTTCTTTTTCTTTCAGCACTCCATGAAAGTACATGTATTTTCAGGATATCTCCCTTGTTTGCAAATTCCTCCCAACTGAATCCTTGCACCATCCTCCTCGAGGAGTCCATGTTCAACCCTTCTCCACCACATGCTTCCTCCCTCATGTCTTGCTTTTAATTTCACTGTCCCCACCCCACAGACTGTGTGCTGTTTCTTCATCTCACTACCCTGTCGATTGCTTCCTCCTCCTTGTCGGTCTTTATAGTTTCATAAATTCTTCCCTCCTGTCTCATCCATTGTTCCCCTTGCCTGTTGCTCCTGTTTCTCACTCTCATTTGCTCACATTTCCTACGCTCCTTCGTTGCTACCTCCTCATAATTTATTTTTTTAATTGGTGAGTCCGGCAGCTACCTTTCCTATCAGACTCTCTGCTTTTAAAAAAGTGCCATCACACAAGTCAACCTACTACTTTATTTACAGATCCAACCAGTGTCCACCATCCAGTTTCAGAACATAAAAAAAAGAAAATGGCACCACTGCCCATTATTAGACATGTGCATGCATAGTAATGCATCCACGTGACTTCCCCCAAAATCATTGCCAAAGTTAGTAGTTCCCAAAGGCGAGACCTCGTGGCTTTGTCAGTGTGCTTATCGTATATTTACAAGGCCAGAGAAATGCAACATTTGGAAAATGGGAAGCATGGAAGTGAATGACGTGTACATATGCTAGTGTGTTTAAAGTAAAGCTTCTAGGCATGGCACTGTGGATGTAGTACACTTTTCTCAAACATTTTCTTGAGATGCGGCGTTTGTGCCTTATTGTTTAGTATAATAACTTGGTGTTGGAGTTGAAGTTACTAAAAATGCCTACAATACTATTATGCTGTCAAAAGGAACCAAGTATTGATTGCTAAACTGAGTAAAAGAAAGATGTTTTGTCTGGCACAGGGGTGTAACACATGCCCCTGCAACCCATGCAGAGCAGTGGGGCCTTATCCCTTTAGGGTCCCTCTTAATCCTTCAGAGGCCCCCCATTTAGGCTAATGAATATCTGTGAGATATGGGAGACTCAGGGGCCCCTCATTATAATCTACAGGATGAGGGGGCATCCTTTTGAATTACACCACTGATCTGGCACATCCCCAACTAATAACTTCCTTTTTAGGGAAGCAATGTATGCTAAAAACAAGCATGGGAAGGATATGTGCAGGGAATTAAAAAAATGTAATGAATGTGGGAGGTGGTGGGCGGCTAAAACGTCTGTACATGAAAGACCTCGACATCCAGTCATTCTTGTACAGGATGAATGTCTTGATTGTCTTACATATTTAATGACCTGTGTGTTTCTGAAATGTATTAGTCTTTCCATGGCATTTGGGTCCCATTCTATAGGGTGTGTCTTACTAGACATAGGTGTCCCTGAATGAGTCGTTTGGGAAGTTTGTGTTGTTCTCTCTAATGGCAGACAGAAACTCCACCCAGCCCCACATTGGGTGTTTACTGCACATTGGTCTGAACAGTTTGTGAGTTTGGGAAACAGAAATGAGGTGGAATCAAGACTAGGCAGCCTTGATATTTGGCAACCCCACCAGTCTGCAGCATCGGTGGTGGGCTCCTAAGAAAAATTCTAGACCCTTATTATTATTATTTTTTAAACAAATTATCCCCAATGGGGATGGGTATACCGAACAGTTTCTCTGAGAGGTGTGTGTGGCATTGTGATATTCATAACATAATGAAGAGTATTTTTTTTAAAAGGGAGAATTGTGGTTTCTGTCAGGTGGATATACATAGCCCTCTCTCTCCTGGACCCAGGGAGTATCTGAAAGCTTTCTAAGTTCACAGGCTGGTAGGAGGATCCATCCACTACCACAGGAATGAATGAGCATTGGGTGCAATGTTGCAAGTTCTCACCTGGAAGGATAAGCAACTAGAAGCTACTAGGTCATATGTTCTCCTCCGGCCTTCCCAAATGGACAATGAAAGCCCTTTTTTCATCAATTGTTTACCATGACAGAAGCCCACCAACTCCTGTGTCTGTTACTGTTTCTTTGCTTGCACACTTATGGCCACCCTCTATGATTTTTGCTTGTTTTCTCTGCTGATGAGAAGTGTATGATACCTAAACAAGCAAATTTCCTTACAAATGTAGGAGGTCATTACAAGGATCGAACTGGGACAGAAATTAGGCACAGGCACCAAAATAAAAGTGGTCACATTGTTAAAAAGTGGCCCACATTTGCAAGTGGTGCAAGTTTTGAACTTGTAAGGACACGTTGTGTAGGTATTTTTCAAGGTACATTTGACTGCATAAATTTGTACTTGCTGCAGGCAACGTTTATGGTAATATCAGAGAAACTAAAAGTAAAAACCAGCCAAACAGACCTTAAAACAGGGCCACAAACAGCCCAAAAAAGCAGCCCATACATTGACGTCATACTAGCCCGTCTTACACTACTAGAATGTTGCATGTGCACTAGACAGGGAGGAGACTGTTGACATCCTGCTCACTGCAGCCATGGGAAGAGCGAGTGACGGCATCTGTATGGCACCATCTTGTGGTAGTCTGGCAGCTTGCCTTCAAATCACTGTTTCTGCTCCCATTAAGTCTTACTAATCATGGAAATAAAGGTTTCCTTCTTGCGTGCCTCGATTCCTCAGGCCATTTTAAGTTTCAGGTCTGGATGAAAAATTTGTTAAATCACTTCCAGTGCTGCTTACCAACACATGCCTCCCTCAACAGTCTAGTCACAGGTGAATGGAAGATCTTTTTCGACCAGCTGTCATAGCAATACATGGTTTTTCAGACTGCTATCAGTAATGTCTGCAATCTTCCCTTCCAGGCGGTGCACCCTGTTTAACCTGGATCCTTCTATTCCCTTTCATCTATAATACAGAGGATTTTGACTGACAGCTAATGTTTGGCAGTCCAATGTGATCCTTCCCATCCTCACTACTTGTATTCCTTCCCCTCAAGCCTGTAAAGCACTCTGGTACCCTCATGGGTCTGGTTTGCACTCTATAAAACTATAAAATAAATAAATAAGTGTAAGAAGCTATTCACTTTGACAGCTGGCAAAGCATAGTCTCCTTTGGACAAAATAATGATTACAGGTGCAATGGAGCTCTTTGAAATTAGCGGGGAATTCTATGCCTGCTTCAGGACTCACATCTCTACTTGAAGTTGAATCAAGAAAGGGTTTCTACATATGGCTTTGTAGAAGGAAGTGAAGGTTTTCTTGATCTCCGGCATAGGGTGCACCTACAGACTTTGTTCTCAGTGTGCAGGCCAATGCCGTGGCTCTTGTCCACCAAAGGTGAAGCAGAGGTGACCATGCTGGTGATGGATATCTGTAAGATCCCTGTTGCTAAACAAGGAAAGGAGACCCTAGAAACTCATCACAATATCTATATTGGGTCAATATGGAGAAACAGCCAATAAGTATTCTATGCCTCCTGCTCATGTCAACGGGTGACAGACATTCCAAGTCTGTGCGATATCACAAAGCTGTTAAAACAAGACTGGCTGGTCCAAGGTGTCATCAAAGCTAGACAGAGGGAAAGGATGGGATGTCACGGTCCATCAGCTCAAATTGCTGTGCATCCTGAGGGTGTACATCAAAGACAAAATTCAATTGGGCCATGAACAGGCATCTTAAAGACAACCAGCCACATTGGTGCTGATGCTGTGGTAATAAAAGGATGATGAGGGATAGGATACCAATGATAGTATGTATATGGATGCCAGCCTGTAGCCTCTCATTAACATAGACAGGCAACAGGCTTCCATGAGAACTGAAGTTGACATAGAGTTGTTTATGACCCATAGGGAGCAGTGGACTTTACGACCATATAATGGTGCGATACAATACAGATCTGTAAGGCTGTACGTGTGCATAATCTTCAGCTGAACCCTATCAAGCCCTTTGTGCCTACATGTGTTCTAGCTGGAGATGCCATAGGCAGCTGGAATAATTATTTAATTCCCACTTGCGTGTTGCCGGCAATCTCACACAAGCACCTCATGCCAATCTTACTATCAGGTCGGTGTCTGGACAATATGGTATTTAAAGAGTTGTCCTAAATCTGACCAGGAAATGACAGCAAAGATACTGCTGGGGAGCAGCATATACCTTCTGGTTATCTGTTCCCTAAGCAAAGCACAGAAGAAAGGGTAGGTGAGAAAATGAGTACCACAAGATACACGCTATCGAAGTCGAGAGTAGGAATGTGAAAATGTTCACATGGTCTAGTACTATACAATTGTCTGCATATTTTGCAGGTACCTTTATTTGGTTGTGCCAGAGCGGCATGTCTATAGAAAAAGACCTCACGTCAAATCTTTGTTTTATTTTCTACCCTAAAAAGGAAAAAGATGAAAACAATGACTAGGGTGGTCAAGCGATTTTGCTAGCAAAGACGAGGATAGCAAAATTCTCGGAAATGAAGGGCAAGCCTACTTTACATGGAGACTAAATTGTCAAAATGAGTAACAGCAGGAGCAATGTCAATAACTGTGTAAGATTCTAACATAACGACATCTAACTGTCCGCATACCCATTCTACATTTAGACTCTTGGAAGAGACCCTTGATATCTCTTTGAATCTTGAAACAATGCCAACTTTTATATTGGGGTGGCCTATAATTTGTTCCTTTTGCTTCAGCAGACGACCAGGTTATGGTTAAAAGCAGTGTGGAAAACATTGATCATTTGTCCAATTGATCAATTGACCAAAGCCACTGGTACCAATACTAAAGCCAGCCTGTGAGGGAGAATGAATGCGGGCCTGGATTGAAAGGTAAATCACTAGAAAAAAAGCCAGGAGGCAGAAGCGTGTGGGTGATCACTATGTTTACCCTACTTCTGGGAGCCATCTCCAGTGGTAAGGCATGGTTGTCTCTGACCTGTGTGGTGATGTGTATCCTTTACTGTCATACAGAAGTCTAACAGAAGAATCCAGGGCGTGAAGGTGGCAATTCAAGTGACTCAGTTGCTAAAAACGGTTGACCTACATCAAAAGTTCAATACCCTTGCAGTAGAACCCCAAATGTCTACACAAATGCAGAGAGAAGAAATTCTATTATCTGTGGTTCCTCGTACGAAGCTAATAGTTTTTGCCACCCATCACCAAAGTTGACAAGCCCTAGAGTGTTCTGCAGGAGACATTAACTACATGTGTAAATAAAATTCAAAGGATTATCAACGCATGGTCCCACTCTATTACCAAGAGGAAAATCGAAATAACAGCGCACACTACTGCAATAGGTTCTTCAGAGTCCAACTGTGCACATTCAGGCTGAGAGGGACATCCTCGTTCATATTTCCCAGAGACAAAGGTCACTAATAAAAAAAATCTGAATGGACAACCCACATCTGCCACCCACCTAGAGTTTCAATCTAGCACCTCGTTTGTTTGGACCATTGCCTTCTACAGGTCAACCTCAAAACTTCCTAACTTTACTTTTTGGGGACATCTTGCCACTATGCCATTCTACCACACACTTAAAAGACTTTTTGTTGTTACTCTAGCTCATTGTTGAATTTTGTTTGTACTATCTGCACCTTCTATCATTGTTAAAATCTGGAGTAGTAGTTTTTAAAATGCTGAATTTTGCAGTCAGGATTATATTGTGTCTCCTTTTATTACTGGTAACTTTTTGTAATTTTTAGGATTCAGTAATTGAGTTTGCAATTCTATTCCCAACTTTGAAAACCAGAGCCGTGATTCTTGTTTCTTTAATGTTTACAAATATATCTTATTTAATTGTTCTGCCCACACATGATTTTGAAGACGTGCCTTTTCCTCACAAGCTACCCAAAGGAAATTACGGGTCTGTTTGAACTACAGAATGTCTTCACTTCTTTTATGGAAGGACACAGTCAGATGGATTTACTAGTATACTTGGCTAAAAGCTTCCTAAGCATAGGGTAATACTCAGGGATTACACACATTCCTAATGAAGTCTGACCAAAACCAGACAATAGCATTCCTAGGATCCTAAACGGGCCTCTTCAGCAAATAATATACTAATGCTGACTTTCACTTGCCCCAAACCTGTTGATATTAGGGTGCAAATATAAATCTGCATTAAAGAGATCATTGAATGAAATTATTCCTTCACTAGATTAGCCCGCGTAGGACATATTTCGTCTCGGGGGTCGGATGGGTTTGACAATGTTTTTTAACAATGCTTACACTTTTAAAAACAAACAAAAAAGACATTAAAGTAGCTGCACGTGCCATTTCCCCCAACTTTGTTTGGTAACTAAAAAGAAAACAACATTTTCAGAATCTTTTTTTAGTTTTTTTTCTTAAAAGCAGACGGTGGAGCGGAAGCAATGGGGACGGAGGCTTCGTGGGACGCGCAAACAACATGGGAAAGAGCAGTAGGACGAAGTAGCCATAAAGGATGTGGACGCAGCATGAGAGAAAACGAGGAGGCGACCGAAACATGGGGGTTGTGGAAAAGCTACACGGAGGGCGAGGGTGGGGGTAAGCAACAATGGGGAGGGGGAGGGAGCACACAGGTGAGTGAAAGCTATAAGGAGGGTGTGGGGAAGCAATGGGAAGTAGCACATGGTCTAGCACAACATTGTTATGGGCAGGAGAAGCACATGGCCAATAGACAGCAATTCATGATGTAGGTGGAGAGAAGGGCACAAGGATGACAGCTTGAAAGCACATGTATAGTTTCCAAGTGATTAAAAGCGATTGAAAGACAAGCAGTGGAATAAGAGAGATAAGACAATCAAAACAGATGTAAAAGGGGCAATGCTCTCTGGGATGGACAAACACAAGATTGACAAACTGGGACAGCCAACCAATGTTAAGCAATAGGCGCAATCCAAGCCCTTGTATGCTCCTCGGTAAATCACAAAAAGTCTCGCATTAAACAGTGCATGTTTTGTCAAGTAGGCTCAACCTAAAAAGGTGACCAAAATGGAGAGAGGTGTGTTCTGGATTCCTCCGTTAGAGTCCTACCCTGTCCTTTGTGTCTGTGCAGGAGAGGGTGGGAGGTTGCTTCCTAGTTCCCCCTCAAGAGTTCCTTCTGTTCCCTATTATCATATGAAAAAGCTGACTGCTGTAGAGCGTAACACTGCGGGAAGGATCTCATGTCTGCTAGCGCGCCACAGTTTCAATGCAGACTCATGCTTTTTCCGTAATGGATGTATTACTTTCAACTAAAGTAAATCCTCACCACCATCTGTTCCCTTCACTAATTAGGGAGATGACAACAAACAGCTTTAGTAAGTACTCCAGCAAGAATTAATGATATCAGTGAATGCGGTACAGGATCATGCAAGGCTCAGAGTGCCGTCAGACACTTCCCAGCCTTTGCGATCCTGCAGCCTCTCCATCTGGGTCTAACATCTTTACAGGCCTAGGTGTGTTGTCCCTGCCACACTGGTCCTTCCTCCTACAAGTCACAGTGAAGGAGACACTAAGTCCTGGTAAACCGCTGTTACAGAAACGCTGCTATGGTATGACACCAAAATATTGAATTTTAAATATTGATATGAAAAAATATTGCTACTTAGAATATCAACTGTAAGAATATTGTAAAAGAAAGTATATGGGTTAATAGGTTCCTTGATAATATATATATATATATATATATATATATATATATTACCTACTGGCGGCTGCCATTAGGTAGTTATAGTCTGGACCAAAGTTTCCATAGGAAAAGCGTTTTTTGTTTTGTCAATAACTTTGGTGCCGTTTGACTAATTTCCATGAAAAAAAAAAAATATATATATATATATATATATTCACTGAAAAAACCATAGGTTATAGACCATATATAGTTAGGAATTAGCATTTACAAAACCTTATTTTACTCACACAAAACCATTGAAATTCCATATATAGTTAGTTGTACTAACTATATATCGCGCACCCGCAATCCACTGCTGATCATGTCACATATTACATCATTCATGACATGGTCAGTGACATCACTGATGACATCACTGATGACATCTCAAATGACATCACTGATGACATCTCAAATGACATCACTGATGACATCACTGATGACAACATCCAGTGACTGTATGTTTCTGTAAAGTTAAAATATGTCTTACATATTGAAGAATGAGTGGATGTATAAGTGTCTGGATGAAGGATTTAGTAGGTGCATGACTGACTGTATGAGTGAGTGAATAAATGTGTGTCACTGAGTGCATGGGTTAGTGACTAAACAGTCTTAATTTGTGCATCATTATGTCTGTTGTTCTGTAAACTGCTGCATGTGTTGATCAGTAGCTATATGAGTAAGTATATGGGTTATTGTTTGGTTGCCCAAGTATTTGTATGGGAGACTGAGTGTGTGTGTGTGTGGGTGGCTGGGAGGTGTATGACTCTGTGCATAGATGTGTGAGAAGTTGATTCACTAGATGTATGGGTTCAAAAGTGCATGTAGAAACACCTGTAAGGGTGGTTGACTGAGTGCATTGGTGAGTGAATGGATATCTCAGTGCTACATGTCAAAGTAAGTACATATGTAAAACACAGTACATGTGACAGTTGACATATATAAATAACTGTCCATAAGAGCCAGTGAATGTGTGAGTGGCTGTATGGATCATTGTGAACTTGTATCAGGCATTGTAAAAGAGAGTAAATATGTGTTAGTATATGTTTGAATAAGTAAGGTGTGTATAACTGTATAGTTGAGGAAATGGAGGTGTGATTGATTCTTTGCATGACTGACTAGGTGTGTGAGTAACTCCATGGATGAGTAAGTCTGTGAGTGTCTGTTTACACTGAGTGTATCTAAGGTTATATAAGAGTCTGAAGAGGTTCATCGTATTATCACATGAATGATGTCATCAGTGATGTGATCAGTAATGTCAAATGAGATGTCATCAGTGATGTCATCAGTGATGTCATTTGAGATATCATCAGTGATGTCATCAGTGATGTCATTTGAGATGTCATCAGTGATGTCATCAGTGATGTCATTTGAGATGTCATCAGTGATGTCATCAGTGATGTCACTGACCATGTCATGAATGATGTAATATGTGACATGATCAGCAGTGGATTGCGGGTGCGCGATATATAGTTAGTACAACTAACTATATATGGAATTTCAATGGTTTTGTGTGAGTAAAATAAGGTTTTGTAAATGCTAATTCCTAACTATATATGGTCTATAACCTATGGTTTTTTCAGTGAATTTTCAAGGTTTTGTAAATGCTAATTCCTAACTATATATGGTCTATAACCTATGGTTTTTTTCAGTGAATTTCATTGGTTTTTTAAAAGCTAATATCTATAGCTGTAAAATGTATTCTTCTTTAAATCAAAAAATATATTTGATATGTTTATTAATAATTTTTTTTATTATTTTTTTTTGTTTCGCTCCCGGTCCGTGAACCGGGTCGCTTCCCGTTAGCTCAAAATGGTGCCGCGACCCGGTCCGCGAACCGGTAAATGTTAAAAACTGCCTATCTAAAATTAATCCCAACAGTGCCCTATCTCTACTAACATATTTTTTTTTAATGCAAATTTCAGGCAAAATGGAAGGCGAACAGAAAATTTCATTTGAAATTGTCCTTCCAGAGACCAACGAAGAAATCATTGATCCAAATTACATTGATTTTATGGATGAAACTTGGGACCAAGAACTACTGCAATGTGTGCAATCAGTAGATGTCCTCCTTGAAAATGAGGACATTTTACACACTCAAAAATTACAAGCTATGTTCAATGAAAATAACGACATTTCAGACAGTGAAATGTTAGACATTTTATTAAATTTTGAAACACAATCACAATAATAAATAATTGCTTAAAAAATAAAGAAATTAAACAAAAATCAACAAAACAAACAATCAATTAACATACAATATTTGAAAAGTCTATCATTCTTTTTTCCTTATAGTACGCTCCCCAGACCGCTTCCCGGTGCGCGTACCGTTTGCGCAACTACCGCGTTAGAAAACAACATCGTGACGCGTCGCGTAACGCGTTGTCGCGTAATGCGACATATGACGCGCCGTGTTAGCGCACCCGGGGCGCGGCGCGGAGCGCGTAACGTAAGCATAACAGGTCATGTGACTTGTCATGTGACTTGTTAATAACACTTTCCATTGGTTCATTTCACTTTTGGTTTCCTAATGTTGTTAGGCTAGGTCATGTGACCTAAAAATAACACTTTTCATTGGTTTAGAACTATTTTTTTTTCCCAAATGATGAAAACCCCTCCTTGTTTTTACCTCATTCTTACTTTCTACTTCCAGAGAGCAAGACCTATTTTTCACAATGGCTTCTGTAATAGCTGCAGCTGGTGCTTCTCAGCAACCACCACCACCACCACCACCACCAAAAGGACCACCTCCAACACTGGACTTTGGTAGAGAGGAAGATAATGAGGACGAAGAGGAGGAGGAAGAGCAAGTAAGGCAGTTCCTGCCAGAAACACCAAGGCAGAGCCATATTAAAGAGCACTACATATGGCAATTTTTTTAAATTCCACCTGGACAAAATAAGGTCAATGCACCCCAGGTGTCTTGTTTGATATGTAAAAATATACTTTCTCGTGGCAACCCCAACAAGAAATACAGCTTTGGCAATCATACAATAATTCGCCACATGGAGCGATGGCATCCTAATAATCTTTCCCAAGCACAAGTAAGGGATCTTGCTGCCAATCCCCCAAATGTCATCCCCAGCACCTCCAGTGGACAAAGCTCATTCGCCGGACCAGAAGGCCGAGAAATAATCCACAATATTCAAGCTCCTTTTGAACACTACAAAATAGTTTGTATATATTGTGGAGGAACTATTTGTTATGGAGAGAAGAGTATTACTTTGATTAACCGAGCTGGAGAAAATCATAAATGCAACAAGATGAGAAAACAATAAATCCTTTTTATTTATTTTTTGCTCCTGTTGAGACATGTTCAAACCCTGCTTTTTTGTTATTTCCTCTAAAAAAAACACAAAAAAAACACAAAATAGTTTTCAAAAATAAAAAAAAATAAAAAAATTGTTCAGAAAATTAATAAAAAAATAAAAAAAATAAAAAGAATAAAAAAACAGTTCTTTTCAGAACTACCTTCCATGTATAACAAAATTGCCCAAATTTTTATAGCCTGTCTTTCTTTTTTCCTCATAGTACGCTCCTCGGACCGCTTCCCGGTGCGCGTACCGGGCGGTCCCCACGCAAAAACAAAGAAAAAAAATATTTTTTTTGTTTGCCCCGTGGGGCCCTTTTAAAGCCTCAACATCAAACCTAGGGGGTCAGGGAGGATCTACTATGCCCCCTTATGGTCATTTCCCCCTTTGTTTTGGCCTCCTCTTGTCTCTCGATCCTACCGAGAGACAAGATGGCGGCCGCTCCGGACTGTTTAGAATGTTGACAGACACCGGAGAGCCAATCAGCTTCGCTTCGCGAAGTTCCGTTACGCGTCAAGTACGCGAACCGGAGCGCTGCCCGGAGCGCGCTTACAGATATATATCTTTTTTTTAACGTTAATTTCTCAAAATCCACTGGAGCACATATCTTGAGACCTAGCAAAGGCACATCAGGCTAACAGTCCCTACAATTTTGCCAAGTTTCGTGCAAATCCATTCAGCCGTTCGGGCTAAAAGTGAGGCCAACCGCCCTATGGAAATTAACATGGGAAAAACGCGTTTTGGGACCCCCCTTTTTTCTCAGCCCCTCCTTGACGAAACCCCCCCAAATTTTCAGTGGCTGCTCAGAAACAAAATGTTCCATTTTCCTGAAAATTTCAGCCAATTCCGTTCACAAACGCCAAAGTTATTAGACATAGAATTTTCAAAAATCCCATAGAGAAAAAATCCTAACTATATATACCTACTGGCGACCGCCAGTAGGTAATATATGTATATATATATATATATATATATATATATATATAGAGAGAGAGAGAGAGAAAGCTAGAGATTTTCAAGGTACGCATATCTAAAGTTAAGAATACTAAATCTATATTCACCAACATGCACTTACCTTCATGACATATTAGTTATCGATATTTTTGGCCATGATATTTTTGCATTTCAATAATTTTGTAATTAAAATTCTGCCATACAAGCCTATGCTACATAAACTGTGTGCAGTGGCTGCACAAAGACCTACACTAAAGAATAGCTGCAGTTAAGGCTGTAGTTAATCATCCTTCTGTTGGATTCTGAGCTGTCACATTCTAGAGTAAGCTGATTTGTTGTCATTGTTCATAAAGCAAAAAACCATCAATTAACCCATATTAAATTGGCAATGGATTCCATTTGTCACCCATTACATTCTGAACTGTGACGTTTACTGTCAGTGTGAAGGGTAGCTTACACAGTAAATCATGCAATTTATTTATTAGTTTGACCTAAAAGACATTAACAATATTGCATCTGCATAAGTCAAAATATTAGATTATGTAACTATTTAAAATACAATCAGTCGATCTATCTAAACATATATTGGTATGTGTGTGATAGATAGATAGATAGATAGATAGATAGATAGATAGATAGATAGATAGATAGATAAATAGATAGATAGATATTGTTTTAAAAATTCACTGAGAAAACAAAGGTAAAGTGATTTTATAGTTAGATAGGGCAATAAGACCTTACTAAGTAGGGCAATAGGACCTTACTAAGTGTTGAAGAAAAACTCAAAAATTATATGTGCAATACTTATAGGAGCTCTAAGCCATCCCAATATGCATTTTGATTCTGCCCCATATAGCACAGAGCATGGGGCAATGGGGCAGCCCGCTTCAGCCATTGCCTAACTTTACTGTGAGTGACAGCATTCTTCCCTTTCATAAAGAGGAGATCCACCCACAAAGTCATTCCTTTCAGTGCCTTTTTTGCTTTTAGCCACACTTGTTTAGCTTGAGAAGGGCCCCAACAAGAAAGCTTTGGAAAAATCCAAAACACAACATATTGGGCATTGAACAATGCCAAAATGGCAGGTAGTCAACACCAGACCTATTGGCTTTGTCAATTCTTGTTCCACAACAGTGAAGTGATGATACAAATCATAGTAAATTGCACAGTACCACAATTCAAAATCAAGCGAAATGCCAGTACTTTATGAATTTAACACTATGGCCATTATTCCTACTTTAAAAAATCTGAATGAGAACAGGATTTGCATCTACTTGTTGAAACCCAACTCGGTGAACATTTTGCACGCATAAGGAGACTTTATCCCACACCTGGAGACATTTATGCAAGATATTTTCAGCCCATTACGCTTTCTTGTGTGGGTTATTCTTATACAGGTATCTCAGAGAGGGGTAGTATATTCTTCCAAGTTCATAATACCACTATGTGCTGTTTCCCATGGGGCAACTTTATCATCCAGTAATCCGCACACGCCACAGTAAGGACCTATGCGTTGGAGTATCACTAAGTACAAATCCCCAGTGCTACCTCTGATGTCAGCGCATGTGGGTCTACTTAGAATGTTTACTAAACGATTGCCTATTGACTCCTGCGTTCTAGTGGGGAAATCAATGCTGCAGCGCATTTCGATGGAAAATCAAATTTCGCTTGCATTTGCACCCAGAAATCAATGGGACACGACACAGTTCAATGGAGAATCACCTTCCGTCGCGGTCTCCGGTAAATATGCATGCGTGTCACTCAGAGTCACTTGCAGTAATAGGTGTAAAGAGAGTCATCAATGACATCGAGCACAAGGCGGCAAGTACCTCCTCCAGCAATACAACGATTACAACTTAATATGGATATGTCAAAATCCTTTACCGGAGCAGGAATACTGAGAGTGCCAATGCCATGTGGGAGGACAAACCAGTGGCCAGGAATCCTTCTCATCACCATTACGCTGTAGGATGAAGGACAGATTTCAGACCCTGATTTCACTGATGTATTTTAAATTTCATGCGCTGGACAAAAGACCACCGACCCATCATCTCCATGTCTCCATTACATTATAGTATATGGATGAGACCAAAGGCCATGAGTTTCCTATCACTTCATGACGTCATCTGGAAATAAACAGATGGTGTACCCTGAATCCCTTCTGTCTCTATGGAGCCAAGCGAAGAATACCCACGTTTATACTATCTTTCCCTCCTATCTCCTATTAAACGAGTCAATGGAGGATGGCCCACAGTCTAGCGACTGAGAGTCCTCTATGTCACATGAGACAGTGAAGGGTGACCCACAGCCCAGTGACCAAGAGTCCACTCTTTCTCCTGTTTGGGGTGGTGAAGGGTGAACCACAGCCCAGTCACCAAGAGTCCACCCTGTCTCCTGTTTGTTGCAGTGAAGGGGGACACACAGCCCAGTGACCAAGAGTCCACCCTGTCTCCTGTTTGGGGCGGTGAAGGGTGACGCACAGCCCAGTGACCAAGAGTCCACTCTGTCTCCTGTTTGGGGCGGTGAAGGGTGACGTACAGCCCAGTGACCAAGAGTCCACCCTGTCTCCTGTTTGGGGCGGTGAAGGGGGGGACACACAGCCCAGTGACCAAGAGTCCACCCTGTCTCCTGTTTGGGGCGGTAAAGGGTGACGTACAGCCCAGTGACCAAGAGTCCACCCTGTCTCCTGTTTGAGGCACTGAAGGGTGACACACATCCCAGTGACCAAGAGTCCACTCTGTCTCCTATTTGAAGTGGTGAAGGGTGATGCACAGCCCAGTGACCAAGACTCCACCCTGTCTCCTGTTTGGGGCGGTGAAGAGTGACGTACAGCCCAGTGACCAAGAGTCCACCCTGTCTCCTGTTTGAGGCAGGCAGTGAAGGGTGACACACATCCCAGTGACCAACAGTCCACTCTGTCTCCTGTTTGGGGCGGTGAAGGGTGACGCACAGCCCAGTGACCAAGACTCCACCCTGTCTCCTGTTTGGGGCGGTGAAGGGTGACGTACAGCCCAGTGACCAAGAGTCCACCCTGTCTCCTGTTTGGGGCGGTGAAGGGTGATGCACAGCCCAGTGACCAAGACTCCACCCTGTCTCCTGTTTCATGCGGTGAAGGGTGACGCACAGCCCAGTGACCAAGACTCCACCCTGTCTCCTGTTTGGGGTGGTGAAGGGTGACGCACAGCCCAGTGACCAAGACTTCACCTTGTCTCCTGTTTGGGGCGGTGAAGGGTGACGCACAGCCCAGTGACCAAGACTCCACCCTGTCTCCTGTTTGAGGCGGTGAAGGGTGACGCACAGCCCAGTGACCAAGAGTCCACTCTGTCTCCTGTTTGATGTAGTGAAGGATGACGCACAGCCCAGTGACCAAGACTCCACCCTGTCTCCTGTTTGGGGCGGTGAAGGGTGATGCACAGCCCAGTGACCAAGACTCCACTCTGTCTCCTGTTTGAGGTGGTGAAGGGTGACACATTCCAGTAACCAAGACTCCACCCTGTCTCCTGTTTGGGGCGGTGAATGGTGAGGCACAGCCCAGTGACCAAGACTCCACCCTGTCTCCTGTTTGGGGAGGTGAAGGGTGACGCACAGCCCAGTGACCAAGACTCCACCCTGTCTCCTGTTTGTGGCGGTGAAGGGTGACGCACAGCCCAGTGACCAAGAGTCCACTCTGTCTCCTGTTTGATGCGGTGAAGGGTGACGCACAGCCCAGTGACCAAGACTCCACCCTGTCTCCTGTTTGAGGTGGTGAAGGGTGACGCAGAGCCCAGTGACCAAGAGTCCACTCTGTCTCCTATTTGAGGTGCTGAAGGGTGACACGGCTCAGTGACCAAGACTCCACTCTGTCTCCTGTTTGAGGCGGTGAAGGGTGACGCACAGCCCAGTGACCAAGAGTCCACTCTGTCTCCTATTTGAGGTGGTGAAGGGTGACACAGCCCAGTGACCAAGACTCCACTCTGTCTCCTGTTTGAGGCGGTGAAGGGTGACGCACAGCCCAGTGACCAAGAGTCCACTCTGTCTCCTATTTGAGGTGGTGAAGGGTGACACAGCCCAGTTTAGGGTGACGCACAGCCCAGTGACCATGAGTCCACTCTGTCTCCTGTTTCATGAGGCAGTGAAGGGTGACACAGCCCAGTGAAGGGTGACGCACAGCCCAGTGACCAAGACTCCACTCTGTCTCCTATTTGAGGTGGTGAAGGGTGACACAGTCCAGTGACCAAGAGTCGACTCTGTCTCCTATTTGAGGTGGTGAAGGGTGACACAGCCCAGTGACCGAGACTCCACTCTGCCTCCTGTTTGCTGCAGTGAAGGGTGACGCACAGCCCAGTGACCAAGACTCCACTCTGTCTCCTGTTTGGGGCCGTGAAGGGTGACACACAGCCCAGTGACCAAGACTCCACTCTGTCGCCTGTTTGGGGGCGGTGAAGGGTGACGCACAACCCAGTGACCATGAGTCCACTCTGTCTCCTGTTTCATGAGGCAGTGAAGGGTGACACAGCCCAGTGAAGGGTGACGCACAGCCCAGTGACCATGAGTCCACTCTGCCTCCTGTTTCATGAGGCAGTGAAGGGTGACACAGCCTAGTGAAGGGTGACGCACAGCCCAGTGACCAATGGTCCACTCTGTCTCCTGTTTCATGAGGCAGTGAAGGGTGACACAGCCCAGTGAAGGGTGGAGCACAGCCCAGTGACCATGAGTCCACTCTGTCTCCTGTTTCATGAGGCAGTGAAGGGTGACACAGCCCAGTGAAGGGTGACGCACAGCCCAGTGACCATGAGTCCACTCTGTCTCCTGTTTCATGAGGCAGTGAAGGGTGACACAGCCCAGTGAAGGGTGACGCACAGCCCAGTGACCATGAGTCCACTCTGCCTCCTGTTTCATGAGGCAGTGAAGGGTGACACAGCCCAGTGAAGGGTGACGCACAGCCCGGTGACTAAGAGTCCTCTCTGTCTCCTGTAAAATGAAGTAATTAAGTATATAAGCTCAACCAAGTGACCGAGTCCCCTCTGTATTCTGCTACGTCATGCTGTAAAGAACAGAGCCTGAACTAGAATCCCCTCTGTCTCTGACACGCCATGTTACGAAGGCTGAAAGACAGACTCTGGACGAGGAGTTGGGTCTGTCTCTGTTAGAGCACAGTAAGGCGCTAGCGTGCGGTGGGGTGCTAACGAATTTGCATTTCTCTCGTGAAACTTGATTGAATAAGTCTGAGTGTTATTTCTTCTTTTAAAAACTGTGTATATATTTTAAACTGCCCGATTTTACCGTGTCTTGGTCTGTGTTATCTTCTGGTCTCGCCCCGGTCCACCACGGCTTGTGCCGCTTGTGTGGAGGGCGTTCTCAGACCTGATCCGGCCCCTCTGGGGTGACGTACTACCGCCAGAGGCGGGACCGGCGCCCTCATAACTGACCTACCAGCACTCCCGCGCAGCGGACGCGCCAGCACAGTAAGGCGCTAGTGTGCGGTGGGGTGCTAACGAATTTGCATTTCTCTCGTGAAACTTGATTGAATAAGTCCGAGTGTTATTTCTTCTTTTAAAAACTGTGTATATATTTTAAACTGCCCGATTTTACCTTGTCTTGGTCTGTGTTATCTTCCAGTGACCACTGCGCCTACCTTCAGGCGAGGTCGCCCCCACTCTCCGCTGCTCCTGCCGTCTCCCGCCTCGCTTTTGCCGCTTGCCTCGCTGCCTTCCTTGGACGCCCCAGCCGCCGCTGGGCCGCCACTTTTCCCGCCGCTGACTCCCGGCGGACACGCCCCCCAGCTGACCCGCCCTCCTGGCTCCTCACTTAAGGGGACCGCGCTCGTGGTGTAGGGAGTGACCACTGCGCCTACCTTCAGGCGAGGTCGCCCCCATTCTCTGCTGCTCCTGCCGACTCCCGCCTCGCTTTTGCCGCTTGCCTCGCTGCCTTCCTTGGACGCCCCAGCCGCCGCTGGACCGCCACTTTTCCCGCCGCTGACTCCCGGCGGACACGCCCCCCCAGCTGACCCGCCCTCCCGGCTCCTCACTTATGATGCCCACTCCCACGCGCAGCGGGCGCGCCGATTGTGCGCCGAAGGCGTGCCAAAGGCAAGCCCGTCTGCGCCCGTCCGCGCCTGGACCGCGCCCAGTGCCAGGACCCCTGGCCCCCGCCGATGCAAGACGCCCCGACAGACCTACGACGCCACCGCCCTCAAAGCACTCAACACAGGCCGGATCCCTGGATGCTACCGAGCCACCCCGAGACGCACACACGGACCCTTCAGCTGCCACTCCTGCAAGTACTCCTGCATCCGGACCTGCACGGCACCCGCACCCGCCAACCCGAAAACCAGCAGCAACCACCTCAAGTGCATCCTCCTCAACACCCGCTCCGTCCACAGACACGCCGTGGAACTCTGGAACCTGCTCGACACAACATCACCAGACATCGCCTTCCTCATGGAAACATGGATGAACGCCTCCTCAGCACCCGACATCGCCATCGCCTTCCCGGACGGATACAAGATCACCCGGAGGGACCACGTCAATCAGACCGGAGGAGGCATCGCCATCATCCACAGGAACACCATCCGTGTCACGACCATCATCGACGACACCTTCAGAGCCGCCGAACACCTGCACTTCCAGATCCACACCGACCCCAAAATCACCCTCACAGGCACCCTCATCTACAGACCCCCGGGACCACGTACACAATTCAGCGAAGACATCGCCGACTTCATCAGCCCGCACGCCCTCCCCTCCGTTGACTACATCCTCCTTGGGGACCTCAACTTCCATCTGGAGAACAACAACGACCACAACACCACCACCTTACTGGACAACCTCGCCAACCTCGGTCTCAAGCAGCTGGTGACCACCCCCACCCACTACGCCGGACACAAGCTCGACCCCGTCTTCCTCTTCAGCAAGGACATCGCCTTCAGCCACGCCACCGGACTCCACTGGACGGACCACAGCTGCGTCTACTTCAGCTTCAAAAAGAACACGATCCACCACCACCAGCAACAGGTTGCACGCAGAAGCTGGAACAAGATCACAGCCGACCAGCTTGTTGCATCCCTGAGCCAGGACCCCCCCGCCAGCTCAGCGAACCCCAGCCAGGCCGCCAACAACCTCACAAGGTGGATCAGCAACTGCGCAGACGACCTCGCCCCACTGAGGACCCCGCCCAGCAGACCCGGCAGTAAGAAAGCACCATGGTTCACCGACGAACTCAAGAGCTCCAAGAAGAACTGCCGAGCCCTCGAGAGAGCCTGGCGCAGAGACCCAACACCAGACAACATGACCACCCTCAAGCTCGCCACCCGAAAACACCACCAACTGATCCACACCACCAAGAAAACCGCATTCAAGGAACGACTAGACAACAACGCACACAACAGCAAAGAACTCTTCAAAATCGTCAAAGAGCTCTCCAACCCCAGCGCCGGAAACAACATCACCCCATCGCAAGACCTCTATAACTCCCTCGCCTCCTACTTCCACAACAAGATCGCAGATATACACAACAGCTTCAGCACACAGTCAACGCTCCCCACGACCGCACCTGCTCCTCCAACCACCACCCTCCGCGCCTGGACCCCGATCAACACCGAAGAAACCCGACGCACAATGAACTCCATCCACTCCGGATCTCCAACCGACCCCTGCCCTCACCACGTCTTCAACAAGGCTGACTCCATCATCGCACCCCACCTACGGGACATCATCAACACCTCCTTCGCCACCGCAACCTTCCCAGAGAGCTGGAAGCATGCTGAACTCAGCGCTCTACTGAAAAAATCATCAGCGGACCCCACCGAACTTAAAAACTACCGCCCCATCTCGCTTCTCCCGTTTCCGGCCAAAGTCATCGAGAAGACCGTCAACAAGCAGCTGGCCGCCTTCCTCGAGACGAATGGATCCCTCGACCCCTCGCAGTCTGGCTTCCGGGCCAACCACAGCACCGAGACCGCCCTCATTGCCGCCACTGACGACATCCGAGCCCTGCTCAACAACGGGGAAACAGCGGCCCTCATCCTCCTGGACCTCTCCGCAGCATTCGACACTGTCTGCCACCGCACCCTAGTACAGAGCCTCAGCAATGTCGGAATCCAAGAGAAGGCACTAGAATGGATCACCTCCTTCCTCGCAGGAAGGACACAGAGAGTCCGCCTCCCCCCGTTCAAATCAGAGGCCACCGGAGTCATCTGCGGAGTCCCCCAGGGTTCATCGCTCAGCCCCACCCTCTTCAATGGCTACATGAGCCCCCTTGCGGCCATCGCACGCCAGCACAACCTCAACATCATCTCTTACGCCGACGACACCCAGCTGATCCTCTCCCTCACCAACGACCCCGACACCGCCAGAGCCAACATACACGAAGGGATGAAAGACGTAGCCGAGTGGATGATGAACAGCCGCCTGAAACTGAACTCAGACAAGAAGGAAGTCCTTATCCTGGAATCTTCGCCCTCCGCCTGGGACGACTCCTGGTGGCGCCCTGCCCTGGGCAGCGCACCCAAACCAACGGACCACGCTCGAAACCTGGGCTTCATCCTGGACTCCTCCCTCTCCATGACCAGACAAGTCAACGCCGTCTCCTCGTCATGCTTCAACACCCTGCGCATGCTACGCAAGATCTACTGGTGGATCCCCACCGAGACTAGGAAGACGGTCACCCAGGCCCTCGTCACCAGCTGACTGGACTAGGCAACTCCCTCTACGCCGGAACCACTGCCAAACTCCAGAAGAGACTCCAGCGGATCCAGAACGCCTCAGCAAGACTCATCCTGGACATCCCCCGACACAGCCACATCTCCGGACACCTGAGAGACCTGCACTGGCTCCCGATCAACAAGAGAATCACGTTCCGACTCCTCACCCATGCACACAAAGCCCTGCACAACCAAGGCCCAGGATACCTCAACAACAGACTCAACTTCTACACTCTGACCCGCCAGCTTCGATCGACCAACCACGCCCTCGCCGCCGTCCCCCGCATCCGAAGAGCCACCACAGGAGGAAAGTCCTTCTCCTACCTGGCCGCCAAGACATGGAACTCCCTCCCCACCCACCTTCGCCTCACCCAGGACCACCTCTCCTTCAGGAAGCAGCTCAAGACCTGGCTGTTCGAACAGTAGCGGACCCCTCCCCCCCCCCCCCCAAGCCCGCCTACACCCGTCCGCGCCAGTACGACGCCTGACGCCGGACCCCCTGGCCGTGGGTCGACCCACAGGCTTTCATACTCTCGGGCTGACCTGGTTACTCTGGGTGCTCGGGCCCCTTGCGCCCCTCATCCCTGGCAAAAAAATGTAACAAATGTGGCTTCCGAACCACAGAGGACTTCCCCATCACCCCAGTGTCATCTAAACCCACAAGCTTAGATGTCTATAGCCTGAACTGCAGATCTCTCGTGAGACACCACAAGGATGTATTTCAGTTACTTCTTGACAGATCCCCGGACATACTTCTCCTTACGGAGACATGGCTCACCAATGAGACGACCACCATCACCGCCCTGGTCCTACCGCTGGGCTACTCTATGCATATCCTGAACAGACTTAAAGGTAGGGGCAGAGGGCAAGCTGTGAGAGTCAAATCTGCCTTTGCCTGTGTCCTATCCCCTGTGACAGTACCAGATTGCGAATGCGCGCAATTTAAGATTATGATCTCAGACAATTTCACCCTCTCGGGGCTCCTCATTTATCGCCCTCCTGGATCCGCAAGGGCCTTCCAGGAAGCCCTGCCTCAGATCATTTCTTCCATGGCAATAAAGACGCCTAACTTTAGTATATTTGGGGACCTTAATTTGCATCTAGAGCGACACGATTCCCTGGACATCTCTAATTTCCTTGGAGACTTAGAAGCCTGCCAGATGTCCCAGCTGGTCAACGGGCCCTCCCACTTAGCGGGCCACTTGCTTGACCCGGTATTTACAAACATCAAGGGAATTAAAGTGTATGCTCCCCTCCCCCTCACCTGGACGGATCATTTTCTTATCCATACATCTGTCAAAGTCCCAAATACTGCCCATTGGAATCCCTGCCCTGCCCTCTGGAGACTCCCCTGGCATAAACTAGATGTCCTTAACCTGGAGTCAAACCTTCTTTCCTCCTGCCCGATCTAGTCTAACAACCTGGAGGAAGCGGACAAAGCCTTTAGGAATTGGATTAGCAGCTTCTTAGACCACCAGATTCCCAATAAAATGTCCCGACCGAAGCGGGTGCAGTCTCATCCCTGGTACACTGAGACGCTAGCCCTAGAAAGAAAACGGTGTAAGGTTCTAGAACGCACCTGGAGGCACTCTTATGATATCCTAGCAAAGAATAGCTATAGGTCTGCCACCAAAGCCTACCATAAACATATTCGTGAAATTAAGGCAGCGTACTACTCAGATCTGATTAATTCCAGCCACAATCCCTCCAAAACCATCTTTTCGTTGATAAAAGATCTGACTAAAACCCCTGAGGGTACCAGCAATTTAATTGCCTCGAATTCACAGTGTGAAGACTTGGCTACTTTCTTTACTAATAAAATCCAGGAGATCTACATCTCGCTGGAAGCTAGAAAGCCTCCCCCCACCTCCCATTCAGTATCCCCTCTTCCCCCTTCTTTTGTCCCTCTACATACTCTTTCTCCTATCTCTCTCAAAATTCTTGACTCCCTGGCCACTAAGGTTAAAACTGGATCTCCTGATGACCCTGTTAAACCCAACATCTTCCGGCTCCTTTAGGACTCCATTCTGAAAGAAGGACTGATTCTGATTAATAGATCTCTCCAGTCCTCCATTATTCCTAAGTCCTGGAAGCATGCGAAAGTCGTTCCCCTGCTGAAGAAGCCTTCCCTGGATCCCTCGCGCCCTGAACATTTTAGACCTATCTCTCTCCTACCTTATTTGGCCAAGATCATGGAAGCTCATGTGAACACCATCCTGACTGACCACCTGGTGTCTAATAGTATCCTGGACGACTCCCAAAATGGCTTCCGGGCTAATCACAGCATGGAGTCAGCCCTCCTGGCCGTCACGGAACATCTTAGAGCCGCACAAGATCTAGGAAATACTTCTGCCCTGGTCCTGCTGGATTTGAGTTCGGCGTTTGACACGGTCTCTCACGAGATGCTACTCAAGCGTCTCGGGGAGATCGGGGTGAAAGACGGGGCCCTGGCTTGGTTCGATAATTTTCTCTCTGACCGCTCCTTCCAGATCCATGCCCCACCACACTCATCCAGCAGAATCCCTTTGGTGTGCGGCGTCCCCCAGGGATCTGCCCTTAGCCCCACCTTATTTAAAGTGTACGTCCGCCCACTGGCCCGTCTGGCCAGGGAACGAAAGATCAAAATGATATCTTACGCGGACGACACGCAACTTATTTTCACTTTTCCCAAGGATACCTCGCCTGACCAGACTAAATTACAGGAAGACATCCTGGCCATCTCTAATTGGATGGCGGAGAATTATCTCCAGATCAACTCCTCCAAAACGGAGCTACTTTGGCTGGGAGGTGACTCTCAGAAGTGGGACCATCAGTGGTGGCCCCCTTCGATGGGCCCTCCACCAATCCCTAAAGAGGCCGTCAAGAACCTGGGCGTCCTAATGGATAGGTCTCTGTCCTTTGAGCTACATTCTAAGAAGGTCGCAGGCACCTGTTTTGGGCGCCTACGCTTTATTAAACCTATCCTGGGCTTTTTTGAGCCATCCACCCGCCAAGTCATAGTCCAGTCCCTAGTTCTCTCCCATCTTGACCTTTGCAACGGTCTCCTGTTGGGGGCTAATAAGTCAGTGGTCAATAGACTTCAGAGAGCTCAAAACGCTGCGGCTCGAATCCTCTTTGCCCTCCCCAAACACTGCCATGTTTCCCACCTTCTTCACCGGCTTCACTGACTACCAGTGAAACAGAGAATCGAATTTAAGACCCTCTGCCTCACTCACAAAATTCTACACGGCCAGGGCCCCCATATACTACAGGATCTTTGCACATCCTATGTCCCCACCCGAACCCTACGCTCTGCTGATCTCCATCTTGCCCGGACCATCACAGTTCGCAAAAGCAGAGCGGGTGGTCGCTCCTTCAGGTCCCTTGCCCCTGCCCTCTGGAATTCTATTCCTATTGAGGCACACGTCATTCAAAACCATTGGCACTTCCGGAAATGCATCAAAACCTGGCTGTTTGCCTCTATTCTGGGGTCCAATTCTTAGGCCGCTTTGCTGTTCTCGATCGCTCTTTCTGTCTGGCTGGCTGCAAGTCCTGGGATGCCCAGTTGCTGGGGCAGCCATGCGCTATACAAGCCAATTTAACATAACATAACATAACATAACATAATGAAAGATTATGAATAGACTATTGATCGGGACTCCCTGAGTCTTCGGAACCATATTTGTTGGGAAGTATTATACCCACATGTCTTTATTTAAAACTATGTGAAATTAGCATAAGTTCAGAGTCAATAAGTAGCATTTATTTAAAATACAATATGTATGATAGGACCGGCTCAGTGCACCCGGAATCCTTTCTGTGCACTTAAGCAACTCGATGGGACATAGGTTCTGTAAATGAGCATGTTAGGATTCAGTTGACACAGACAACCTGACAAAATACAGAGAGGCCTACTCTCAAGGCGCCATCACATCATATTGGCACAATTCATTCGGTCTGATGGTGAAGAGCCGATGGCACCTGGTGATCTGGAAAGCTCTTCACAGAGTAGGTTTGCACTACTGTGCACTACTGAAATCCATCACAGATTTTACAATCTACCCAGAACACACATGGAAGCAGCTTCACTTCCGAAGCCTTTTGTGTCTTGGCCCAAGTAAGAGTTGCCACTAGGTTCCTTCTGGGACAGACAATAGGTCTGGGCACCACAATAAAAGTGGCCACCATTAGCGAATCAGATAGCTAAAAAAGTGGCCACATTTGCAAATCGTGTCAATTTTCAGCTTCTAAAGAGATACTGTATAGGTGCTCTGCAGGATATGGGAGGCTGCATGCATTTGTGTTTGCTGCAGGCAATATTTGTGACAATATCAGGGAAATCAACAATTAATAAAAACCAGCCCACATGCTGACCTTTTAGACCAGTCACTGGGGCACTGCCTTACTGCTTATAGGTCAGTACCACCCTGGTGACCGCCCCCTCTCAAGGCCCTACCCCTCCAGTGTAACTCCTAAGCACCTCAAACTGGAATGACTTTGGTCCCGCCCCATCGTAACCCCTGTACCCGCCCCTTGCGTTCAGAGGTACATCAGGCTGTGACAGCCTGAACCCCCCCCCCCCCCCCCTCCGGCCCACCTCCCTACACACACAGCAAATAATGTTCACTAATTGGCAGGTCTCAACTCCCTTGGAAGGAAAAAGCTGCTGCTCTGAAAGCGAATCCCAACTGCTAGCAATCCTTTTCCCTTTATCTTTGCTGATAGGTCTCTTCCATTGTAGTGTCCATCACTGCGCGCACAACAAGGAGCTGTTTTTCAGGCAATATTGATAGGTGGTGAGGCATGCCCTCTTCTTGTGCATTTCGCCTCTCGTCTCTCTATTAACCCGTACATCTTCCATTTTCGTTCACAGCTCTTGGTCTCTCTATATATGTTTCAGTCTATCCTCTTCATCAAACCTTTTTTTTCAATTATTCTTGTTTCTCCTATGTTTGTCCTGTTCCTTCTTCATGCTGTATTCTAATTTCCTCTTTGGGTTACCTTCCCTCATCTCCTATCACATTCCCCTTCTCTCCCCTAATAATTGTTTCCATATATTTCGGTCTCTACTAGTTTTCTCATACAGCATTACATTTTATTTGCACCTTTTTCGCTTGTCTGTACCACATCTTTCTTTTCCTCAGTTCCGATATCGCACCTCCTCGCTCTCTTTTATCTTCTATCCTGTCATCTTCTCGGCTTTCACAATCTCTTTCCCTCCTCCTATTTGTTTATCCCTCTTCGCCATTTCCTCGCCTCCCTCGTGCTCTCGCGGACTCCATTTTGCGCAGTCTGCCTGGCTTCACAGAGTGCGGAGAATGGTGATGAGCGAGTTCATCCCCGCTAAAGCAATCCATTCATCATAATCCTATTGGGCCAGGAGACACACTAAATCAAAGAGGCAGCCTGCCTGAAAGCAAATTACTGGAGGGGTCAGGAGCCGAGGCAAGGACTTGAGTGAAAAGGTGGTGAAAAGAACAGCAGAGGGGAGAGTCGTGGAGGAAAAAGAGAGATGCGGGGGAGGGAGAGCTAAATCAGGTTAAACATTGCCCAAGATGGCTGACAAGATATACACTCTGCCATGAGCAAAGCTGTCCCACCCCGCGGTGATTCATTCATGGTATTTGGATGAGCCCCATATCTGTCCCACCTGAACCCTGCGGTAGATCTCGCTGTAGTCATCGTCTTAAAGTAGCAACCTACCTCCTTGCATTACCAAGCTGAGTCTTTTCTCAAGATGGCAAGGCCAGGAAGGGCATCCAAGGTGTGGGATCACGTTCCTCCAGTAAACAGAACCAAACGATCCTGTTATGCCTTCAAAAGGGAACTGAAAGAACTCAGTTTGGTAAGGCAGCACTGCCTTGAATGCTTTATTTGGCTGCCACTTGCAATATTTCATTCTGGTCCTTGAAAACATCTTGAAACCGACATTCTTTTCCAAAATGTGGTTTTCACCCAAAGGCACGATGTCTTTTTAAAGTGATGTCTTTATTTTGCTGTTCTCACTTGTATAACGAAAACTATGCATGCACCCTTGAACGTCGCTCTGTTACTCTTCTAGGTGTAGTACGCATTACATAAATAAAAATACGATAAATAAATAAATGAAGCTCTCTATCGCTCATCTCCTCTTGCTTTTATTCAACTAATCCCCATTACGTTCCTGTCATCTGAGTTCTTCTAATGACAACTCTTGGAATCTCTAAACTCACCTACCACACTGTATTCGACAACAACCCCTGGCACCTCTAAAATCACCTGCCACACCGTATTCAACGACAACCCCTGTCATCTCTAAACTCATCTACCACATCATACTCGATAACCCGTCATCTCTCAAATTTTCTACCACATTGCACTCAACGACAACCCCTGGCATGTCTAAAATTACCTACCACACAATAGTAGACCCCAATCCCTCGCATCTCTGAAATCACCTGTCACACCATACGCAACGATAACCGTTGTCATCTCTAAACTCACCTACCACACCATGGTCAACAACCCCTGTCATCTCTAAAATGCTCTACCACACTATACTCAACGACAACCCCTGGCATCTCTAAAACCACCTACCATACCTTAGTCGTCCACAATCCCTTGCATCTCTGAAATCACCTGCCATACCATACTTAAAAATAACCCCTGGCATCTCTAAAACCACCTGCCACAGTGTACTCGGCGACGACCCCTGTCAAATCTAAAGTCACTTGCCACACCGTACTCAACAACATCCCCTGTCATCTGTAAACTCACCTACCACACCACACTTGGCAACCCTAATAGTTTCTAAAATTACCAACCACACTGTACTCGACGACAACCCCTATCATATCTAAAATAACCTACCACTCCATACTCTGAATAAATGACTGATGGACATCCAGTCTGCGTCTTTAGTTTCTACCAGACCAGCCAACACTCTGAATGTGGGATCATCTAAATGGAAGTCCCCACACATCAAGCTCTGTTATTTGGTACTTCTCTACAGAGCTCACCAATTCTAATCCCTCTGACTATATAAGAGATACACAAGCTTATAAGAGATACACACTTCGAGAGGAACCATCAGAAAGACTCTTCCCATGAAAATTGAAAACTTGGCTCTATACACAATAGGAAATGACAACTAGAGGTCCTGAGAGGTATCAATTCCCGGAGTTGCAGGAAGCTCTGATAGCGCGGGGACACACCAGTGGGTGTAACCAGGCGCTCTATAAATGTGTACATAACATAACAAGCAAATATTTACAGAAAGAGGGACAGGGATGAAGAAATAAAAACAGGCAGATAATGAAATGCAAGAGGGAAGCAGAAACAGTAAGCAAGGCAGAAAACGGGATGAATACAATCTTCAAGGAAGAGTTGCAAGACAGTAGCAACAACAAAGACGGGCAGCCCAGTCAGCTGCAAGGCCGTGGGACCTCCAGGCGAGGCCGAGGTAATGGGATGTGAAACACTGGTTGGGTGGAAGTGTCATGCAGAACAGCAGAACACAAACAAGAACTAGCACTGCATGCGGAGCCGACAACAAGATGAGGAAGATGAATGAGGCACATCAAGAGCAAACTCCTCAGACCATGGAACAGTAGGAAGCCGTCGCCGCTAAACAACAGTGAACCAGGACCAAAGTCTCATCAGACAAGGCTGCTGTAATACGAGGCCACACAGCGGGGCAAGACCAGGGCAATGTCATAAGAATACCAATGTACCATGGAAATAAATAGCACAGATCTACCAACCCACAGTGTTCCACAAACTGAGAACTACCATAAGAGTGTCACACTAATTAAGAGATACCACTTTATAATAGGAACCCAGTTAGACATAACAAGAGCACTGTCATACATATACCACAACAAGAGAATTCATCATTATGCTCACCTTTATTAATGCCTCCCTGACTCAAGGCATCTTCCCTGGAGACAGCCACATTCTCCCACTCCTGAATGCACCCACACCAGACCCTGATGAACTTGCCAACTGATAGACCGTTACTCTTCCACCGATCATGGACAATATCATTAAAAAATCAGACTGCACAACTTCAAGATCACAACAACACCAACTATCTCCTGTATGGCAATTAAACTGGCTTCAGATCATACTGCAGCATGGACACAGCTATTTTACACGTTGCGGACAACACCATCCAGCCCATAGATAAAGATGGCACATTTGCTCTTAGAAATCTGCACAGCACTATTCACACACACATACGTACTTCATTCGGAGGGCTGTATGGCACACATTGTAAAAATGTTGACATTACTATTATCTTTAATGCATTACTAGGCCACATGCAGAGTATTACAATACAAATAACCTAGTAATATCAGCCCACAGTATATCCAGTATATCCAGAGTTTAAAAATATGAATAACACAATAACAAAATCCCACAGTGTGGTACGTCCAGATCTTTTAAAGATAAACATAAAAAGGGAGGCCGAGGGAGATTTTAAGACCAGGGGGCATTTGTTCCCTAAACATCAACACTAAACACAACAAAATACCCGGGACTCAGAGGAGCAGTTTTTTGGAATCTAAGATGTCAGTGGAGCATTCCTTTCTGGTTTTGTTTTTGTCTTTATGCACTATTTGGCATCGCTTTAAGAAAGCAGAAGTGAATTGTTTGAGATCCTGATTAAGGCCCCGACACCTTAGCTGAGGGTTCCAGTGAGGGTAGAAACATGTTGTCTTCTAAACCTGGATAGTGCATCGCCAGGGTTAGAAGTTTGCTTCCTTGCCTATTCACTTATTTATAATTCTGATTCAGACGAACAATAAAGAATAAGATCTGCTTTGGAGTCAGCTTTAATTCTGTGGCATACATTTTTTTGTTTGCACTACAGCACGTACTACCCTCTGCTACCCTCACCACACGATTGACTCCATTGGGTTACATCATAACGGTTGTATGACGTTACAACACATACTTTTACAATGCACACCTTTACAACGCATTTTTTACAACGCAACATCCATTACAACTCATTTCATTACAACGCATACCATTACAACGAATTTTTAAAAATTACCTTTACAATGCATTCCATCACTGCGCATACTACCTTTGCAACGTATACCATTACAACGCATAACATTACATTGCATGTATGGTAAGTATTGGATAGTGTAGGGGTAAAAATTACTATTCTAACTCCAGGGGGTGCAACAGTAGGGTAAGTGTTGGATAGTGTAGGGGTAAAAATGACTATTCTAACTCCAGGGGGTGCAACAGTAGGATAAGTGTTGGATGGTAATGGTATGCGTTGTAATAGTATGCGTTGTAATGACTGCATTGTAATGACATGCATTGTAATGGTATACGTTGTAGTGTCATGCGTTGTAATGGTTGCGTTGTAATGGCATGCTATGTAATGAATGTTGCATTGTAAAAGTTTCGTTGTAAAGGTAGTGCGTTGTAAAAGTTGCGTTGTAAAGGTTGTTTCCCCACCATAACATTCTAAAACATGTGAAGAGCTCCTCCAAATTATAGTGGGAGTTGTAGCCCACACCGTGACCTGCTGTTACGATGTGAGGAGAACTCCTATGATGAAGCATTCCACCTCTGGTGGGTGAGGGATTTAATCCTTTACAAGGAATACTCCACACTGATCCTAGGCTCCAAATAACTGCTCCTCTTTGACCCAGGTATTTTGTTGTGTTTAGTGACATCCAGACCTTTTCCATATGAACTTTGGGAACACCTCGGCAATAACATCTCATGGTGCGCCACATCCAGGTAATTCAATTCAATGCAATTTGATCTTTGTTCAGATATGAATATATCCTTAACAGAACAGGTCATATAACAGCAAAAAATGCATTAAACAATTAAAATACATTTGCAAGAAAAACAGCAGCATCACAAAAAAGTAGGAAATTACCAACAGGGACCTGTAAACACAGATTAAAAAGCAGCATGAAATACATTGGACTATAGATAAATAAATTACAGTCCCGCTACATAATACAGTACCAAGAGATAAACTATACATAAATCCAGGTAATTATAGTAGGCATAGTCGCACTAATAAAGGAATGTCATTGTACTTAACCCACAGGGTGTCACATTCAATGTATATCTAGAGGAAGGTGACTGTTCCACCAGCTCAGAGGGTGCCTCATGAAGAGGTTAGCAATAGGAATTAAACTCGATCAAAGTAATACCAAGCCACCATCAAACAACACCTAAGTCTGCCAAAAGCATCATTTTGACATATTCGTAGATATTTTTCTACAAGTAACGCTATTTAGCAAAACTGGATCGGAATCCTGGATTTAATCCATTTGTGTACTTGGAAAGCTGCTGAATTGCCTATTTGTGTGCAGTGCACCCGCTAAGTAAGCTTTCCATGACATAAATAATGTGTTTGCGTGGGCGCTGATTTCGCACAGGCAACTGGTCAATTAAAAATAATGACAGGACTAATCAGCTTGCTAGATCTTTGCAGCCAATTGGAGACTTATTTTTTTAGACAATCGCAGGGTGGGTGTCTGTCCATCTATGCTCCAAACACGTCAGGAACATTGTGCTAGAAGTTTGCATTCTTTTTGCATAAGTGAGATTCAGGGCAGTCAATCAGAGAGCAAGCTGTGTCCTGGCTAGGGTAGGGTTGTCTGCTCGCTGCATGGTGCTGCAGGTGGTAGGTGTGCCCGCTACCCCGCACCGAGCTGAGCAGATATAGCGGAGATCGTTAGGCCTCTGTATTATTAACCCCTTCGTTACCTACCGTGTGCTGATGACGAGCTGAGCTCGTCATGTAACCCGGTATTTACGAAAATGCCGCACACAGCGGGAAAAACGGCCGCACGCATGCGGTTAAGAATACAAAATCGAAGAGATTTGTTCTCTCTTCCTCACGATCTTTCCCTGTCTCTTTTGCTCACCATCCTTCTCCCACTTCCTGAAACAACAGTGGTACACATCTCACCTCCATTCATATTACAAGCAAACATATTCCCTGCATTATCTCTATGGCAGGCCTATTGAGTTTATCAGAGTTCTTCAGAGCGTGCCCTCCCAAAGCTCTGTCGCTTAAGGAGGGTCTTTTTTTTAGTTCAAAGTATTTTGTTAGAAGATTATTGTATATACAGTACAGTGCCAGTACAGTGAGGGTAAAACATGTAAGTTCCATTAAAAATTAAACTGAAAAAAATTGCATCTCTAAATTTTGTAATTTAGGATGTGCTCACTGGGGCTTCGCTATGGGGTCGTTGAAGTAAAAACAATGCTTTAAGTAACGCTTATTGATGGAGTCTGTGCAGTAATTAGTGATGAATCTGTAACTAGTATGTCTGCTGACATAGGTTAGAAATCATAAATAGGGAAATGTAGGCCAAAATGTAATTCCATTGACATCTCACAAGCTGGCGCACAGAGATATACCTTGAAGGAGTCGCGCATATGAGATAGGGGGAATGAAGCATGAGAGGGCCAATTAGGCATAGAAATACCACTTACAATAATCTGTGTAGTTTTTGCTCGCCTCCCACCTCCTGCTGCTTTCAATTCGGATAAGCACATTATGAGGCCAGCCCAGCGGCTCTAAGAGCAGGCAGCAGCCTTCTGACATTCTAATTTCCTGTCGCGAGCACAAAGCATATTCCTGCGTATCTCTTAAATCCGGGATATGCCTTCGCTTTCGTCCAGCACTCTAACCCAGTGTTACAAGGAAACAAAACTATTATGTGCCGATTGAAAATACAGGAAGTCATCTGTTTAAGCATAGATCAAGATGGCGCAGGGCGGATTTAAAGAGATATCCCACTTCCGGCACGTGCAGTGTGGATGAGCTCACCGTTCTCCAGGGGCGGCATGGGTGGGTGCGGGGAGAACAAACGAGTGAGAAAGGGTCACACGTTCAAGTCAAAGCCAAGAGGAAGTGTCCAGCGGAGTGAGATTTCAGAGCTGTGACCAACAGTCTATGTTTAAACGGACAATTACAATTGTGAGTCAGGACACTCCATTGGAGTCAAGAAAGCATTTGCAAAGGCAAAGCCAATACGTCTCGCCTTCAGTAGGCAAGTGCTGACCTAACGACTCAGCCATTTCATGTTTGCATAAAGTAAAACATGTAGTGCATAAAGCACTCAAACGTGATATGTGCATTCGGGTAGCATTTGGTAGTTGGCAGGCTCCCTGGAATTAAATTAGATACATTTTTAAAAAAAATGACAAGCACCTTAACTGAGACAGGTTGGGGAACACTAAAGTGTAGCGGGTAGGGCAGTGAGGGGGAAATTAATTATCCCCTTCACTGTGGGGTGTTTTCCCCCCGCTGTGCGGGGGGGGGGGAGGGGCCGCGTGCAGCGCCCCCATGCTGGTGACGAGCTGAGCTCGTCATGAGGCAAAGCAGAGCTGCCCTCATGACGAGCTGAGCTCGTCACGGCCGCCCCCGTTTTTAGAACGTTCAGCACAGCGGGGAAATTAGCCCCGCGTGCGAACGTTCCAACGGCCGTGACGAGCTCAGCTCGTCATGAGTGGAGCTCAACTGTACTCCATGACGAGCTGAGCTCGTCACCAGCATGGATGAGGTTAAATCAACAGAGTAAGGGCGCCCTCCCAATAAAAAAAATGGTAGGGGAATAATTGTATGTCAATGTGTGCAGGCTTCTTGTTTTTTAAGCAGTCCACATCCATTAATGCCCCCTGATCCACAGTTGCCAGTTGCTCGGAGGGGCACGCCAAAAGCTCTTTCAGCAGCTGTATACGGTTGTATGACATCACAACGCACCCTTTTACCCAGCATGCTGTTACAACACAAGTTTTTACAACGACTTCCTGTCGGGGTGCACTGGAGTTTGGACTAGTATAATTTACTATTCCAACTCCAGTCTGTGTAACAGTAGGGAAGACAACACCTTAACTCCCCTACAGCAAGCCATTTCGTTGTAATGGCATGCAGGGTAAAAGCATGCGTTGTATCGTTGTAACAGTTGTTTCCTGCTGTATACATGTGTAAGTAGGGTGATGGCAGCTAAAACTATCTGTAGACAAAATGTAATAAATGAAAGACATTTTAGATGTCAGCTTGCCTTTCTTTGGATAGAAGGTGTTTCATTCTTTTAGCAGGTTGGGAACATTTTGTTTCCTAAATGATGCAAATCAGAACATTGAAACGAGGAGATGATTTTTTCTGATATTTATCTTTGTGCATCACTTATTCTATGGAACCCGTTTCTATTTTTGTAGCGGACTGATCATTTTTCAAGAATCAAACGTATTTTAAAGAAGGAATCGTTTGTTTAAAGAACTGATTCCTCTTTTTCAAAGAACCAATTAATTTATCCAGAGTTGAATTTTTGAAATTACTACGGATAATTTATAATTTCAGTTCACAATCACTTAATTCATGTTTTGTAGATTCACACTGGCCCAAATCATGTTTGTGTAGCCCCATGCATAGGAATTACCAATGTTGAATACATTTTAAGTTTTGAGACAGCTTGGGTTTCAAGCAGGTGAGGCATTCACAGAGGACACACCTCCAGTACACATTTTGGCTGTGATTTTGTAATAACATTTTTAAATTATGAGTTTGATAGGCTTAGGAAGTTGACCATTGACAGGGTTCATTAGAAACAGGCTGGTGAGCCAAGCATGTGAACGTGAAAGGTGGTTGAACAAACAGTGTCAGGCACTGAAGTTTAAGGACCAGCAGGACAAAGTGAATCTTCCATTATGCTTCAGCAGAGGGTGATTGGCATACAATTTCATGATTGAACTCACCATGTCTGAGTACCATGAGGTCACCCAAGAAGCCCTCCTCTTGTATTATCTCCCCATGAGGTTTATGGTATCGAGCAATACTATTGGGAGTTATTTTTGTTGACTTCGGCAGTTCAGGTGAGTAGACTGTTGACGGGGTCTCCGTATTCCCGTTCTGGATAATGAGGAGATAGTGGCAGTGCTTAATTTGAGCAGGTGGTTTGCGGTGCTTGGCACCGGCACTTAATTGGTTTGCAGTGCTCCGCACAGCACTTAATTGTCGTCCTCACACTTATGACACACTGCCACACGGTGGCGCTGTTCATCTAATTTAGAGATGAGCAGAACAATGGTTGTTTAGGAATACAATAAACATTAAAAATTACTAATACCTGCTTCCTCAGCCATTCCTTTAACTTTGGGGACCTGGAATAATCTGAAAACTCACACTTGCAGGTGAGAGAGATGGTTAGTAGTTGTTTTGGTACCTTCATTGGCATCGATGACAGGGGCAGTGGATGGTGCAAGCGGCTGTGGCTTCCTGGTCAGAGTCCTAGCACTTATTATTTTACAAATTAAGCACTGAAAGCTGTGGAAGAGTCATAACTTCTACATGGTTGGCAGACTTTATAAGATTTTTTCCATCTGGAGGTGAACGAGTGTACTCTCGTTTATCACAGACAGCTTACATTTTCAGAGAGATGTAGTAGAAAAGGCAACTATTTCCATATGTTCAAACTAAACAGATATTTAGGGTATTTCATGTAGGTAATCATAACTCTAGCAGTATTTGTTCAACTCTAGCTTGGTTTCACTTTGAATCTGAGGTACATTTTCAGTTAAGGTCTAGCTCTGCCAGCAGATGTGAAAGCTGTTGCCTGTTATAATAAGCTGTCAGCCTGATGAGCGAGTTCTGGTTAATCTTATTACACATTTGTCATATTTGGTAGTTATTTTTCACTTCAATTTGATAGTTTTAGTTTTGGTTGTATAATGTGCTCCTTTGTGGCGTACGTTAAGCCAATGTAGCACAAGCATACACTTACAAACACACACCTGCACAATACACTCCTACTTTCTTCTTTTGAATTGCGCTCACATGACACACGCATACATAACAAGCGTTTTCTGATGTAATACTACTTTGCAGCAGAAAAAGGCCTTATGGTTTGGCTACAATGTGTGCTGCATGACGCCCAGTACACTAAACATGCTAATTTTATGAATCAATGCCAAGGAATATCTGCTCCTTGGAATTAAAGCTGGTTTGATCACGGTTTATAAATATGTCCCTAGGGATGAGCTGCCAAAGCAGGCAATTTTTGAATGTACACTAAATATACAATGCTATATTTCTGGTGAAGTCGGAAAAGTACATTCTGGGATTCAGTTCAGTTCAGTTCAAATACCTTTATTCGGCACTTCAAAAGATACCATAAAAGAGCATAAAAGATAAACATACATTCTTTAAAAACATTATTTAAAAAAGACAAGTTAAAAAGGAAATATAAAATGTCCTAAAAATGGGGGGACACGTTCATTAATAGGGTTTACTAGAGTCTGGGGCTAGGTTTACAGGTTATTAAAGTCCACTGCTTCTCGTGTGTTCCTTAGTCTCATTGCCATCTTGATGAAGCTTATTATACATATTAAGTTGTGGGGATCTGAAGCTTCTTGCAAAAAAAGTAAAGCTGCTTTCGCCTGTCCCAGCTTCTTTTTTTTCAGGATCCCTACTAAAAACTTACGCCTGGGGACTGAATAAAAGGGGCATAATAAAACAAAATGAAGGGTATCCTGCGGAGACCTAGTGTCGCAGCCGCAGGTACCCTTCAACTCCACTGATCTTGTAAAACCAGAGGGGACGGCGAGTAGATGGTGTAGGAGATTTAGTCTGAAGCGAGTCATGTAAAATCTTTCCTGCGCATTATACATCACCGCCAGATATGGTTCCATTCTGCATGATTTTTTCAACAGGCAATACGCCATGACAGACAATTTCCCCTTTTCCTTGATGGCCCTTTTCGAAGACATCCAGTCAGAAAAAAGTTTTTTGACCTGAGTCCTATTCTGGTTAGTCATGGACTCAGGGTCCAAAAAGGAGTTCTTGCAGCCAATTGTTTCCAAGGAGTCTTTACAAACTTTAACCACGGGATCTGTCCCCCTCTGTCCCGGCTCATGCAGTCTTTAATAATTTGTCGACTAAAATTAGCCTCTGGGTTGATCCAAATTTTGATCAAAGCCAGAAGTGGTCTAATCATTATTCTATCTTCAATGTATGATTCCCCCAGTTCATTATGTGTGATGTACGAGGGGGTACTCTGGGGAACCTTTAATAACCTTTTGAAGAACTTATTTTCCACTGTTCTTTAATAACCTTTTGAAGAACTTATTTTCCTCTGATTCATATGGCCCCAGAAATCTGGCCCTAAATATATTCCCCGATGCAACTTCTCCCTGAACAGTACTTTTCCTGGTCTGTTCTATGTTTCCATGAATCATTGCGGTTGTGGTTTAGCTCTGAAACAGAGCAGACAACAAAATCTCTTCACAATGTATACTCGGTACAAGACGCTGGCTGGGATCTGAGAATACCTGTTTGAGAACACACATTCTAGAGAGAAAATACTGGCTGGCCCCCTAACTGGTATAACATGGTGGCTGGGACCCACCCCAGTGTCAGCGTACCGGATATAAAACGCTGTTGGTGACATTGGATTGCCCGGTGCTGGCATGCCTGTGAAGAACAAGATGGGGAAGACACTGGATTCCTTGTAAGGGGAAACATCCTTTACGACGCAACTTTTACAATGCAAACCATTACAACGCATTGCACTGGGGGGCGCTCTAGGATAGGGAATAGGTTTAATTTACTATCCAACACCTTCCCTACTATCCACGGGGACTGGAGTTGGAATAGTAAAGCACTATGCGTTGTAAAGGCATGCGTTGTAAAAACAGCGTTGTAAAGGCATGCGATGTAAAAGCATGCGTTGTAATGTCATACATCCCTTGTAAGGTAGCATGCCTGGATGAGGCATTCCGGAGTGGAATGATTTTCTGAATGGTAGAATGCAAGAATAACAATTATAACTTCCGGGCTCAGACCCCAACCAGCGCCGGACTGGCTGTATTGGGGATTGGGCTTTTTCTGGGGAGGCTGGAAGGGTGGGGGCCGATTTTGCAGTGGTGGGCCTGCTTTTGTTTCTGGGAGCTGGTCTTGGAGCAGTGCTGCAATATTGGTCCCCTGTAACAAAAACAGCAGTGCACACTTTCGTTGTGGGTGGAGCCTTGGAGGGGTGGGGCCTTGGAAGGGGTGGGGCCTTGGAGGAGGTGGGGCCTTGGAGGAGATGGGTTGGGGCCTTGTGCCCAGTGGCTCTGGATTAGGTGTGTACATACGGCCTGAAACGATCGGTACATCAGGGAGACGTAACTCCCTTTGTATGAATGTTTTGGAGGAACTGCAAGAAGGACGTTGCGTGGACTCTGAAAGATACCCCCGCAGGAAGAGAGATGTGGATCCAGAGGTTTCATTGACATTCCTGGCACTTTCTGCCCTGTACATTGATAATGTATCACTGGAACAACAGGTCCTCGTGGAAAGACCTGTAGACCAGCTGCAAATGGTGTCTGTTAGATTCAGTTGAAACATCTGGTCTTTTTTATATTAAACTGTTGCAATGCAACTGAATGCTGTGTAAATCAGTTCGAATTGTTTCTGAAGCTGTTTAATTGAAGTCCAAGTAAAAACCATTCTGGAACTGACTTAATTTCTAGAAACCCTACAACTTTCAGTTTCTGGGGCTCCAACACCAGGGCAGATCTATCAGCATGCTTGCAATGACTGCCCTTTTGATGCCCCCCTCCCCCTATTTGAGAATTTCAAATGTTTCTATTTTCCCGCCTCCGCCCCCCAAACGAGGTTGACATGATTTCTCTATTAGTGTCACCAGGCACTGATGACTCTCACGCACATCTCACCACCTTAATTCCATGTCGTACCTTCTCCTACACTCGTGCACTCTCTAGCTCCCTTCCTGTCTCTCCATGGCACTTCTGCCCCCACCCTTATTTTTGACTGACCAACTATCCATAATTTATTTGCACTCTTCGAACTGGTGAGTTACCAGCATTTTGGGGGAAGCTCATTCCTTCCTCATCTTTTCTTCCCTTTCCATCTTTTGTTCCTTTATTTCCATTTCTCCCGTCCCCTTGCTATGTCTGCCATCTCTAGTAAAGCCCTCCAAGGTGGCCTATGTGCAGTATGAAATGCTAAAGAAGGAACTCCTGCACCATAACATGATATATCGTAAGGTGCAGGTCACAAGTTTGATTCCAGGGAAGGGTAAATTAACCTATCAGAATTCTAACGTTGGTAAATTGAGTGCAAATAATTTGGGCAATTGTTGACACCAACTATTTACAACATTTAGAAACCCAAGAGGTGCTTTGGGAGCAAGTATGTAAACAAGCTATTGTGATTATTTTAATACAGTTTAGCTGCAGTAGCAAGGATGCTATGGGCCCCGGTGCAAGCAAGGAAATTGGCCCCTTTGACTCCTGTTAGGGTAGTAAACCACATCTATTATCAGGAATGAATGCAGACCTGCCAACTCCCACCATGTGTCACACAGTATCGGCTCCCTTCACACGGTCATCCGGCCAGGAGCCGATATCAGGAGGCGGCAGGTAAAACGAACTGGAAACCCCTGCAAAGAGTGGATTTCCAGCTCGTTTGTTGTTGTTTTTGGAGGCTTTTTAACTCCTTCACCGTGGCGGCTATTCTGCCGCAGTGCTAAGGGTGCAGGGCGGCCGCATGTTGGTGACGGAACCGCTCCGTCACCAGCCGCGGTTGCGCTGTGCTCATGACAGAGCGGTTCCGTCACGGCCCCGCCCGCTCAATGGAACGCTCAGCGGAGTGAGGTTCCGTGACAATTTTAAGTGATGTTTTCGACTCGCACGAATATGGTCGAGTCTGGTATCTAAGAACCGCAAATGACGAGTTTAGTAAGTGTGCACAGTTTCGCTGTGCTAACTTAAACCGTTCGTTTGATATGTGGGTTTTTCATCTGTACCCATGGGTTCCATCTTAGATACGGCATCCATTTTGTCTCTTGCCCTCAAGTAGCCAGCGAACGGACACTGTCCGCTTCGTCACCCTGGGACTCTCAGGATATTTGTGGAAGACACATGTACTTTGTAAATATCTTTTACGATGAGGGGGATGATACTGTAAGGCAGATGGCCCCGCTCGAGGCTCATCTTGCCGTCCGGTTTATTGTCTCAGCCGTGCATCTCATTAGGCACGTCCCTTTGATGCCTGTATCTCGTGTTTCCTGATACCTCCCCTTTCACACTCTTTTCAATCCCCCACTGTCTCCATCTTCCTCTGCACCTGTCCTTGTCCCTATTTTCGATCTATTTTACTGCCGATTAGAATTCACTAATGTTGGGAAGATGGGTTTTTACAGTTGGGAACCGCCAAATGTTTCCGCACTTATGTTCCGGACCTTATGTGTACCAAAGCGACCCCTCTGGGGGATAATTATGGGAACCAGGTTGTAAACTTTTGTGCACCATGTTGTCCTATGAGTTAATTTTGTATAAAAGGAGCGATCCACAGAACCAATTTGAAGCAGTCTCCCCAAGTTGCACGTGTTGTACTTGTTGTGACTTCTGTGTTCCCTGCAGTAAATAAACCTTGAATCTTTGACGCCGAAGGAAGTGTCCCGTGTCTCTGTAGTTTGTGCGCCGAAACAGGTATCCCATGAAGGTTATAGGTGTTGTTCCCTGGCACCGCTGGTACTGTTAAAAAGTCCAGTCCTTCAGTTGGCGCCCAACGTAGGGCGACTTCAGCGGTACCGGTCCGGTCCAAAGCCTGATGATCGTGAGGAACTTCGTGTGAAATCTCCGAGGGAAGGTGCACCCCGCTTCATCGATCCTGTTATCGAAATAAGTGGCCCGAAGTTTTTCCCTGCGAAGATTCCCGCCTCCTGACGGCTGCAACGGACCGATGCCCTGACTGTCGACCTGTCTTCGACGCCCGGCGTAGACCTTATGTACAAGCGAGACGATAGACGGGCCTTCCTGGTGACGCCATTGAAGTTCTGAGTTAAGTATTTGTGGGTCGCTCCCAGTCCTTAGTGGTTGTTCTAGCTTTTTGAAAGCTTTGTGGTTAGCCTTTAAGGCTTTGTGGTAATAGCTCACTGAGCTTTGTAATAGCCTCCTCAGGCTTTGTGGTAATAGCTCTCCGAGCTTTGTGATAGCCTTAAGGCTTTGTTGTATTGCATGGTTCCATTGCATTTGTGGTTCTTAGTATTGGTTCTTAGTATTATTTGACAGTTGCAATTGCCAAAAACCGAGGGTTTTGACTTACACGAGGTTTTATTGCTTCGGTAATCCTTGAAGTTTGATACTAGGTTAGTGTGCACGATGCCTAGCCATAGTGATTTGTTTCGTATTTTCAAATGTTGCGCAATGGATTCCCGGTTGGAGGACTCGTGTCCGATACCTCCAGTTGGAACTCCGATACATGATCTTTATAGTCGACATGGGGTGGGTCCTATAATATATAATGATTACTGGGTCCGTTATACAAAGAAAGACGGTGACCTTAGATGGCCACCACACGGAACTTTTGAACTTTCGATTTTAGATAATCTTGAGGCTAAATTATTTTTAAAGAAAGCTAGGCCAGCTATGTTTGATTCCTTTCGGATATGGCGTAAAGAGGCCAAACAGAAAGAAATCAAACAACTTAAAAAGGATAAAAAGCAAGAGTTTGTTCCGATAATGCAAGCTATAAAAGAATGTAGACAAGACAAAGAAGAAAAAGATATGGAAATCGCTACTAGATTGCATCACATGAAAATAGATAAATGTTACCCAGTTTTACCGAATAATCTAGAAAAGAAAGAAGAAGATTTGAAGGAGGATTCCTTGTTATCATACTTGATGAAATCACCACCTCCTTATGTACAGGGTGCTACTGCTCCTGTAGCTCCTCCTATAGCTCCTCCTGTTGTTCCTCTTGTTGCTCCAGCGGCTGCGGGCCAGCCTGCTGTTAACCCTACGTTTGTTCCACCACCTGTCCTCGTTCCTACTGCTCCTGTACCTGTACCTTCGCAGACTGTTGTTTCTGCTACTCCGACTATCTTGTCCGTTCCTACTATGCCTTCCTTCACCTCCAGTGTTGTGGCCCCTGTTTTTCTTTCTCCTTCTGTTCGTAAGCGTGTTCCTAACTCTGTTGCTACTCTTTATTCACCTCTTTCTGGTCCGTTATTTTCGTCTGATTCATCTGAAACTCCTCAGAGACGGAGTCAGATCCCTAGTGGTAGGGAGAAAGAGACGTTAGTAACAATGGCACATAGGTGGATAAGACATCCTGCTAATTACACTCCGCGTGTAGTCTTTGATACATTTTCTCAGTTTAATGAGCCTACGCAGAGATTCGTATTTGAGGAAATGTGTAACTTTTTGAGGGAAGAATGGTACAATAATGATGTAGATGATGTACCGTCCGACATAATTGAACTTCAAAGTCACTTTTCGAACGGTATGATTATAGGAGACGATGTACGACGTGCAGTGGAACGCTTATTAGCATTCAGATCCACAGCACATTCTCGGGTGACATTAGATGATACCACTGAGAACTGGAAAGCGGTTCCTGGTCAGTATCCCATGAGAGAAGTTCCGCCACTGTGGGTGCCTGGTGATCCTAATGCGAACCCTGTGGTGCTACCGCATTTTCGAAGGGTGTGGATACATCTTCCATGGAAACGATCGGAAGTTTTGCAAGTGAAGCAATCCTTACCCGATCCGCGTAAAAATCCGGCTGGTTATTATAAGGAGTTATCACAACTGATAGAAGCTTCTATTATGAATATTGCCGACATCGACATGTTGTTTGGCAATGTTGTACCGCAACCAGTTTGGGCTAAAATTCGTCAAGCCGATCACACAGTTGAATTAGGGGGTGATTGGGTTGCACTGCTAGCAGCTGATGCATTACAAGTCGGTGGGGCTAAACCTGAACAGTTGATCTTGGATTTACCTCAGAAAATCATTACGCTCATGAAAACTCTCATGCCAGCGATGAAGGTGAACTGGGATAAGTTATCAGCTTGTAAGCAAAAGAAAGACGAAAGTGTCTCAGATTTCTTTACAAGGTTTGAGGAAGCGTTTGTCGACCACAGCGGCCAGGACATGGGCGCTGAGGGAGGTCAGCGGTTATTCGTTGACAAATTTGTGTCAAATTTGCTGCCTGAGCTATGCAACAAATTAAAGAATTCAGAAAGTGCGTGGGCAGTTTCAACCCCTGCGCAAATACTAGCAACGGCTCAGTATTATGAGAATAGGGAAAAGGAAGAAAGTGATCGTGTAGAAAAGAAAACGAAAGAACTCAAAACGAAGGTTTTGTTGCAGCAAGCATACCCTCCACGATCAAACCAAAATGATTCGCAACAGCAGTATCGACCACGAGCACAGCTTGATAGGACACAGCCGCGCTCTGACAACTTTGATCCCAGATCTTCACTTGGGTATAATCAGTGCGCATATTGTAGGAAAGAGGGACACCTAAAATATGATTGTCTTGCCTTACGGGACCGCCTGAATGGTGTGTCGACACGTGGAAACCGTGGTGGTGGTCCTCAACAGGCACCACGTGGTAGAGGTCGTGGTTCATTCCACAATCAGAGTGATCGTTATCAAAATCAATCAGATGCAAATAATTACTTTGACCAGCGAAATGCGGGGTCAGTTCGATCTGCACAGTATAATGTGGATGATTATTACGTAGAGCACGAGACTGTTGTAAATGACCATTACTAGGACAGCCAACGACAAAGAGAGGGAGTAGTGTCAGTTCCGGTCGATCAGAGTGGGCCTTACGTTGCAGTGGCTACATCGGGTGTAGTTGAGCCTTTTCTGTTAGACACTGGTGCGACGAAAAGTTCCATCATGCATTCAAAACTCCCTGGCGCACCTTTGTCTGGCTTAACGAATGTTTCCGTTGGATTCTCTGGCGCCCCTGTTAGTAACCCAGTCTCTAATCCTTTGCCTCTTATGATTGGACCTTGTGAGCTAACCGCTCCACTGATTCTATCTACAGGTTGTGGTGAAAATCTTTTGGGTCTGGATTTGTTGAAACGATTATATGCAACATTGTATTGTTCCCCCGAAGGAGTGGAACTTACATTGGGACGGAGAGTGATCTCTCCCATGTATTTATCGGTTGATAAATTCCCACCGGAATTGAGTTCCCTCCCTGCGTCTCTATGGGCCACAGGTCCTAATGATGTAGGCCTGTTAGACATTCCACCCTATGTGATTCAATTGAAGCAAAATGCGCGATTACCGCGTTTACCTCAATATCGTATTTCTCTGGAGGGCGAACGAGCACTGTTAGCAATCATTCATGATCTCATTGGAAAGGGTGTTGTTGAAGAAACTCGTGGAAATGTATGTAATAGCCCTGTATTGCCAATTTTGAAACGAACTGACCCAACTAAACCTCCTGTATATCGTTTTGTAATAGATTTGAGAGAGGTAAATAAAATAGTAGTTCCACAATTTCCTGTGGTACCTGACATTACAGCTTTATTAACAATGATTCCGGCATCTGCCTCCTGGTTCACAGTGATCGATTTAAAAAATGCTTTCTTTAGCATCCCAATTGCAGAGGAAAGTAGAGACCTATTTGGATTCTCATTAGGAGGTCGCAGTTTTAGGCTAAAACGCGCTCCACAGGGCTACTGTGAGAGTCCGTCAATCTACAGCCAAGCACTTAAAGGTCAGCTTGATGCCTTTGTATTACCAACGGGTGCAGCTTTGATTCAATACGTGGATGATCTTTTAGTGGCAGCTGATACAGAAGCTATTTGCAAAACGGCTACAGTATCATTGTTGTACTATCTACATGACTTACACCACAAGGTATCGCCTTCAAAGCTACAGTATTGTTGTCAAGAAGTTACCTATCTAGGTCACTTATTGTCAAAAGAAGGGAGAAGGTTGACCCCAGAGAGAATTGCAGCGATTTCCCGAATGACTGTGCCAAAAACCCAAAGAGATGTTCGTGCCTTTTTAGGTATTACGTCCTACTGCAGACAATGGATTCCAAATTTTTCATTGTTGGCGAAACCATTGATAGCCCTTACATGCAAAGACGTTTCATCCCCAGTACCTTGGTCTGAAGAATGTCAGAAAAGTTTTTCGGAATTGCGTGATGCGTTGTGTTCGGCGCCTGTGTTGGGTACCCCTGACTACAGTAAGCCGTTTACACTATACGTTCACGAGAGGGATGGTTGCGCGTTGAGTGTTTTGACACAACCTTTTGGTGGTAAGCAACGCCCATGTGCCTATTTTTCTTCGACTTTAGACCCAGTAGCAAGAGCTTTGCCAAGTTGCTTAAGGGCAACAGCGGCAGCTGCGGCGTCCATTCGACAGTCCGCAGGTCTAGTCATGGATAATATGCTCACGGTAATGGTTCCGCATGCAGTCGACACTCTATTGAACCGAACGAAAACTCAACATCTGACAAGTGCAAGATTGTCTGGATATGAGTTGACATTGCTGGCCAGTCATATACGGATAAAACGGTGTAATGTGTTGAATCCAGCAACATTGCTGCCGATCGACGCAGAATCAAGTGGTGAAGCAGTACATGCCTGCTATCTCAAAACTGAAGAGGAAACTAAGGGTCGCATTGACCTAAAAGATACTCCATTGACAGATCCCGATGGTACTTTGTATGTGGATGGTTCTTGTTTCAAGTTGCCGAACGGTGATGTGACGACTGCGTATGCTGTAGACATATTGAGAACGATTGTGGAAAGTGCAAGATTAAATCAAAATTCGGCTCAGGCTGCTGAGTTAATTGCTTTGACGAGAGCGTGTGTGTTGTCTAAAGATAAACGGGTGAATGTGTTTACAGATAGCCAGTATGCGTTTGGTGTGGCACATAGTTTTGGACGACTGTGGAGAGAGAGAGGATTCCTTACGTCACATGGTACGAAGATTCAACATGGCCAGCTTGTAAATGATCTTTTGGATGCACTTACGTTGCCTAAGCAAGTGGCAATTGTTAAATGTAGTGCGCATCGTAAGGTGACGGATGATGTTGGTCGTGGTAATGCGTTTGCGGATGAGACTGCTAAGGAGACTGCCCGGAACCTTAGCACTCGAATGTATGTGACGAGTTCGGTTAGGTGGCCTGCAGAATCAAGTATGTGTGAAAACACTATCGAGAGTGTGAAAGCAATTCAGAATGAGGCCACCGAGACTGAAAAGGCGAAGTGGAAAGAAAGTACGGGAAAGTTGGATGCGAATGGTTGTTGGACTGACTTATCGGAACAGAAAAGATGGATGTTGCCTGATGCATATGTGCTGGCTGTTGTGACTATGACACATGGGTTAGCACATATTAGCGCGAAAGGTATCTGTAAATTGCTGTTTCCTGTGTGGAAGAATGATGGTATTACGAAATGTGCTGAACGCTTGGTTAAGAATTGTATGGTGTGTTTGATGCACAATCCTGGTAAGGGCACTCCCACTCCACCTGGCCATTTTGCCCCTCCTGCGTACCCTTTCGAAGTTATCCAGTTGGACTTTATCCACATGGAGAGATGTAATAATTTGAAGTATGTGCTGGTTGTGGTGTGTGCATTTTCTAGGTGGATTGAGGCCTACCCCCTTAAGGATAATACGGCTTTATCCACGGCAAAAATTTTACTCAAAGAGTATTTTTCCCGCTACGGAATGCCTCGGGTTGTGTGGTCAGACAACGGAAGTGAGTTTGTTGGGAGCGTGATGAAGAGTGTGTGTCGCGGGTTAGGGATTGTACAGAAATTTCATAGTGCCAATCATCCTCAGTCAGCCGGTTTGGTTGAAGGGTACAATGGCACCCTTAAACTAAAACTAGCAAAGATTCAGGCTACGACAGGTCTTTCGTGGCCTGACGCTTTACCCTTAGCATTGCTGTCAACAAGGGCAACTGTACACTCCCGAGTAGGGCTCAGTCCCTATGAAATAGTGTTCGGTCGCCCTGCCAATGTTTGGGGGGTCCCTAGACCGGGTGCCTTTTGTGATCTTGAGTATCCAATGTTGATCGATTATCTTCATGACTTGACTGCTAAACTGAGGTTAATTCACCAACAGGTTCACGAAGCATTGCCGACACAGACGGAGGGTCCAGGCCACCAGCTCCAGCCCGGAGATTGGGTGGTAACGCGGAATTTTTCGCGCAAGAACAATTTGGATCCCAGGTTCACTGGACCCTATCAGGTCCTCCTTGCCACGAGAACTGCAGTTCGTCTCGAGGGGCGGAAAAATTGGGTGCATGCCACCCATACCAAGAAAGTCCCCATTCCGTTGCCAGCAGACTCGTGGGTAAGGAAAGGCATTGCATCAACTGAAACCGAAGGATTGCCGGCGTTTGTACCTTTCAGCGACGCACAACCTGTCGGAGAATCCTCAGTGCAGCAAAAAGGCATTATTGAACACTTGTCATCAGAAGACTCAAGACCAGAACATTCAGCTGATCAACAGGGCGTTGTCCCTTCAACGGATCTTTTGTTTAACGAACAGACACGTCCTGGGAAAACCCGATAGTTTTTGAGATCCAGCACTAAAGACTAATAAAAAACCCCGTTCTGTCCCTTGACAAATGCATTACCCCGTTTTCCATGATCAGTTTGAACACTCATTCTATTGTAATTATTTTGTACATATTCATTGAGCTTTGTTCCTTACATTTTTGTTTCCACAGCTGAGAGACATTGTTTTCATATATATATATATTTGTGAAATAAAGGCCGTAGGGCCGCGCGTGTACTTCCTCCTGGTTAGTAGGTCTTGACGCTAGGTTAAAGACCGTCGGTTCCTGGGAACTCCTAGGAATTGACTATTGCTACACAGAACGAAGTGCGTCAAGAAACGTTGCGGACGGTCATAGGGAATGGCATTTTCGAAGCTGATGGACTTGGAAAGAGCTCAAGCACAAAGATTCAAGCTGCAGCAACTCAGTCGTACCAAATGTTTTGTGTTCCAAATATTCGTACTGTTTGTGACTGTTTCTGCGTTATTGGCGGGTGGAGTGTATTACACAATGTCTTACTTCTTGCCTTCTACTATACCTACTCTTACCCCTGACCTTAAACTCACCTCCACTGTTTCTCCTCATTCTTTTCACATTTTACCTGAACACGAGCAGGCTAGACGTGCAGAATTTCGCAACAATTCCTTTATTCAGCTCCTTCATCAGCATCAGTTAGTGGTTAACACTACTAATTGTTGGGTGTGTGGGTTGATGCCACATACTACGGATAAGGGAATTCCATATCTGGTGTTACCGTATAGCTCCCAAGGGTCTGCTCGAGCATTTCAAACAATGTTTCGAAGCGCACTGGGTTTCCACCCCATTCGAGAACCACGTTCCCCCTACTCTGGTCCTACCTCGTACCAAAAATCTTTGTCTATAGCAATAGAGGATTTAGATAGCGATATCTATGATCCCTCGCTTATCCCTGAAGAAGAGGTACAAGCCTATAGGGTCCTAAGTAGAGGCGAATATAGTGTGTTCACTGGTGAAAAACAGCTTAAAAGCTCGCCTCCGATATGGGTCGTACCCCACACTGGCAATTTTTGTTTAATAGGTCGCGGCCGTAGATCGAAATCCCGACTTGGAGAGAGTGCTTGCACTGAAAATTATATTTTGCCAATGGTCTCGTCCCCTGTATTTTTGGCTGCCAAGGGTACATACTTTATTTGTCATGATCGTGCGTATGCATGGTTGCCCTCTGACTTCATGGGCTCATGTTTTATCGCAAACTTGTTGCCTCCGACATTTACTGTAGATGCAGATTATCACAAAACTAGAGTTGTGAGAGGCGTAATTAGCGAAGAGGAGACTGCCGGTCAAGAGGCAGGAGACTTTTTCAAGGGTTTCCTCCCATTTTGGGGACCTATGGTTAATAGTAGGAACCTAAGACAGTTGACTCGAGTGGTGGAATCGACAGCTAATATTACTGCCAGTGCCCTTGGTAATATCACCACAGAACTTCAGGCGGATAGACTTATGACGTTACAAAACCGTATGGTTTTAGATGTGATCTTAGCAGATCGAGGTGGGGTATGTAAGGTGATCCATTCGAGCTGCTGTATTTTCATTCCTGATAACGCTCCGACTGTCTATCAAGCCATCTCGAAGTTGCATAAGATCTCCGAATCCATACACGTGGATGTAGGGGATTGGACGCTACTTGGATGGTTTTGGGGCCTGATGTCGACTTGGGGTTGGAAAATTCTGACGATCATTGGAGTCGTTGTAGCATTCCTGTTCACGTGTTGCCTTTGCGTGCAGTGCGGTCCTGCCTTATGTGGCCTCTGTGCTACAACGTGTATGAGACAGCCACCTGTTACCAAAGGGTCTCGGTTGGACAGAGCTATGCTACAGCAACATCTCGAGGGTCTGATGAATATCGAATATGATTCCGACTAGTGCTTGCCTACATGAGGGCAAAAGGAGCGTCTGAGGTTCCGTGACAATTTTAAGTGATGTTTTCGACTCGCACGAATATGGTCGAGTCTGGTATCTAAGAACCGCAAATGACGAGTTTAGTAAGTGTGCGCAGTTTCGCTGTGCTAACTTAAACCGTTCGTTTGATATGTGGGTTTTTCATCTGTACCCATGGGTTCCATCTTAGATACGGCATCCATTTTGTCTCTTGCCCTCAAGTAGCCAGCGAACGGACACTGTCCGCTTCGTCACCCTGGGACTCTCAGGATATTTGTGGAAGACACATGTACTTTGTAAATATCTTTTACGATGAGGGGGATGATACTGTAAGGCAGATGGCCCCGCTCGAGGCTCATCTTGCCGTCCGGTTTATTGTCTCAGCCGTGCATCTCATTAGGCACGTCCCTTTGATGCCTGTATCTCGTGTTTCCCGATACCTCCCCTTTCACACTCTTTTCAATCCCCCACTGTCTCCATCTTCCTCTGCACCTGTCCTTGTCCCTATTTTCGATCTATTTTACTGCCGATTAGAATTCACTAATGTTGGGAAGATGGGTTTTTACAGTTGGGAACCGCCAAATGTTTCCGCACTTATGTTCCGGACCTTATGTGTACCAAAGTGACCAAAGCGACCCCTCTGGGGGATAATTATGGGAACCAGGTTGTAAACTTTTGTGCACCATGTTGTCCTATGAGTTAATTTTGTATAAAAGGAGCGATCCACAGAACCAATTTGAAGCAGTCTCCCCAAGTTGCACGTGTTGTACTTGTTGTGACTTCTGTGTTCCCTGCAGTAAATAAACCTTGAATCTTTGACGCCGAAGGAAGTGTCCCGTGTCTCTGTAGTTTGTGCGCCGAAACAGGTATCCCATGAAGGTTATAGGTGTTGTTCCCTGGCACCGCTGGTACTGTTAAAAAGTCCAGTCCTTCAGGAGGCGCGGAATCCGCGCCACGCAGGCGTGCCGAGCGGGCCGTGACAGAACCGTTCCGTCATCAGCACAGCGCGACCGCAGCTGATGACGGAGTGGTTCCGTCACCAGCAGGGGAGGGGTTAAAGCAGACGTCAATTATGGGGCATGAAAACACCCCAGGACATCAGCAGAAACCTCAGCAGGCTTCTTTTCAGGAGGCGGGGGTAGTGCGCAGAAGTGACTCCTAAGTACTTCTTGGCACAAGGCCCCTCCCCTGACAAGGCGACGCACTTTCTTCACACACAGTGCATTATATTTTAAGGTTGGCAGGTCTGTAAATATGCACTAAGGGTTCTGCATCCCGGTGCCACTGCAGCTGCTGCACCAATGGCAGCTATGCCCCTACAGATTAAATAATAACACAGCCTATAACACAGCAGTACATAGGATCCGAGAACCGCGGCCCACAAAGGAACAGAGTTGATGTGGATAGGACGTTCGCCGCCCGGGGCGGACATCTTATCAAATCCCGGAGTCTCTTGAGGGAAGAGTAATTAAACTCCACATCAAAGAGCATGTTATCCCGACAGAAACATCCTGACAAAGGCTGTCGTGCTCCAGCTCGTCAGCTTTTCATAAACAGCCACTGGTGAGCCCCGGGCTCCGTTCCCGCTTCCTACCGTCTTCCCGTCTCGAGCACACAGAGGAATCCGCCAGAGCTCCAGGACAGGGCTTTGAGGAAGACTTTTGGGACGTGACGTCCTCAGGCTGTAGTCCAACCCTGGTGAAATTTTTAACGGCATTAGGTGGTTATTTTGTGGCAACTAGTGACGTTTAAAATTAAAACTTCACAAAAAGGCATATTGAGAGAAAATAATTTAATTCGTTCTTCCCTATCCAGGGCTGATCTACTGGGCTCCATCTAAACGGAAAATATGTGAAATGTGGGGGAAATATGGCAGCGGCTACTTGTCCGAAGGCTGTAACAATGTTCTACCTATTAAAGTAAGTGCTGCCTGTTAATGTAATGGTTGTTGACATGCTATACCTTACTAGAGGTGCGAATCGCTGATCTCCACTGAGAACTGGTGGGCTCGCTCACTCAAGTTTGCATTTCTGGTTCATATGTTTTCTGAAGTAGCCTTCCAGGGGCGGTATTTCACACAGCTCCCCCTGGGGCAATGGTGATGTGTGCCTATTGTTTGCAATTCGGGGGCACTTTGGTATTACAGAAGGAGTTGCAGACTCCAGTGAGGTAACAAAATGTGAGGGGGGCCACAGCAAGCCTTGTTGAAAGGGCACCTCACACTCACATCAGCAGGGGCTGCGAGGCCCCCCTCCAGTGTGGGTAAGCCTGGGCGCCCCACACTGTGAGGGCTGCAGGGGCTGCAGGGTCCTTTGTTATGCCCCTGGCAGACTCTTGTGCGCCCCCTTCTCTAGTATGGATTACACTAGCAAGATCACTGTAGGTCATCCCTTCCCTCATTGTCATGGTGGCCTGACCCCATGCGAATGAGGGAATTTTTCGCCAGTGTACCCATGCCATATTACCAATGAGGTACAGCGGCAAAGGAGCAGTCAGGAGACGCACTGACTGGGCTTCACGATCAGTGCACCGTCCATCGAGAGAGCACTTTAAGGAAGAGGACTGCATGGTTCCCAAGGGTCTCCCGGCATCCCCCTGCAGGTGAGGGCAGTAACACTGTGCCGGAGCATTGCTACCACTCTTCAAACTGAAGCCACTACATCTCCGGTGAGATAGGGAGCAGTGGTGTTACATCCCGGCTCTGACTTTCCCTAATGGACTCTTCTCAACGCAGTAATGAACTAACATAATTGTGCCGAGGACAACATGTTTTTAGTGCAATTGGGTGGAGCAACCCAAGTCATTGAACCCTATGCATAATTTGTGCCTGTTTGGAAACAACATATTATATGCTATGCTCTCTATAGGGAACCTTATCACATAGGGTATACTGAATCATACATTTGTGGAGCCAATCTAGGTTAGTTAACACCTGCGGCAAAACCTCGTTATGACCTTTTAAGGGATTTTCAGGCGTAAGGGTGGTAAGATCCCAAGATCTTAGGTAGCGAATTCCAATGTACAGCTGTTTTGACCCGACAGCCTCTTCACCCATCCTTAATTTCCACAGACCGAATGTGAGTAATACAAAAACATACAGTGGGCTCTCAAAAAAGACCATTGGTTACATTAAATTGGCTTCCGTCTTCATTTAAGCACAGTTTCTTTACTGTCCTTTTGATTGGGTGACATATCACTGCACTGTTCAAAGTCAGGTAAGTACTTTTACCTTTTTCTTTCAGTGCTCAATGAAATGCCTGGGTTGTCTTGTTCTCTCCCTCCTGAGCTGATTCTGCCACAAACAATTGCCCTCATGTGCACCACGTTGCTCCCTACTTACCCCACCCCCAGCTCCTCCATTGCTTCCCCAACACCCTGATTTTATTGTTGTTTTAAAAAAAAAAAAAGAATTCTCCCCCCATCTCAGGTACCTTCATTGCTTCCTCATCCCCAAACCCGTGTTGACTCAAGTTCTCATCTGTTGCTCTCCTGCCCCTCCAATTGTGGTCTTTTAGAAAAAATGTTTCTTGTTACCACCCAAAGACTGGTGTTTGCAAACTTGGAACAATAAACATAAGAAATTAACAAAATGGACGCTTCCTTATGCCGCATGCACACATATCAGTGGCAATGCTTTCATGCACATGCAGCAAAATGCTTGACTCCCTTAGTGTCATGTTGTATACGCATAGTGATGACAGACGTACGAGTCCTTGTGTTCATTTTTTTTAAGCTGCTGCTGCACAGTATTGGCATAATTGACATAATGCATTTATTTTTGTAGATGCTAAATAGCAATTGGCAAAAAACAGTGGCAAAGACAAATAGGTCCAAAAGACGACATCTATTAGCTATATCAATGCTTGTTGAAGTATGGGGCCAAAAATCATTGAAGAACCGGAGCATGTGCTGGAAACACCATTTGTTATCTGCCAAAATATTAGCTTAGCCTGTGGACTACCGTGGTTTGGAACAAGGAAGCCAAAGGAGAGCTCAAGTCACACACTTTCAAATTTCTTCAACCTCAACATTAGGCGCAAAGTGCCGCGCTAGAAGAGCTGTAGCACGCAGTGCAGTGAAATCACTTCTGCAAATTGAATACCAGCATTGTTTACCCTGTGTTACTTGCTCCTCCTTGCATTCCTTGGCTTTATATGGTGGCTCAGAAGTTTGGCTTTAAACACATCCTGACCTTTTATTTTAATTCAATTCAACTTGATGTAATTGTGGTTCGGTAAGTATTAGGGTTAGCATCAGTTTAAGGATAAAAGACAGCATTGCAGCTAGGGGAAGAGTTAGGGACGTGGGTTGAAGTGTTGGTGTAAAAGTAATGATATATTGAAATAACTGTGCTCGGATTAGTGACACACAACCATCACTTACGCATAGATTCATTTGGGAAATATTTTCTTTGATTTAAAACTGCACATAAAAATACTATGGCACCTTACTTTTGCACGGATTGGGCCGGATCCTCAAAGCAATCTGAAAATTCACATAAAACTTATGTGCACCATTAGGCAATTTATGAGGGCAAACTCCAAATCCGAAGGCACAGAATTCGTAATGGTAGTGGTGCTGGAAGAAATTTTCAGAGGGTGGGTGATTTCATGAATGTTACATCAGTGAAGTCATAGGAATTGGGAAAAATCCTAGTGTCACATAAAATGCAAGAAATGAGTCACACCCATTCAGCTGGAGAGTGGTAAGAGTGGGGTTTGTAGCCAGTGTGCCCTATGGAGCACACTATTGCAAATATATTACTACATCATGGTGTGGTAGGGCACTGTCATTTACAGACAACGCATTTTCCATTGAAATGGCCACAAAATTCACCTTGAAATCCAGTTTTAATGATAAAACTATATAGCACCTAAATAATAATGTGTCCCTCGCAAGATCGTCACATATTTTGTGGTGGCATGGAGTTATTATTCTTCTCGACCTTAGCTCAGCCTTTGTCACCATGCATCATGATGTTCTCTCAGAAAGGATTCTTAGGGCTAAAGTTTCAGGGGTTGCCCTGGATTGGTTAAGGTCTTTTCTCTCCGACAGATCTTTTCAGGCGTATGAGACGTTCTTCTCCTCAAACACCTTTCCTCTCCACATTGTTGTCCTGCAGGGCTCTTCTTTGAGCCCAACACTTTTGAATATTTACATGCAGCCACTTGCACAGATTGTTAAACTATTTGGGATTTCGATAGGATAATATGCAGATGATACCCAACTGGTGCTTTTGTTCACACCTGATCACGATCCTTCTTCATCTACACTAGGATCTTTTATGGAAGCGGTGGCCTTTCGGATGGACAAACCCTGTCTGAAGCTGAACGGTAACAGAACTGAATTGATGACTATGAGAAATAATCATTCACCCCAATGTCTCTGGGCTGGCCAGACTGCTTAGGTTCTTCCAATGCCCCCTAAAATGTCTATAAAATGTTTGGGGATTCTGGCTGGAAAACTGTAATGATGGAGAATCAGGCTACCAAACTCTTGGCCTTTGCATGGATATTCTCAGAATGCGTCAGAAAATTCTCCCACTGCTTCCCATGATATCCAGAAGAATAGTGGTCCTGGCGCTCATTCTTTCACGCCTGGACTATGGTAAATCTTTTTTCTGGGAGCTCCCAAAGTCGAAATAAGCAAACTACAAGTTGTGCAGAATGCTTCGGCACATGTCTTGTTACAAATAACAAGACACACATCAGTGAGAAAAAGTCTTAGGGACCTTCAGTGGTTACGAGTCTCCCTCAGAATCAAATTCAAGTCTCTCTTTATCACTTTTAGAGCTTTGAGAAGACAAGGACCCCTATTGCCCGTCAACTCATCACCAGCTACACTCCAATGAGGGCCCTTCCTTCCTCTAATGAACCTAGAGCAGCTGTATCTTCCATTAAGGGGCCTAATGTAGACAAGGAAATCTACCCCTTGCCCCCCCCCCCGGCCCCCAAGTGACCCTGATTGGTAGTAGATAGGGTGACTATAGTAAATCTGCAGTTCTATAACAATACATCCTCTCGAGGGCGAAAGGGCACCCCCGATGGACACAAGGGCTTAGAGTTATCTTCTCCAGGGACCTGATACCAATTTCCCAATATACTGTTTTGTTGCTGAACCTGCTTATTTACATTCTCCCGATCTCTACGTGTCTTTACTCTGGTTCTCTAGCAGAGCAAAGACATCTTCTGTGTATTTATTCTTTATGAAACATGCTAATACTTTTTCTACGGTGGGGCTCATTTTTGCCAATTCAAAATAAAAAGTGAAATATCTACAGCAAACCAACAAACAATCGCTATGAGACCAGCACAGTAAAATATCCATGATGGGCCACATTCCACAGACATAGAGGACCAAAGTGAGATAATTTAAGGGTAATTTCATAGGAATTCCAGGGTAACAAGAGACCACAGAGTACAAAATCCAAGCAAAGCCATGTAAACACCACAGTAAAAAAGGATCACCCTGCAGCAAATCCAGTTATCCAGGGTGTTAAATTGAGATTGGCTTATTAATACCAGCCTAGTGCTTAATTTGCAAGATAATAAATGCCGGGGTCCACAAATTTGCTCAGAAGCCCTCTGCCCGTGTTACTGAATTTTGGTCTGCCAAATATCTAGGCTGCATAGTCTCAATTTCACTTCATCACTCTTTAATACTCTGCCAGACACTCCTTATCTCTTTATCTCACTCTTGCAGGCTCTTTTCCATTTTTGCTTTTTTTCGTTCCTGTTTTTCAATCTTGATCTGGGTAAAACTCTGGTGAGGAAGTATAAGTGCCAGTTGCCACAAATGAGTGGAGGCTGACCCGTCCTGCAACCACTGGCTCAAATTAAGCGCTGCCAAAGCCCATAGTTTGACAACTCCATGGCATTATCATGTACGCCACTGAAACACTCATGGTTGTGTCAAAATGAAGGGCAGTGCCTATAACACGGTATCAAAGGATGGCAAGTCCAGGGACGAGTCTTAGGAATAAAAATGAATACCAGTCAAACTAGAATGTGCTATATTTTGAAGAAACTTTGGGCCAGACGTATTTAGATATCTTGGGGTTGCAAACTTTGTGATTCACAAAATTCCAGGCCTGCAAACTTACAGGATCTGCAACTGCAAAATCCCTTTATCTTATGTACCAACCCCATTTTTTATTCAGAAAAGTTTTTTCTGAATCTTAAAATAAAGTTAGCAACACATAATGAATTGCAATTTGGAAGGGGGGTGAAAGAGGCATTCAGTATGTATCAATGATATGCAACTTCAAACCCAGTGGCAAACCATTGATCAGTTATCGACTCTCAAGTTCTGCTCTTTGGGTCTCTTCCCCTTTGGGAACTGGGGTAGCAGACGAAGAGAAAGTAGGTAAAGTAGGGATCAGGCAGTGATCCCATGGGGAAAGTCGGTAGTAGTCCAGGGGATGACGGTCTGCTCCCCTTGAAGGTTTCCTGAAAAGAAATATTTTAAAGCATCCCAGGTTCCTTTAGGGAATTCATGATAATTTAAAAAAAACTAAAAAGTTACACCCTGGAAGGCAATCTTAGGAATGGTGAGTTGTTATCCCATGCTGCTCCCCAGCCCTGTGATTAAAGCTAATTGCAGGGGGATGCAAATTGTGATCTGTCTAATGAAAATATTGAAGGCCATTCTGTGACAACCTGCAATTCATTATATTGTGAACTGACCTATTAGTAAATATATCAATTCACAAAATCTGATTTAAAAAAACAAATCGATACTCATTTTATAGCTGCGTATTTCAAATGAAATCTTTGTAGGTATGTTCGCACTTTAAAAAAAGGCAACCTAATGGGATTGCAGCTCTGCTCATGGCAGGCTCTCTTCAGGGCATATCCAGGTTGTGTCCAAGATGGCCCAACCCATGCCAAAGTTTCATGATAGCCACATAAGAAAATGCAAAAGGAACTCCTTTACCTTTTAATACTGAAAAGGTGCCAGATCTCGCACATCAAGACCGATGTTGGACACCTCATGAGCAAGACTAGAATCGAGGTTGCATATGTTGTCAACAGCAGCAGGTCCGGTGCTTCATTAAGGTCATTGCTGACTGGTGCCTTACCTTGCAACAACATATGGCGACAAGAGGCCATCAAATTGCCTTAAAGGGCCGTAAAACAGTCTGTTGCCAGAGGAACGGGAGAACCCGGGTGGCAATTAATTCATTTACCTGGAGCTCTGAAAATCCTTGCATCAGAGCTGATGCTCAGAGTTGACTGGGTACATCTTATTTTCCCTAAATGCTGATGCTGCCAGTGTTTTGGGGTCTGAAGCATGGATGGGGTCTGAAGCATGGAAGAGGGGGATGGATCACAGCAATATATAAGCAGAAACATCTTTCACTCTGGTGGTGATCCATCCCATTATGGCTGAATGTCAATAGCAACTTTTTCTTTGATTATACAGACTACCCGAGGACGAAAGTTTTCCACTTTACTTCATAGTCCTTAGGGTTTAGATACTACAGGTAAATGCAGCAATTTAAGATTCATACTTTTTTTTATTGTAGCTATTCAAATATGAAACGTTATTTTCAGCCCAGTATCCAATTCATTGTTCCGAGGGTTTAATGCTTTTTCATATATTTACCCCATGTATGTAACAGAGTCATTGTGCTGTGTTTTTGAAGCAGTATTTCAGTCTTCAAGGATCATGTTTCATGCAGTTCTACAATTACAATTTACAAAGCTAGGGCTTTAAAGACACTTGCATTTGGTCAGAGCTATATGTCGTCTCGTGGGCGCTGCCATCTCGTGAAAAGATTATTCTAGGCCCATCCTCTACTTATTGCAATAGCCAATGAAGCAATCTTTGCACATACTCTCTCGGGCCTTGTTATGGCATGGAGTAGGCAGGTGCCTCCGGTGAGTTTCAAGAGGACCAATGCTTGGCTGTTGCGTTAACACCTTTGCCGCGGGGCCAATTCCCCCGCGGCGCTGGGGCGAGGGGGGCGCGTGCAGCGCCACGGTACTTTTGACGAGCTTGGCTCGTCACGGTGCACGGTGGCGCTGTGCTCATGACGAGCTGAGCTCGTCATGACCACGCCCATTTCTCAGAATGCTCAGCACAGCGGGGGAATTAGTCTGGCGTGTGAGCGCCGCACGTGTCATGACGAGCTCAGCTCCTCATGAGCACAGCGCCACCATGCCTCATGACGAGCAGAGCTCGTCATGAGCACAGAAGGAGTTAAATATTTCCTGACTCTGCAGAGATTGACCTTTTGTGTGTTTGATGTGACACCCTAAGTGGCAAGTGTATGCCCAGGCATGGGTCCTGTGCTCACTGTGCCACTGGAACCAAGCTTGACCGGACATATGAGACCCAATCAGGGCAAAACTGGGCTTGGGTTGCAGGACCTGGCCTCGTAGTTCCGACTTGAATGTTCCTATTGCAGCAAGGTCAAGACTGATGTGCCTAAGGCTGGGTACAAATTGAGGTGGCATAGTGGGCAAAAGAACGATGGGTTGGAATGCTACCTCGAGTGATTGCCAGTGGTTAGCCTTATTGCAAGCACTCCTCCAATCACCAGGTGCGGCTGGCACCCTTTGAAAGGGGTGGGGCAAAGTGACATGTGCACTTTGAAGTGTCTGGACAGCCACTACTTCAGTTCCCCATGCTGCTAATCGGCAGCAGAGGACACGCCCTGCTTATTTCTGGGCTCGGGGTAGGATGGCTGCTGCAATGCGCACCTCAAAAATCTTTTCATTGCCATTTTATTTTTTTATGTTTGGCTCGCAGCAGTTGGGGCGAAGCTCTCCGACCCTCATGAACAAACCGCTGCTGCCAATCACCTTTGTGCGTTTGACAGCAGGCATGCATGGCACCATGGAATCAATGTCTTTTATTCCAAGTGTGTTCTGAAGCTGATGTTTGTGTCCTAGTGTGCAAAAACGGCCACAGTGGTTTCACCTCTTATTGAATAGTAGTGGCTGCTCTAAATTTGGGATGGGGAGGCAACGCAAACGTCGGGGTCTGGGGAAAATAATAAATAAAAATACGTATCCACCCTGTGGCCGCCGCCTCGGTGCTTTTCTCCTGAAGCTGGTCGCGCTGCACAGGCTCCCAGAGGGCAATCACGCGCTGCTCTCATGCTGGTAATACTATTTACCAGCATGAGAGAGGAGCTGTGATTGGCCTGAGTCTGCTGACTTGACGCTTTCTCAGGCACAGGGAGCTTGTGGCTTTTCTCCAACCCGGCTGTCCAACACAGCTGGGTTGGAGAAACATAAGTGCACATGTCTGTTGGGCCAGCCAAACTGACATGCACAATTACAAGTGCCAAAACACTCTTCCCTACTGTGACGTGACACTTGTCAGGATGGCTCCGCCCTCCCTAACCTCGGTTGGCTGTGAGAAAATAAAATGGTATTATCATTTTATTTTTCAGTGGGGTGATGCTCCTCTGCCATAACGAGGAGACGTCCCTGTTACTGAAGATCATCATGATTTAGAATATTCTGTCATTTGAATGACTGTGTAGTGTTAGTGCCCTGTCAAGTCGGTTTCTAGGTCTAATTTATAAAAAACAAGTGACAAAGAGTTATGTTTTGTGCAAAGACAAAGAGTCAAAACAGCCTTCAATTTATGGTTGTTGTGATGGATACAAATATCAACTTGGACCAGAAAACTTTGTGATATTTCCACGGGCTTTCCCTTAGTTCTTCATCACGAAACACTGCATTTTATTCCTAGTATTAGATCATGAAGAGCCGGGGGGAGTGGGGGGACACACAAAAACCCCCGAAGATCAGTTCTGTGACTGGGCGTGATTCTTAGTAAATATGTCCCCGGCCTGGAATTGTCTATCTGAGTCCTTGAGTCCTGTTGGGAGTACAGTCCAGACGAGGCTGGGGGAAATTTAAATTATGCTACAATAATTTGCTTACTTTTGTGAATTCCACATTATGCTTAGTATGTGAAACTTACAAAATGATGCTGTCACAATGCTTTGTGTAATTACAACCCATTTGCTGTAAATATCTACCATGAATGCACAATTCAGAAACACAAAAGAACAACAGACGGTGAGCAGCTGTTGTTCGCAGTGGTTTGAGGGTTTTTTGAATTGTTTTTTTTAGCTTGAAATGTGTCCTTGCATCACAAATTGATATGAGAATGTATTCCGAGCTAAAATATAGAGTTACATGACAGATTTGCATTTTATGTAATTACCTGTAATTTTGAGAATTGTAAGCAAAACTTTGCATGATTTGCTTTTGCCTAATTTTGCACCCCTTAAGCCAGGCCAAATAATTCAGAGGACTTCAAGGACAATCTGCCATCTGGAAAGCCTAGAAGTAGGTTGGCCAAATCAATGACCCTTCATGAGTCTAGGGAAGATGGGAGAAGAGTATTTTCATCTCATTCCTCTTTGCGTGACTAGTGGGCTGGGGAACTCCCCAGCAGAATATATTCAGGTTAGATGGCAAAAGAGAATCATAATCGGTTGAAACAGAGGGGAAAATAAGAGGTTATTGATAATGACACACTACCAGCACGAGTACTATAGCCACTATACCGTTATGTCTTCAAAACACCTGCCGACCCTGCACCTTCATGAAATATGCCGCCACCCTCCCTTCCACCGCTTGAAAGCCTCGGTCCAACCCTCCTCATGCAGCCCCAGATCGCCTTCTTGCCTTAAGCAGAGGTTCACGTTTGAAGATTTCGTGTCTCACTGCAAGGGAGCGCTGAGGGCAGAGGGCGGAAGTAATAAACACTGTCCCCCGTGTTTCCGTGGTGATTTTAATGTTTGCTGGAGCCGAAGCAATTATCTGAGTATCAACAGGACCCGACTGCGGCTGATAATGAACCGGCTCAGACCCCGCGGCTCGCCATTGTGCAGAGGGCTTCGAGTGAGGGAAGTCTGCGGGCTCCGCGGAGCCCGCAGCAGCTGGAGAAGAATGACACATCCCCTCGGAGGCCTCAGGAGCACCTGCGCGCGCGTTCTGTAGCACGAGCAGGAGGAGACCGGCGCAGGAAGTGACCGGCGCTCGCGCGCGTGTCTGTAGGCGCGTGCAGGAGCGCCGAGTGCCGCGCAGAACTGGCACCGCGAAGAATGCGGCTCAATCCTGCCCTGTGCGTCTGAAGTACCGGGGCCACGCACGCACAGCTCGGGTAAGGCATAACAAGCCTTGCTTGCATCACCGCGACACAACTTGCCTAATGCACGCCATCTCTTTCACGGATTAGCCAATGCTGCTGCAGTGATGAGGTCACGCACAGCTCAGCTAATGCGCCTCAATGCTTACCTGCGTCACCACGTGTCACCCTTTTGGGAGACACGCACTGCTCAGCTCAAGCGAACCAGGCCTTTCTGACACCCCCATGCTAGTTCAATCATAGAAGTGCAACCCGAAATTCTACTGCTTCCCCCCTCAACACTATTCGAGTACAGCTACCCCAATCTGCTTCGAAACTGCACCCCACCCTTAATCTCCCCAATGTTACTCTAGTACTGGTAGTTCAGACAGAGCTCTGCCAGTGCATCTCCTCCCTCTGCATGCAGCCTATTCAAATACTGGTGTCTTGAACAAGACTCTAACTTTACACTCCAACTGTGACCTCCATTATACCCCTCTGTTCCAGTGCAAGGACTCAAGCAGCTCTACAAATGCACTTCTGTCCCTTCCCCATTTCTAGCACTGAATACAGCTCAATAATTCACATCAATGCCAACCAGAATCCTCATTTCCTTTGATGGCACCCTCATCGACCAGGGCACGCACCCCAATTCTGTGCTGGCCCACAAACTACTTCAGCACTAGAGCTCACACAAGGATCTGTAGGTGCACCCCAATAGTTGCTTGTGGAGCCCCCTTCTGTCGCAGAACAGCGGTAGATTTCAACATACATACTTATTGTCATCCTGTCTCTCACTCAAGCTTGAAAGAAGCCGCCACACAGATACAGTAGTCCTCGTTGGGTGCCAACTTCCTCTGAGTAACTTTCCTTCCATTGAGAATCCTTACTTTCAGAAGGATTCCCTATCTGAGCTGTCAGGGGCCAGCTATTAGAGATATGCGATTTGTGTGCAGTTTTGGAATGCCGCTCTTGCCACTTAATCAACTCTCCTCAGCCTGCGTAAGTGGCTGTTTTCAACAAAAAACAACTGTTCTTAACCGAATTGGATCAAAAGTTATTTTGTACAGAGTACAAAACAATCCTAGACATATTCCAAAAGGTTTCTCGTTACCATCAAATTGATTGTTGCTGTTTTAAAAAATTAAAGGTGAGGCAGCCTCCTGGGAAATGCCAGAGTGGTAGAATGGCCTTTCCTGCCATTGCAAATCTCCATATCTCCGTCACTCAGAAAATGATAACCAAATGCCCCTGCTGATTGATAGGCTTACTCCAGATACATTGCTATCATTTTATGGTATTATCCAACCAGTGCTAAATGTGTAAAGCAATAAGTGCCAGGGCCTAAAGATTTGCTCAGACGCCTGTGGCTGGCATTATCGAAAGTTGGGGTAGCGAATACCGTGCCCGCATAGTCTTGATTCCACCCAATTCCTCTTTATTCCACCACCAGCTACTCCCTGTTCCTTTATTTCTCTCTTGTAGTTTCTTTTTCATCCCTCCTTTCTTCTCTTGTCACTGCTTTCCATTTTTCTATTCCTCCTTCCCTCGCCCTTTTGTGTTCTTCCTTCTCTTGCTCTGAATCAAAGTCTGATGCGGAAAAATTAAAGCTGGTCCCTAAAAAGGAGTTCAAGTTGGCCCCACCTGCAACTACCGGTTCGAATTAAGCACCGCCTAGGTCTCTTCTCGAGGAGAACCAAATTAATTGCTTAGGATGTTCTGAAGGATAAATAGTTTTGATAAACAAGTTTGGTTTATAGAAATATTTGATGTAATTCAGAAATAGCATCTGCATATTAATTTCCACAATTTAGAATTGTTTGGCTCCTATAAAAGTGTCATGGTGCTATTCGGTGTACGTTTGTTGTATCCCAGCCAGATGGGCTCACAGTGTAACTCATATTTCTTGGGAGAAAAAGTATAGGACTATTGTTAAACCTGGAGTGCTGGTTTCCGTCAATAAATAATCTGTAACGCTTCATTGCCCCCTGCTGGACTTGATGACACCAGGAAACCACAGTCTTTTTCCTTCCTGCTTTGGCTATTCGGTTTGATTGTTGGCAAATTCATTTGACCACCTTGTTGTCTTCCTCGTTTCACTAATTTCAGACATGAGGTGAGTCTGCCACCCCAGACTGGTACTCCACCGCCATGTCTCTCTTTCTTACCAACATTAGCTTCACCCAAATGTCTCATTAGGTGAATATTAGGACCACCTAGCAAGAATTCATCCTGAAATATACAGAAGCCCCCGAGGATACACCCACTCATCTGTGAGAGAGGGCAGAATATAAGAAATGGAACAAGGAAGAATGGATCAGGGTATTGAAATTAGTTGTAAGAAATTGACAATAACTCTTGCTGCCTGGCTCCTCTGCCCAGCTTAATAAAGGTTAAGTGCCAGGATTGGACCAAGTAGACGCTGGGTGCATGTTGGTGGGAGAAGAGGGCTTTAGTTTGTACTTAACCCAAACTTGGCCACAGTTGACAGCTTGCTGAGATCACTGGTTGCTGCCTTTCTCTGTGCTCTGAAATATGGTGTAGCCGCCTTATTTGTGCTTGGGACATAGAACTAGCTAACAGAACCCCTCCAGCCGAACCTGTGTGCCAAAGAGTGTCTGCATAAGGGTCACTTGACATGAGTTTCTAGCAAATATTCTTAATGTTAATATTAATCAATTTTATAGACAGCACTTTTACCCAAAGGTGTCCTGGTGCTAACTTCCATGAGAAAAATCAGAATACGAAACACACCATGGCCTAAGTGTTAAATAGCCATGTTCTAAGTTCTTTCTCGAAAGTGAGCAAATTGGGGATGGAATTAATATAAAGATAAGTTACTCGATCCAGGTGTCAGCTGTACCAACGATGAAGCTTCTTCCTCCCCAGTTAGACTTCCTCCATCTGGGAACTGCCAATGTTCTAGCACCCGAAGAGCGAAGATTTCTATTGTGTACTTACCACAGGAACTTTTGATTGAGATTGGAAGACTAGTATTGTGTAAAGCCTTAAAGTAGTAATTCCCTTGACTAGATATCACATACACATTAGTTCTATATGTCCAACATTGAACATGTTCCCAAAAAATGTTTTGTTACAAATTGTATTTATTAAAAAGATAAAAAGTTTCTGTTCACAATCTATTCATCAAAATATCAAATTACACAAACAGTAGCACATAGTACATATTAAAATCATTACTTTCTCCTCTCGAGACACATACATTAAAAAAATGCCATAAAAAACAACCAATTGATAAACACATTTTCGATTATGACCAGCATAAAAGAGAGACAGACAATTGTAACACCCCAACCCTTGTTTAATACAGTTGTACGTTCAATCAGACTCAAAGACAGACGCTGGTGATATAAGTACAATTCAAGGACTGGCACAAACAGGCATAACGTTGATTGGATCCACTTATCGATGTGTCTTTGTGTCTGGAACTGACAATTCGCTTTACAGCAGTAGATAACGAGTGGCATAATTATGTAGTGAAAAATGGTAATTTGTCTATTCACTATACAGTACAATATAACCAGCAGCATAATAGCAGTGCAAGAGTGATTAAAAACTTTACAGGGCCATTTTCAGCATGAAACGCACAGTAAATAACAGCAAAAAAGGATTGGTATGGTGCAAATGTTCAATGCGTACATAGTTTCTCCTAAGTTTCCACATACAAGTAGTTTACTCATATAGAATTGTTTCCTTTGTAGTTAGATAAGCCCCCTTTGACACTGCACACTGCTTTTTCCACCATAGTGCAAACTAACGGAGGAGGTTTAGGGCATTAAGACCAATTGATGCTGCATTACAAGGAAAGACCCCCCCCCAAAAATTACTCTTTGATGGACGGGGATCAAACTAGTGGCAAAACGCTATTTTGCCAAGAACTTCGAATATTGTTGCACCGTTTCTGATTGCACTAGTGTCAATCCAAGAGAAGGAAGGATCCTATCCCTGTATAGGCTTGCATTCGCTGGACACTGAATTATTCTGTTTCCTTTCTTCAACTAACACTGGTTGAAAGCGTACAAGGTTTACAGACCACGCAAAACTCAGGCGGATAAAAGAATGTCAACATGGAGAAAGCAGAGGTAGGCTGTTCTCCCTGTGACCCTGAAGACCACGGCATAACGCTGAAACATAACCATAATACTGCCACCTCCACCTCCTTGGTCTGGTGAATATTCACGTAGAGAAGTCAAACTTGGATGCAACTGCACCTCAAGATAAGAGGCGTGGTATCACCACAAAGTTTACATTGCCTTATAAAATGCTTCACACCAGAGCTTTTGTTGTTTCTTTGCAATGTAAATAACGCGTTTTACCATCAACCAATGTATTGATACACAATTTATCGACCTCAGAAACACGAAAGATTAAGTGGGCCATTCCAAGGTTTCAACACGATGTTAGTAGTGAGTGGTTAAGCTAGTGAACCACCTGGCTGTGACCAAAGCCCTTTATAAAGAGATACAGGGCTACAAGTTCTTCTGAGAAGCGTGCAGATAAGATTCTCTTTGTAAAGTTTATTATATACAGTTTAACATAACTTCTTTGTTTGGAACAATGAAAAACTCAACAAAAAAGACTCTTCTAGCAGCAGCTCTTGTGTGTGTTGATATGTTGCCAGCCGGCTCACTCTGACCTGCCACTAAGTATCCCTGCTCACTACTGCCTGCTGTACATGCAATTGTGGTACAAAAGGGGGGGATGATGGATGGAGCATCTGAACCAATCAAACACTCACACCCAGTCAACAGATCTGGGTTTAATCCATCACCGTTCTTTAGCCCACTCTGCCACCCCAGTTCAGACATGGCCATATGCAAATCAGTCTGACCCTGTGCCTCATGGGAACAGTCCAGCCCAAACTGCCAAGCCCTGCCTTCCCTAGACCGGAAACAAGTCCCTTGCTCACTTGCCACTGGAGTCAAGCAAGCCCGGCTGAAGACGGCTGTAATGCCAGAAACCGGTCCTGGGAAGCTTGATTCCGGTCCAGGGAAGATATGGCTTGGCAGTTCAGGCTGGACTGTTCCCATGAGGCACAGGGTCAGACTGATTTGCATATGGCCATGTCTGAACTGGGGTGGCGGAGTGAGCTAAAGAACGGTGATGGATTAAACCCAGATCAGTTGACTGGGGGTGAGTGTTTGTATTGTCAACGCTCCGTCCATCATCACCTTTGGTTTTTCGTAGATGCAATTGTAGCAGTTTGCGAGGGGAGCCCCAGGGCAAACCCGGTTGTTACTTTGGAACCTCAGTCCTACTGGAGCCCCCTGCTCTGACCCCAAGCAAAATGTTACTTTCCCACTTTCTTTTCTGTGATGACTGGGCCATTTCTAGCACCCTCTTGTGTTCATTTCTGGTTCAGGACAGGAGCTGCCTATAAAGGCTTTTAAGCAGTACTGGGAGGCCTTGCTGCGCTCGTCTTGCTTCAAGGCGCTTGACTTTAAGGGTTGCTCTCCGAAGCCCACAGTTTAAGTCAGAAAGAGTACTTGTAGAAAAGCAGATAGATAGAAGTCCTGCTTGTGACACGGGCAGCCAGCTAATTCTGCTAGCTATGGTTGCAAAAACGGGCAGGCGTATCAGGTGTGGGTCTGAAGTCATTTCTTACTTTTTGTCCTGAACTATAACATTTGGCATCACACACAAGTTAATCACCCACGTCTTACCCTTCTACATAAAATGGTTGCTTAACACGTATCTAGGGAGTTCACCACAGGATAAATGTTCTGCAAATACTAGTACAATCTTTCATGTGATGTCCAAAGCTAATCTTTATTTTTCTTAGAAATGGAACTCGGACAGCCAACGTGTTTCGCTCACTTCATGTGAACTTCATCAGGGCATGCATTTTAGCTTTTGTGTCAAAAATAGCAAGCATGTACATCTTCCTTGTCTTTGATATAATATTTCAATATTTTATATCTGAATTCAGTTCATCGGGTCCCCATACATTGAGGATGAATATGTTCCATAATATTTTAGGCCCTATGTATAAGGGTATTCCCTTTTTTATATTCTCTACATCCCTGCCCCTCAGAAAACAGGGTTCTACTTCTACCACAAACCTTTACCGTTCAGCCATCAACCATTCTAGTTGTCACAAAGCCACCAAGTTAAATTGCCTGCCTGATATCAGTGTCTTCAGAGAGGCCAACGACTGAAAAGATTCGGCCTGGCTGAAGAACAATCCCACGTCTCACCTGGGAAGTGTTGATACACACAGTTAGGGAGGGTGGGACCACAGCACTGTTGTGGAAGGATCCCTCGCGCACTCAAGCCAGCTTCTTTCAAGAGTAATAAGCCCCAACCTAAATTCTTTACAGTTCCTAGAGTTAGTTTGCGTCTAGCCTGTGCAATACAAAGGCAATCACTCGGGGGAAAAAACTTGGCCCATGTTTAAATCTAACGTGTGTTTGTTGGCACTGCCTGGCTTTCTCATCACTCCTCTTTCGTGGGTTTCACTACTGCGTCTATCACTCATTACTGCTTCATTCTTCAACGCCCTCGTCCAGGGCCGGACTGGGAACTGAAAGCAGCCCTGGCAAATTTTGCCAGACCAGCTCCCATGTGGCGCGTAGCGAACCAGCCCCCATCCAGCGCGTAGCGAGCGAGCGCAGCGAGCGAGCCCGATGGCCATTAGGGGGGGGAAATTTTTGAAAAACAACAGACCAAAATGGTGAATTTTACAGCACATTTTTCACATTTCATTACATTACATATTCAAATTGTATCAACTTTCAAAGCACAGTAAACAGTAGATGATGACCTTAAAGAACAACAGGTTACCCACCCAGTCATATGTATTCATAGGCATTCTTTCAGAGAGCACCAAAAATAGACACAAGTAGTGAATCAGAGAGAACAAAGGCTCCCCCAGCTTCAATGTTTAGAGCCTGTGCGTGGCTCCAATGACGTGGGCATGATTGTTTTCTTAGAGCCTAGATGGCTCCAATGATGGGCATAAGTATTTCCTAGAGGGCCAAGAGGGGCCCATGTCTGCCCCCGTGGTGTGGCTCAGTGGTGCCCACGTTCTTCCCATTCCGTAGAGTGTCCCTGGGAGGGACAGAAGCGGCACAGTGGTGCCAGACCTTATGTGTAGATCCCCAGCTGCCCAGCAAGTAGTGGGCAACTGCACCGTTTAGGCCATTAGGTACTTTGGGGACATGTTCTTTTGGCTAAAGGAGTAAGTGAGACGCATTCCTTTACCCCTACTTTGGCATCCACAGCTGCGCAGCACTTAGTGCCAGCTGCAGCGTTTAGGCCCTGTTCTTGTTCTCAGCTGCCCAGCAGGTAGTGGGCTGCTGCAATGCTTAGGTCTGCGCAGATGGCGCACCTCTGACTGGCGCTGCCCTGGCAGCGTGCCCTGACATTCTGGGCACAGGGCATTTGAGCCCCTTTGGAGATGGCCAGTTGGCCAGGGGGACTGGTAGATGTATAGGGCGCAAGGCCCTAATGTGATTGATGTACTCTAAATGTAGTGCTAGGAAATGTAATGCATTTAGCATGTGTTACGCACCCTGTGTTTTATACCTCTAAACTGTGGTTTATGATTATGAGGTTGTGTTGCATATTATGGTTTATGCTAGGGAGATTATGTTTCACTCTGTGATTTACGCCCCTAATGTGAGTGTTACTTAGGAGGTAGGGTCTAATGTGTTTAGACTAGTGAGAAATTGCATAAGGTGTTTATGCTGGTGAGGTTGGCGCAGGAGGTAATACGCACCTGAGGTGACTGTGCATAATGTAGTTTGTTACTGGTTGTGGTGGAGTACAGTGATTACCATTGGTTACTGGTTGTAGGTTTATGACCTATTTTTACTTGTACCAATTTCTGCTAAGTGTTGATCCCGACAGTGGCGTGGCCCTGTCCTGTGTAAATAATCCCTTGTGAATATTGCCCGTGACAGTTGGCACAATGTATGTTGTGTGATTACTATCTGATGTGTTGAGAATACAAAGGCTATTTTTATATAACCTTGTGTGGAGTTCCTTTTGTAGTGTGCCTGGGGTGTTGTTGCTGTGTGCGTGCGCAAATGCTTTACACATTGCCTCCGGGATAAGCCTGATTGCTCGTGCCAAGCTACCAAGGGGGTGAGCAGGGGTTATCTTGGCGTGTAACTCCCTTGCCCTGACTAGAGTGGTGGTTTCTGCCTGGCTTTGCGCAAGCCTTAGCCAACCAGAAATCCCTTTTCTAACAACTTGCATCCTAGAAGTACAATTTGGCATAACAGCCATCTGTGGAAGAATACGAAGGATGGCTTACTGAAGAATATTCTTGGCATATGGGGCACCCGGACTAAAATACTGGCACATTGAATGTAACCGTTGGCATGATAAAGGACAACCGTGGAATATCTAAGGTGGTGCAACCATGACGAAATGCTAATCCTGATACTAGAGTTTATCTTTGGCTTCAAGGTCACCCAGAGTATTTGGATAGCATCAGTGATGAAATTCTGGCACAATAGTGGTAATTGTTTACATGTGGGTTGTCCATTACAGGAAAAAATGGGTTTCATTTCTGCACTGCATTTGGTTTCATTGGCTCAGTACATAATGAAAACACTTGAATATTGAATTTCCTTTCATTGCAATGGATTTTAGGCAAATTTATGTGGAATCAATGCTTTAAAATACATTATTCTAAGTCATTTTTGACAACATTTTCCCAGTGGGGAGAACACCTCCCGAACCCGCTAGAAGAAATTGGGCTTGATTTGTTTTGCACACCTGCTACAATTGTGTACAGATGACACCCCACCACATTCATAGAACAGTAACTGCCGCCTCCTAAACTGACATCCTCTTTCTTGCATGCTAGTGCTTAAAGTAAAACTAGGTTAAATATCTACAAATATAATGGTTATGCAAAATTGAGGAAATTTCTTTGCCTGTGCGCCTGCAACTCATTAGGGATGCGGGTGCAGAGGCAAACATTCCCTGAGAAGGTGCACTGTACCACTAAAAGGTGGCGCACTTTCAGTGTGATTCCTAATGGCAGCCTTCTAGAGGGGAAAATTGGAGTCCCATGAACCCCCCAGACATCCCCCTTGCTGCCTGCATTCTGAAACACGGAGCAGCTTTGAACCAGCCCTTCCATATTTCACTCTTAGTCCTCTGCCCTGGGGCAGTAAATTTTTGGTCATCCATGCACAATATCCCTGTTTGCGCCTGGCACTCCTTTTGAAAGGTACGCCGTTGAGTAACAGGGAAAAGTGCATGGTATGCATAATATGTCCTCTGGAATTTACTGTATAGGAGATCACACTGTGTTGCTATTAGGTTACATAGTGAATACATGCTATGCATAGCAGCCAAGGTTTCAGATTGCTGTGAGTGACATTTTCATAATTTCAGTGTAATTATGAGTGACATTTCAACGACTATGAGTGACACTTTCTTGCAAGCAAAATCAAGCAATGAAGACGAGGGAAGCACATGAATACCAGAAATTGCATCCATTTGAGCAACAAGAAACTCTAAGAAGAACTTAAAACCGCTGAAAAGCACCAGAAATGGAGGAGCACTGCCTGGAGACAGCTTGCTGTTATAAGTTATAGAGGGCAGGCTGGCACTGCAACTGTTCTGAATATGATCAAATTCATCTGATCATTCATGACGGTGCATCAGACCATCCTTCCTTTAAGCCAGACAGGGCCCTCAGACTCCTACCCTGCCATTGGCAGTCAATATTAATGGCATGAAAATACATTACAGCACTTTGAACTCCAGGCCGCTCTCTGACAATCGAGTCACCCCTCCAAGATGATGTTAAGGGCCCCAACTACACTGAAATTATTAGAATGTCATACAGCAATCTGAGACCTTGGCAACTATCAACAGGGTCTGATCTCACCATCAGCTGCTGTCTAATTAGAGTCAGACTAGTGTGGCTCACTGGTTAGAGGAGGCAGACCTGGAAGCAGAGGTCAGCCCGGGACCAGAGTTCAATTCCCAGCTCGGCGGGGTCTTGAGTCTTAAAATGTCCATGGACACGACAATTCTCGCTCCGGTGCCTACTTGATTCACGGGTTCACACTCTGCGACTCTGGGCAATAGCTTGCTTAATCTCCACACTGGCCCCTCGCGGTGGGATGCCTGGCTTTCACCTTGCGGATACCCTGCTGGGGCTATCTCACAGGGGAATACCAGGACGGGTTCCCTAAGCAAGCGCTTAGAAACCGCTCGGTGATTTGCGCTATATAAATTCCTGTACATTTACATTTACATTTATTAAGTCAGCAGACTTACTCGAGCCCCCCAGCGCTGCATAAGGCACCGGGCATTAAGCATCAGAGCGTCAGTGTCGACGATGTTAAGACACACTGATCCACACCTTCACTAAGTTACATTATAGGTCACAGCCAGGCAACCTCAGGCTGGCTGTTTTCAAAAACTGCGATGTTGTTTCCTGTTTTATAGCTCATGGCTCAGGCAGTCGATCATACATCAGAGGACTGGCATAACTGCCCCAGATCACACAAGCTGCAGGCACTGTGCCGCCAGCAGTCACTCGCTCGCCTCTGCTAAACTTTAGTGACGGCGCAAATGCACTCATTAACAAGCAGCAACTGATACCAAAAGTCGTGGACACTCGCAAGACACTTCTTAGCAGCGAGGCAAGACGAGGGGAGCAATTTGGTGAGGCCGGTGCGAATTTTTTCTCAACCTTACAATAAAATCTATAAAGAAGTTAACTTGAAATGTGACTTTAAATGGGGAAATCACATTTAAACTAATTTTAGTAGCACGCCTTCTTACTACGAATTGGGCACATAACCATAATTTTAAAAAGAACTATTCGTTGTGCCTTGTTTATTTTATGTACATATCGTTATCGGCAGTGAAATAACCCAAAACTTTGTAAAGAGAATAGTAAATCTCATGGCAGTCAGATTCCTGGCTTACCTGACTGGAAAGTGGCATTCAAGCGGCTAATGACACTGTCTGTGCGTCCTCCTAGGCACATGGTTTAGGCCAGTGCAGTGTACCTGGCAGGCCGTGTCCTCTCTAGACTTCTCCCCAGGGTCCGACTCTGTCCATGCGAGCCGGCAGGTGCAATGTTTCACTGCCTCCCGCACACTCCAGGGCCTTCCAGAACTGACTGGGTCTCTGCCGCCTCGGGGATTCTTGAGTCCGGCTGCTGACCACAGCTAAGTTACAAGGCTCTGGTTTCCTTCAAATGAGCGAAGAGGCAGAGGGCGATGACTAGCACGATCCAAAGCCCCCTTCGACCGGGATGAATATCGATGATTGAAATTTAATTTAACTCTGGGTTTCGTCCTCCCGATCTTGTATATAGCCGAAGGCCTTTCTCTTTTTGCCGCGCTTGGTTTCTCTCGTCCACAGGCATGCAGAGCGCGGGGCCTGTGAGATCAATCAATCGGCCTGCTGGGCCCGGCCCCTGCTGAGAACACACTAGAGTTCTTACAAATACCCTCCTCTGAGGCCTGCCGCAGGCAGCACACTCCTTAGGACAAGATTAGATGCCTGAACACATTACACATCCACCCGAAATGATGTTTACTCAAATACTCACTCACGGTCGGGTCGTCACCCTGACGCCGTCACTCTGACCACGGCCGGGTCGGGGGCCGCGCTGTGTTGGTGGCAGACAGACACAGGACAGGAGGAGGGCTGCCTACTTCCAGGGGCGCGGGCAGCGTGCCACCGGCCCCGGGCCTAGCCACCACCACCATAGTACAATAAATTAAATGATGGTGGACTGGCCGCTCGGCGCTCCGGTCCTCGTCTCCTGGCTGGCTCTGGCTTGCTCTCGTGATCAGGGCCTGCAACCTGCTGTAGTAGGGCACACTGACTGCGCAGTTTTAATTGCCCCTATTCAATGCGCATGCGTGAAAGACAGCACCCTAGGCGGCGCGCAGACGCGCCGGAGGAGGAGGCAGGGCATAACTGCGCGCTGCGCACAGTCAGGCTTCTCCCTCTCCTCCAACGTTACCCTTCCGCTTTTTTTTTTAGTTTTTTTTTTAGGTTGCACCGCACGTCAGTGGAGTGCAAAGGTCGACAATCAGGCAGGCTTGCGTTGCTGCCTGCTGCTGCAGTGTATGGGCGGGGCGGTGACTGAGTGAGTACAGTACAGTACTGTCTGGGTGGGGGGCCGGTTTTGGATCAGGGTCAGGGGGCTGGTTTTGTGAGTGGGGGCCGATTTTCGGTCCGACCCGACCGGTACAGCCTGTCAGTGTCAGACTGTCTGACTGACACGCTGTACCGGTCGGGTCGGACCGAAAATCGGCCCCCACTCACAAAACCGGCCCCCTGATCCAAAACCGGCCCCCCACCCCCTCCAGCCGACCGGGGGATTTCCCGGTGCCCAAAAGCACCAGTCCGGGCCTGCCCTCGTCCCTTTCTTTCTTTCTTTTGTTCTCGTACAAATTCTCTGACCTGTTCTCCCACTCTTTCTTTCACCTTTGCTCTTCCCGTGTCCTTCGTTATTTACTCCTGTCATACTATTTCTCTCGCTCGTCCTTTATTCTCTTAGTGCATCTTTTCTCACAGTTGTGCTCTTTCCTTCACACAAAATTAGTGTTTTTGATCTTTTCCTTTCGTTTCTTAAATGATTCCTTCTTAGGGCCATATGTATCAAGCCTTTTGCGAATCGCAAACTGCCTTTTTGCATGTTTTGGGATGTATGAAATATTCGCAAAATAAGGAATCGCAAAGTTTAGCGATTCCTTATTTTGCCATAGCATTTAAGGAATCGCAAGTTTGCGATTCCTTAAATGCTATGTATGTAGCATTTTTGGGTAGCGAATTTTGGTTAGGAATTCGCAAATTACCACCAACTTGTAGTTGATGGTAACTTGCGAATTCTTAAAAAAATGCACATTTTGGCATTTTTGAAAGTGGCATGTGATGCACACACATGCCCATAGGGCATGTATGTGCGCCATATGCACACACATGTACATTTCAGGGGTGCAGCAGGGTGTCTTTGAGACACCCCTGCACCCTTAAAATAATTCTCAAATTGCGATTAGCAAATTGCGAATTCGCAATTTGAGAATTATTTCGCAATCATTCCTATGGGCCAGGAGGCCCATAGGAATGCATTGGAAATTATTTCTTAATTGCGAATTCGCAAAATGCGAATTGGCAAATAAGGAAGATTAAGGAATCGCTAAAAAATAGCGAATTTCTTCATACATACCATTTTGCGATTCCTAAATAGCGATTCCTTAAAAATCGCTATTTAGGAATCGCAAACGAGTTTGTTGATACATATGGCCCTTAGTGCCCAATACCTTGCTGCCTCTCGCTTTTCTTCCTTTCTTACATTTTTCCTTTCTTATTTCATTTAGATATATCAGTCTCTCTTAGGTGTTCTTCGTATTTTAGTTTTTCTCTCGGCCCACACGTTTGTTTTATCTCTCACTCTCGTTCTAGCGTGCCCTCACGGGCCCTATCACCCTTTCTTTCTGTCACTCCCTCTCTCGCTCCCTCACTCTCCTTCCTATCTTTCTATTCTTTTCCTCTCTGAACTGCATTTCAAATAACATTTTGCTGCCACGGCGCGCCCCACAAAAACCCTCTGTTCATATTTAACTACACCATTAGAGGGTGCCACGAAGTTCTGTAAAAACGATACCAATAATGGTGGAGACGGAGTTGAAAATTGTTTGCAGGAGGAGTAGAAACTCGTTCGAGAGCTGCTGGGGGACGAATTTGGGTGGTTAATGAGGGAAACATGACAATGAGTGCATACGATGCCAGAAGGACAGGACTTGACCGTGGTGGAGCTGGCTGCTGATATCTGAAGAGACCTGGAAGTTATGTGTTTATTTCATTCATTCGTCTTTATTTCGATACACGGTATCATAAAAGTTACATAAAATAACGGGTCATACGAAGGCTCATTGCATCATTCCACTATCATGAATAAATATAATACAGCCATTAATATTCATAAGAGGGGGCAGTCAATCATAATATAAAAGCCATCCATAAATAATTTAAAAAGGCACAGTAAACTCATATTTCTTAAAATTACAATCTGATCTTAACAAATTAAAAACTAATTACTACAAGGCAATAACAGTTCTCAATGGTAACAGTTATGTGTTTAAAAACTGACGGGGCCAACTCAACCTTTCATCATTATTAGTTTGATAAACTGAACATTATTACATTAGGCGCCCTTTGAGGTTGTGGTATTTAGGCGTTAACACGAAACACATGAAAACACGTTATTATTACTTTTGGGGCTTCAGGTAAGTAGCTTATTTTTACAGCTATAATGAAGATTGCTTCATGTCGAATATTTCCTTTACAGTTTGACCTGTGGTATTGTGATGCGGTTATAGAAACACAAACTCTGGCTTGCATTATCGGCTTCCCACTTAACCATTGGTTGTGTTCCTGACCCTCAGCCAATCTCTCTTCTTGTAGCAGGTGCAGTAGCGTAGCCAGCATGTCATGGGGATTAGGATGTGGCCCCTGACTGCTGTGTGAATGATAAAATACAACAATGATCAGGGTTCATTGGGCCCCTCGTCATCTGGGTCCTGGTGCCACTGCACCTACTGTGTCAATGGAAGCACGTACCGGGACAGGTTCCTTTTCTGCTTGCTCTGGCAACCAATACAAGACGGGCTTTCACATATACACAAGGCAACTGATGGGATGACTCTGGATCCTGGTATCCTGCTGGCCTGTGTTTGTCTACATTTTCGTGGAATTTAGGGTCTCAAACTGCAGAACTTTCCTGTCTCGAGGTGTGGAATAATCCTCAATCAGGACATGTTTAACTAAGACTCTGCTTCCCCGATCTCCTCTTCGTATCGGTATTGTTCTAACAAACGTTGGCAAAGTCAAGTAGGTTGCGCCTTTTAAAATCAAACATTGGTCGACCTTTTGGCTTTACCAATGCTTGATGTCCACGCTGAACAGCATTTGTAAGAAGAAAAACAAGCATTGGCAAAGCCAATAGGTCTGGCATTGACTGCTAGCCTTTCAGTTTTGTCAGCGCTTGTTTTGTTTAGTTACAGTTTTTGAAAAACGTAATTTGGGAATTCTGCAGGGTCCTCATCTACGTAACAAAAATATTGGCTAAAAGTAAAAACATTTTGGTCTCAATAAGCTCACATAGCCTTAGTTTTCTTAGTCACTGAAGCAAAATATTCCATATGTGGATGTTCTCCATGTGAAGGGGCAGAATGCCATCACTCACAGTGAGGTTAGCCAATTACTGATGTGGACAGACCATGATGTATTCTGAAGATGGTGGAAGAAAATGGTAAATGACACAACAAATCAATGGATGAAGAAGGCTGGCTGTGAGCCCTTACAAGTAAGTATATTATATATGTAACTTTTATTAAAATCAAAAGGTCTTGGCAAACGCCATACCGATAAACGGATGCTGTCAATGGTAAACAGCATCGGACAAAAATGCAAAATGGCCGGTCACAAGGTCATGACTTATGCGTCTGCAGAAGTGTCACCACTCAAGCATAAGTATGCTTTATGGCACTTCGTGTCAGTTCTTATTTTCCTTTTAATTTACCATTTCATGACGGCAGACACTCTTTTATTGGAGCAGTAAATTAAATAATGACAATATTAGAAACGTGAAAATACATTATAGAACAACTGGGCCTTCTGAAAAGCAAAAACAAAGGAGCAGAGGGAGCAAGGAACTTGATGCTGTTGAACAGGGCGGAGTGGGAGAGCAATGGAGAACCTTGGGAAGAAAGGGATTGAAAAAAGGTTTCAAAAAGTGGAGCATGAAGGGCAGCATAAGAGGGGTGGTGTGGAGGAACAACACAGAAGTGTTGGATGTGAAGTGGTAAGCAGCACACATGGAGATACAGCAAGAAAACACATGCCCTCCCATGTAGAGCTGAAAGAAGAAAGTACTTCCATGAATGTAAGCAGTGGAAGTAGTATGCAACTTGTTGAATCAGAAACACTGTGAAACAGAAATGCTCCCGGGAGTAGACATCAAAGGAGCAGAGAAGGGGAAAAAGGAGAAAAGGGAAAGCCATTAAACAAGAGGCGAGCCAATGTGGTAGACTAAGCCAACGAGGTAGACTACGCCAACCAACCATGAACAGTGACCTGACCAAAATGGTTGGCATTGTACACAATAGATCTTTTGGTAACAGTCAGCTAAAAGCTGTATGCAAGTCAGGCTTAAAATGACCTATTTTGGAGGTTCTGTAAGTTAATTTTTAATGGGGAGTATGCCTAAGTAAACTTTAAGATTTATCTTTACAATCTTACCAAATCTAATTACAGTGCACCTCGGTTTTCATTCGTAATATATTTTTGCTGGTTGTTTCTCTGGATGCTACATTTCCAAACTTCACATTGGCTCTTAAACCTAAATAATTTCCATTTCTGTTAGGAGTCATTTTCTCCAGCACTAAGAACCACTTGATGGAGCACAAGCGAGCATGAATGCCCATCATAAATAATGGAGAACACAGTACACTCCCAATAACTCAAAGTCAAAACTCTGCCCACACATCAAGAAAACCAAAGAAACCAGCCCCCCACAATCTTCTGCCGCTATGTGAGACTCTCCAAAATGATATTCCTCATGGCAGAGTACCACCAATGCCAGAGCTAAATTGAGTTATGAAAACATCGTCTACCTATAATTGTTTAAACAGTTATTTTGTGCGCATACATGTCACAAAACAATTACACATCAGTCATGAGCCCCCCTCACCCCTCCGCAAATAAATGAAAGCACATTAACCCAATAACTACGGGAACCTGCTTTGGTTAGAAGTAGAAACAGGGATCACACCCAAGGTCAGAAAAAGCAACCCATAAATTCACAAAGTGTAATGAAAAGTTTAACCCTTTCGCTGCGGCGGCAATTCCGTCGCAGCGCCAAGGGGCGGGAGGGCCGCGCGGCGCTCCGACGCTGGTGATGGAACCGCTCCGTCACGCCCCTCGGGTGGGCTTTGCTTGTGACGGAGCGGTTCCGTCACGGCCCCGCCCGCTCAATAGAACGCGCCACACAGGCGCGGAAAGGGGGCCGTGACGGAACCGCTCCGTCACCTGCACAGCCCACCCGAGGGGCGTGACGGAGCGGTTCCGTCACCAGCGTGGGAGGGGTTAAAAAAGAAATTGCTATTATATAAATAACTTATCCTAGGCAACTAATAGGCCCTGCATGGATAACAGGTGCTGTAGTACAACAATACTTGTAGCCTAACAAAAATAATCCTCATGTAGTGCACATTAAATACATATATTGACAATAGACATAAAAATGATATTCATGGTTCATTTATTAAAAAAACAAAAATTATTCAATCACAGTACTAACATAATTAAAAAGATTGTGTTAAAAAATATTTCCACGTAGTATTGTTCCAAATAGCAATCATGTCAATTTATATACATAATTATAAAAAGATTTTTAACAATACAGCAAATCAAACAAGTGGTGTTAATAATCTGTCTCTACGCGCGTTTCGGCGTCTTCACGCCTTCTTCTGGAGAACCACTCGATTTTTCTAAAAAAAGAATAACATGTATTTATATCTATGTTACAGGCATATGTTTACAGTAATTTGTGCACTACATTTACAATCTATCGGCTACATTTCTAGAAAATCTGAGGTTCCAAGGCATTTTGCTAAGATAGCTGGCTGCTATAGATCGAGATACAGTTTCTTTTCCATTTATATACATTAGAATTAATAAACACCTCTATCACATCAAGTATCTGTTTTTATAACCAGTAAATTATTTTTTTCTTCAAAATATATAGAGCTGTGAGAGTTCCTCAACCAGATAAAGCTAATCTCCAGCAGCTTCTAGGTCAGTATAACTATGGATATTATCAATCTACTCAAGGTTCTTACCCCAATAAGTTCTGTTGATGGATAAGGCTGATTTTAAGTTCTAGCTCTTTGCACAGGTATATGGGCAAGCTGTTGTGTCCTTTAGTGGGAACAATTATAGAAAAATAGGAGAGAGATTACAATATTCAACAAATCTATATATCTCCTTCTTTTATCAGGTGTTGTATATTTTTCTTTAAGACATATGGTTACCTTAATATTCACATTCACTCCACTCTCAATATTATTTTTCGATATTCGTAGGTTCACCACGTGAAGTATGGACTACAAAGAAAAATATACTTTTATTGAATAAAAGTATATTTTTCTTTGTAGTGCATATTTTACCAGATAATACCACACAACGTAACTTAGTAGATCAACCATACTTCACGTGGTGAACCTACGAATATCGAAAAATAATATTCAGAGTGGAGTGAATGTGAATATTAAGGTAACCATATGTCTTAAAGAAAAATATACAACACCTGATAAAAGAAGGAGATTTATAGATTTGTTGAATATTGTAATCTCTCTCCTATTTTTCTATAATTGTTCCCACTAAAGGACACAACAGCTTGCCCATATACCTGTGCAAAGAGCTAGAACTTAAAATCAGCCTTATCCATCAACAGAACTTATTGGGGTAAGAACCTTGAGTAGATTGATAATATCCATAGTTATACTGACCTAGAAGCTGTTGGAGATTAGCTTTATCTGGTTGAGGAACTCTCACAGCTCTATATATTTTGAAGAAAAAAATAATTTACTGGTTATAAAAACAGATACTTGATGTGATAGAGGTGTTTAATAATTCTAATGTATATAAATGGAAAAGAAACTGTATCTCGATCTATAGCAGCCAGCTATCTTAGCAAAATACCTTAGAACCTCAGATTTTCTAGAAATGTAGCCGATAGATTGTAAATGTAGTGCACAAATTACTGTAAACATATGCCTGTAACATAGATATAAATACATGTTATTCTTTTTTTAGAAAAATCGCGTGGTTCTCCAGAAGAAGGCGTGAAGACGCCGAAACGCGCGTAGAGACAGATTATTAACACCACTTGTTTGATTTGCTGTATTGTTAAAAATCTTTTTATAATTATGTATATAAATTGACATGATTGCTATTTGGAACAATACTACGTGAAAATATTTTTTAACACAATCTTTTTAATTATGTTAGTACTGTGATTGAATAATTTTTGTATTTTTAATAAATGAACCATGAATATCATTTTTATGTCTATTGTCAATATATGTATTTAATGTGCACTACATGAGGATTATTTTTGTTAGGCTACAAGTATTGTTGTACTACAGCACCTGTTATCCATGCAGGGCCTATTAGTTGCCTAGGATAAGTTATTTATATAATATTTGTGCCCTGACCTAGGAACTATCTAGTAATATCAGGGGGTCCCTTTTGTTACATACTACATAAAAAAGAAATTGCCGCACCTTCATCCTAATGGCAAAACACGATTGAACCAGAACAAATAAAAAGACGGTCAGCACCACAGACCAGAATAATGGAAAAGGGTTCAAGTTATGTATTTTACAAGAAGTCCAGTATGGGGGTGGCGGTGTCTCAATAATCAGACCAAAGACACAATGCCTCATTCAGACCTGGGTGGCATCCATCCAGTCAGCGAGGGAGTACCTCCCACCATAACCAGAGATCCTCACCGGCCTAGCAATTATCCCTATGCCTTCAGTGTATCCACCTGTGCATTGGGTGCACTGAAGGCAGAGCAGTTTGCCAAGGGGGAGCTATGATTTTGACTCTGTTTGGAAAACTTTTTGTTTTACTGAAACAAACTCCCAAGTGGGGAGTTTAAATGTGCATGCCCAGGACCTTAAAGCCTAAATAGGGTGGGCCTTACGTCACTTTGACCTAAAGGTCATGTGGTGTTGAAACGATCAGGTCAAGGATTGTTACTGACAGAGAAAGCCTCTGGTTCCCACCACACAGGTTGGAGGACAGGGCATCAGCCTGTTCTTGGTGGATGCCCTGCATCAGTCAACATCTAATTGAAGCTCTCAGAACCACAATCCAGGACGTGAAAGACACAAAATGACGGACTTCAATTGTGAAAATGAATTAGTGAACCTCTCCCACCACATCTAGCACCAACAGTACTTAAGAGGTAAACTAAAACAAAATAGAAAAGAGAAAACCCTAAAAAGGTCATTTACACGTATGGATAAATATCGGGAGCAGAAACACCACAGCTAAATTACATTTGCATCAGGTATAAGTAGTTTATGTGCACGATTTCGATTTACAGAGTAGTAAATCGGAGCATTAGCGTGTGCACGGTTTTGCGAGGCAGTTAAAAAACACAGAAGTGAACACAAATTTCTTGGTTAAACTCCCAGCAGTGCTAAACTTGTAAAGTTGGTTGAAGGTGGTGGGCACCGCCATTATTTTACTGGGGACGTGGGATTATTTTCTTCAGACTTTCACCCAGACCAAGACAGAGAAAGAGAGAAGAAAAAGCAAGAAGGATATAGAGAAATATTGGAAAAGGGTGACAAACAGGGCACAAGTCATAAAAAAAGAAGTGGGGGGGACAAACCTAGTTAATCAGTAAGCAAATGGCGTCAAAGTGCGTGACATCACACCACCGGACGCATATGACATCACAGGAAGTGGCATCACAAGAAGTGACATCAGATCTTAAGCCCTCACATACTTGTTTAGCAGGTGTATCATCAGTACATTTGTGCAGATTAGGAGTATACTTGCAAATCCTCCTGATTTAGGCAGAAGATTCACACTTTTGTATGCTACACATAAAACAATGTTGCATTTTGTCAGCGTAAAGCTTCCTCTAGCCATAGTGCTTGAAAAGAAAAAATAGTGATATTTAAATTATTACAACACCTCCTCAGGGGTAGTGACCACTATATAAATGGTTTTTATTTTGTGCAAATACTGGGGAAGATCAACACATCTGACTTTCTTACAGTGCATTCATATCTCATAAACATGGACTGAACAAAGTGAAAAGTTCCCTCTCTTAAGTATGTCTGAAGTGCGAACAAGGTGTGAGCCTATGTTTCCCGTCGGCTGCATTTAGTTCTAGGTGTGAGGCTCCTGACTGCTGCCAGCCAGGAGGCTTGAGCAAATGGAGGCCTGAAGACTCGGCCCTTGTAAAGGGCCAGCAGAAGTCAGAAATGAGAGAGCCCCGTCCCCGCCTGCAACCAGGCGCTGCTGAAAGTGTCCCAGTGTTTGGAAATTACACCGGGACGATTTCAGCATCTTTATTAGTGGGGCCCAACTTCTTGGCAGGGTGGCTGACGTCCACCCTGTGAAAAAAGTGGGTGGACGCCGTCCACCCGCGTGTACCCCCGACTCGTGCCCTGGTGACAAAGGTTAGAAAGTAAGGATTTAAAAGGACCTGGAAGTATGTTTTACTTTGTCTTTATTATTCAATAAAGCTTTTCAAACTTAAAAAAAAAAAGGACCTGGAAGTATGAGACAAAGAGACAGAAAGCCTGGGGAGGTGGACGATAGAGGCATGAGGTGGAGTGAAGACAAGGAAGCCTTCGCATTGGAAATCCCTGCATTTGGCAACATCTGCGGTGAGCACCCAAAAAAACTTCTGGACTTTCCATGTATTTATTTAAAAAATTAAGTATGAGTCCTTAATGGGAGCCAGTGCTAAAACAAGTGTGAATGCCATATTTGTCCATGTCATTATTTACTCACAAATCGAAAAGTTAAAAGATAATGCAAAGGACTAAGTAACTGTGAGGATTCAATACTTTAATATTTTAACAGATCATTCTTTTTTGTCTTTCAAGAATGTCTGCTTTATTGGTGTATACAGTTTGTAAAGCTGTGATTGGAGGATCACACGTATTCAAAATGTCTGCAATTTGCTCAGGTGGTCTTCACTTCAACCCAATATCGTTTTACTGGATTACAATGTATCAATCAGGCCAATTACTATGAGCTACTAACCCTACTTCCAGTGTCTTTTTCTTTTTTTATGTTCAAAAGAATGTCTTTATCTCACCCTCAGTTCTTCCACTTATCAATCAATCAATCAATCAATCAATGACACTTATAGAGCGCGCTACATACCCATAGGGTCTCAAGGCGCTGGGGGAGGGGGGGGTGTGCCGCTACTGCTCGAACAGCCAGGTCTTCAGCTTCTTCCTGAAGGAGAGGTGGTCTTGGGTCAGGCGGAGGTCGGTCGGGAGGGAGTTCCAGGTCTTGGCGGCCAGGTAGGAGAAGGACCTTCCTCCTGTCGTCGATCTTCGGATGCGGGGGACGGCGGCGAGGGCGTGGTTGGCTGATCGGAGGTGGCGTTTGGGAGCGTAGAAGTTGATCCGGCTGTTGAGGTAGCTCGGGCCTTGGTCGTGTAGGGCTTTGTGTGCGTGGGTGAGGAGGCGGAAGGTGATTCTTTTGTTGACGGGGAGCCAGTGAAGGTCTCTCAGATGTCCGGAGATGTGGCTGGTTCGTGGGATGTCGAGGATGAGTCTGGCTGAGGCGTTCTGGATTCGCTGGAGTCTCTTCTGGAGTTTGGCGGTGGTGCCGGCGTAGAGGGCGTTGCCGTAGTCCAGTCGGCTGGTGACGAGGGCCTGGGTGACGGTCTTCCTGGTCTCGGTGGGGATCCACCAAAAGATCTTCCGTAGCATGCGTAGGATGTTGAAGCACGCCGAGGAGACGTTGTTGACTTGCCTGGTCATGGAGAGGGAGGAGTCCAGGATGAAGCCCAGGTTGCGTGCATGGTCCGTCGGTTTGGGTGCGGTGCCCAAGGCGGGAGGCCACCAGGAGTCGTCCCAGGCGGAGGGTGATGAGCCCAGGATGAGGACCTCCGTCTTGTCAGAGTTCAGTTTCAGGCGGCTGGTCGTCATCCACTCGGCTACCTCTTTCATCCCTTCGTGCAGGTTGGCTCTGGCGGAGGCGGGGTCGTTGGTCAGGGAGAGGATCAGCTGGGTGTCGTCGGCGTAGGAGATAATGCTGAGGTTGTGTTGGCGTGCGATGGCCGCGAGGGGGCTCATGTAGACGTTGAAGAGGGTGGGGCTCAGAGAGGATCCTTGGGGGACGCCGCAGATGACTTCGGAGGCCTCTGACTTGTACGGTGGTAGGCGGACTCTCTGAGTTCTTCCGTCGAGGAAGAAGATGATCCATTCCAGCGCCTTGTCCTGGATTCCGACGTTGCTGAGGCGCTGTACTAGGGTGCGGTGGCAGACAGTGTCGAATGCCGCGGAGAGGTCTAGGAGGATGAGGGCCGCTGTTTCTCCGTTGTCCATCAGGGCTCGGATGTCATCGGTGGCGGCGATGAGGGCGGTCTCGGTGCTGTGATTGGCTCGGAAACCGGACTGTGAGGGGTCGAGGGATCCATTCGTCTCGAGGAAGGCGGCCATCTGCTTGTTGACGGTCTTCTCGATGACTTTGGCTGGAAACGGGAGGAGCGAGATGGGACGGTAGTTCTTGAGTTCGGTGGGGTCCGCTGTTGGTTTCTTGAGTAGAGCGCTGAGTTCGGCGTGCTTCCAGCTCTCAGGGAAGGTGGTGGTGTCGAATGAGGTGTTGATGATGTCCCGCAGGTGGGGTGCGATGACAGCGTCGGCCTTGTTGAAGACGTGGTGAGGGCAGGGGTCGGTCGGTGATCCGGAGTGGATGGAGTTCATCGTGCGGATGGTGTCTTCGGTGCTGACCGGGGTCCAGGCGTGGAGGGTGGTGGTGGGGGGTGGTTGTTCGGTCTTGGTGTGCGTTGGTTGGTTGTTGAAGCTGTTGTGTATGTCCGCGATCTTGTTGTGGAAGTATGAAGCGAGGGAGTTGCAGAGGTCTTGCGATGGGGTGATGTCGTTGTTTCCTGCGCTGGGGTTGGATAGCTCTTTCACGATGTTGAAGAGTTCCTTGCTGTTGTGTGCGTTGTTGTCCAGCCGGTCCTTAAATGCAGTTTTCTTGGCGGCGCGGATCAGCTGGTGGTGCTTCCGAGTGGCCAGCTTGAGGGTGGTCCTGTTGTCCGGTGTAGGTTCCCTTTTCCAGACTTTCTCGAGGGCTCGGCAGTTCTTCTTGGAGCTCTTGAGTTCGTCGGTGAACCATGGTGCTTTCTTGCTGCCGGGTCTGCTGGGCGGGGTCCTCAGCGGGGCGAGCTCGTCTGCGCAGATGCTGATCCACTTATTCCTCCTCCTCTTTTGCCTCTCTTTCTGTTATCTACTCTCCCCTTCTCCCATTCTGCCTGGGGGTATACTGCCCTTTTTTTTTTTACTAATGGGTTTTCTATCACATACAGATCGCGGGGTGGTGTTACTATTTCCAGTGAGGATGGTTACATATTACAGTGAGGATGACGATATGGTAGTACCTCGGCAGAAGTAACTGGTGCATGCCTGGGCGTTCTACACCCACAACGTTTGGGCAGCTTGTGAGTGGTTTACTTCATTAAGGATGTTGTAAAGCATTATCACTCAAATTAAGCCAGTCTATACTTCCTAATGTTAGAAGGAAAGGATGAGTGTGTATTGTGGGCACCTTTTCTTGTTCTCTATTGAGGCAACTATCATTTGATTCGTCGGCTAAATTAGCTTATTTGTGGAACAGGTTCTGGCTGCAACGTGATCACTTATTGTGCATCATGGATGCTGGTAGGGTTTCTCTAGAGCACTGGTACTCATAGTACGGCCAACGGGCAGCCAGCGGCCCGGCCGGCCTTCACTGGTGGCCCGCGGACCTTGTTGCCATATGCCAGTGCCTTTCTGTAAGTAAGCAGAGAAGATGGCCGCAGGAGCATACGTAGTGAATACGTATTCAATACGCATTCACTGCGTTTGCTCCTGCGGCCAACTCTGTTTACTGCTTGTCTCTGGGCCCGCCGCCTGTGTGACGTCACACACGGCACACGGCGGAAACCACAGGCCCTTTAAAAGTCAGCTGTAAGCGCTTTTACAGCTGACTTTTAAAGGATCTTTTGGGGAGCTTCCTGTGTCCGTGGTGACCATGGTGACAACGCCCTGTCCGCCCGCATACCCGGAGAATCTTCACTGCAGCATGGCGTCGGCTGACTTTTAGTGGACCAGCATGTGCTGTTCCCTAGTTTTCAAGAAAAACGAGCCACGGAGAAAAAAGCCTGTTCCTTAAATTCAGTATCATACAAAAGGCCGCCTCTGGAGAGCTCTCAGTTTTTGTCCCCCTGCTTGTATTTTGAAAGAATCACATAATTTTGCGCTTGTCTTGTAGGGAATTCATCCTTTTATTTCCCGTGTGTTATAATGCTGTATGTATGCTCATGCCCTATAAACAGCAGTCGGGCTTCGTTTAACCCCTTAAGTGCTGCCGTCGGCCAACGGTCGTCACGGGCACTACCTCCCCAGTGCTGCGCACGACCGTTGGACGTCCAGTTCAGCACCGGATAATGGACAGCGCAGCACTGGGGAGGTTTGTTTACTAGCTTTAAAGGGGTTAATTGGCCCCTTCTGTGCGCACGAGCACATGCCGAGAAGTGCATTGGAAGATGTGACTGCACTCTCTACTTGCGGTAACTGGCGCAGCACGAGGGCCGAGCACTAGGACATACTAATGTCCTCTCACCATTTCAGGAAGAGCCCACAGACGGGTGCAAGGCGCACACACGCTGTACAGGTCTACACGAGTACGTGTCTGGTTTGAGAAGGAAATGTGCAGAGCTTCTCAGTCAGACCACGCAGGTGACTGGGCTCAATGTGGGTGAAAACATAGTGCCCTGAATGCCAACGTTAATGTTTGTATATTGAAAATCCTTCCTTTTCATCCGAAATTCCTGCTGCTGTTAAGTGCGTCATTAATGTTTCAGAGAACCGGGCTTTAAACCAAATCGTGCCAGTCGCAGGCCTTGGTATGAGATTTCATCATTAAAGAAACTAATGTTGGCCATTTCTCTTATGTTTTAAAGAAAACAACTTATCTTTGTAGCAGGGCTCAAATGATTGATATTTACGATTGATGGTTGGTTTGAGGGTGACCGTGCCTTCCAAAATCGTACTACAGGGAGTCCATGTGAGCACTATAGGGGATGCTGCCTGTGAGTTTGAATAGCTAGCATTTGCTAAACTCCATTGAACTTCCTTAATGCAAGTAAAACTGGTCAGTGGTAGTGAAATTGATTAATAATCATGACGTAGTGCAGCCATTGCAATTTTATCACGTCTATTAATCAAAATGCAACTGGAGATCTGAAGAAAGGTGCCAATGATGTGTGAGAGTTGAAATAATGGTGACTACATTGATGATAATGTAACTGGAGATAGTTTGAGGATAAACACTACTGAAGACCTTCCTCTCTGGGCACATTTTTTGCTTCAAGTATGCTTATTCTCCCCCTTTTTGATATTTAAATACAGTGTTCCATTAAATAAGCCTTACATGCATGAATTAACAGTGTGTGTTAGACATTGATGGGCTTGACATATGGCTAGTTGTGGCTTAATACTAACATTTTGTGATTTCTATTAATACTAACGAAGACCTTTGCCTTTACTGTCACTCCTAAGATTGCAAATCAAACCCGGGGTTATCTTAGTTTTGCTCTATAATCTTAAGCAAAACGTTTACTCTGTACCATATATTTAGCATCACGGTAGAGATTTCTTTTCCCTATAGCCCCGACCCCCACTGACCCCGCCCCCAGCGGTGCGGCCCTCGGTCACAAACCACACTGTAAATTTAGCCCCGAGAGAAAATGTGTTAGTACCCATGCTCTAGAGGGTGCTCAGGTTACAGAGGGGAGCAGCAACATTTAGAGCTCCACCCCTTTACTTGCAATTTACATACTCAACATGTGCTTAACAATATTTATCCGTGTGGCTTATATTAACCAAGTGTTTTAGGCGGCTACATTTACCTTAATGAGAAACAATTTGTATATCTAGTTGACCATAATCAATGTATCAACATTAAATGGAATAACGTATACCTTTCTTAAAATACAATCACAATTTGTGTATATTAACTGTACTTGTTGGTAAGCCATTTAGATGTAAAATTAGCCTAACTTGTAACCAGGCCCAAATAACATGAATTCCATTTTATGAAATGCTTTGCCAGGGCATTGTTTTTCTTTCATCTGCACATATCTTATTGTGCACCTCGTTAGCTAAAATAGGCGTTTTGTTTACTATACTAGACAGATAGGTCGATGGAACGTAATGAGAAATAGGCTTCGAACATGGAGACAGAGACGGACAGAAAAATCCCACTGTGCTAGGTAGATCAGACTGATGTTACATCGAAGGTCTCTCAGATGGTAGCTCCTTTGTTCAGCACTGCTAAACAGGGGTGATTCCCTGCTCCCAGAGAATAGTCATTTTATGATTGGTCCATTTTGTGGCACCGGATATGAAGAGTTTTCTAGAAATTTCTTTCATGCTTTAATTATGTGTTCCTTAGAATAGTTAAGTAGACTCTGTCCTGACTTTGTACAGAGAAGACATCATCTCAGCTGATTTCCCCTGTATACGTTTTGAGCTTCATGCTTTAGCACTCATACTTTTTCCTATTAAACCTTACATTTGGTTCATCTGATGCTGACACATTCCTCTTAGAATTTCCCCTTGCCACTTTCAACACTTTATTTAGAACATTGAAGTTCCTTTATGAAACCTACTTGGTTCATATTTTGCTTGCTATCTCTATTTTTGTTTAGCATATTATTCCTTTGTGTGGGACCTCATAGGTTTCACTGCACTTGAAATGTATTGCTGGTGTTAGCTCCCTTCTTACACTTCAAATCAACAATCAAAGGTCCATATGACAAGTGGGGGTCCCCTTTTATGACTTCAAGAGGAGTGGGGAAAAGAGAACAAGAGACAATATATGAGAGGGAAAAGGGACTAAGAAAAAAGAAAGAAAAAAAAGAGAGGGTGTGTATGTGTTGTTAGTGTGTGTGTGCGTTGCCGTCCTCACAACATAATTAGTATTTTCCATTCTTCTCCTTCTTGTCTTGCAACATCCACACACAGATGCACTCCACCTCACTCACTTTTGTATCTGTTATTCTATTCTCTAGATTGATTTAATTAGCATAATATAAATCCCAAACTGCCTCATTTATTTCCATCCTGTTGCAAGTCGGAATGATAAGTGAAACCGAGCTGCTGGCCAGACAGACCCCACTGGTGAGGTGAAGCTGACAGGAAAGCAAAAAAAGACAGATTTTTTACATGTGAGAAAACATAGCCGTGGCAGGCTCAGCATACAGGCTTATGCCTCCACCACACCTAAAGTCAAGCGACAGTGCCACTATATAACAAATACTTTGCCGTGCCTCTGCCGATGGGTTACTAGCATTAATGCTTTCTGGGTTCCTAAACACTTTGGTGGATACCACTGTTCAGGAACAGAGAGAGTGTAATAATTGGATTGAGTCCTGTCAGAATGTCAGAATGTACCTGCATCAAGAAAATTATGTCTTTACCAAGGGTGCATTTTGGGCTCCCCACCTTCACTATGTTTGATCTAACCCGCATACCAGTGAGACCTGTCAAAGACTGGTGGCACTTACAGTTTCAACACTGCGGCCTCCCTGCCCTAGCACACTGCCTCCATTGCTGCCGTTCCCACATACGGGACACCGCGTGCAGGCTCGCCAATCACAGGTGGGAAATGGGTAAGCCACGCAGCATTCTTAGTTGTTTGCAGGGTGAAGCCATGAATGGGTTATTCTCAAGGCCCTCCCCATGCCTGTCGGTGGCCACTATGATTTCACAACAGCAAGGACCTCTGCAGGACAAAGGCGGGGAACGCATAGGCTCTGTGACTACTTCTTGTGAGCTCTGAAGAGATGACTGTGACAAAGTGTCAGGAGAGCTTTAAGCATGGAATAGACTCAACAGCAGCTGTTAACTTATGTACCTGATTTGGCCATCTGGATTCCACATATTATATGGGATAATATACTCCATCTGTACATCTAAGTCACCTCAGAGTTCCCTGTCCTTATAAAGGTACCCCCTCTGCTGTCTTATGCCTCTCTATGGCCATAGACCTCATCAGTGCCTTGCAACAGCCTTATTATGTACAGCTAAGGACATTATTCATATATTACACTGTCTGTCAGGATCTGAGACACGATTACGCCTTCTGTGCTGTTAATGAGGGCGGGACTACAACTCTCAGTGCGGTGAGACGGATCACCGCACTGCACCGCACTGAAATGCGTGAGCGTCACACCTGTTGCGTGACGCTTGGCAGGACTGGGAAGCATTTAGGGCGAGTAATTCCTTGCCCACCATCTGCAGATCTCCCGGGGTTCTGGCTTGAACCCGAGTGCAGCCAGTTCGTTGCGCCATCCCCCTGTTCTCCTAGGAGGGAGAAAGAGGCCGAAGTTGTGCGGTTGACAGCTTGTCATTCCACTCTTTGCTACATGGCCATCCGGGAATATTCCAGAGCGGCAGAAGGGCCGCGTTTCTGTGGGCAGCCGCCTCACGGTGTTTTCAAGTGGAGTATTCCAGTTTTAGCTTCCGAAGATCTAAAGACCAGAGGGGCCTTGGATAAGGCTGACTCTCTGGAGTAGGTTTGTGTTGCACAGTGGTTGTAAGACGTATTACCTTACCACTCCACTGACATCAGAATTAAGCAGCACCATATTTCCATCGATCTGGAGGAACAGAACTACTTCCAGGTAGGAAGTCGGATTTAGTGCTTTTCAGAGGAAGTTGCCTGCTTCCCCTCTATCTTACTAGTTAGTGTTTTTCCAGAGATAAGGATATTCTCTAACAGGCTGGTATGAATTACAAACGCTAAATCCTCTATTTTATTTATCTTGGAGTAATTAGCAGTTTGTATTCTATGGAATAACAGTGAACGTTATCAAGGTCTATGGACTAGTGGAGAGCATAAGGTGCACCTGCTCTATCTTTTATTTTTCTCTTTAATTTTTTTGGTGACTGGCTCCTGTTTTTGATATCTCTTTATTTTGTACAAAGGTATGAAAAAGTGCATTGACGATCTTGTTTTTCTCTGTCATAGCAGTGTGCCCTGAGGATTGTGAGTACCTGTCGTGTTCAGGTTGTGGCGCGGTTATACAACAGTATGATTCAGGTAGGGATCAGCGGTAACGGGACTATATGAGTGTAGAACTGTTGCTATTTGTTACTCATGGTATTCTTTCTCTTCTACAGATCTCCTACCCCCTGCTGCTCCTTCCCTATCCTCTTCCCTCACTTGATCGCCTTAATGCTCTATGATTTATTGTATGAGTTGGGGATGCCAAGAGGTGGACATCTTTTTGCATCGCCAAGATTCTGAGGAGTTCTCAGTGAGATTCCAGATACCTGACACTGTCTCCACGAAACAGGTGTCCCTTATATTAGAAGAGCACCATGTGTCCCTTCCAAGGGGGTGTCTCTTGTGGTAAGACAGCACCATGTATCTCATCCACAGGAAAGCTTAACATGTTCTTTGGGAGGCTTTGTTTGGATCTGGAGCACACAGCAGCTGCAATTAAGTTGTCTCATAGTGGGTCTTCATACGTGTTTCATGTTCGCTTATCTTCAATCCACTTCTCTTTGCCTTTGTCATCTGGTACTTGGTGTCTGTGTTTCCTTGATTTGCTCTTCACTGCCCTGTGCCTATGTGTTCCTATCTACTCTGATTTCGAATACTTCATTTCCTGGGGAGTAGCTATCGTTCCTGCAGAGGTGCAATGGTACAGACGCCCAGTCACTTGAGGGCATCACTGCACCCCAATTATGGCTTTTACTATGCAGCTGGGAGGTATGGCTGCCCTTGTTCCTTCCATGCATTAGGGCCCTTTGATCACTTGTGACTCAGCTGCTTGTTTACACGCATCTATTTTGAGTGAAATTGTCCCTCTGTGGTTGCGTCTGATGGCTATGTTCCAGTATTACTCATGTCTATGCCTCTTCTCTCACTAAACTGATATCTCAGATAACTTTGTGCTCATTCACCTATCCCGTGCCTATGGCCCCCATTGCAAATTTTCCCACTCACACAGGTCACCCTGTGTTTGTGTAATTTGATCCCATGTATGAGGCTCTTTTCTCTATATTTAATGCATTCAAGTTCTCCTGTAGTCGTAGCTCTCCCCTACTCATTAGGTCTATGTGGCACTGGCCCTGTCTTAGTGTGTTCTTGTCTCATGCCTATTGCCTTTCGTCGTGGACCTATAGTCTGTCTTACACCTCTCCCTTTGTTAGCTCATATTGTCTTTTAAGCTGAACTCTGCTCTACACTCAATCACTCCTTTATGTATGCCAGTACTCTCGAGCTAGAGTTCTTGTTGCTTCCGTGATAATGCTTTCACTTGTTGATAATTTTTCTGAATCTGAATAATGTATAGCAGTTTAAGTATTACCATGATGTTCGTTAGCCCTTGTATGTCGGTGTGATTAGCGGAAGTTAAATTCCACCTGGGGCCGTATTAAACAAGGTACCCCGGGGGCGCAGCGGGCGTGTTTTCAACATTTCATATTTCAAGGTATTTCATGCTTCTGAGTGACTGATTTCTTGTTTGCATTCAAGGTGACCAGGAGCTATTGTGTTATGTAAACTGGGGTGGAAGCAATTCCCTCAGAGGTCTAAACCCTGGCTGATGATCAACACAGTGACAATGAAGTTAATTGTATGACCCTGGCATGTTGAAAGCTTTGCTACCTTCAGTGTGCGTTATCTCATAGCCAGGCACACACTGTGCTGAGTAACTTTCTCCTGGACAGAGTGTCCACTCCCTCTGCTGAGGGAAACTGTTCATGACTATGCCCCTGTTGAGTGACATTTTATAGCTTAGGTGGAGTGTTTTACTAAGAGCCGTACCATAGCAGGAGCACACTGTAATCCTTCGATCTACTCTACTTTGCCCATGAGCAGCCTCATAACTGGGGTGCCATCTACCTCAGCTGGGAGCTACACTGCACAGCTGGAATACATTCCACCTAACCTCTGAATTATCTCACTCTCTACTTCAACTAAGAGTTATCTTTACTTCTGGAGTGCACACTACATCCTCCGAGAGCTATGTCACAGCCAGATCGCTCTCTGGTCCTGCTAAGAGCTGTATCATAGCTGAAGTGCATTCTACCCACGCTGAGAGCTGCCCTGTAACCTAAGTGCCTCAGCCTCAAAGAAAGCTACCTTCTAGCTCAGAAACCATACCTTGAGTGACAGTTGTCTAACAACCACGGTGAGCTGCCTCTGGGAAGACCGCCTTCCAGCACGTAGGGCCATTCACTCCGAGGCAGGAAATGGTGGTGTCAGAAGCCTCCTTTGGGTTAAGCGTTTACTAGGGTTTGAGCCTGTGGATTATCCCTTTAAGGGAAGGCCATAGTCGGCCTCTTGAAGCCTGATGTTGCAGCCATAGCCCTGCCAGTTAGGCTCCTTGGCCTTACCTCCTCTCTCCATGTTGGGTTCCAATCCAGCAGGCAGTCTGCTTTTTTCCACATACACCTCCTATTGTTTAGGTCGTTGGATGGGACATTTGTTCAAGATAAGGCTGATTTGTGTCTGGAACTAATCTAGTTGTTCCAATTTACCCTCATAGTGAGACTTACCTTTGGTCCCCTTCATTGAGGCAATTCTCTGTCTAGTTTAGTTTTCACTCATAGGGTGGTATGGGGAAAGCTTGTGGTTGCAATTTATCACAAGTGGCATACCATGCCTGATTCAGCTTTTATTTTACCTCTGTTGTGGTTTGACGAGTGGGGCTCACGTGCCTGGTCACAGTCTATACATGGTGCTCCAACCACAGCCCTCTGCAGTGGGAGAGATGGGTCAGGAGCATAAAAACCAAGTGCCGGCCCACTTGCTCAGGTTCATCTCCCAAAAGGGTTGCAGAGAGAACGGATTTTGAAGGCTTCTGTGCCACGGGTTGGTGGTCTATGGTTGCCTGCGGACTGGGCACGCCCATTTTGAGGTGCAATAATTTAAAGAATTTGGTGGATTCCACCTTGTCGTAATTTAGCAGCGATTAGATTAAGCATTAGCACAAGACATCCTGTATTTAGAGACTATCTTGTCTTTTTATGGAATCCATCTTGTATTTGGCAGCTATTTTAGATGGCCATGTGCTCACCATGTACTCAGTCCTATCTTGCTGTTCTCTGCTCGGTATATTTAGCCTCTTCCTTCTACTTTGCACATGCTCAGTTGTGCTTGCAGCTGCTAATATTCTGTAACTGTCAGGATGTGCTTGCTAGCATTGGCAAAACTGTTAGCTCCTCCTACTTGTCGACTGTGCATTTTCTGTATGACCATCTATGTGTGTAACTCTTCTTATGTGTACTTGTACTGCCCCTTTTTAGCCCCTGTGAGGGTATATAAGAGATACTGTGGCCTTCAGTCCTCAGACCACCTCATACAGAGTGCTGCGGCTTCTGTGTGACATGGCCTCACTTGTTGTAATTAAATAAATATGTTTCTCTTGATTACAGATTCTGTGCCAACTTTTTCATGCTGCTTTAAAGGATCAGGTGTTAGTGCAAACCCCTGAGATGGGATTTTTGATTTCCCTCATTTGGCGCGCCAACTTGGGGCTCATCAGAGCGGTGACTATCTGAAGGAGCGGTCAGGAGACAGAAATTTACTGAGGAAGACAAGGCAGGATTCTACTAAAGGAGGTACCAATTCTGGGGGTTCTTAGTCTCTGTAGCCCAGTCTACTTCTGATCTTCCTGATTTTTGATCCTCCATATGATGGCACCCCTGACTGAGAACATATTTGGCGTGAGTATTTCAAAGGAAAAGACTGTTAGGTCATTCAAAACTTGGCAGATAGAACCTGGACGCTCGTGCTTGGTAAGAACCATTGTATGGTAATTACTGTGAGCTTATGGTAGCCAGTGACTCGCAAGGCAGTTTTAGGATACGCTTGCTGTGGCTTATGGATATGGATATGGATATGGATATGTATGGATGATCGATCATATTTATGATATGGATTATGTGATATATGCGTTGCAACACATGTAGGCAGGTAATGTGGAGATGTTTCTCCATTTATGGTTATGAGCGGCGCAATGATTAAGTGCCATTTTAGATTATGATAATGCATATTTTGCATTATGTTTGTTTGCATGCCTGTTCCAAACTCACATGTAAAATGTGTAGTTTTATGAGAGGTACCATAGTGAGATATGAATTGAATTAGCCGGCTTCCCCTAGAGGGAAAACTTAAAATAGGTTTTAGGTATGAAAACATATTTCTTCCTTGGTGAAATTTTTCCCCAGGGAATTTAAATATGCCCATAATACATATGAGGATCCTTTGTTCTGTGCAATTTTATGTATGGAGATATGCAGAGCGGTTTTTGGTGTTCTGCCAGCCTGAATTAGTGAATTGAAAGTATTTATACTTCAGTTTTTAGAATACTGTTGAGAATAGGGTTTCTCCTTGTAAATATGACTTACAACTGGTATTCACATAGGTGGTTTGGATGCAGTCTGCGGGCTGTGTTTTGTTTCTGGCTTTAGTGTTGACCCATGGTTTAAAAGGTGTGTTTAACTGTCTAGCTGGTTTGTGGGTTTTTCCCATTCATGTAACTTTTGCTTGTACATTGCGTCGTCGCTATTTACGAAACATGGCTAAAAAGCGCTGTATTGTGTGTCTTTTGTGTTTTACCCCTTTCTGTTTATGTCTGTACTGAGCTCAAATGCATTTTTGTGGTTATTTTTGATGTTTTCAGTCTGTTAAACATAATGTTAGATTAATTAATATTGGATAAATATTCGATAGAAATTCAGGAATGACCTATGTGATGTGCTAACATAACTATATGTTGCTCTTTAAAGATATAGGGTAAGGAATAGCGCATATGTACAACTGTTAAATGTTTAAGGGATAAAACTTAAAATTCTTATTCACTAGAAATATTAAAGGCCTATAGCAGAAAAATGAAATGGTGTGTTTTTGTAGACAACACACTAATAGCGTGTTTACTTAATATACATTGCATTAAGATGCTTACAGGCAAAACAGTTTAGCTGGATTGAGTTTTTCTGAACTTAAAATGTGTATTCTTAAACACGCATTTCAAAGCTGGGAATGTCTGTTTTTAGTAAGGCTGCCTCCAGGAAATTTAACACTGGGTAGGGCCTGCCGTCAAGGGCACAGCTGTTATTTTCGCAGGCCTAGTTTATTTAGCCAGGACTTCTTCCTTAGTTAAACGTGCAACTTTGCATCTCAGAGTGTTATTTTGGAAACAAGGTTTACAAAAATAAGGTTAATTATTTGTATCACAGACAGACATTTTAATTGCGGTTTCCCTTCTCTTTTAGCATTTCTGGCCCTGTTGCTAAAATCATTGTCCTTTTCAAACAAAAGTGGCACGAAGTTGACGTGTATTTAAAATGGAGCTTATGTACTTAGGCTTGTGAATAGTTGCTCTAAAAACATAAGCAAGGGGCAGATTTATAATTGGGATGCAGCTTGGTTTTAAATATAGGATTATTACAAAAACGAAATATGGAGAGTAATTTTGAATTAGGACATAAAAAAAAATTGGAAAAAATAAATAAGTGCTTTTTAAAATCGTTTTTTGATATTCATAAAGCTTAATACTCATACTGTGACCTCCTAGCATTATAATTTAATTTAAGTTGTGCAGTACTGCATAATGAGGACATTTATGTATGGAACCTTCACTTGGCGCAGGCGTAAGAACTCATTTTTTTTCAAAGCGCAGAGGCTTATGTTTAATATCAGGGTTGAAGGTTTTGACTTCAGCGGGGCCTACTGAGCCATTCATTTATTTAAGGTTGATAAAATATTGCATGGGATAGTGACACACATTTATTCTGAAGCTGGTATGATGTGTTGTTATGTTCCATAAATTATTCACAGGCTCTGAGAATAAATAAATTGTAGTTCTCTAAAAGAAGTAATATATTTAAAATGTCTTTTTTTAAATAGGGTTGATTATTGCACAGACTTGCAGAGACTTATTGTCTTTGTCAGTTTCACAGTGAGGGTCCCAGGGAGGTTACAAGACAGCTTGGTGCTCCAGCCAGATTTCGACCTTTAGGTCAGTGTGGTGGGGGCTTAGGAGTATGTGACAACGGATGGTGAAATGATTACTTGGAAAAGCGTCACGCAAAGGAGCCATTCACGTCGACATTTGAAGAGTGCATTCCTGACACGGCTTTTTATAAACAGCAGGGCCTAAACTGGGGGATTGGTGTAAGGGACACGCAGAGGCTGTGAAAGAGTTTTTGCTTAAGATATTTTGTACATTTACAAAAGCTGGGTGGTTCCACTTGAGATTTTGCGTATTATGTGAAGTATTGGCTGTATGATGAAACAAAGATGTGTTTTTATGACTTCTTTGAAATGAATTATCTGTGCATTTTCATGTTTTTTGCATTTCTTCTATGAATTTTCCCTGCTTTTCCTGTGTGTCTGACGCGACACAGTAAGTTATATTTGACAGCTGATCTTCACTAACTGCTTGATCTGCTGTCAAAAGGGTGAGGATGGATTAAAAGAAGGTGTTATTTAGGTGTAAGTCTGACAAAATTAAAATGGGCCTGAATGTTTTTTTTTTATGTTATTGGAGTGTTTATTGTGCAGAAAGTGCATGAAATGGTGTTACATGCTATTGTGTTTTTTCTGTGCTTCGGTATATAGCAAAGTATATCTGATGGCTTGGCATGAAATGTCCTATATTATGTATGTTTGTGATCCATGTTGATGCTTTTGTAATTTTTTCTGTGTTGTGAAGGGACGACATGACGATGTATATCCTTTGAGCAACAGTGGTTAAAACTTGTTAAGTGGTAAAACTTGTTGATACTAAATTTCACAGACATGATGTTTGCATGCTGTGGACAAGAATAGACAACACCTCACCAGTGTATGTCAAAATTTGGCCATAATAGTATTGAAGTAAAATAAAAAGAGATATACAGGAGCCATGATACTGCCCTCTCCCTCATGGACCAGGTAGTTCTAGATGTATGTATCCTTGATTGAACCTAAGGATGAAATTATAGATTTATGGCTCTGACCTAAACTTTTCATTTTTTCCCTGCAGAAGGACCTGGACCATTAGCTGACATTACCGTATATGGTGTAGGGGCCAGTGGTAGAGTCCAGATTTCTGCACTATTGTGACTTTTGTATCCATGCTTTTGGTATTATGTTACAAACTTGACTATCACCCAAGTACTTTTTGTTCTTCCTATAGATTTTTCTTTTGTGGATTCTCCCCTGATGTTACATTGTGCCTAGTTATTGGGGATTTTAGCCGTGTCCTACTTCTATTTCTTCTTTCCGTATTCTTTTGTTCAGGTTCACACTTCTAGAATGCAGTCATGTACTTGGGACCACCATATTATGTATAATTCTCTTTTGTATGACCACACTGATTTTTAGGAATTTTCTTTAGGCCTATATTTGATGTTTTCCAGTCTGACTGATAAGGTAGTGATAGTCTGGTTAACTGACTTAATATTATAGTAAGATAAGTTTTCCACCTCAATAGGAGACACTATACGTTTAGTTTTTCTGCTGCTTTAATTTCTTTGATAGACCAGATGTGTTTTGATAATGGAAACACCAGGACTCTCTAGTTCTTGTTTTTTTTTTTGTTTCCACATTTTGATAATTAGCCTTTGTCTACATGTCCCTGATAAAAGGCATTGTGTGATTTCGCTTTTGAGATGTTCTAGATAAGGAATTTAGGAACACCCATGTGTAATCATTGAGAGAAAAATGTGTTTACCCCCCTTAGACAATGTCACTATGTGTGAAAACATCCACTCAAACAGAATTTTTTATGTAGTTGTCTACCTTTAGATGGTAGAGGGTATGCTCTCACATGGAAACCCAATTGAAGAGGCTAGAGGTGCTGTTTACCTACTACCTTTTGTCTTTGTACTCTATGACAATGACAGTATTTTTTTTTTAGATCACTATAGTCCCATGGTGTATGGCCACTCCTTTGTAGATTGCAGACCACCTGCTTGCAAATCCCCTGCAATTAATTGTTTTTGTATACTTGCCAATAGGTCCAGCCTGTGTTTTTCTTTACTCTCACATAGATAGATGGAAGTGGTTCTTGGGTGCCTTGCTAATATATGGGGCATCCCAAGACTAGGAAGTATTTTCTAACACTCTGTTGATAGACTGTTTCTGTGCCTTGTCTAAAGACAATTTGTTCTGTCCACCAATAGATATTTGCTGCTGTACAAACCACTACCAGAGGGGCCCGGACATCAGATTCAGCCTGGGGAGTCAGCGTCAGCACCAGTGCAGCTTGAAGCCAAAGTGAAGGTAACCAGCACAGGCATTGCAGGCAACTAGGACCTCAGTGAAGGCGGAAGCCCTGTGATTAAGTGTGTACCCCTGCCACTGTTTTGAGCGAAAGACGGGGTCACAAATCAGAAAGGAGAAATCGTGGATCATGCCCAGCTGAGAGTCACAGACCGACCAGAATGGCAAGGAGGCTTTGCTTGAGGTGACCCCTTCTGAAACAAGGGTTGCTTCAGAGATCCTAGAATGAGGCCTCTGATTTCTGGTCCTAAAGTGAATACAAGTTTGCACCTTTGTTTGTTGGTCAAGAGATACCTGGGTACACTGGATGTAAATGTGTAGCCCCAACGAATGAGCAGTGCGCCAGCAGAGCAATATAGGAGATAGGGAAGGACTTGAGATTAGGGTTCAAGTTCTGTGTCACTGGTGCCTGTTAGATTGAAGTGAAGAAAAGTGGTGCACTGTTTGAGACACTGGACAGGATCGCTAAGAGCATTTGCCTGTTGGATGACTGCCCTATCCTGAAAAAAGAGACTTTTTTCCTTGAAACTGGACTGTGATTCTTGAGTTGCGAGTTGTGCAGCTCCACCGTGGAAACAACAAGAGCCTGCCTGTGAGGCTCAAACGGACACAGGGAGAAGACTCCCCCTCTGGTTGGTTGTACAGCGGCTTCAATTTCCCCAAGGACTTCTTCTTTTTGTCAATAATGTATCCCTTTAGTTGTCCCATTTTTGAAGAGCAGCCCTTTGCAGCTCTTGGTCCTAATTCCTATGGCCCTGTGTGGTCCTCCTGGTCCCAGATATGCTTGATGTTCTAGCCATCATAAAAGGAAAATGTAACAGTCAATTGGAAAATGTTTTTATTAGATATGAGCTGTTAGCTATTCTGAAATTTAAAATGAATAGTCACTGAAATGCATAGGAGCCCTGAAAATGTCTACTAGATAATTTTAGGATTTGCTTTAGCTCAGGCCAAGAAAAATGATAATTCTGTTTATAATAGTGGCCATTGCTTTCCCCTACTGTCTGTATGTTTATTATGATCCAATGCCCGTTTTTCTTGGATTCCTGCTGATACCCTTAGTGAAATGTTTAGACTGGAAAATGCTCCCCTAGCAATGAATTAGGATATTGATAAATTGTGAAAATTAATGTACAAATATTTTCTATGTTCTTACTGGATCATGGGAATGTCTTCAGCTAATGCTGAAAGGGTCGTCTGTCGTAATTTAGCAGCGATTAGATTAAGCATTAGCAGAAGACATCCTGTATTTAGAGACTATCTTGTCTTTTTATGGAATCCATCTTGTATTTGGCAGCCATTTTAGATGGCCATGTGCTCACCATGTACTCAGTCCTATCTTGCTGTTCTCTGCTCGGTATATTTAGCCTCTTCCTTCTACTTTGCACATGCTCAGTTGTGCTTGCAGCTGCTAATATTCTGTAACTGTCAGGATGTGCTTGCTAGCATTGGCAAAACTGTTAGCTCCTCCTACTTGTCGACTGTGCATTTTCTGTATGACCATCTATGTGTGTAACTCTTCTTATGTGTACTTGTACTGCCCCTTTTTAGCCCCTGTGAGGGTATATAAGAGATACTGTGGCCTTCAGTCCTCAGACCACCTCATACAGAGTGCTGCGGCTTCTGTGTGACATGGCCTCACTTGTTGTAATTAAATAAATATGTTTCTCTTGATTACAGATTCTGTGCCAACTTTTTCATGCTGCTTTAAAGGATCAGGTGTTAGTGCAAACCCCTGAGATGGGATTTTTGATTTCCCTCAACCTGACTAAACTGGATCGGAGTTTATATAACCCACAGGTGACATGGTAAGAGAGGATCAGATAGTCCAGATTGCCGCAGAATATGGCTCTGCTAATGCCTCATTATCAGCCTGATTCATCAAGCCGAATAGCGCTCGCAAAGGGCCAGATTCTGAGAATCTGGCCCTTTGCGAGCGCAATTTATGCATTTGGGATTCATCATCCCAAATGCAAAAATCGGTAATTGCTAATTCGCTAAATTGCGAGGAATTACATTTAAGGAATCTCTATTTGAGATTCCTTAAATGCAATTCATGAAGCATTTCAAAATTGCGAAAATGCAATTTTGGGCCGCTATTTACCGAGAGGTCAGACCTCTCGGTAAATAGCAAAAACTTAGAAAAATGCTTTTAAAAGCATTTTTCTAAGTTGCATGTTGCACACACACATGTCCCTTGGACATGTGTGTGCGCAACACCTGTTTCAATTTGCATTTCAGGGGTGCTACACTGGCACCCTTTCAATCGCTATCTTATTTGCGAGTAGCAAATTGCTACTCGCAAATAAGGAATACTCCCCATTCATTCCTATGGGCCTTTTGGCCCATAGGAATGAATGGGGAGTTATTCCTTATTTGCGATTAGCAATTTGCTACTCGCAAATAAGGAATGTGTAGGAATCGCTATTTATTTAGCAATTCCTACATGAATACCGTTTTGCGAGTCCTTAATAGCGATTCGCTATGATTCGCTATTAGGGGCTCGCAAAACGGCCCATTGATGAATAAGGCTGAATGACTCTTAAATGATTGCGATATGTTGTACTGAATTCTGATATCACAACTGCCTGAGTTCTGGGACAATTTATGTTTGCGCTCGTGCCATTGTCCCTGGCTGCGTCCTGCTGCTAGGCTGACGAGCTGCATCAGGCAGGCCCGCCTCTCTGTACCACTGAAGGACTCTGCACAGGCTCTCCACACCCTGCCTGGCACGAAGAGCAGGCAGCTGGAACAGCCAGGTGTCCTGTAAAACAATGAGCGCCAGGAAGCTGGCTCCGCTCCGCACATTGTCTTGTGCAGCTTTCTCTACTGTCCGACCCATTGCGCGTTTCCTGGCCTAGTCCCTCTTTTGTCTCTGTCAGAATGATGGTGTATTCAGAGGATTGTCCTATTTTTAGAGACATGACTTTCCTGACAGAGATTCTTGCCTTTGGAATGAATCTCTTTTTATTCTCATATGTCATTGTTTTCCACACACGTGTTCAGAAACCAACAGGAAATTTGAAGTATATTTATTGTGGGGCAGGCTAGTGCTTCTTACCTTTACCCCTCAGTTGCTCACTATTGTACAGCTTTGAAAATATTACTATTAGAATCCTAAATCAACCCTGGCCTTTCCCTTGTTTGCCCCCCAATGCTCCAACTGTCCCTTTCTGTAAGACTGATCCTTACCTAACACAAACTTACATTTTAATATAATGTACATCACAAGAGTAAGCTTGACCATAGGGCGGCACATGCAAGTAGCTTCGTAGTGCACCAATTAGGAAGATATTCCAGGAGACTAGTTGTGGCGTGTAGGTTACCTCATAAAGTGGATAAGCGTATGTTTGCTGGAGAAGACAAATAAAATTCTATTTGTCGAATGCAAACACCAACTAATATGAACAAACCCTATCAAGATACCAATATGCGGTTCCAAGATAGAATGGAAATCAACAGGCATTGTTTACATGTCAGTTGAATAAATACCCAAGAACCCACAAGGTTTAAGAGGATCCCCTAGAAATTATTTGTAAATGGGTAACTGGATTTACTCATAGGTATAAAAGTGTACACTTTCACTACTATAATCCTGGAGATTGCAAGAGAAGTACGGTTACTTTTCCAACAAGAACATATGCAAAGCAAAAGCTATAACAATTGTGTGGTGAGTGGACTAAATCACAAATAATGCATGTGTGGCGATTTAAATCAATCATCTTTTGTATTAAAAAAAATCCAACTGGATACAAACAACGGATGTCACTCTGTGGTAGCAGGCAGACCCCCCAGGATATAGCGGCATGGATTAGCAAAGTTAGCGACACAAATATGGAAATTTAGCGACGCAAATATGGCAATTTAGCAGCATTTTTACAGCCCTTTATTTTACTCATAATCATTCATTTCAGCTTTAAATCAATGGAAACTGCTTTAGCAAAGTATTCCACTTTGAATAGGCAACCTGGGATACGGGACAGAGGAAGCAGTCCACAGGTGAAGGCTCCTTAAGCACTGCCTCCCCTTCCACACACCCACCAGGCCTTTCCGCTCTGCCCAACTGGCCCTGGCCCCCACCCCACGGGTCCACAAGACCACAGCTGTAGGAAGATACTTCTGCTACCTTGCTGCGAGGGCATGGAACTTCCCGACTCTACATCCGAGCCAATCACCGCCTCTGCCTCAATTCAGGAAGGATCTCATCAAGACCTTGCTCTTCGACTGAACCGCAGATCCACTCCACCCAATCAGCAACTTGAGACCCTAACGGGTGAGTAGTCGTGCTTTACAGTTGATGCTGTCAGCAGTTTTGTAGCATCAACCAGACTGGGGATTGAGCTGGGTTTGTTACATGTGGACAAAGGAGAGCGCACTTCCTCAGTTTCTTACAGTTATTGCAGGCAAAGTTTATTCCTGTACCTGCATCAAGCCCCTGGCTCTGCCTTGGTGCTGTTTGCCTGAGGATCCCAAGATGCAACCATGCTTTTTCCAGACAATAAAACGTCCCCTACAAGTGTCACTCCTAGTTTTTGCTTCGGATGCAAGTTATGGAACAGTTACTCCTCATGTAGCTCATTTTTGGCTAATATAGGGTATACAACTTGCAAACCTGGGGTCATCCCTGACCCGCAGCCCACTACAAACCCCATTCATCAAACACGAGGGGACTACAGCAACAAAGGGGTCAAAAGATGCAAGGGCAATGTTTCGGTCAAGGGTCAGTGGAACCCTCCAAGTTCGCAAAATGAGAACCTCTACGCCAGAACAGATGGGAAGACTCAAATTCAAAGAACGCAGTCATGAAATGCTTACTTGGCATACACATAAGCAATTCCCTATCTGGTCCTATGCCAGTGCACAAAATTGATGATAAATGGGGATACATACCACCCTGAAATGGCACAGGACCATGTAGTTGTCAGTTGCAGAGTTCTAGACGTATAGAGCCAGTCAGGCACAAACCTGTAGCTAGTACCTTTTGTTTGAGTTCCTTAAAAATATACAGGCCACTCTGGTGCCAAATATCAAAAGCTATGAATACCCTGAAGTAAATCCTCCATTCAGAAGCCCAGTTTGCCACCTAAAAGAGTATGCAAACTCCTAGTATGTGCTGAACTGGAGAGCAATCTAGTACTGCCTCAAAGTATGAAGCCCTCCTGCTGCAGGCTATGCTATGCACACTTCCCTCTATTCTGCTTAAGATACACCACTTCTTCCTCACTCACTACCTCAGAGAATAAAAGGAGGCTTCATTATAATGCTATGTGGAAGGGCTCTTTCACAAGTATGAAATGCCATGCTGTACCGCTGGGCTTGCTACTCACAGCAGAGGCCTTTGGAGTGAAACACATCAATATACTTTGTAAACACAGGTACTCCTAATAGTGGTACTGGCAGAGAGAGACCCGAATAATCAGGACAGCAAGCAGTGCATTTACACATCACACGTCACTGTTCATTGCTCAGTTTAATCACATTGTGTGTAACACATACGAAAGCAGACCGCTACTCTCTACAATGCCAGACCTACTACAGCAGGTATGTAAGGCATAGGCATTTACTGAGATACTCCTGTTACTGGATTTAGTTCAGTGGTGGTTTTCATTTGATGACAAATCTATCAAACTGTAGACCATTCTAGCCTGAAAATGGAGAATGTTTCAAGAGAGTGTACAAGATTGCATGACCGAAAAAACTAGTTCGATGTATATTTGATATCATGGTAGAACTTCAACTCTTGACTTGAACAGAGGTGCAGCTGTGCAAAGAGTTGTAAAGGTCTGATTGGGCAGCAACACATGTACATACGTTCAGCTTGTACCACATTGGTCTAGAGAGCCCAACATGCAAATACAGCTCTGCACCTAATCGGGCAGGGCATCCCAGTATGCAAGCACCAGCTACTGCTAAATCCAACAATGTGGCACACCTGTGGCAGCACCAAGCAGAGCAAATAGAGATACAAAATACAAACGTTATCCCTAGAATTATGGTGCATAAAGACCCATACCTTGAGCCATGTTTGAGAGTTTGCTCGTTTTGTAGAGGTCTTTATTCAGAATATTGATTTAAAATCTAAAAAATGGCAAGTGAAGTAAAAAAAGTAACCTGGATTAAAAAAAACGACTCTAAAATGGCGAATACTCAAATGATGCCACCTTACCTGTTCTCGTGTTGCTGCTGCTGCTGTTGGAGATTCGCTGGCTGACACCCTGTCTTTTTTCTTCCAGCAACAGGCGCACATCCGATGCTGCTTTGCTTACAATCCTATGGCTGATGTTGCTGCTTGAAACAGAAGTGATTTCGCGGGCACTTTTGTAAAAATTACGGCATTTTTACAGAAGTGCCGATTTCACACGCACGTTTGTAAAAATCGGTGCATTTTTACAAAAGTGCCGATTTCAGAGCAGAGCCGCGAAATTGCGAAAGCCTGGAGTGTCTGGCCAGGGGCTACAGCAGCTCCTGAACTTGCTTTTTGGTACCTTTGACATTGTCCTTGCTATCCCTTATCTCAGTGGTCATGAAGTCAGTGGCAGCGTCAACAACGCAGTTAAGAGCCCTATTTAACAAGAACTACCTATTTAACAAGAACTACCACCCCATCTCTCTGCTCCCTTTTTCCACCAAAGTCCTTGACATGGCCATAAATCAACAGCTCACTAAACACCTGGAGAAAAATGACCTGTTGGACACCTCCCAGGCTATCTTCCATGCAAACAACAGCACTGAGACCACCCTGATCACTGCCACCAATGACATCAGAACCCTGCTCAACCGAGGAGACACAGTGGCCTTGATCCTGCTCGACCTCTCACCACCAAGCTCATAAGGAGACTCCATACTATTCAGAACTCAGACGCCAGACTCATCCTCAACCTCCCCAAGCAGACCCCAAAATACCCCTCCATCTCAGGAACCTCCACTGGCTATACTTCAAGGAACTGTGGCAATTCAAGATGATAGTGCCCGCCTACAAGGCACTCGATGACCAAAGAACAGCATTCATCAACCATTGCCTGAACTGCTACCAACCCGCCAGACACCTACGCTCCGCATCCCTTGCCCTCGCTCAAACTCCCCCACGCATCTGCTGAAGCTACAGTGGAGGCCGCTCCTTCTCTTATCTTGGTGTTAAAATCTGGTACAGCCTTCCCTTCCACCTCCGAACAGCATACTCCTGCACTAAATTCAGAAAGGGACTCAAGACCTGGGTCTTCGACTGATTGCAACAGAAGCACAGCGCCTGGATACCCTCACGGGTGATTAGCTGCACTCTAGAAATCAAGTTGGATTGATTGATTGTCAAGTCATTAGTCAAGAATGCTTTATTCAACAAATGCATGTCATAAAAGTGAACATGTTATACAACGATACATTTTATTTGGACATTTTAAAAAAATCTGAATTTTAAAAAAGCATTCGTAATATCAACCAGGAAACCAAGGCCTAAAATACATACAAAACTAAAACGTTGCATAAAATGCAACGTGCAAATGACCAAATTCAATCAAGTACAATAATCCCCGCTTATGTTGTTCATGATATCAGCCAGAAGATTAAAACCTAGAATACATACAGTACAGAAACAATATATAAAGTGCATGGTACAAAACAGAGCGGGCTCGGTCAGACGTAATAGTCCCCTTTTGGGACATCCCTGGTATTAACCAGGGGATCAAACCCCAAATGCATACAGTGCAGATTCATTATATAAAGTGCAAAGTGCAATAGGGCAGACTCGACCAAATAAGATAGTCCCTGCTTATGACACCTAAAGGACCTAAAAGAACAAAAATATAAAAGCATACTGACAGCAAAAAAAAAAATTTTTTTCTGCACCTAATGGCTCCTATTAAAAAACTTTCAACCCCAAAATAGACCATGGGGAAAGATAACATTCGAAGGTACAGTAGGGCGGGCCTAACTTGGACAATATGACAATCTCTGAGTATTGGTAGTATGAATTTCTTACGTAAAGAAACAGTAATTGCAAAAGAAGATACAATGAAAGGTATCCTGTTCAGAGAAATTGTCACAAGAACAAGGTTTTAAAGTACCAGGTTTAGAAAAGCCTTGGAGAACCGATAAGAGCAAAGGAGCCATTAACAGACGAAATCTCGTTAATACAAAACGATGAAAGGGATTGCTGATAATTAGTAGGTAGGGTTGGACTTGGTTGTGCATAGATAATGTAATATAGTCTCTCACCGTTGGTTTTAGCAGCTCCTTTTCTTTCCTTTGTCCCTGGCGCTTAGTCATGAACTGTTGTTTGATGTTTCTAATTTTGAGTTTGTCCAGGGTTTTGGGGCTTAAATAAGTCAGGGGAACCTAGCCAATTTGTCAGTTCCCTTAGGTACTTTAGCCAGGGAATGTGTTTGGCTCTGTCTAGCGCTAGACAGTCAGTAATTATTATTTGGTTTGGATTTATTGTAGGACTTGCCCAGACTATCAGCCAGTGCATTAAGGGAGCTACTGCAATCTGGTCTGATATGTATCCCACCCCTAGTTCTGCATGTATTATATATGCAGGGGTGGGATGCGGGACAGCCTAAATATTACGGAAAAACTTATCTTCGTCATACTGAATGTACTTTCCTTCCTTATATCCCCAAATATCACTGCCTTAGGTTACCATTGGGGTACATTTTCCCTTATATATCTTCATCAATGCCACAATTGGTTTTGACCCTAATCTCTTAGCAACGTTTAGTGTTGCCCCTGTTGATCTGGCAAGAATATTCTTTTTGTGCATAGTTTGTGGGTGCCATGATGCACAGTCGTCAAAAATTACCCCCAAGTAAGGAAAAGTTGGACCCTTTGTTAATTCTGCCCCTTTACAATAAAATGTGATCTTTTTTTGGGATTTACCAGGGTCAATGGACATAGTGTGCAATTTCTTGAAATTTGTTGAGAGATCTAAGGAATCCATAAAAACTATAAAAGCATCTAATAATGATTGGAGGCCCACTGCCATTCTAGCTAGTATGCCTGTGTTATCCACGTATAAAAGTGCAGGGATTTTCTTGTCGCCAAACTTAGGAATGTCTTTACAGCTGGCTGTTAAAAAATCTCCCAATTTATTTATATATAATGTAAATAAGAGGGGTGCCAGGATACAGCCTTGGCGTACCCCTCTTTTAACATCCCAAGGGGTTGTCAAATCCCCATTACTGTTGTATCTAACAGCCGCTGTGTTATTCTCATGAATAGCATGTAAAAAATTCACGAGCACTGGTTCGAGACCCATGTCACTTAAGATTGACCACAACTTTGATCTATTAACTCAATCTTGTGTCAAATCCATAAATGCCAAATGTATTATACCCTTTTTGGCAATGGTGTATTTTCCTACCACTAAATGTAAATTTAAACATTGGTCCAAGCTTTCTTTTCCTGGCCTAAAACCAAATTGCAGGTTAGAAATAACATTTCGGTCATCCAGACATGTCATTAGGTGGTTAAGTACAACTCAACCCATTATTTTGGCTGCAGAATCTAAGAGTAAGATCGGCCTATCACATGTGGGCTCATCCTATGCGTCCTTTTTAAAAATCGGAACAATGACAGCCTTCCCCCAGGATATTGGGTATCCATACAAACTGGCGGCATTAAAAACATCTGTCAAAATACTAGCCCATACAGTTGGACCCGCTTTATATAAATCGTCCGGGACCCTGTCGGGGCCTGGGGGCTTTCCGCCAGATGTAGTTGCAATTGCTTCATAGACCTCCCCTACACTAAAGTGGAGTGGTGTACTAGTTTGTCCACCTTCACTATGCTCCTTTGTTTCATCCAAATTTACATCACTGAAAATGTTTCCAAATTGTGATACCCATTTGTCTGCTGGGTTTAAGCAATCAGTGTTAGAATTGGGAGTTTCGGAGAGGAAGGGACTATTGACTACCAACCAAAATTTGGAACTATTTTTCAATACACTAGCCTGTTGTAGAGCGTCCCATGCCTGTTCCTTTAGCTCATTCTTCCTATTCTGAACTGCTATCTTATAGGCCTTTCTTTTCTCCTAACTTCTGCTTTATCTCTAGGGATGGATTTTAGGGCCTGTACAAAACTCCGTATGGGTCGCTGAGCATGCTCCATTAAACCATCTTGCGGCCTTCGGGCGTCTGGTCCCACCGGTAACTGTGAGGTCAGATTGTATTTGTTTTGTTAATTTCCCGAAGACTGTTAGGATAGAGCTACCCTGTGTATCGGGATCTAGACAGGATTCGATTTCAGGGGCACAGGCTGTGTACAGATTTTGAGAAAGTTGTCTGGGACTATAGTTTCCCACTTTAGCCTGCGGGCCTGATTGATTGATTGATTTAATGCCCTCTCTTTGTATTCCTCCAGCTTCTCAGAAGGAAATAGGAGGTTATTGTGGGTTAATTTAGGAAACGTGTCCCATTCCTTTGATGCTACCAATGGTCAAAGAGCTATGATGTCAATTCCACTATGCCTGACATTTTGATAACTCGATGTTCATGGGTGTAATCTCTGCTACTCAACGCTTTCCGAGCGTAAAACAAAATTTTATAATTGTACTGCTCTTTTCTGGAGTACCGTGTGCTGTGTCATTATTTGATATCAACGACTGGCAGCATAGCAGATACATTTCAGGGCTGCACTACAACATTTGAGTTTATTAGGACATTGTACTGTGTAGAAATTGAGCTCTGTACTGTACCTGCACTCTCTAACAAAAGAAGGCATTATATTGGTCAAATCAATCAGCGACTTCAGACAACTGTGTTATTATAGCTTATAATCTACATAGTGTTTACTACTCTAACTTGAGCATGGTATTCTTATGTGGCTACCATCTGTATTGACCAATCGCATTAGATGAGGTGTAGACAATCTAGTGTTTTGTAAAACGTGGGTGACCTGGAGTCCACAAAACCAGAAGTTAACCCAACTATATTATCAAAAAGAAGGGGCAATATAGTAACCAGGAAGAAACAGAAGTTAAAGCTGCAAATACCCTGGTTTAGATACCAAAGTATTTTCGGACAGGAAGCACTGGCACTGAACGTTGACATTGCAGCATGACTGCAATCAACAGCAACCCGTTTTTTCTGTGATTCAAGAATGGATGCATCCCTCAGGTTACTCCTGTTGCTATGAAGTTTTTTAGTTTTTTATTGTGATGTCTAAATTAGAATTATACATATTTTATCACTCTGCGTGATTATGTTTTCATTGTTGTGGTTAATTTGTTTTCATTGTGCTGAGGGCTATCCACCATGTTGATTCAATTTAAAACTCAGAAGAAAGCAATCTTGAAAAACAAACATTTAAGCTACAAGAAAATCCGAGCCAGCAGGCCTGGAAAAACGTGCGTTAGTGTAACTTGCCAATCCTCATGGAGCAGCATCAAAGTTCAGAACTGGTACAACATCAGGAAACAAAGCACAATGACAACAAAATGCACACTGGTCAAGCTTTAGCCATCAGAGCTTTCCATAAAACAACAGTCAATATTACTGCCCTTTTCAGCCAGATAAGAAGCCTGACATTACTGTCATAAGTGAACAGTGTATCTGTACAGAAATCACAGTCAGAAAAACTGTCAATAGGCAACATAAGTGGCCAACACAAAGCCAGAAGGCTTGGCCAAACAACACAATGCTAAGCAGCACACTCTTTCAGCTGAGTGGGCCAAGCTTCCATTACCTACAGGGCAGTCATAATCCAGCAGATATGAGAACATCTGAACATCACAAATCCTGAGAAGCAATAGTGGGCGAATTGTGAGAAGAACTTTACAAAAAAAGAAAAAGAAAAAAAGAAAAGAAATATGGCAACCGTCATTTTGAAATGTTTGGTTATATTTACCTCGCCTTCTTTTATGTTTGCGAAATGCACTTCAGGTTTACTCTGATACGAAGGATTTAAAATGAATTATGTCTGTGATTTAAACTGACATTGAGGAAGGCGACGTGCCGAAATGCGTCGGTGAGGGCTGGCTACTTGTCAATAAATTAATGCTTTATTAAAGAAAAAGAAAAAAAAAAGAACTTTACAAGTCACAGTTAGATGAACTTGTAAAAACGTAGTCGGAAGAACTGACAAAAAACACATTCAGCATGGAGGGCTGATTGCTTAAGTATGAGAGCTAACCAACTCTCAATAAGAGAAAGTGGACAATACTTGACAAAAATGTCCAAACCCAAGGAGAAACAATCTTTACACCATAGCCAGATCCCCCCATGCCTTTACGACACAGGCAACACTACCACTAAGTCTTTACCATGCAGGATTTTACTAAGTCTGTGCAGTGAACTACGTTCTGCTCAGGAGTTTGCGTTTTCTGCACTCAGCGTTAGGCGAGCTCACGGAGTTCCGAAAATCTTCGCTCCGCGATTTTTCCTTGCTCGCGATCTCCAACGTCAAGTTGGCAAGCGTGAGCATGGAAAATCAACCTTCCAGTGAGATTTCTCAACGCGGGCGGTCAGATTTCTTATCACAAATGGTCGCGTATGCCTGCGACCGCTCACATTGAGAAACCGTCCATTCGCGTTGAGAAAGCTGCCACTCGAGTAAAAAAATATACTCCAGTGGCAGAAAGGAAGCAGCGCCCACTTGCGCTGTGCATGGTGCTCTGTGCAACGATTGCACAGTGTGGACAAACACTGAACACTGAAAATCACTGCGAACAACATTTATCTAACTCATTCTGCCACTTGCAGGGCCCCGCGTAGCGCAGCAGAGGTTTTTTTGCAGTTCTGCGAACTCCGCACAGGCTTATATTTTACAACTATTCCATTACAACGAATTTCAATGTACAGACATGAAAGTAAAGGCATATTTGTTGTAAAAGATTCAAATAGTAAGTTTTAAGTGTTGTATGTGTTTTTGTAGATAGTCACACCAACATTCAGACAGACAGACAGACAGAGAGAGAGAGACAGATATATAGATAGATAGATAGATAGATAGATAGATAGATAGATAGATAGATAGATAGATAGATAGATAGATAGATAGATAGATAGATAGATAGATAGATAGATAGATAGATAGATAGATAGATATTAGGATAAGATTTTTTTAGGGTTTAGGGTGTATAAGAGTATATATAGGTTTTTTGGCTGTAGGAAAATTTAGGGCTTGGGGTATTGGATGGTAAGTGTATTTTTAGGGTTTAGGGTAGGTATGAGTTTTTGGGTGGCAAGGTTATTTTTAGGGTTTAGTGTGGGAAAGGGTTTTTGGGTGGCTAGGGCTTACGAGCTCAGGGTTGGTATGGCTTATGGGTAGCAAGGGAAGGTTTTTGGATTCACAGTTTATGGTGGGTATGGGGTTTTGGGTGGTAGGGGTTACTTAGGGTGGCTATGGGCTTTTGGGTGGTAAGGGGTGTTTAGAGTGGGCATGGGTCGGCAAGTTTATTTATAGGGTTAAGGGCAGGTATGGGTTTTTGGGTAGTAAGGGTATGTTTAGGGTGGCTATGGGTTATGGGGTGGCATGGGTGTATGTATATAAAATGACCAAGCCTGCTGCGCAGGTGAAACGCGTCTCTCTTTCAAAGCGGGGTCGTGGGAAACCTGACAATCAATAAATAAGCCCTATTCCTCCATACCTGTTGTACATGCCTCTTCTTCATTGGAGCAGGATTGTCTTTTCGTATATATATATATATATACTGCAAGGCTCACCTTCAACGGAACGAAAAAGACGAGGAAGACCCTGGTTTAGTGCAAGTTTTTTTAAATATTTATTTCCGTGCTTGCCATATCGTCACGACGCGTTTCGGCAGATCCCTGCCTTGATCACATGATATATATATATAGATAGATATTGATATAGATATAGATATTGATATATATACATATTACCTACTGGCGATAGCCAGTAGGTATATATAGTTAGGATTGTTTTCCAAAGGGAAATTGCAACATTCTATTGGGAATAACTTTGGCGCCGGTGGAGGAATCTTCCTGAAATTTTCCTTAACTTTGCCTCGTGGCGCTCCGGTCCTTCCCTGAAAGTTTGGGGGGGATTTGTCAAGCGGGGGCCGAGATAAAAGGGGGGTTAATTTCCATAGGGCGGTTGGACTCACTTTTAGCCCGAACGGCTGAATGTTTTTGGACCAAACTTGGCAAAATTGTAGGGACTGGTAGCCCGATGTGCATTTGCTATGTCTCAAGATATGTGCTCCAGTGGTTTTTACGAAAATTAACTTTGAAAAAATATATATTGGGCTACATTGGGCTATATATATGTTAGAGCCCAAATGTAGCCCAGTGTAGCCCAATGTAGCCCAAAGATGGCCACCAGAGACAAAAAAAAAACAAATGTAGCCCAAATATCAGCCAGATGTAGCCCAACTATAGCCCAATGACAGAATGTCTCAGAGTGTTCTAAAGAACAACTAGAGCGCTAACAGTCGTACTTATGACAAAAGTATGGCACACCTGAAGTCATCTTGATTGGAATAAAGTGGTAACACTTAAAACATTTAATTTGCAAAGGAACAAAATGAGGGGGTTCATTTTGCCATAGAAATTATGATTAGTGCTGAAGAAAGAAAAATTAGGGCACATTTTGAGTGACTTCTCAAATCCTCTGATATTTCCTTAAAAAAAATCTGATATGCAGTCTCCCAAGATGGCCACCAGAGACAAAAGAGCCTGTGCTTAAAAACTCTGTTAGCAAAGCAGGCATTTGAGATTTAAAAAACGTTTTAATATATAAAAACGTTATCCGCTAATACAATTAGCATTTAAAAAACCTTGCGAATTCAATGAAAAAACCATAGGTTTCAGGTCTTATATAGTTAGGAATTAGCATTTAAAAAACCTTGCGAATTCACTGAAAAAAAACATAGGTTTCAGGCCTTATATAGTTAGGAATTAGCATTTAAAAAACCTTTGAAATTCACTGAAAAAACCATAGGTTTCAGGCCTTATATAGTTAGGAATTAGCATTTATTATAATATGTGACATCATCAGCAGTGGATTGCGGGTGCGCAAAATATAGTTAGTACAACTAACTATATAGGAGCAATTTCAATGGTTTTGTATGAGTAAAATGTCCAGCTAACTATAACACCACTAAAACTTATAGTTTTTTGAGTGAATTTCAAAGGTTTTTTAAAAGCTAATTCCTAACTATATAACTCCTGAAACCTATGGTTTTTTCAGTGAATTTCAAAGGTTTTTTAAATGCTAATTCCTAACTATATAAGGCCTGAAACCTATGTTTTTTTCAGTGAATTTGCAAGGTTTTTTAAATGCTAATTCCTAACTATATAAGGCCTGAAACCTATGGTTTTTCAGTGAATTTCAAAGTTTTTTTAAAAGCTAATTCCTAACTATATAACTCCTGAAACCTATGGTTGTTTCAGTGAATTTCAAAGGTTTTTTAAATGCTAATTCCTAACTATATAAGGCCTGAAACCTATGGTTTTTTCAGTGAATTTGCAAGGTTTTTTAAATGCTAATTCCTAACTATATAAGGCCTGAAACCTATGTTTTTTTCAGTGAATATATATATATATATATATACTTTCAAGGTATATATTTATACTTAGGTTTCTTTAAAAAATGATAGATATATAATGGCTTGCGTTGTTCCATCATACATCCAAACCTAAGATGGCAATATGAACCAAACTTGTGTTGACAAAAGCAGCAGCGTAACAAAAGCCAAACCTGAACTGGAATGCGTCCAACATTAAGTAAAATGACAGCACCTCTGTATCAGCAAAATCAGCCACAGAATACCATCTGAGGTTTGCAAAACTAACCTCTTAGTTTCTAACTTTCCAAAGAGTGTGACGAGACAGCAGAATGTTGGAAGCCTTCTCAGATGATAAACTAGCTGAAGAAGAAACTATGCCAACAAAGTATGCTCAGAATAGATAATGGTAGACTATTGACTTCCCAGCCAAATATAGTCTAGATTTTGGGTGCATCCGCTGGTCCATAGCACCTCACTGTCTGCTACTACTTCAGGGTGTTAGTCTGAAAGGAGTTAGGTAGAGTGTGGGACATGCACAAGGAGAAACAAGTAGCCCTAGATGATTCATTTGATAGGTTGTTTTCTAAATAATTGGGGGAACAGTGAAACTTACCTCAGTAACTGTGGAAGAGGCTACAGCAAACTTGTCTGCCAGGGAAGAAATATATGGACAACCTTTGTGATCGAACAGGGTATGAGCAGGATGGAAGACGTTTGTATCTAGTGAACTCTGTCTTAAAGATGTAAAGACTAGTGAGGGTTTCAGTCATCAGAGGATGTCCCAGAAATGTTTAGCAGGTGGAAAAATAAAGATAAAACAGAACAGTACTGCAGATCCTATCTATTATAACAATCTCGAGAGGTCAACAGCATTTGCACAGTGGACAGAGAATAACTGAATTGTCAGTAAAAATGGTTTGTCTACCTCTATTACCTGAAGAAATAAAAGAAAACCCCAGAAAGACATAACCTGAAATGGTGCCATGACATAGACGTACACATTAGGTCTACTATTAAGAAACCTAGCAGACTGTCTGGCTCTCAGTACCAGAATTCCATAAAGAAGGTCTTGCTTGGTGAACGCTCCCATCCTATGGAGCCCTCTGCCATTGCCCTTATGCAAAGTACAGAACCAGGTGCGTTTCTGAAGGAGACTCAAGATCTTCTCTGTGTTCTTTGACTAATCTATAGATTCCGCTACATGTGTATGTTGCTTTGCATTTTCTTCTTGGCTGATTCCCACTCCCTAACTCCGCTGCCGACCTTAGCCCACTCCTTTGGCTGTGAGGGAAGCTCTCTCCAGGGTTATAAATGTGCAATAATCATGCACAACTGCAAACATACTTTACTTCTTGTCGACCTTGATGGGTGGATGGTATACCACAGCATCTGATGGGCGACATGCCCCCTACATTTATTAGCAAGGGCACACGCCCTTGGCTCCATCGTTGTTTGTTGTGAGCGTAAAGAGTTAGTGTGCCTGGCGAAATAATGCAGATGTACAAGACACCCAAAGAAAATGTAAGTTCAACTACCTTGTGGGAACTGGAGGAATGATAATGGGCAAAGAGATTAGGACCCGGACCCCCCAGGGTGTTCCCGGCCCCGCCCCCATCAGAACCCACAAATCAAGACTAGACAACCAGAGCTGTGGGAAAAGAGGCCATGTTAATTATAAACCATCACATATAAACATGAGAATATATATCCAATAAGATTCAAATTTCATATGACATAGATGTATCAAATTTGATGACTGAATGACATTTACATTTATGTTGATCATAAAATCATAATCTATCAGCAGAAATGACAGAACTTAATTTATCGACCAAGAATGTTCTCAATTGCTGCAGCGCTAAGAGGCCTTCTGGCTCGCGCCTCCCAACTAAGAATCACACAAGGCGCAACCCACCTGAGTCCTTGAGAGGTGAGCTCCTGCCATCTGGTCCTTGTCCACCACCTTAGGGGCCCACCCCTCCACCACCAGGCTGCCCACCGGGGCTCATAGGATATAACCTGGGGCCGCAGCCCCATGCCATAGTTTGTAAGCTGGCGCCCTTGCCCCCAGTCGGTGTCTCCATTCTCTCTGGGGTGAGCTTACTGTCTCTCCCCCTCAGCGCTGGCCTAGGGAGTATGGAGGAGGACTCCTCTTAACAATGTAAGGCAATGTATGTGGCCTACTTACCCCTACTCTTAGTTCAACTTCTTACACCTTCCCAAGCTCTAACTCTAGGGATGGGTGAGTGGGAGATTCAGAGGAGTCCACTGTACATGGGGCTGGTGCTGTAAGGAAGAGAGGATGAGGGCCTGGGCAAGGTGCCCTAAATAGGCCCCCCACCATCTTCCTCCCCCCCCATTGTCGACCCAAGCAGGAAGTGACATCACGGCTCTCTCTGGAAGTAATTCCTGCCGTTAGCTTCGACCAATCCCTTGGCCAGTAGCCATGAGAGTGTGGCCGGGATCCCGGGGTCCTGTGTGCCAGGCGTGGTGCGTCCATTGGGGCGCTGGGGCGTAGCCCCACTAAGCCACATGGACGCACGCACGCTAAGCAGGCAAAATGCAATTATATTTGCCAATGCTCCTTACCTTGACCTTCCGTCCTCGACTCCTTCCTCACCTCACACGTCACGCTGCTGAAGCCTGGGGGTGGGGCGACACCGGCTGGGCTGCGGCAGCTTGTTTGAGTGGCACAGGGCTATAACCAGCCCGAGCATGCGCAGAGCACAGGCTTCCACCTTTACACGGGACCCAAGGGTGCTGCTTCATGCCGCCAGGGCCGCGGCAGCCCCCGGGTCTGAATGGACGATCAGGGCGAATACTAACTGTGCCCCCCCCAGGCGCAGTGCAGCCACGTCACCGGCGCACACAGTCACGCTAGACCTTGTGCTGGTGCGTGTAGTGAGTTCAGTGACTGTCTGCTGAGTCTGACTGCTGGCTGGCTTTGTCACGTCGTCACTGTGACCACCTCAACTTTTCTATCTTGCAATAAACTTCACACTTGAAGTTGTTCTATTTATGTTGTCCTTCATTGCAACACTCGCGCAGACTAATTGCCGGCTCGCACCTCTTATGATAAAACTCGTGTCAGCGCGAAACGGAACATTAGGAGGAGGCCTGGAAAACTGACTATGAGGCCTGCGAGACGAGTGCCAGGGCCCCTTCTGGAAACGGGAAGAAAGGAAGGGAAGAGAAGGAGAGGAGAGCTGAGGAGGGGAGGGGACAAGATGGGAGGGAGGGAGGAGAAGGAGAGAAGAGAAAGAAGAGTAGAGAGAGGAGAATTGAGGGGAGGGGAGGAGAGGAGGGTAGTGGGAAGGGTAGAGAAGGGGAGAGTACATGAAGGAAGTGGAGCTAAGGAGAGAAGGGGCGGGCTGGGCTGGGGAGGGTGACCGGCAGAGGAGGAGAGGAGAAGAGGGGTAGGGGATGGGAGAGGAGAGGAGAGGAGAGGAAAGGAGGAAGGAAGAGAGAAGGTAGGATGGAAAGGCCAAGTACAGAAAGAAGGGCAGGTTGAGCAGAGAATGAAGGGAGAGATGGAGGAATTAAGGCACCCACTTCTACAGTCTTTAAATATTACCATTCTACATACTGTGGTAATTACTGTGCAGTAATACCTGTGTACCTGTCATTACAGATTTATGGCCAAGCACTGTGTGACTTCAGTGAAGCCATGCAGTAGCGATTGGCCATGGCTGTGTGTGTGGTGACGTCCCAGGCGCAGCACAGCCCACGTCACCGGCGCACACAGTCACACTAGACCTAGTGCTGGTGCGTGTAGTGAGTTAGTGACTGTCTGCCGACTGCTGGCAATTGCTTTATTAACCTTCCTGCTTTCTCAAATTTGTTTGAAAGTGTACCATTTTTCTTCTCTTTTTTCAAAATTTTCTCTTATGGTGGTTCGGGCTCACGGCGCAGTATGCCAATCATTTTACGCCCTACCACTTTCAAATGTCACCAGCCGCCCCTGCCCGTGTCCTATTGGGGCGCTTCCTTATAGTACGCGCTTTTCCATAGTCAGGCATTGTGTAACATGGAGAATGAATTCACTGTTTTTTCAGTTGCACCCAGAAAGGAAAGCACATTAAAATTCAGAACAGCAGGACTGGGTGCAGCAGGAAGCCCCATGACAAATACAGGCAAAGCTCCCACTAAAAAGCAAACATTTGCACCAGGAATGGCACACTCTTACTACTCATGAAGATGGAGACGGACACATAATATGTATGGCTTAGAGAAGATGGGGCAGCACTGAGATATAACAGATATATTTTAATACTCGTACATATCATGTGGCAGCATTGTGTGCTGGTAAGTTAAAAGAGCATGTCTCATTTTTACAAAAAGACCTTCATATTGCATAACTTCATATTACATACTCAGGGGGGATGTGTCGCATAGAGTAAGTGACAATACTCTACTTCCAAATGGCTCTGCTACATCTTGTCCTTCTTCTTCACCATTTCCCATCCATCATTGGCCTTCATCTGGGCTGCCTCTACTATCTTCCCCCTTAACCCCTGGGAAAGCACAGAGGTTCTCCTGCTGGAATACCAGGCAGACAACGGGTTCACCATCAGGTCGCACTGAAGCGTGGACTGGGAACAGGAGACTGGGAGGCGGGGGGGGGGGGATACTAGGAAGTCCAGTGCTCCTGAAAGGCCTAGAAGGGCAGAGTCAGATGTCCCACGAGGCTCTCACCGCGTATGATTGCGAAAGGGTATTTAGAGAGCTGACATTGTCTGTAGCTTATTATCCGTACATCATTAGCTAAACCCCGGGTTTCCGTTTTGAGCCCCCTCCCCTAGTTTCATGAATGCGCCCATCCACTGAGGGCTAATCCCTCTCTGAAGTTCAGCCTGCTTGACCTTTTCACGCGTCGCCAGCAGCCCTGAACAGCGAGGGCAGGGGGTGGGGGGCTCAAACGAGGTGCCACTTTGGGTGATGACGTGTGCCTGTATTTGGAAACAGTGAAGTCACCCAAGTGTCGGGCCGGCTCTTTGCACCCGTGGGAGCTGGGGCCAAGGCTGCACGAGCAGTTCAAGGCGGCAGAGCAGACCCCCCTACACACTGTCCTCGACCCCTGGGGTTGGGTCAGCAAGCAGATGTTCAGAGCCGCCTCCGGAGAACGGCGGGAAGGATGTGAGCCAAGCAGGAGAAACAGCCAAAATGGAAGACAAATGTGCGCCGTGAACTTCCCGTAATTAACAGCAGCGCTGTCAAGAGCAGGCGCTGCTCCGACCTGGAAAAGGCGCGCTCGAGCTAATCATCCCGCCATTTATCACCATCTCTCCAGTCCTGTTTTTCAGCCATCCCAAACTCTAGAGATGATTAATCTACCGCAGCACGACTGCAAATTATTTAGCCTATCCAAAGTAATGTGTTAATGTAGGCCGCCAAACATCGCACTGCGCCTGTCTGTGGTGCGGGTGCCTGTATCAACTCCAGCTGCTGCGTTCACGAAACTGCACCTACCTACCAGCAAACACCGCGAGCCGTGTGTGAGGAAACAGCACCACCATCAACAACACTTGTGGGTATATTTAATCAACTATGCCCAGTGTTTTAAATGGACAAAAATAAGTGCAGGTACTCTTCAAAAGGCGGGATAGACTGGGGTGGAGCTTGGGGCGGGCATTAGGGTGGTGCTAAAGGTGGAACAAGAGGCGGGGCTACCTTTTTTTTTTACCTTTCTACGGTTTTTATGCAAAAAATATGCATGCTTTGTTAGAATATCATATGTATCTGTCCATTAGCTTTTTACACTAATAACCATTTATATAGCACTTACTAATAAGTGATTATTACTAGCCAAAGTAACCCCTTATTAGCAACCTTAAAAAATGAAAAGATTAAGAAAAAAAACAGTAAGGTTCTATATATATATATATGCCTTGTTTTTGCAAGCACGTCCTTGCTGCAGGGACATGATTCACTAACATATATGCCAAGGATGTTAACTTGTGACCTACAGGGAAGACAAGGATCTGTGCAACAAAAAGAGTATCCTACTGAGCTATCTACATAAAAAATATCTCTGAACCACATGTTGCATGCTATGCTTTCCAGCAGGCACAATGACCCTCCATGCAATTTTATGGTGAGTTGAACCTCAGATTAGAATGCACACAGATCTTTCCAACAAGCGCATTAACCACCAGAGTTATCCACTTTATAGCTACTCATGGTGCCCCAATCTTTCTTACTTAAGAGAAAGGCACTGACTTCCTATGTCATACGATTAGTAAATGCTTAGCTGCAAAAAAAGCTAGCAATTCATCAGACACTCTTTTCATTCTGGGCCCACCACAGGCATCAGTAACTGGAAAAAATGCTTGTATTTGTTTTGAAGATGTACAATATCAAGCATTTGAATTTTACATAGTGCTCGACATATTGCCTTGTGATAGATGTACTGGCGAATTTGTGTTAAAAAAATCAAATGGCAGCAGTTTACAAATAGCGCTTTCTGCTATAGAAGCGTCATTGTAGCACTGTGTTACCCTGAACAATGCCTCTCACACCCTCACCCGTTAGATGTAATAGCCACCTCTCTGCCCCCCGCTGTGTAAAAACAAAGGTTAATCAAACCTCCATGCAGCCACACCTCTGCTCTGATGGCTTCCAGAGCAGCACATGCAGATCACAGTGCACTGGTGACAAAAGCAGCTGTTATCTTGTACGATCCCGGCCCATGCTTCCACTGTGATTAAGAGTGGAAGGTGCAGCCGAGGTACGAGGTGATTGATGACCGGAACGCCACCTGCCTCAAAGCCAGGCCCTCGTGAGTACTGGTACGCTCCTTTTTCAAGGAAAAGTGCCGGTACTCAATGGGAGAAAATGAAAAAGTGTAGGTACTCCGTACCGGTGAGTACCGGCCCATTTAAAGCACTGCCTATGCCTAGAAACACCACATGCAGGATATGTGGTGCCTGCATACACCAAATTACTCATGTAGCAGCAAACACCAACAGAGACACATGTAGTACCACCAAGAAGCACCAACAGTTCCTTTGGTGCCAGCATCAGTCTCCACCCTTACTGGAGTACATGCATACACAACCAACTATGCTTAGGAACCACACCGATTGTATCTGTTGTACAAAGCAGGAACCAACAATGCTAGTGCTACTTGAACCCACCGAAATACTGCACTTGTGAGCAGCACCAATTTCATGTGTGGAACCAGCAAACAATACCAATGAATTAGTGGTACCTGCAAAATTAGATCCAACTGTACCGCTGGTATGTGAATAAAGCACCAATGATTTATCAAGTTTGCTTGTATTTTATGTAGATTATGAATGATCAGAAGTCTGTGACAATTCAGTGTTTCTCAAACTACCACTTGTATAAAATACGTGGAAAATCATGGTATGTATCAAATTTTCTTTAGGAGAAATACATGGCAATCTTTATGGTTAATGTACACACCTGCAAAGATTATGATTACTCTGATCAATGAGTCTCTGCTACTTTGGTGAGCAAGTCATGCCTTCCAGACTCTATAGTTTATTGCCCATCCAAACAGTGACTTTTGCTGCATCCCAAACTGTGTAGCATCCCATCTGCAGCGGCCCACCCCTTGACACGCATTGGCCGCAGGCTGTGCACGATGGGGGTTTGGCATTGTTAAGTATGGTAATATAATCTTAGTTTACTTAAAAAAAAAATACTCATCAGCAAGAAAAAAACAAAGGTTAAAGTAATGTTGCAGTTAGGAGAGAATGTCAGTTAAAATTTAACATTTTAAACTCAGTCTTCAAAGTTGCTTTCCATCACATCACCTCGATTGGATAATCAGGCTGATTCTCATGGTTTGATCCATCAGCTGGGACATGTACTCCCTTCCAAAGACAGCGTTCAGTGAGGTAAGATGCTAATCAGTCTCAACCAATCGGTCACACTTGTGTCTAATGACCCACTGCTAAAAGTGTTGTTATAAATAGTACCACAGGGGCTATGTGATTCCACACGTTTAGCTTAATCTACCGTTTGCTGCATAACTGTCTGATTTTAACAAAATATAGCTTCTATGTCAAACATCTTTAAAATGTTGCAAATGGAAAGACCTAGTATCTCCTCATCTGTCTGCCTGCCCCATTCCTAACAGTATGACAGTGTTCCTGCGGGACAGTAAACTGTTACCTAGCCCCATAAAAAAAAGTTCCCCCAAGATGGTTGCTGACTACCCTTAATGCAGAATAGGAGGAACCAGAGTGACCACATTCTGGTCTTACTTACCAGACCGTATGCAGCAAGTTGGCCCCTCTGTGGATTCTCATTCCTTGGCTACAGCAAATAATCAGTGCTGTGGTGAAGGCTGCATGTTGCGTCCGTGAAGGGGTACATCCTCCTCCAACTAAGGTACCAAGGTTAGACCCTTATGCTAATCTTTCGGATGACTACGATGAAGAGGATGAAAGGGGACATTTTGTGCAGGGCACAGACCTCACACTACATTTCCAGCATTTAAATTACAATTTTAAACTTCCCTTCCCAACAAAGTTTAACTCTTTTCGCTCAAGACTAGTCATTTGAGGTAGCTACAAACACCCGACTGGTGAGAAAAGCATCTACTTTAAGACTGTACAACCGTCACTGGAAAAACTTTATATCGTGGTGGATTGTAGCAATTTCTCCCAGGAATCATGTGAGCCTATCAAACAATCAGTAGATTTCTAGAGCACTTCTTGTCACCCATGAGGGCATACAGGCACTGGCAGGTTCCAGTTGATTAGCCGAATAGCTAGGTCTTCAGGCACTTTTTGAACGCTGAAAGTGATGGTGAGGTCCGTAGATGAAAGTGTAGCTTGTTCCATGTCTTTGCTGCTAGGTAGGTGGAGGAGCGACCTCCGCATCTGCTACATCATATCAGGGGGTGAGGGTTACAGAAAGGGATGCAGAGTAGACGTGTCTGATGGAAGTTCAGGCAGTGGTTCAAGTATGCAGGTGTGCAGTTGTGTAGGGCCTTGTATGCGTGGGTCAAGATCTTGAACTGGCATCTTTTCTGTACAGGGAGCCAGTGGAGCTCCCAGGGGTAGGATGCAATTTGGGTTTGTCTAAGGAGTTCTAGGGTGAGTCTGGATGCTGTGTTCTGTATGGTCTGTAGTCACCATGGGAGGTGAGCTGCGATCCCTGCATAGAGAGCGTTGTCGTAGTCCAGTCGGTTAGAGATGAGTGCCTGGGTGATGGTGCGCCTTGAGCTTTGGGGTAGCCATTTGAATGTCTTTCAAAGCATGCAGAGGATGAAAAAGCAGGAGAAAGAGACTGAGTTGCCCCATGTCATCACGGTTAGCTTGTTGTCCAGAATGATGCCTAGATTCCTAGTGTGATCAGTGGGGTTAGGAGAAAGTCCATGTTCTCAGGGTCACAAGGATGCATCACATGGAGAGCATTTGTTTCCGAAAAATCAATACCTTTGTCTTGTCAGTGTTGAGATTCAGGTACTTGTCCTCATCCAGTTGGTGACGTCTGTCATACAGTTGTGGAAGTTAGTCTTGGTGGTGCCTTAGAGAGGGAGAGGGTGAGTTGTGTGTCATCGTCATAGGATATAATGTTGAGTCTGTGGGTTTTGGCGCTGCTGGCCAGAGGTGTTACATAAGTGTTGAAGTGGATGGGGATGAGCAAGGATCCTTGGGCTACTCCACAGATGATTTCTTTGTGTCCAGAGGTGAAGGCAGACTTTTTTCACATTCTCCTGGTGAGGAAAGAGGTGATATATCTAGGAGGTGCTCCTTGCATGTCTGTGTTATGCAGCCTTGCAATGAGTGTCTGATGGGAGACCATATCAAAGGCTGGGGAGAGGTTTTGGAGGATCAGAGCCGCAGTCTCTCCCCGGTCGAGTAGGGCTTGGATGTCGTCAGTTGCCACGATGAAGGCTGTCTCGATGCTGTGGTTGCTGAGGAATCCAGATTGGTAGGAATCGAGTAGGAGGTTCTGCTCCAGATGTGAGGAGAGTTGTTGGTTGAGGCTTTTTCCAATACTTTGACCAGAAACAGGAGCAGGGAGATTGGTTGGTGGTTGTTGGGTTCGCTGGGGTCTGCCACAGGTTTCTTTATTAGAACCTTGACTTCTGCATCTTACCAGTAGTCGGGGAAGGTGGCCAGGGCAACTGAAGTGCTGAACAAGGTGGTGGGTATGTGGCTGATCCTGGTGACACCTAGGTTGAAGATGTGGTGAGGGCATGGGCCATTGGGGCCCTTGAATGGACTGAGACCATGATAGAGGTGGTGTCCTGTGGGGCGAGATAGCTCCATTTGGTTAGTCGGATATCTGTGGTGGGAGCGGGGTTGTTGCGTTGCTTGAAGAAGTAGATTGCCTTGGGCTGGGGTTTGAAGTTTCTGAAGATATTGGTGATCTTGTTGTGGAAGAGGGTGTAATGCTGTCAGAACCCTGGATATCCTTAGTGATGGCTTTAAGCTAAGATTGGCAGTGTCAACTATTACAGCACAGTGTGCCTCATTACAAGTCTTCAGGGGTACTAGCATTTCTAAAGCTTCCCATTTGGTTTTCCATCTCCTCAAACCATTTTTTCCTTCAGCAGCCTATAGTTCATTTTCCTGTTCCAGCTTGGGATCTCCCCTTGTTGCTGCAAGCCTTAATATATCTGTCTTTCGAATGGTTGCAGTCAACAGACCTTACATTTCTTTCAGCCAAGGTGCTTCTTTTCAACGCCATATACTAATGGTGAAGAATTGGGGAGATTGGGGCTTTATTAGGTTCCCCACCGTTTCTTAAGCTACGTCAAGGCAAGGTTTCTCTTCATGCCTTGCCACATTTTCCTTCTCAAAATTCCTTCTATGTTTCATTGTGAAGAAGACATTGTTCTGCCAGTTGATGTTCATAGGGCCATTTAGATCTATCTTGAGATGACAAAACCACTCAAGAAAGTTGACTCCTTCTTTGTTACCTATGAGCTTGTGTGGAGTAGTCTTCTTTCCTACTTGTTCCACTCTCTCAAGATCAATTAAGCTATATATTGCTGTAGCATATACATTATCCACTTCAATCCTCCTTCTATTCAGGGACGACCTATGAGAGATATGTCCTCCTCATTGGCAATTTTAAAGGGCCCATCATATGGCTGGGTCCAAACTGGGGTGGCGTAGTAGGCTAAAGAACGATAGATTTAACCCAGATCTTTTGACTGGGAGAGAATGTTTGCATTGTGAGCATTCTGTCCATCATATGTTTGCTGTAACGCCTCTAAAAAGGGCATCTGTTGCACATCCACCTGGGCTTTGCCTTATACCTTCATATCTCATTATAAACTTCAGTTAGGTTGGGTGGAGGCGTCCACTGAATTTGAAACTCATGTTTGTCAGCTGTTCATGACCAGTACATTTATGTTCATGTTTCTTTTCATTAAAGTTTTTCAGGTTGTGCCTCTAAGTTTTATCTTTAGCTCGCCTTTTGTTATGTACATGAGGGAATGCCGATCAATCACTTCAAGCTTGGACATTGGTTCATGCTATTAGGACTTGGACAGGAAGACGGATGAGCAAGTAATGACCCAGTTACATACCAGTAATCTTCATTACTCAAAGTCCAGGTCTTCCTTTCACAGTCCTAGTTCTCTACCACTCATCCTTTGAGGTGACTGACAGTTTCTGTGTTCTTGAACTTACACATGTTATAGTAGGTTGTGGTCACTCCTAGTTCTTCCTGTTTTGCATTATCTGTGTTCAGCAGCCATCTTAGGGAAACCTTTTTTCATAGGGCTAAGCCATAGCCTTCTGTCATGCAGGAACGCTGCTCATGCTGGTGGACTGTGACAGGAAGACGGGACTTGGAGTAATGAAGATTACCAGTAAGTAACCGGGTCATTTTCCTGACGCCTAGCATGAGTTAACAAATTGTTTTTCACTTGTTGGTTGCTATGCGAATCCTTTAACGATGTTCACATTTTGATGGAACTGATATCTCCAAGTAATGGACTATGAAAAGTGCTTTTAGCTATAGCAGGCACTTATAAAAATGTATCAATTTTAAATGTAATTTAAATGAAGTGAAAGGAGTTAATCATTCCATCTCTATGAAATGCTGCCTTTCAATATATAAGCCCAACCAAATTTGCATTCTGGTGTTTTTAGGGTAAGAGATGACTCTTAAACTAAAATATTCTCAACTATCGTGTATCTCTTTTTAAGGTCTGATGTTTTGAATATTAAAGTGCTTCCTAATGAGAAATGAAGTAACAAATGATTAATGTATAAAACCACGCTGCAGGATTGTTTCTTGTGGGAAAGATAACAATATTGTGAACACAGAAAAATCCCAAATTGAACTTTAGTAACCATATTTTAAAACACAGCTGGGATTCTGAGAATAGAGGATTCCCACTTTTGTTACAACAAATTCATGTATGTAGGCTTATTCTGCTGAGTGCATCGCTGTTACATTATACTGTTTTTATTCTTAGATCTCAAGAGGAGAGTGCTACTGAAATTACATTTTTGTTAAGTCTGGGTGGTGAAGTTCACAGCGTTTGCGGAGTTTTCCGCACTCTGCGTTATGCGGAGATCGCGCGGAGTGGAGTTTTTTTCCACGTTCGCGCTTGTGAGCAAGCACGAAAAATCTGCCTCCTGGCGAGATCTTTCCTCTTTTGCAATCGTCACCGTCAAGTTGGCGAGCATGAGCGTGGAATAATCAACTTCCCGGTTAGATTTCTCAATGCAGGCGGTCGGATTTCTCATTGCGAGTGGTCGTATATGCTAGCGATCGCTTGCGTTAAAAACTGTCCGTTCATATTGAGAAAACTGCTGCTCGAGTAAAAAATCTTCTCGAGTGGCAGAAAGGAAGCGGTGCCCGCTTGCGCTGTGCATGGTGCCATTCGCGATGATTGCATAGTGCGGACAAACACCCAGCACTGAAAATCACTGTGAACGGCATTTATCTAATACACTCCACCGCTTACGGAGCTCTGCGTAATGCAGCATAGTTTTTGTTAACTTTGCTGAGTTCTGCGTAACTCCACTTAGGGCTTAATTTTTGTGCTTCCAGAAAGACACCAATATTAAATTGTTTGAGAATAATATTTTAATTAGGGTACACTGCAACAAAAGATTCATGCACTAAATATCTACTACTTGAAGCACGTCTTGCTTGAGGTCTGTTCCTGTACCTGATTACGGCAACGAAGGTTCCGAGGGTTCAGGACTTTTGTTGATATATATATATATATATATATATATATATATATATATATATATATATATATATATATATAAATTCAACACAGTTCGCCGATCACCTGGCCACTTGAGTGATGGCGGGCTCGAGCGAGGAGGCGAACCTCTTAATTTTCCACCAAAGCCTTTTCTTTGGGACCCGTGACCAAGGTGCGGCTGCACCGAAACTCATTGGGCGTTTGTTTGTCATTTTGTCTTAAATAAATAAATTTCACGCTTAACAGGACTGGGCTCGAGATGGCTTTTTTTGAAGAAACGGCTTTGGTGGAAAAAGAAAATATATATATAGTGGAGCGAAACGCGTCATGGATTGACACTGGTCGTACTACTTTGGAGAATACATTTTTACTCTGCTTATAAACCAAGATTGCTTTGCCATGTCCTGACTGTCCGGATTGAAAGGAGGTTTCTCTGAGGTCTACACCTGATCTTTTTTCGCCGTGCATTGGCGACCAGGAACATTTTTTTATATATCCTTTCGCAGCTTCTGTAAACGGCGTTTTGGACCACAGAATAACGGAGCAGCAAGTAAGTATTCCAGGAAGATTTATTATCTCTTCATACTGTTCACTTCGGCATGACGCGTTTCGGTTAACAAGTAACCTTGATCACATATATATATGCAAAACAACTCTTTCCCTTTTCGCTTGCTTTGTCGGCTGAAGAAAGAGCACTGACCCAATAAATGTTCACTGTTGGCTATTTATTTTTGTTGCTCCCAACAGACCATAATTCAAAGATGAAACATGCGTAAGTATCACACACAATGACCTTGTTCAGTGCCAGAAACTAAGGTTCAAACTGTAAAGGAAATGACTGTGACTCAAAAAGAATACCAATACCAGAATGCATTTCACTGGTCATTGCAATAAACACTATTTAAGTGTGAAACTAACAAAGGACTCACAAAACCGTGACAAAGACCATCTCTTGGTCGAAACGTTGGTGGGTGGTGGAAATGGTGGAGGGATTTATGCTTACATAAACAAGTTTATTCAAATCGACTTCTGGATTGCGGTTGCCTTGCTTGATGGAAAATTAACTACGAGGTATTGTTTGACGTTATAGTTAGGAAATAGAATTAAAAAGCATTAAAAAACCATAGAAATTCAACATTTATAGTTACCTGAGCTAACTATAACTTATGCCTGCTCAATGCCCTGCTCAAGACCTTACATATTACATCATTCATGACATGGTCATTGACATCACTCATGACACCACTGATTACATCTCAAATGACTTCCCTGATGACCTCATCCACAGGACTACGCAGACACCCACTCACACCCCATGTGACCACGCTTGTTTTTTAGGTTTTTATTTTACCATGGACTTACAACCCTGTCGCATATTCGTAGCAAAGTTAAAAAATAAAAGTTTCTTTGCCCTGGTGGGGGATCAGGGTATTCATATTTTTTTTTAACGTTTCTTGTGGGACTTAGCAGAAAGAAACCAAGTCCCAAGATGGATGCCAACACTTCCTGGTTGAAGTATTGGCAGCAAATCAGGTCTCAGCACGAGATTGGGAGGGTTTGCCGAGCATTTGTGTACCTATATATACACATTTAAATGTTCTTTACTATCTCCAAAACTACTGAACACCAATTCACAAAAAAGGTCACTTTCTGGACGAACAGCCATCTTTCTGCCAAATGTTGTGTAATCGGGTATATCGGGTGTATATATATATATATATATATATATATATATATATATATATATATATATATATATATATAAATATTACAAGAACAAACCTGATACCGAAACGCCTTTCCTCCTCCCTCTGAGACGCAAGACCAAGAACGGACCACCACACAGCAAGTACTGCAAATTTAGTGCTTTACCGAAGGTAATCCTCGCTTATACAAGCAGGAATAAATTAGCCACTCCGGTGTGGGGGTAAAAATCGTCGGGTTTACTGGCAAACAGATATATATATATATATATATATATATATATATATATATATATATATATATATATATATATAATAGCTCCAAACACACGATCTTGAACTTCCAACCAGTGGCGAACAAAGACCAGCGAATCCCAAAAGTAGGGCAAGATGATTTATTGCACCAGTTTCAAATGGCAAACAGCGGTATGACGCGTTTCGGGTGGATGCCCTTGTTCACAATAAAATACAAATGCAAATGCCTTATTCTTATATGCTGTGAGGTACACCATGTGACTAATGAACATAAACAACACACTACAAAAGTGAACATGGTGCCATGAAAGTAGAGGGATCCCATATACATATAAAGAAATTATATAAATAAATATATAACTTGGTTCCACTATTAAAACAAGGTTGTCTCTAATTATATTCTTTCAAGAATAATGTATGTAACTGCATAAATGCCTTAAATGAATACAGGTAATAACAGACTAACTGAGTGCAGTACTTGCAAATCCCAAAAACATAGTACGAATATATAGCAGCATAATATTAATGTGCAAACTATCGCATATATATATATATATATATATATATATATATATATATATATATATATATATATATATATATATATATATATATATATATATATATATATATATATATATATATTTCGGTATGTAGACGTCCAAATAGCCAGCAACTAGATAGATAGACGAAGCAAGACCTATAGATAGTGCAGAATTTCTTTATTCAAAGACCCAGCACCAGTCCGCCATTAATATATATATCCAACAAAGCTTCACTTCAGTTCAAGATGCAAAGTACGAGCCACACCGAACCAGTAAGTTCATTCAAGTTTTAATCAGGGCAAAACAACAATATATATATATTATTTCCTCAACGTGCCCAATCATAAATGAAAATAAGCTCCAGCATGCTCGGGCTCACTAGAAACGGCTTTATTGTGGATCACAAAAACAAGTAACTTGTTTGAACCTCTGCCGCAGTCTTTGTCAAAACTAGTTAAAATATATATATATATAATTTTAATTATTAACAGCAGACTCGCTGCCAAGTACGCACTCCTCCAGAAATTATTAAATACGCATGCATTGCGGCTCCAGAGTGATTTATTCGCAGCCAGCCAACCCAACGTGTTTCGGCGTCTCCACGTCTTGATCAATATCAAAGGGGCTTCCTCATACCCTGGGACGCACCGAGCTTTTGGTACCTGGCACTCATGAGGATGGTGGTCTGGATATATATATGTATACATCCGACTTACATGTGAGCTGTTTGGTAATCAGCCGGGGGGTATCAGAAAAAGGGGTCAAATATTGAGTTTTGTTGACACCATGTTGGCAGGCTTTACAGGATGAGCACTTCTTGAAGCCCTTAATGGCTTTAAACCATGGGGTCACAGTGACCACTTCAGGGCTGGATTTAACCAATGATTCTCTCAGTGAGAACGCCCTTTTACATGAAAAACTGGGCTTCAAAGGCATCAGATGACCAATAGGGGGATCATTGTTGACCAAATTCCAGTTTTGAAAACAATTTTGCGTATAGCCTGGAATTGCTGATTGAAAGTCAACACCAATCTGATTGGTTGGTCACTGCTGTCGGTTTCCTGTCTTCTACCCTGCCGAGTATATATTTATACATATATATCTATCCTCCACGTGCCTATTCATAAATGAAAACAAGCTCCAGCACGCTCGGTCTCTCTAAAAACGGCTTTATTGTGGATCACAAACACAAGTAACGTATTTCAACCGCTGCCGCGATCTTTGTCAAAACCAGTAAAGATAATATACATGTATACATATTCATATATATAAGTACCCTTCTGAGTACCCTTCCGAGTGAATGTGCATGTTGCAAATACACATGCTAATAATTCCCTGCATCTTGGATATGAGAAGCAGTTACCTGCCACAATCGTCAATGGCCAAAGGTAAAAGGCTTTGTGTAACATAATTATTCCACCAATTTCTTTCATACCTCAGTATCCTCATCACCTACAAAACACTCAAAACAAATTGAAAGTAAAAGAGTTTTTAAAAACACGCTCTCAACCGGATGGTGCTTAGGTCAGTGGAACTTAACATGCAATCAAAATGTTTCAGAGATCCAGAATGAAGGTCAAAAGATTATCACTGCTTCCTTTTTAGTTTTATTTTTAGGTTGAGCGTTCGAGACCTCTTGTATATACTCTTTATGGGCTTATGTACTTTTCATTTGTTCGAATCAGTGTCCTTAAAAAATTCCTAGTGGTCAATCTTTTTCTTTGTCCTTCCTTTTAGTCTTTCTGATCCACCCACAGAGCAGGGACTAAGTGCTGTATCATTACACTTTGGTTGGTTATCGGTTGTTTGGGGACTATATTTTTTGTATCTGCTCTACTGGTGTTACACTGTGGGTATGTGTTTAGCTTTGGTGCCATATTTCATTGCATATTCCCTCAACGCCCCTACTTCCTTTGTTGTTGTTGCCATCCTTCCCGCAACTCCTGCTCAATTGCTTGTTTAAGAAAGGTGTCAATTACATTTAAGAAGTGTGGCGAGCTGCCCATGCAATTTTACCGGGATTGGTGCTTAGAACAAACTTGAGCCACTGAACTGTTCTTTATCATAGAATATTTCTCTGCTCCCAAGCGTCCATGCCATCAGTAAGTGAAGCCGTGCTCTCATTGTGCTATGCTAGAGAGGCTTCAAATTCCACATGTTCCCCCTCACTCCTGTGCAGTTACGAGTATGAAAGATGAGCCACAATGTCCAGTGATGGACTGTGGTAGTGTTTCTTCCCATTCTAGTGTGCAATGAACAAGTCAATGGGGTGGTTTCATTCTCCTGTGCTGTTTTAGAGCTTCTGGGGAACCGAAGCTGTCGCATCGGAGCGTGCCACTGTTGTCAGCTCAAGCCGGTGGTGCAGTTGTTGAAAATGCTGACAGAGAAGTCGGCGTTGAATGTCAATCCTACACGTTCCCAGCAGGGCTGGACTGTCCATAGCGGGCATCGGGCGTTTTCCCGGGAGGCTGTACGGTTGGGGGCCAGTTTTGCAGTAGTGGGGGCTGGGTTTATTCTGGTTCTTGGGGGACGGTTTTGCAGTGTTGCTCAATATCGGCCCCAGTAATAAGAGCAGCAGTGCTTCACACTTGCACCCTTCTCCCCCCCCCCATTCACCTATCCAGAGAGTGGGGACTGGCCCTACAAAATTGCTAGGGCTGCTTTGGGTTCCCAGTCCGACCCTGGCTCCCAGGCTCGCCATGGCAGATTTCCCTATAGAGCTAGAGCATGCAAGACAGACTGTCCTGGACCCTGAACAAGTCTTGGAGGAAGTGTGAGTGCAACGGGGGCTAGTGTATTGCTTCACTATTTCACTACTGTCTTCTGCCCCTCCGTCCTCACTTAAGCCACAATTGGTAACATGTTCGCTATTATAAGTCTTTTTTTCTCTCTTCCACAAATGACAGCTGTGCTTGTGGAAGCTGGATAAAACCCTAGCAATTTTACTAGGCAGTCATGGCCATGCTCTGTGCTGGTCACGGTGTAGGACGAGCAAGGCATAGCAACCTCCAGGACATATTTCAGTGAGCTAATGGGACATTTCCAATGATGCCTTTACATGTGAATGATCAGAAACTGCTTGAGCATGACACAAATCCCAAATACGTATTTTAGAGGAGAATATAATTAATGGAAATAGCACGCGGTGATTTAAAATGAAAAGAAAAGAGATGGACTATTCTACATTTATGGAAAGCATTAGAAAAACATACCGGGGCACTGGCCTGTTTATCAAAGCGTTTTTTTTAACCTACTTTGTGGTTATGGGGAAATGCGTTGATAAACCAGGACCCCTAGTGCTAGCTTCCCTTCTCACATCTTGCTCTGTGCAAAACAGTGGGTGTTCTGAAAGGAGCAACCCAGAACTGTGTGCCACAATTGCCGCTGAAACAAACAAGCCATAGATTGTGAGTCCTTGTAAGATGCAAGGTGAAACGTGACAAATAGGGTTGGATTGGGACAAAAAATCAGCCGGGGCACACCCAAAAAAGTGGCCCACATTTGCGTATTGGCTTTCCACAAAACACTGCTTCAGCAAAGTTTTATGAAAAGAAAGGGGGTGGGGGGCATGTTTTATTAACTTCACTTCGATAAAAAAAATGTACAGAGCGGCCCAGCAAGAGAAAGGGAGTGATACCTCCGCCCATCTACCTCTAGAAAGGCCACTCAGGCACCCACTAGGCTGCTGGCGGCATCCTAACAGCACAGACAGCCCCCAGGCTTAGGGTGACCAGGCGTCTCGTTTTGCCAGGACGGTCCCTGTTTTTCACCAGCTGTCCCAGCAGATTTCAAGAAATTTAGCTTGTGTCCCAGTTTTTAGAGAGGGTCGACTAAAAACGGTGGGAGGTGTTTTCTATATTTTACAAAGCAGGGATAGTTAGCAAGTGTTTCAAGAAAGCAATTTAGTTAACAGGCAAGCTACTGGGTTTAAACATTGCATTTTAACTAGGTTCTTACTGCCTGTTCTGTAATTCTTTGCTGATGAGCGCTCTCATCGCTTGAAGTGAAATTGTAGTCCTTCTTCTATTTTTGTGAAATGTCCCCGTTTTTGGCTTTAAAATTCTGGTCACCCTACCCAGGCTGCCAAAAAAAGCAGCCCACAGGTAGAACTTGCCTACCGGCACTTCGACCATTTCCCAAGTGCCCGCATTACCAATCCGACCCTGGTGACAAAGGAGTACAACCCTTTCATTATGATTCGCAAGCGGCAAGCCTATGTATTCATGTTTGTGATTACTTATGCAGTCGTAAAACATCAAAAGGCTTAAACTATTCCTATTTGGTAATCCTTAGCCAAGGGCAAGCTGTATGTGACAGACAGCTTCCTCTGTGTCAGGGAGAACAGGAGGCATCAGTGACAGTGGTCAGCGAGAGACTGGACTGCGTGTGTGCCCTGATGTGTTTTGGGGGACTGTAACATGTTCCATGTCAAAACACCGTGAAAGTCAAAGCACATCGGAGGCCTGCTGTTCCTTACAGATGGACTGATTGCTTGATTTATAAATGGCATAATCACCGATGGGCATGATGGCACTAGAACAACCAGGCACCGAATAAAAACAAAAGAGAGAGCAGGAAAAAGTTAGCAGAAGAGAAGTGTCTTCAATTGTTTATGAATCTGATGGCAGGAATTAGAGTTAACAAATGCACTCAAGCAGCTACTAGGGCCAAACTAACCTCCCCTCGGCAGCACCCCTCTCTGTAAACAGGGCTGCAACTCTTGTTATCTAGTCACATTTGCTCTGCATTCAAAAACCGAGATCCAAATGTCAGAGGCTGGTTTCCCGACAGAGCATGTTTACTTACTGTCTCGGTGTTGCTTGTTTCCGTCTTGTATGAACTACAGTATTAACTGTGATAAGGCCATAAGCAGTGACCCGGTGTGTACTTTGGGTTTTGGAAATCCATAACTTCGCCTTCGGACATGCAACATCGAAAGAAATCGGTAAATCGAAACTAGCGAACATGTAGTTACTGCCATAATGCCTAATTATACCCTGACAAGTCACTGGTTGCACTTGTAATTGAAATCATACGTTTTTTACCAAGCTTGCTGCACTAAGCCCATAAAGTGATAGATTTGCCAGATGAAACACAGAGCAAACAGAATATATAGAGAGAATGGTGTGCGGCCACAATTGCTGCAACGAAAGTGCAGTCAAATGGTTAATTCAGGTGCTGCCTTGTTTCAAGTCACTATGAGCAAAAGCTGGGGTCTCATGTGCACCCCAGAGCAACCCCAAGATTATCGAATTATCTTGCTGCCATCTTGAATGACCGGTAGGTCTCCATTGCCCTCATGTAAAATCTTCTTCTTTACTTCCCACATGTTAAGCAGAAACCTGTCATCCATTGCCCTGTCATCAGTCGAGCTTTTCTTCTGCAGGGCATGGTTCTACTGGTCTCTCTTTACTGTTTCTTCTTTTTACACCCAAGGCTTAGTTTAGTTTATTGATAAACTGGGCGATTACTTAAAATCATTACAGTATAAAATACAATGAGCTGCAATAAGAAAGAAGACAATAACCCCCCCCCTACTCAGGTTATACAGGTTCTATTAAGAGAGAAAGGGTTATGATTTCTCCGTGAGTCCACTCCTATAGAGTCTGAGAGACTTATGAAGGTACAACGTCATCAGACACGCTGCGGAACCAGTTGACAGTGGGTAGATTCTGAGTCCAATCCTTGGCCATCCCAGATTAAATGCCACAGAATGCAAATTTCTAATACTTTGTGATTTCTTCCTGAATTAAATGTGGGCTGACAACTTTAGGGCGACAGGGAAAGCGCTGAGCCCACTGTCAGGGCCCTTCGGGTCAGAGGCCTTTACTTGGGACTCAAGTGCCATTTTAACTTGATGGATGAACTTGCCGACCCTGGCTACTAAGCAGGTCGTGGTTACAGAAAAACACCAGTCCGAGGCCTCTCTGCATGTTCTATAGCCCAGGTTGCGTAAAACCGGGCACAGCAACCGCTGTCGGTCGCTAGCCAACTTTGTGCAGCAACATAGTAGATGTAGCCAGGATTCTCTGCGATAGTTACAAAGTCGGCAAGCAATGGCTCCGTCCGTTCGTGCCTAATTTGGGTTGAAGTCCGCGATCTTGAGTGCCAAAAGGCGCATATACAGAATTTTCTGTCTTGCATGAGTTGTTAATGAATCTTGCAGATATGATTGGGGTTTGCCGGGAATGTAGGACTTGTCCAGGGCCAGAGTTAATGCGTTGTGCCGGAGCGAGGACAGGCCAAGGCCAAACAACACATATCTGTTCCTGGAGGAGTCAATGCGACACTTCTTAGACCTGCCAGCAGCATGGGCGGCTCCCCTGCTATGGTGGAGAAGCATCTCCAAACTGCTTTTAAGGTGTAAAAACATAAAATGACAATAACTTAGAGTTATTGTCATTTTATGTTTCCTGTCCTGCTGCTTTGCGGCGGGCAGGTGGGTGGGGCTGCCCTCCGCTCCAAGCAGGGCAGGGGGCTAGAGGTTTACCCACTCCTAAGTGTGCAATGACTGTTTGGTCGGCCCTCTCGGGCCACCCAAACCAGTAATGCGCACTTCCCTGTTCTCCATGCAGACTGCATTACACCTGCATGGAGAATAAGCCAAACCCTCATGCCCCTGGCTGAGCACCGCGTCACAGCGCTCAGACCAATCACAGTCTTCAATTGCAGTGTTGTGATTGGCTTAGGGGAGGGAGCCTGGCTGCCTGCTTCCTGTTCCCATCGGAGGCAGGAGAGCAGGAGCGGAGAAGACGCAGGACCCAGCCATGAGGTAAGTTAAAAAAACGTATATTTTATTTATATACACACACAGGACTGACCCAAAGACCTTATCCTGCCTGTTGATGTGTTTTAAATCAGCACGTGCTCCAGATGCCCCACTCCAATTGACCCCACTGATAATTCATCCCACTGCACTCCAGTTCCACCCACTCTAATCCAGTTTGCCCCACCCCCAATCCATCCCAATTCACCCAACTCCATTCCACACAATCCTCCCTACCCCAATCCAATCCACCACACACCAATGCAATCTAGCCCAATCCAATTTACCCCATTCCAATCCACTTCACCCCAATCCAATTCTTCCCAATCCAACTCAAACTATGCCACTCCAATCCAGTCCTCCCCATGCACACCACTCCAATCCAACCCATTCCAAAACAATCTGCCCTACTCCAATGTGCTCCACTCCAATCCAAAAACAGTCCGCCCAACTCCAATCTTCCCCACTCCACCACACTTCAATTCAATCAAATCCACCTCATCTCACCCCAATCCAATCAAATCCAATTCACCCCAATCCAGTTCACCTCACACCATTTGACCCCACCCAATCCAATCCACCACAATCCAAACCACTCCAATCCACCCCACTGAAAATCTAATCCACTCTACTTCAATCCACCACACACCAATGCAATCTAGCCCAATCCAATTTACCCCACTCCAATTCTATTCACCACACCCTAATCCAATCCTTCCCACTCCAATCAAAACTACCCACTCCAATCCAATCCTACCCACTCCCTCCCCATGCACCCGACTCCAATCCACCCCAATCCAATCTACTCCACCTCACCCTAATCAATCCACCTCACCCCAATGCAATCCAAACAAATCCAATTCACCCCAATCCAGTTCACCTCACACCATTTGACCCCACCCAATCCAATCCACCACAATCCAAACCACTCCAATCCACCCCACTGAAAATCTAATCCACTCTACTTCAATCCACCACACACCAATGCAATCTAGCCCAATCCAATTTACCCCACTCCTATTCTATTCACCACACCCTAATCCAATACTTCCCACTCCAATCAAAACTAACCACTCCAATCCAATCCTCCCCACTCCCTCCCCATGCACCCGACTCCAATCCACCCGACTCCAATCTACTCCACCTCACCCCAATCAATCCACCTCACCCCAATCCAATCCAATCCAAACAAATCCAATTCACCCCAATTCAGTTCACCTCACCCCCACTTGACCCCACCCGATCCAATCCACCCCAATCCAATCCACTCCACTGTAAATCTAAGCTACTCCACTCCAGTGTTTTATTGCAGCGCACAGAGCGGGAAGGTTGCATTTTGGTTCTTAGGGATTGTCTTGCTCAGGTGCAGGTTGATCTTAAAGAACATGCCTGGCAGGTCCATGAGGAGAAACTAACTCCTTAACTTAGGAGTTGATATGGATTTGTTTGTTGATGCGCAGACTGGATGCAATGGATGAAATGTCGGTGCTTCTTCGCCCACCTGTCCTGCAGACAGCAGCTCCGGCAGAGAGGCTTAGATGGCCAGGGTTGCCCCATGAGCAGAATTCCCACCATTAAAGAAGCAGGGTAGGAGACAGATGGTAGGTGGAGAAAGTAGTCCAGGCTTAATGGTTATCCTGGACATTTTCCTAGTGACAGGCATAGGTTCAACATGGCTTGCCTGTAGTGATAGTACCTGCAGCGACTAATAGCATTGGGGTGATGCCAGGAAAAAGCACAGTACAGCCAAATCGTGTGGCTAATTAAGCAAGTGTGTTGCCATTGCTGTCAAAGGTGAAGGGGCGAATCCACAGGGGTCGTGGAGGACAACAATGTTGAAAGTACCAGGAGGCTAGTGGCCCACATAGATAGAACACACAGAAAAGGTAAGCACTATGTCCTAGGTGTATAGGTGGGAGCGGTTGATAGACCCGCAGTAGCTAGTGTGGTGTCAGCAGTAGTCGCACAGGTGGTCCAGATACCAACAGCAATCGGTGCACTGGACTTGGGCACTGTGGCTCTTGCCGCGCAGGTGGCAATTGAGGCGCTGGCACCCAACAAATACTTGAAATGAACAGGTACAGTTGCACCCCTACCAAGTATCGGTTTAGGGGATGTGCTTTCTGAGAATGATGAACTGGGCAGGCATGTATCAGTTGAAGAGAAAGAAAAGATTTGGAAAGGAAGCTATGAGGAGGTATGTGAGCTAATCTCGGATTTTCCAAAGAGGGAAGAAAGTAAGTGGTGTAGGGAATTATTGTAATTACTTGCCTCCTTTGGTTTGGTGTATTGTTAAGTAGTTCAACGCAACTTTACCTATCTCAGATAGTTTCTTCTGGTGAGATTGCCATGCAGTTTTTCCATTTCTTGTTCTTTCACTAACCCTCATCGTAGGCTGTATTTTCTATGTCTGATTCCTTCCCTAGGGTTCCTGACCAGGATTGTTGTAAATTGTTTTCCGCCCTTCGAAGGGCGGTGTGTTGCAATTACTTATCTGCTTTGGTTTAGTCCACTCCCCTTTTCCCCTCTCACCTTGGAACATTCCCAATCAACTGATATGTGAACATTCTACAGCTGACTCGAACTTTGTGATGGTGTATGAAGTATAATAAAGATATCTCCTGTTTGAACCTCCGCTTGGTCTCTTTGAAACTGGAATGCATTAATTCTATGGATTAAACACATTAGCCACATAAGAAAAAAGTGGAATAAACATTGATGAATTGGGTCAAGAGTTTCAAATGTTTTCAGGCAATCACGGGGGAGTAATTCCCTACAATAGGGACGCACCTAGCTTGCTACCAGAACAGAATAGTGTGTGCACATGATGAATTTGGTTGTACGGCTTGGAGGGACTATGAAAAAGAGTTTTGAAGGATAAAGGCAACCGGATTAGCATGGGACTAGATTGAGGTTAATATACAGTTGCATTACATGCAGGTGCAAAAGGTGGAAGTGCTCCAGTTTACCCTTTCAGTCAGCCCTGGGTCAACCACCCAAGAGGAGTAAGAGGAAAGGGGTCATGTTGGGATTTTAATAAAAGGATGTGCTCTAGAGTCCCTGGGACATATAAATTCAAACACTGCTGCTCCTTCTGCGCTATACCATCCTACCCATAATCCAAGTGTTTCAGGAAGCCAAAGGACAGGGCTATTCAGAAACATGAGTGAGCCACCCTTGTTTGTGAAGTCCCCCACCCCAGTTAATAGGCAAGCAATAGTGCCATGGTTGAATGTGTACAACAATACAGCAGCACAGTCACTGTACGACGGTTTGAAGCATGGTTTCCGAATCCATGCGAGTTTCATATTCTGAGAATCAGCAATCATCTGGAACTAATGTATGGTGGCCAGGAAGTGAATTCAGAAGGAAGGGGATTTAGGGAGGATAGCAGGTCCATTCAACTCCATCCTACTGGAGAACTTTGTGTGTTCCCCTTTGGGGGAGGTGTCAAAGAAAGATACAGGGAAGTACTGCTTGATTAATAATCTGTCAGCTCCTAGGAGGCAATTTGTCAAAGAAGCCGTTGACGAGGCATTGTGCTCTGTTATGTACGCCTAGCTAGACCAGGCCTTTAGGATGCTTCAGGAGCTGGGGCCTGGGGCATTATTGGCAAAGACAGATATAGAACCAGAACCAGGCTGCTGCCAGTCCATTTGGTACGTCCATTTGCTAGAATTTGCAGGCTCCTTTTACTTTGACAAATGCATGCCTTTGGGTTTTTCGGTCTCCTGCTCTTACTTCGCGAGAGTTATCACCTGCTTGGAATGTGTCTTCAGGCAGAAGACAGGGCACCCATGGGTTTTGCATTATTTGGAAGATTTCCTATTTATAGGGCCGACGGGCACCACAGGCTGCAGGGAGGCTTTGAAAAAAATTCCAAGGACATTTGGGGTTCATTTTGCCCATGCAAAACGTGTGACCCAGACACAACAATTGAATTTCTTGGGATTCAGTTAGATTCCAAAGCAGGTGTGTATAGGCTATTCCAAGAGAAGGTTAAAATATTTACAAGAGCGTTAGAAGGAGTGCCTCAAGGCCAGGAAGGTGATGTAACAGCAACTTCAGGTGGTAATGAGTCAAGTGAATTTTGCATTGGACATCATACCCATGGGGTGCTCCTTCTCCAGGTCCATTGTGCAGTGCATGCCCGGATGAAGCACCATCTCATCAGGTCATCGAAGTGAAGTGAGGCAGGACATGAGGATCTGGGAGGCATTTCTGAGGGACATCAATGGTTCAGTGATGTGGCAAAGCCCTGCAAAGACCAATGGCGAGTTAGGTTGTTTATAGACTCAGGCAGTAGCCTGGGTTTTGGGGCATCATTGTTGTGTACAATGTTGGCCATCAGATTGGGTTCAATCAGGACTAGTAGTAAACATGTTTTTTGTCGCTCTTTCCCATTTAGGTTGCCTTCACAATTTGGCCTGACCAGTTTCGCAACTAGTCAGTTATATTCTGGTCTGACATGAGAGTGGTCCGTAAAAGAAACATCTACTCACAGTAAGTGTGGTCATTAATATTAACCCTGATTGTTATCAGCAACCCTGTGAACAGACCAGCATTTATCATAATCCCAAATGATAACAAACCAGGCCTCAAAAAACACAAAGGAGACCCATGAATATTGGCTCAGCCTGGGATCCATGTGCACAGGCCCAATACACAAACTTCCTCTTCCCACATTCAGCTTGTGGCAGATGAAAGCATTCATTATTGATTCTGCTAAAATGCAGGAGCTCTTATGTAGCCTTACAGCTTGAGCGGTCGACCTTGAAGCTAGGGAACCGGGTTCGAGTATCGGCAACGACGATCAACACCCTGTGATAATGGGCAAATGAATGTGTCCTTGTGTAATGAAACTGGTGCTATGTAAAGTGTTCTGATACCCGATATCTTCAGGTCTAGTTTGCGCTATATAAAACACACAAAAAAGCAATTTCTAAAGACAAACTCATACATGAACATTTTTGATCAACCGCTGAAATGAAAGTAGGACCTAACCGCAATTAAAGGCCTGACAGACAACAGTACTGATATTATAATATCAGTACCCCATATTTACTAAAAGCGCCATTACTTGAGTAACCTCGTTGACAGGTATTCGTAACAGACCCTGGTCGATCTTAGCTTAGGCAATAGGATTAAAGAAGCTTCAGAATGTAAAAAAATATAATACAGCTTAAGCAAAAATTTTGAAAATTGGAGTGATGGGATAGAGTCGGGTGGATTCCATATAACAGTTAATCATAATTATCAGGCATATTAGGAGAAGGAACAGCACGAGAGCGCCAGACTCCCAAGTATCAGAGAAGAGCAGAGAACAAGTGCACTCAGCTGATTGTGGAGCAGCATGTTGCCATCCAGGGCTCTTGCTGAAGTGATGGCTGACATTTCGCTGTGCACATCTCTGGCAGTATGCGCAGCCTTGAAAAAGGTCAGCAGTGAGAAATCAATCCATCGCTTCAAGTCAATGATTAACATAAGTCATAGAGGCACAGCGGGAGGAATATTCGAGAGCATGAGCACACAAAATCACTCACAGACTGCAATCTGATTTACTCTCAGATGTAACACATGCCTCATGACGGGGACCCCACTTACCCCAAGGAACGACCTTTGGCCAAGACTCCTCGTGATGGGGCAGAAAAGCACCATCCCTTATTTGATTGGCAGGCACTTGTCTGTCTTATCCACATCAGCGTCTAGTACAGATCTCAATAATTCATGGCGCATTGGGTCCATGTCATCATCTAGCAGAAACTCTACGAACTCACAGGGTAAGGCACACCATGTTCTGGGGGTTGAGCGAAATTTTTGACACTTTATTACAAAACAGTCGCCCCCCTCTAATCCTTTTAACCAGGGTGGGAGCCCAACAGAATAAAGTTATCACAAAGGGTTCCCTGACCTGTTTTACATTCACTTCCTACATCTACACATTACTAGGCCCCTCACACCCACGGCACCAATACGGCGAGGAACAAAAGATCTCCGATAAAGAGAACCTTTATGGGTGCCCGTCGAGCATTGCAGCGCCGCTTCGACGAGGAGCAGACCCATATGATGAAGCATGACACCTGGCTTGCTGGGTGTGTGAGGGTCTTAGTTCCGAAAGGAGGTATTCCCCACCTCCCCTCCACCTAGAGTACACATTTAGTGGCCTACATACACCACTACAAGGAACTCCGTACCCTTCTGTCTTTTGACACCATGTTCTAGCACAGATCCCAAAAGTTTAATATATCTAAATTAGTTGCACAGACCACATGAATTCAGCAACTTGACATCCACCAGTATCTAAAGCACGGACACTGTGAGACTCAGGTGAATGCTATATCTCAAGATCTAATGTTAGGATCACATAAATTTGTGAGTTAAAGGTTCACCTCGTGATTCGTGAATCAACATTCCACTCGCTGTGGAGTTCTGGACTTTTTGGTTCCGTCCAGAGGTGTCAGGGACAACACCCGAAGACCCCGGAGTTCAACCTGTCTCGGTGCACAAACAAACAGAAACACGGGCTTCTCGATGGTGGCGTCAAAGACCAAAGGTTTATTACTGCAGGGACACAGAAGTCACAGAAACTACACATGGGCAGTATCTAGGAGCCTGTTCAATTTGTACAAAGAGGGTTGTTCCTTATATACTAAATATTCCGCTCGGGGCAAATTCTTTACATGTTACCACAGTTCTAAACATTCGTGTCTTAAACAATAAATATTTGGCGTTGCACAGGAATCGTCAACAGTATCTGATGTCAAAACATTACGAATGAGGGGTTCCCACTAGTCCATCATAATCCCATGTCAATTCTTCATTCAAGACCCGGACCGCCTCATCGTAAATTTCGTCACCTCCCCCTAATAAAGGCCCAGAAGGAAAGGAGCAGAGCCAGGTGTGGAAGATAGAAAGACAGGATAAGAGATGTTTGTGGGTCGTAAATGGGCACGGTTACCAGCTTCGGCCGCCTAATCATGATCAGGCCAACGGACACAAGAACCAGTATAGCAGGACTGGCCTCAGGCTGGGGAGGCAGCTCTTGCCGAGTCATGCTGCCACAGCGTTGCTGGCCTAAGGTGCACGTGTCACTCGCAAGGTGAATCGCCGGCTAAAGCCTACGTGTCATTTAATGAAGAGAGATCATTGCGTGTCCATTGACTATGTGAGGGCAAGGAATACAAAATGGCTTCCGTGTTCTAAGATGGATGCCATGGGTAGAACAGAAATGTGTTTGTAACTGGAGTGCTCTTGCTCGTAGCATAGCGAAAACACCAGGATATACTAAGTGGATCATTTGCGGTTCACTGATACCAAAATTATGTATTTACGACAATGTTTACAAACACGGGTAAAATCGTCACGGAACCTCAGACCCTCCTTTTGCCCTTACATAGGCAATTACTCAGTCTATGTCAGAGTCAGAGTCTAATTCTATGCTCATTAGGTCAGTGACATGTTGTTGTATCATCATCCTGTCTTGTGCCTTTTCTCCTAATGCAGGTGGTTTTCTGAAACAGGTTGCAACACAGAGACTACACAGAGCGGGACCACATTGGATAATAATACAGCACGAGAACAGAAATACTAGGATGACACCAATGACCATCAGAACCTTCCATCCCCACGCTGATACCAGAGTCCAAAACCACTCCATGAAGGACCAGTTTCCCTTATCTACGTGTATAGAGTCGGAAATCTTGTGTAGCTTAGAGATCGCTTCATAGACTGTTGGAGCATTATTTGGAATAAAGACACAGCAGCTCGATTGGATCATTCTGCATACCCCACCTCGATCTGCAAGTATTACGTCTAGAACCATTCGGTTCTGCAACGTCATGAGACGATCCGCCTGAAGCTCAGCTGTTAAGTTACTAAGGGCACCAGCAGTTTCTGTAATAGTAGATTCAACTACCCGTGTTAGTTGACGTAGATTTCTACTATTGGCCATAGGCCCCCAAAACGGAAGGAAACCTTTGAAAAAGTCTCCAGCTTCTTGACCAGCGGTATCTTCCTTGCTGAAGACACCTCTTGCTACTCTGGTCTTGTGATAATCTGAAGAAGCAGTGTATGTCGGAGGTAACAATCGAGCAATATAACATGAACCTGAAAAGTCAGCAGGCAGCCATGTATATGCTCTGTCCTGACAGATGAAGTAGGTACCCCTAGCAGTCAGAAAGGCAGGGGAGGAGTTAGACGGAAATACGTAAGTCTCAACGCACTCACTCCTCCCTAGCTGAGCTCTCAGATTTCTCCCATTTCCTTGCAAACAGACCTGACCTCGGTGAGGCACAACCCAAACTGAAGTGGAGCTTTTACGCTTGCTTTCTCCCAAACTAAGGCGATACTCTGTAGAGTTCCAACTCAAATACACCCGTAATTCATCTCTAGGGTAAGATGGAGTATTATTGACGTCTTTAATCATGTCAATAATTCCCTGGACTAAAGCTTTGTTGGCTGAGTTGTATTTAATGGACCGTGGTGGACGCGGAGGATAGGTCTCAAGGGCATATGAAAAAATGGTCTGAAAGGCCTGAAATGATCCATTGTAGCTAAAAGGCAAGACTAGATAGGGAATGCCTTTATCCATAGTGTGAGGTATCAAGCCACACACCCAGCAGTCTGTAGTATTAACTACCAGTTGGTGTTGATGCAAGAGCTGTACAAATGTATTGTTAATAAATTCTGAGCGTCGAGCTTGTTCGTGTTCAGGAAATGAGTGAAAAGAATGCATAGAAGAAACCGTAGAAGTAGTAGGATCAAGGGGAGGTACTGTAGTTACTGGCATAAAAATCAAATGTACACCAAAGACGATTCCACCCACCAACGTTATCAAAACAATTAAAAATGTAACTGCACATTGCATTAGAAAGCATTTGCTGTGAAGTATTCTGTACAGTCTATTTCTGCGAACATAAATTACATTTTCTCGTTGCAGCTCAGGAAGCTCCATCTTCTACGACCGTTCGCGACCACTGATGATGTGTACGTAGATGAAAATGCCTCTATCAGCCCTGGGAGTTCCCAGAACTAACAGAAAGATCGACCTTGTGTCTGACCCCCGCAGATTCAACTAGGCACACAGCCACGACCCTACGGCTACCCAGACGGCAAGGCAATTTTAAAACAAAAAGAAACAATACAAAGTATTAGCAAACTTCCTGGCTGGAGGCAATGTATAGAAAATTCAAATCTGAAAATAGGCAGTTTCCTGCTTTATTTGTCCATATTGCGAGAACGTAAGTTGTATCTCAGTTTTGCAGGAGCTGTCTGGTCTGGAAACAATGTATTTTCAGCCGACGTTGCAATGTTCACGTTTTCAGATGACAAATGTTCTTTTGGTGCAGATGGCAAATGTTCGTTGGGTGTGGATTCAAATGTTCAGGGTTCAAAAGAGCAGTTTCAAGAGGAGAGTCAGAATTTGGTGAATCAGTGATCAGTTCTGCATCGCTGAAAGGTATGAACCTGGGGACTTGTTCCGTTTCAGAGGCACCGATTCCTTTCTTTACCCAGTTGTCGTAAGGAAGTGGCAAAGGCACACGTTTGACATGTGTCGTATGGATCCAGTTCTTCCTTCCGGCCACACGAATAGCAGTTCTCGTTGCTAGTAGGACTTGGAAAGGGCCAATGAATCTGGGCTGAAGATTTTTCGTTCTTGCAAAATTTCTAATGACCACCTGATCACCCGGTTTCAGCTGATGGCCTGGACTCTCCGGTGGCTTTGGCAATGCATCGAAAACCTGTTGGTGAATAAGACTCAATTTAGCAGTCAAGTCGAAAAGGTAATCAATTAACATTGGGTATTCCAGCTGCTTGAATTCTTTTGGTCTAGGTACCCCCCAAACATTTGCAGGACGACCAAAAACTATTTCATAAGGACTAAGCCCTACTCTAGAATGTACAGTTGCTCTTGTTGATAGCAAAGCCAAAGGCAATGCGTCTGGCCAGGACAAACCCGTGGATGCTTGTATCTTAGCAAGTTTCAGTTTAAGGGTGCCATTGTAACCCTCGACTAAACCCGCGGACTGGGGATGATTCGCACTATGAAACTTCTGTCTAATCCCTAGGCCAGCACACACACTCTGCATAACTTTCCCTACAAACTCACTTCCGTTATCTGACCATACAATCCGTGGCATTCCGTATCTGGGGAAGTATTCTTTAAGAAGAATTTTGGCAGTGGATAAGGCAGTATTGTCCTTTAGCGGGTATGCTTCGATCCATCTGGAGAAAGCACAAACTACCACTAGGCCGTATTTCAGGTTATTACAACGATCCATGTGAATGAATTCTAGCTGGATCACTTCGAAGGGGCAGGAAGGAGGAGCGAAGTGACCTGCAGGTGTGGGGATTCCCTTGCCAGGATTATGCATCAAACATACCATACAATTTCTCACCACTCTTTCTGCACACTTACTAATCCCATCATTCTTCCAGACCGGAGCCAACATCTTACAAATCCCTTTTGAACTGATGTGCGCTGTTCCATGTGCCATCGTCACTACTGCAAGCACATACGCATCAGGCAACATCCAACGCTGTTGTTCCGACAAGTCAATCCAACACCCACTCGAGTCCAATTTACCCGTGCTCTCTCTCCATGCAAGTTTTTCCTCCTCAGTCGCCTCTTTCTGAATTTCCTTCACGCTTTCCACTGTGTCCTCACACATTCCAGACTCAGAAATCCATCTTGCAGACGTTGCAACATACATTCTACTCATCATATTTCTAGCTGTCTGTTTTGCAGTCTCATCGGCAAAAGCATTCCCACGACCAACATCATCCGTGATTGCTTTATGAGCACTGCATTTCACAATCGCAACTTCAGTCGGCAAGGTTAGAGATTCCAACAAGTCATTAACTAGCTGACCATGTTGAATCTTAGTCCCATGGGACGTAATGAAACCTCTCTCTTTCCACAAACGGCCAAAACTATGGGCCACGCCGAACGCGTACTGACTATCTGTGAACACATTCACTCTTTTTCCCTTAGCTAAAACGCACGCTCTTGTTAGCGCGATCAATTCTGCAGCCTGGGCAGAATTCTGACTCACTCTTGCAGTCTCCACAATCGTACTCAAGGTCGTTACTGCATAAGCAGCAGTCACATCACCATTCTCCAATTTGAAGCAAGACCCATCAACATACAGCGTGCCATCTGGATCTGATAACGGAGTGTTTTTTAGATCAATTCGTCCTTTTGTTTCTTCCTCAGTTTTGAAATAACAGTCGTGTGGTTCGGAATCACTCGACTCTTGGCTAGTCGGCAACAATGTTGCTGGATTCAATACATTGCATCTTTTGATCTGAATATGACTAGCTAACAGGGTCAGTTTATAACCTGATAATCTAGCACTGGTAAGGTGTTGCGTCTTGGTTCGGTTCATGAGTGTATCCACCGCATGAGGAACCATAACCACTAGCATGTTGTTCATTACTAAACCAGCAGATTGTCGAATGGAAGCTGCAGCTGCGGCTGTAGCTCTCAAGCAACTAGGCAATGCTCTGGCTACCGGATCTAACGTTGATGAAAAATACGCACAAGGGCGTTGTTTATCACCAAATTTCTGCGTCAAAACACTCAATGCACAACCTTCTCTCTCGTGGACATAGAGCGTGAATGGCTTACTGTAGTCGGGTGTACCCAATACAGGTGCTGAACACAGTGCATTTCGCAATTCAGAAAAACTCTGCTGACATTCAGCAGACCATGGTACCGGACTCGGAACACCTTTCCCAGTCAAGGCTACCAATGGTTTTGCTAAAAGAGAAAAATTTGGGATCCATTGCCTACAATAAGAGGTAATACCTAAAAAGGCACGTACTTCTCTCTGCGTGCTAGGAACATTCATCTGTGTAATTGCTTTTATTCTCTCTGGGGTCAACTTCCTTCCCTCCTTTGACAAGAGATGACCTAGGTAGGTCACTTCTTGGCAGCAGTATTGCATTTTTGAAGGTGACACCTTGTGATTCAAATCTGACAAGTGATGCAATAAAGAAATCGTAGCTGTTTTGCAAGTTTCCTTGTCATCAGCAGCCACTAGAAGATCATCGACATATTGTACTAAAGCAGAACCAAGAGGAAGTACGAAGGAATCTAACTGGCTTTTTAATGCTTGACTGTAAATGGATGGGCTTTCACAATAGCCTTGTGGAGCGCGTTTAAACCTGAAGCTTCGTCCTCCTAGAGAGAAACCGAAGATATCTCTGCTTTCTTCGGCTATCGGAATGCTGAAAAAGGCATTTTTCAAGTCGACAACCGAAAACCATGCTGCTGTAGCAGGTATCAACGTTAACAATGCAGTAATGTCTGGAACCACAGGAAACTGTGGAATCACAATTTTATTAACCTCTCTGAGATCAATTACAAACCTATATACTGGAGGTTTTGTTGGGTCAGTTCGTTTCAAAATAGGCAGTACAGGACTATTACAGACATTACCTCTAGTTTCTTCTATAACGTCTTTCTCAATCAGATCCTGCACTATCAGTAGGAGCGCACGCTCACCTTCACTAGAGATTCTGTATTGTGGAATTCGTGGAAGTTTGACATTTGCTTTCAAAGTTACTACATAGGGTGGAATTTCCAATAGACCTACATCATTAGGACCAGTCGCCCAAAGAGTATCAGGGAGTGAACGCAACTCTGGTGGGAGCGCATCCATCGACAAGTACATCGGAGAGATTATTCTTTTACCCAACGTAAGCTGTACTCCTTCTGGAGAACAGTACAATGTCGCGTACAGGCGTTTTAACAAGTCTAAACCAAGCAGATTTTCGTTACAACCTGTCGTCAAAATCAGGGGTGCTTTCAAGTGGCAGGGTCCAACAGAAATAGACAAAGGACCAGAAACAGGGTTATGAACAGGGGCGCCCGAAAAACCTACTGAAACGTTTGTTGAGCCAGACAAAGGTGCGCCAGGGAGTTTCGCATGTATGATAGAACTTTTTGCTGCACCAGTATCCAACAGAAACGGTTCGACTATACCTGATGTTGCTACTGCGACATAAGGCCCACTTTGATCTACTGGAACTGATACTACTCCCTCTCTTTGTCCATGGCTGTCCTAGTACTCACTTTGCTGACCTTCCTCACTAGCTTCATAATAGTCTTCAACATGATACTGTGGAGACCTATTCTGTTGGGCAGATTGTCCATTTCGCTGGTCGAAATAATTAGAAGGGCGATCACTCGTCTGCGGAGGCATAGCACCTCGTCCTCGACCTCTAGAGTTTTGCATGGAACTACCACGACCTCTCTGAGCTGCCGCAGCATTATTTTGTGCCCGAACTGGACACTCATTTTTGTAATGACCTTCCACTTTGCAATAAGCACATTGATTCCATTGGTATTGTGGCCTTTGAAAATTATAATCCGTTCTTTGATATGACCCTTGCTGCATATTAGTCTGATTCGTGCGAGGCGGATAAGCTTGCTGTAAAAGTACTTTAGTTTTTAAATCTTTCGTCTTTTTATCTGATTTTTCCTTCTCTTCTTTATCCCTATTTTCATAGTACTGGGCAGTCGCAAGTATTTGCGCAGTCGTAGAGACAGCCCACGCACTTTCAGAATTCTTTAATTTACCACTAAGTTCTGGCAACAGATTGTGCACAAATTTATCAACAAATAATCTCTGACCTCCTTCTGTGCTCATATCCTGACCACTATGATCCACGAAAGTCTCCTCGAATCTTGTGAAAAAGTCGGAGACGCTTTCGTCTTTCTTCTGTTTGCACGCGGACAATTTGTCCCAGTTAACGCGCAATGCTGGCATCAAGGTTTTCATTAAATCGATTATTCTACCAGGCAAATTAGCAATTAGGGGTTCTGGTTTGGAACCACCTATTTGTTGACCATCCGCTGCAATTATAGCTGCCCAGTCACCACCTAGGGCAACTGGATGATTCTCTTTACGAATTTTAGCCCAAATTGGTTGTGGTACTACATTACCAAATAGCAGATCTATGTCAGCAAGATTCAATACACAAGCGTCAACTGTTTGAGCCAACTCTTTGTAGTACCCTGCAGGATTTTTACGCGGATCTGGCAAGGCCTGTTTCACTGCTAATACTTCAGCTCGCTTCCATGGAATATGTATCCATACTCTCTGGAATTGTGCCGGAGCGGCCGCAATACCAAGCGGTGCATTAGCTTGCACAGCTTCACGCCAAATTGGTGGAACCTCTCTCATTGGGTATTGACGATTTTGTTTCGTACTACGTTTTTCTAATTCTCTCGGTGAACGAAGGGATGAGTCGGTCCTATAACTTAGAACCAGTTCCATTGCTTCTTTTATATTTTGTCCAATTATCATACCTGCAGCAAACTCTTTCTGTACATTAATTAATTCTCCTAGATTTGATTCAGGGTCATCCTCTTCCAATTCCTCACGTAGAAGGAAACACATTTCATCGAACACATATCGTTGTGTCGGTTCATTCCATTGCATAAATGTATCTAATACATCTTGTACATTATATCTTCCAACTTTTGAAACCCATCTAAGAGCAGTGGAATCTAATATTCCTCTTTCTTCAGTACTGGGAAACTGGCTACGCCTCTGCACAGAGTCAGAGGTAGGAGTCTTAATCAGAGTTTTATAGAAGGGAGATAGAATATTAGAGACAGAATCAGTGATTCTCCGACGAACAGAAAGTGGAGTCATAATATTAGCAGAGGCAGTAAATAGAGTAGCAGTTGGTACAGATAGATTAGGAACAGTAGGAGTAGCAGGCAGAATAGCTTGGGAACTAGCAGGTGTGAGCGACACAGGCATAGGTAAAGAAGCCGGCAACCCTGGAAGAGGGGTTGTCGAAGGAACATGAATATTGACCACAGGAGGTACAGGAACTTGATTCAGGGGAGCGGGAACACCAGGTTGTCCAGCAACCGGTAATTGAACATTTGGTATAGGTGGAGCCGTAGCACCCTGTGCATACGGTGGGGGTGATCGTAACAAGTAAGACAACAGGGGATCCTTTTCAGGGTCCTCTACTATCTTAGCCGTATTCGATGGCAAAGCAGGATAGCACTTATCTATCGCTAAATTACGCTCTCTATTGGCCACCTCCATCGCTTTTTCAGACTCGTTGAGTTGCAGCTGCTTAGCAGACTGTTCTAAAGTCAACTCTTGCTCTTTCTGTTCTTTCTTCAACTTTTTAATTTCTCTCTGTTTAGATTCTTTTCGCCAATAACGGAAAGAATCAAACATTGCCGGCCGGGCTTTCTTCTTAAACAACCTTCTTTCTAGATTATCGAGAACTTCAGGTTCAAAACTACCATGTAGTGGCCAACTAAGGACACCATCTTTCTCTGTGAAGCGGATCCATACCTCGTTATAAGAGATAGGGCCCACACCAAATTTGCAATATAGGTCATAAAGGGGAGTTCCAATCGGAGGAACCAAACACGAGTCCTCCAACTGGGAATCACTGTTGCAACTGAAACAAGACAACATACAATTTTTCCGACTTACCATTTTATAATCCGGAACACAAAACAAACAAGACACAAACAGAAAAGATGCGCACTCGAACCAAGAACTCGAACCAAGAACTTAGGCCTACCAGAACTGATAAACGTATCGATACCTGAACTGAACAGAATGATTATCGTAACCAGAATAACCAGTGATAATCTTACAGAACTGAATTGAACTGAGAACTAAAAGGATTATCCAAACAGGAGCAACCCTCACAAAATACTTAACTGAGGTACTGAAGACGTCACCAAGGAGAAACCCGTCACGTCTCGCCGTACTAAGGACTGCACCTCGGGTCCAAGACAGGGCGACGGTCAAGGCAACGGACCACTGCAGCCGTCTGAACGGGAACCCTCGCGGAAGAGAACGTCGGGGCCACTTTTGCGATATGCCGGGATCGATGAAGTGGGGCGCCTCCCTCTGAAATCTTCACACGAAGCTCCTCGAACTCTTCAGGCTTTTGGACCGGTACCGAATGACGTGGCCCCACGTTGGGCGCCAATTGGAGTTCTGGACTTTTTGGTTCCGTCCAGAGGTGTCAGGGACAACACCCGAAGACCCCGGAGTTCAACCTGTCTCGGTGCACAAACAAACAGAAACACGGGCTTCTCGATGGTGGCGTCAAAGACCAAAGGTTTATTACTGCAGGGACACAGAAGTCACAGAAACTACACATGGGCAGTATCTAGGAGCCTGTTCAATTTGTACAAAGAGGGTTGTTCCTTATATACTAAATATTCCGCTCGGGGCAAATTCTTTACATGTTACCACAGTTCTAAACATTCGTGTCTTAAACAATAAATATTTCGCGTTGCACAGGAATCGTCAACAGTATCTGATGTCAAAACATTACGAATGAGGGGTTCCCACTAGTCCATCATAATCCCATGTCAATTCTTCATTCAAGACCCGGACCGCCTCATCGTAAATTTCGTCACCTCCCCCTAATAAAGGCCCAGAAGGAAAGGAGCAGAGCCAGGTGTGGAAGATAGAAAGACAGGATAAGAGATGTTTGTGGGTCGTAAATGGGCACGGTTACCAGCTTCGGCCGCCTAATCATGATCAGGCCAACGGACACAAGAACCAGTATAGCAGGACTGGCCTCAGGCTGGGGAGGCAGCTCTTGCCGAGTCATGCTGCCACAGCGTTGCTGGCCTAAGGTGCACGTGTCACTCGCAAGGTGAATCGCCGGCTAAAGCCTACGTGTCATTTAATGAAGAGAGATCATTGCGTGTCCATTGACTATGTGAGGGCAAGGAATACAAAATGGCTTCCGTGTTCTAAGATGGATGCCATGGGTAGAACAGAAATGTGTTTGTAACTGGAGTGCTCTTGCTCGTAGCATAGCGAAAACACCAGGATATACTAAATGGATCATTTGCGGTTCACTGATACCAAAATTATGTATTTACGACAATGTTTACAAACACGGGTAAAATCGTCACGGAACCTCAGCTGGGTTCAGGTTTCAGATCAAAATACTGGTAAATGGTTAGTCTCATTATGTCCGGCACAATTGCATCTATCCCCAGAGGTTAAACACCACATTGTGGTCGGAAAGAGACAATACAAATGTCAGACATAGACGATTGACGGTGAGCTTGTTTCTTCAAAGATTCAATATGAACTAAAAATGTGTGTCCTTGCCTGCAACTGCAAACTGCCCCACTCAGTGCACCGGGTTAATACTCAGCCTGAATGTCTGCAAGAGTGCACAATTGGTCTTGGAGTTTGGCGCACAGATACATATTAGTAATCTCGAGAACTCTTGCTGAGATCCTTCTGTCCTAGCAGGTTATTGTCTGGGGTCTCGCTAAAGGAACGTTTCCTTTCTAGCCAAAGGCCAAGACTCTCTTTGATGGTTATGTTGGGAAACAACCTTTACAACGCAACTTTTACAACGCACTACCATTACAACAAAACTTTTACAACGCAACATCCATTACAACGCATGCATTTACTACGCAACCATTACAACGCATGACACTACAACGCACACCATTACAACGCATGTCATTACAATGCATACCATTACAACGCATAACATTACCATCCAACACTTACCCTACTGTTGCACCCCCTGGAGTTAGAATAGTAATTTTTACCCCTACACTATCCAACACTTACCCTACTGTAGCACCCCCTGGAGTTAGAATAGTATTTTTACCCCTACACTATCCAACACTTACCCTATTGTTTCAACCCCTGGAGTTAGAATAGTACATTTTACCCCTACACTATCCAATACTTACCAAACATGCAATGTAATGTAATGCGTTGTAATGGTATGCGTTGTAAAGGCAGTATGCGTTGTAATGGAATGCATTGTAAATGTAGTTTTTAAAATTTCATTGTAATGGCATGCGTTGTAATGGAATGTGTTGTAATGGATGTTGCGTTGTAAAAAATGCGTTGTAAAGGTATGCGTTGTAAAAGTGTGCGTTGTAACGTCATGCATCCAGTTATGTTTAATGAGGCTACTGCAAGGATATCGGGAAAGTGATGCATGGTGTAAGGCTACAGACTCTCTCATTAACACATACCTGGAGACTGCTGCTAGTCACTGCTCCAGCTGCATTTGCAGTGGAGATAAAGATGTGTTTAGATGTTCACGGGGTGACAAGGGTGTGTGGTTTGCAAATATGAGATGTCTACATTTTCTTTCTGAGCAAACAAGCATTTACAACTATCATATAACACAACATGAACTTTGATGGAGGTTCTCATTTGTTAGGGCAGTATGGAGACATACCATTAATAGCGGTGGCTAGCAGTAGGTACGTAACTAGAATGGAGGTACTCTAGGTTCCTCCTATATCCCCATCCGTACATGGATGCACATTTTACAGAGATGTAGAAGAGGGGAGAGGAGATACAGAACTTACAAGCTGACTTTTTGTCACCTCCTCACCACTTTACCCTCCCTTCACCCACCATCCCCCCTTCAGTCCATTTTAATATGCCCTAGAATATTTCTACAACGTTTTCTTGCCATTGACTATTTAACCACATTTCAGTCTTCACCACTGACTTCCTCACTACATTCAGAAAACAATAGTGCAGTGGAGAACCCAGAAATGCACACTAATCTAGATACAGGGCACCAAACTGGACCCAGCTCTGTAGTTGTGGCCTTCAGAACTGAATATAAAACCCCAGATGGGACCTTAGTGGTGATGTGTAAAGCAGAAATCTTTCTTATTTAACAGGTTGTTCCTCTGCACCCCTCTTGCTCTTTTGCTAGCCCTTGATCCCCGATGATGTCATTTTGCCACTTGGAGGTCATATGAACAACCCAAAAAGCTGGCTTTGCCAATGCTCTTTTGCTACTGTTCTATGATTTATCACTAGGTATAAATATGTCTGATCAGACAGTAATATATTTGTGAAATCTTCAATAATGGTGCACTGCCATGTGCTGTCGAGAAAGACCCCTTGTCTACGGTTAAATGTACATTAAGCTGCTTTCCAATTTTTTATATTCTATCCATGTACCCAATCATTGATATAAACCCATCTTGCAGAGCCTTACTTAACACTTGCTTCACAAGTTTTAATTGAGACAGCGCCTTCATGTTACAATAGGCCATCGTTACATAGAAATGCCCAGACTTCATGTATTGGTGCCCCCCACAGTCACTCTGGTGCCTTTCCCTCAGTAACCCACAAATCTAACTTGAATTCTCGACCTCACATCATAACTAGGGGAAACTCGATGAGTAGTATATTTGTTCCAAAAACACAGCATAACATTAGTAATCTCCCACAAGCATCAGGTTATCCCAAAGAACTGGTAAAACAAACAGTGTCACAAACTCACTTTACTTTCAGTTTCAGAACTTCCTACTAACCACACATGAAGTCTTTCTCTGGGTCTCAGTTATCTCATTTTATCTTTTACTTATGGAATATCTTAGAATCACAGCTTGATAATCCGTTTCTTAGCACTCATATACATCTTGTTGTTGGATTAACTATGGATTTCAGTCAACTCTATTTTTAGGATTAATTGCTCTGTAATCCAACTCCAGGGTATTATGCAAAGATTTTCCTAGTCAAAATGATAATCCAATTATAGCATGGACTTTGCTTTGAAGGATAATGAGTAGTGTGTAATTTTGTGACATGCAGCTTATAATATAAAACACTTGTTCACCATTATCACCTTTTTGAAAATACCCTTCTTTTCAATAATGTCAATGATTAATAGGAATTTGGCACACCAGATAGGAAGAAAGTACTGTCAGAGGCTTACCAATGAAATTCACCACATGTCATCTTTCCTGTGATCTTTAGCCTGTTCTGTATCACGTGCCAACTTTTGTTAGCACTGTACCACTAACGCTTTATTTAAACATACTCATTTTTTATCCCCAGAATGATATGCTTGGAATACCACAATCACATCACTCTAAACCGTTGAGTGCACAAAGGTCACATTACATTCCTAGGTTCAGGTCATTAGAGTTCTATTAGTAGTAACCCAATGTGATTGGCTCTCAGCCTTCTTATGATTGTTCAAATGCAGGGATCTGGGCAGCGGATCCCCCTCCATGATGGTCAGCCTAACCCACAATCTTTGTTTTCATGAAATGGGCCAAAATCAGGCACAGGCCAAAGCAGTGACAGCAGCAGTCAATAAATTAATATGTATAAGTGGCATGGTTTTGCCCTTCCGTACCCATTGTCTTTCTTTAGAAGGGAGAAATGGTTCAAGGCCATTTGTGCCTTTTAGCAATGTGTTCCTTGAGGCTGATATTGGTGTCCAAAGATAACCAAAGTAACCTAACATTTGATTAAAGTTGCGGTTCGAAGGCATCAATGTTCATGTCATTAAGTCAGGTTTGTACTGTATCTGGTTTGTTGTTCTTGGCAAACAACATTAATTCTGTCTTGCGTGGGTTGAGCTTCAGATATTAGCTGGAAATCCAGGTCTGGATGATGTGCATGCAGTGTTTGAGGCAGTCCTCTGACACAGACGATACTTTCAAGTAGAATTGTGTATTATCAGAATATTGGTGAATCTGTTATCTGTGTGTAAAGCACCAAGTGGCTCCATGTAAAGTTTTAAGGTGGTGGAAGACAGTATGAAACTGACAGGTGATAGGGAACTTTTCTGAACGGGAGGTGCCTATGTGAACAACCTGTTGTCATTTGGAAATCTAGGAAAATGAACGGATGAAGGGCATTGACACTGAATCCCATTCAAAACTCCAAGGTGAATCTGTGAATGGGATAGTTGAATGTCATTTCCTATTGCATGACACACTTTATCAACAACAATTTGTTCACTGCCTATTTATCTTCTACTGAAGTCTCAAGCATACAAGTAATTTTGATTACCAAAGAAGACTTTCTTGGCCCCGGAAACTTAGCAAACCTCTTGGGTGAGGGCTCAGTTATGATCCCTACTTCATTTCTCTGGATTCTTCAATTGCATGATGGTTACCTCTGAGGACATCATTAAATTGGTTAGGGCTACAAATGTCTTAAAATCTTTCATCTCCACGTCCCATTGTAGGTCACCCCTTTTGGCTTTTATTTAACCTTAACACAGTATCCAGCCCGTTCACCCCTGGGCATGAACTGTGCCCTAAACACTTTGTTGTATAACATTGCACAATGCACATTAGTGGATCATGCTTATAATTGAGTTCAAGTTGCAGTACAATTGGCTGGTTGATCATGACTGCTATATTATGCCAAATGTAGGGATTGAATAAGCTATATTATGTTGTCGTGTCTTTTTATTGCTTTTGAGAAGGATGTCTTTTTTATCTTGTGATGGTTTTAACCTGTTTGCTGCTTCGAACCAACGGTCGTGCACAGCACTACCGAGGTAGTGCTCGCGACGGTCGTTTGCCGACACCCGCAGCAAACAGGTTAAATAGTTTGAAACAATAACAATGTATCTATCTTATCCATCTGTGGAGTGAGGAATAGGCAGGCCCATCAGATGGTTAATACATTGATTGTCTTGCACAGCATTCTGCTTCAGTTGGTGCCTTCATTGATATTGCTGGTATAGAACTGCAGTGGCTGGTACGATGGGTGTCTGCATGTTGCACGGAGGGAATTACAGCCTGATTCATGAAGCGAAATAGCGCCCGCAATGGCTGCGAAAATGCAATTGCGGGTGCAAAATACGGAATTGGCATTCAAGAACAAAATAGCGAATTCGCAAACACAGAATAGCGATTATAATAGCGATTACGCTATAATAGTCGCAGATTCCCGGTAGTCGAGCATTAGCGATACGGAAATAGCGACCAACCACGGAATTTGCGAAATGAATAGCGAAACGCAATTTATTCTCTATCGGCATTCATGAAAAATATACAATAGCGAAAAACCCCAAAATCGCACTTTTGCGCGGCGCAAATTAAGGACAACTCAAAGCAGGTGGTAACCATAAAAGCCATGATTAAGTAAAATTTGAAAAACAGTTGGCCAATCACCAACAGGTCCAGGCCTGACCAATCACACATAAGGACATTCAGCAGCAGCATTAGGCGTTCCACAATGCCAGGAATGTACATGGTGGTGAGGCGGCGAAGGCTACAGCGAGCAGCACGGAGGAGACGCATGAGGCAGGAAAGGATTTACCGGCAGCGGGTCACCTTGCTGGGCCAAACCAGAGAACAGATATATGCTAAATACAGGCTGAATGGGGAAATGATCATCTGGCTGATACATGAACTTGACCCCCTCATGCAGCACCCAACAAGGCGAAACAATTCGGTGCCTACACATGTGCAGGTATTGTGCAGCCTGCACCTCCTGGCCTCCGGCAGTTTCCAGGGCATAGTAGCGGCTGCTGGGGGGATATCCCAGCCCACCATGTCACGCTGCCTCCACACTTTCGTTGACGCCATGCTCACCCAGCTCCACCGCCACATCACATTTCCCACGAGCCAACAGGAACTGGACCTGACAAAACTTCAATTTTACAATGTAGCCCATTTTCCCCATGTCCTCGGCTGCATAGACTGTACCCACGTCGCCATCTGCCCACCAGCTGCCACGGAGTATATGTACCGCAACAGGAAGTCCTACCACTCCCTCAACATACAGATGGTCTGCAATGCCAAGACCATCATCACTGACATTGTCGCCCAGTACCCAGGGAGTACCCATGACTCCTTTATCTTCAGGCACAGCGGACTCCACACACGACTGCTCAGGGGAGAGTTTGGGGAAGGACACCTACTTGGTAAGTACACTTTGTCGACAATGTCACATTGCAATGAAGTCACTGCGCTGCACAGGCAATCAACATCTGCTCCTCTCATTCAGGTGACAGTGGCTACGCCCTACGGGAATACCTCCTGACCCCTTACCTCAACCCTGCCACACCTCAGCAACGGCGCTACAATGTTGCGCACATCCGGACAAGGAACTGTATAGAAAGGACATTTGGCCTGCTCAAGAGCAGGTTCCGTATACTGCACAAGACAGGTGGGGCCATGTATTACAGTCCTGCTGCCTGCTGCCGCATTGTGGCTGTCTGTGCAATGCTTCATAACATTGCAACCAAGCGCCGGATACCTGTTGAGATCTCAGGCAGTGAATCAGAAGGGGACGACCGGCCACCAGCACATGCGCACCATGCACGCGGGGAGAACCCAGCTGAAGGGCACAGACGTCGCAACCACATCACACAGAACAATTTCTAGCCCACCCTCTTCCCCCACCCCACATATCACAATTGCATGCCAAATGTAATGATTACACAAGGCTAATGTGTGCTGCAAAATAAATATATTTGTTTCATTCACAAGAAAAAGGTAATCACTACAACTATTTACAACTAACAGTATTCCTTCATACTGCATTGTGAAAGTACATGGCAGGCTTATAGTCAGCCTGTGCCAGTGTTTTTCTGACAGAGTCAAGTGCGCCTCCTGCGCGTTATGCCCAGGCGCCTCTGAGGCTCATCCTCTTCCGGGGCACCTGTACCAGGCGTTGCCCTGGTGCTGCGCCTAATTGGCGGAACAAGTGTGGCAGATTGGCTGCTAACGCTGGAAGCCCCCTCACTGCCATCGTCACCCCCTACAGTGGCAGGTAGAGCAGGAGGGTGTAGTGCCGTTACCGCGGTGGTTAGGTGCTCCAGGACCCTGGTGATGTCCTCACAGCACTGAACTAGTTGGTGCTGCTGTGTGAGTGACCGGCGCGACAACTGTGAGGTGGCATTTGCAGCCACATAATTTGACCTGCTGTAGGAGGCCAGCCGGCTCATGAGCTGGTGGTGGCGCCGGCTTGCTGCACTGCGCTGCATGATCATCGCAGCAGTGTTTGCCTCCATGGCTGCAGTCATGCGGCCCATGGCCGCCGTCATGCGGTCCATGCGGTCTCCCACTCCCGCCACATTGCGCCCAATTTTGTGCAGCTGGAGCTGTATGGCACCTTGCTGCTGTGACTGGCGCTGATGGATCCTGAGCATGCGCCTCTCTACGCTCAAACAGGCATGGCGCTGTCCATTGCCCCTCCTGCTGATTGGAGCTGTGGTGTGACGGCGAGAACTCCCACGCCTGCTCTGCTGGCCTGTCACAGTGGCTGGCCGCTGTGTTGCCGCTGTCGCAGGCCCAGATGTCGTAGCACCAGCTGCAGGTGGTGTCACAGCAGGCGTTGCTGGTGCGGCAGGGACTGGAGGCACATTAGTGGGGTGCCTGGCTCTGGCTGCGGGTGGGACGGCAGATGCAGAGGCCACAACGGTGGGGGGCCTGGCTTTGGCTGCGGGTGGGATGGCAGATGCAGAGGCCACAACGGTGGGGGGCCTGGCTTTGGCTGCGGCTGGAACGGCAGATGCAGGGGCCACAACGGTGGGGGTCCTGGCTGCTGGTGTTGTTGCTGCGGCAGGGGCTGGTGCCTGGGTTTCCGGTTGTGAATCCTCCTCCTGGGCCTCCTCATCTATCTGCAGCCTCTCACTGTCACTGCTTTCTGCGCCACCTGTGAGGGTAAGTGGATACTCATTAGTTGCATGTGACTGCCAGACGTGCTGATGTTACATGCATGCTGGGTGACATTCCCTGGATGGCTGTGGATTTGCGTACTTTGGAACCTGTCTGGCTGCATTGTGGTACTACTACATTGTGGACATACTACATCTCCCACAATGCTTCAGGGCATTTCCTGATGCGCAACAAAGGCATGACTAAGGGCCATTATGTGAGCCTATTTGGTCAGGGACGGTCATAGGGGACAGGGTCGCAGTCGCATGCCACTTACCTTGGGTGTCTTGGGTGGGGCGGGAGGAGTCCAGAGGTGTGACGCCAATGCACGCCTCCCTCTCAAGGGTGTTCTCGACCTGGTCCTCCAAGGGTGTGTTGGGAGGGACTGTAGGTCCGCCACCTCCAGTGCCCGATGCCTCTCCAAGGCGCTCCGCCACCCTCTCCTTGGCACGACCTCGGAGGTCATACCATCGCTTCTTGAGCTCCTCCAATGACCTATCGGCCACACCCACGGAGTTCACACTGGAGGCTATTCCCAGCCAGATCCTCCGTTTGTCTTGCTCTGGGACCTTCCTGGAGTTGATCCCGAAGAGTCTGTCGTGGTTGGCCACCACCCCTTCTATCAGGTTCTCGAGCTCCTGCTCTGAGAACTTCAGCTTCCTCTTACGCCCTGCGCTGTTGCTGGGGCCAGGAACAGGTTCCTCAGACATGGCAGCAGTTTGGTAGTAAAGTCGCTATCACTAGTTTAGCTGCTGCTTTCCGACTTGCTCCCTCGAGGTTTGCCTCACTGTGGTGTTTGGGGGTGGGAACTGCCTGCTTCCTGGTTGTGATGTCATCACTGTGCTCGAAAAGCGACTTCCCATTTTCCCGATCGCGCGAGATTGCGACTCGCATTCCCAATCGCACGAGATTGCGACTCGCATTCCCGATCGCACGAGATTGCGACTCGCATTCCCGATCGCACGAGATTGCGACTCGCATTCCCGACGCAGGTAGCCGGAAATAGCGATTATTCTGCGATTATAGTTAGTCGCTAACGGATTTAGCGCCCGCGTGCGAGTCGCTTTTTTTTCCCCGTAATGTACATGAATTCTGATTTGCGAGTTCTCAATAGCGATTCGCATTTTATCGCTATTTGAGACTCGCAAATGCCGTTTTTCATGAATCAGGCGGATAGAGTTCTGTTTTTCCTCCATTTTCTTTCCTGTTTGCAGATGGATTGTTTATTGTTAGCAAGGTCTTTCGAGTACTAGGGTGGTGGTGGCTTTGGCTTGCACTTGCATACTCCAATTGTATGGATGCTCATATAGATTTCCCAAAAATTGTTGAAGTTGTTTAGAAGGGTGTCGGGTTCATGATTTCAAGCAATAGAATAGTTTATGGACAAGTCTTTTTTACAGGTTGATCTACAAAGACTAGCAGTATCAGTGGCGTCACTAGGGTTGGTGTCACCCAGTGCGGTAACTCATGGTTACGTGCGGTCCACACCCCCGCATGACGCCATTGGTAACAACAGCACTACAAGTCCATACCAGTAGAAGAAATGCGCAGCGCTATACAAATGCCGATTATGCAAACCATGTCTGACTTTGCACAGTGTTCAAGCTGCTTGCCTTTTGTGATAGGCAAATTGCAATTGTAAGTGGTACTGTCGTGTAAATTACCAGGTGGGAAAATGCTTCTTGCTGGAATTTAAGAAGACAAAATGCCCGGAGTTTATTTTTTATGAACCGTTCCTGCCCATGTTATATTCTCCTGGTAGTAGAAAATCAAAGGGAACAGGGGAAGTATTTTCTTTGGTGCGGGCCCTGTCACCTTTGCTGTGTCAGGCAGTACCAGCACCTGTAAAGGGGGCAGATGCGAGGTGGAAAACGTCTGTTCCAAAGAGCTTCAAAATCTGACCACAAGCTCTGGAATGGGGAGCACTTTTTAATTTTAAATGTTTAAAGGACATAAACTATACGTTTTATTGATATTGCCAGATCAAGTACAGTTTGAAGTAGCTGCTCACTGAGCTGCGGTGCGGTGCGGTGCTGCAAAGGTCACAGTCCGGTTCTAAGGAGCCTGTCTGGTTGTAAGGAAGCCTGCCTGCCTGCCGAGGTTGAGGACAGGGTGGCCGGCTACCAGGTACACTCGGGATGCCTGGGATCACTCTGTAGCCATCCCGGAGGTCTTCAGGCCATCAGAGCAAAGTCAGAGAGGAACGGAGCAAGGAGAGAGCAGAGGACGAAAGACGAGAAGAACAGTGGCAAGGGGTGAGTGGAGCGCATGACTGAGTGTGGCAGCTGTAGCAGCTTGCCGCCGAGAGTGAGCCCAGGACCCTGGGGAAACGGCCCAGCTAGGCCTGGGTGCGGCTTGCAGGGGGCCTCTGCATACAGATCCTCACCACCGGCTTCCCTGCCTCACCAAACACCACCCTCGCTGCCTCTCCACAGCCCTGTGCTTACGGATCCAGGGCTGCTGTGAAGTTGCTGTGAAGTCGCACCAGTGAGCAGTTGTGAGCAATTGTGATATGGTAAAACCCTGACACTTGCACACCAGCAGTTCAGCTCTTCAGGCCAGCTCTGGCTGCCGAGTACATACTGTGACAAACCAACGCCTCCGCGCAGCGCATGACCCAGCCCACTTACGATATGTGCCTGGCACTGGTGAGGCGTTGAGGAACCACCTGCCTGCGCGCTTGCTGCTGCGAGCCACTGGAACAGGAACATGGCACAAATTCAACAGATAATGGCCCCGCTGGGCTCTTACAGACTATAGCTCAGCGCAATCTGCTACCTTGCGCGCTGCCCGGAAACGGAAATATTTCAAGGGGCAGGGCAGCGCGAGGGCAGGCGTACGACTTCTGGTTTATTAACTGTTGCGCTGCTACGAGTACGCACTCCTCCATGCCACGTACCTCCACATTGCATTTTGGAGTCACCCCATGTGATGGTGTCACCCGGTGCGGTCCGCACCCCCTGCACCTCCCTAGTGACGCCACTGAGCAGTATTAACACCTCCTCCTCCGATTACGTCCATAAATACAGCAACCTAAGACAAGAGCACCATTCAGACCAAAATGCTTGCTACACAGTCAATTTCAAGACTTTCCCAACTGAGCGCTCGTGCATGGGGTAGTGTGCTGTTTGCTTTTGTGCTTTGTGGCCTTGTCAGGAGTGTGAATTGTTACCTAAATTCATCTCTGATGCAACTGCAGCAGTATTTCTGTATCAAGGAATGGTCTATCACTTATATTACTTTATGAATATTGCAACAATGCAAGATTAGGGTGTGCTATATCCAAAATGCGACTACAGGGATTCCCAATAGTAAATAATCTTTGTGGCGTATGAGTGAGAGGGTTGGGAAGGACAACTGAAGTTTGTATTGGTCCCAATAGTCGGACTCGCATAAGGAGATGGGCATCAGTTTCATTAAGAGCAGAATAAAGGTGGTTTAGCAGACATATATATAGACTGATGAAAGAACCCTAGCGGGAATGCTTAATTTAGATACGCCTTCACAGTAACACACTGTGTTATCTTATTCGGTTTTGTACTGCGTAGCATTTGCCAAAAACATGGCCTTTCAGCGTTGTTAAGAAGTCGGTTAAGTCGCCTTTGTAGCCGGAAGACCACCAGCGAAGCAGCAGGCCAGTACTGAGGCGGTACTAGCAGATAAGGACAGGCATGGTACACGTCTCTAGCTTCAGTTCTACATCATTAAATTGCTTGTGAGCCTTTTAGCCTACATTTCACTTGAGAATTAATGTTTGAAAGTCAACAGCATTTTCTCTTTTTTTCAGAAAACAAGAGAGAATATATTTGACAATGTGCAAAAATTGCACGGCTTCCTTTCTGCATCTGTGCCTTTCAAGTTCTAACCCCGAGGCAAGGGAACGGGAGATTCTAAGTAAAATTAAGAAGCCAAAAAGAAGAAAGCAGACAATCGCACCTCCCTCCCATGCTGAGAGCTCCCTGCAGCTTCCAACAAGCTGTCCCTCTGTGGAAGTACAACAGCATATGTCTCCCGAGGAGACAGCAAATTGTACCAAAGGGCTCCCAGAGACAGTGCCAGCTGGAAGGGGAGCCCGCGAGGAAGTGAAATAGAGGGAGTAAGAGCGAGAGGCAGAAGCAGACAGGCGGAGGAAGAGGAGAGGTGCCAAGAGGATGGGGGAATAAGGGCAGCAGGGAGATGAGCGCAGACAGGATGGAGCGAACAGGAGGAGCCGTCATCGGGGAGGGTAGAGCAGCCGAGATGGTAGAGAGGAGTGCAAGGAGAACAGACTGGAGGGGTGAAGAGGTGGGAGAAAAGACGGGTGTAGTGAGCCACCCGGCCACATGACGACCAGATGACGTAGCACGCAGCCCTACGGCCTACTGGTCAAATTAAGAGCCTCGGCTCGGTCACACGAGGTTGATCGCAGCACGCGGCCTATCACAGCACTGATCTTGTGATCCAACTTCAACTGTGACAAAGTTTCAGACTTCAATAAGACAACCTAAACAGCGACTAAAAACTCAAAATGAATGTGGAGTAATGAGGCTTCCGCCTCGGTATCCAAAAACTCACCAATGTCAGAAGGCATCTGACAGACAAAGACAAGACACTTTCAGACCGCACGAAGTGAGAGTGCAGTAGAAAGCAGAAATTACGTTTGGCGTTTGTCTGTGGGCCCGGCCTAATTCGTGGGCCCCTGTGGGCAAGGGTCCTCGCCACAACGGGGAGTAGAGACGGTAGTGATTGGGAGCAAGCAGGGGTGAGAGGAAACAAAAAACAGGCATTAAGAGCGAGGAGCAGAGACATTTGAGAAGGAAGCAATATGAGCAGGCAAGCAGAGCAGGGCAAGATAGGTGAACAGAGCTAAGGGGAACTCAAAGGGAGGGGAGCTGATACAGGGAGGCTGTGGAGCAAATAGAAGGTACGAGTTTAGGGAAAGAGTGGGAGCAGAGAAAGATGGTAGGAAGTTTATGAATTGGCAGGAGTGTGTGAACAGATACAAAGTGGACTCAAGCAGGCAGGAGAAATAAGAAGGTCAGAAGACGGGGTGACTGGAAATTGGAAGGGAGGAGAGCAGCGATAAGAGGTCACCGGGGAAGTAAGAGATGAGCAGAGACTGGAGGGGAAGGAAAAAGAGGATGGCAAGAGGGCGAAGCATGAAAAAGAAGAAACTGCAGGGAAGGCGATAGCGGTATAGGAGACAAGAGAACAAAACTGGGAGAGGAGGAGGGAAATGAATGTGCGCAGACACGCGGGAAATGGCAAAAAAGCGAGGATGCTGAGGGGATTAGGTAAGAGGAAACCGAGACAGGCGGCTGGGCGGGGAGGGGATAAACACGCGATAGCGCGTTTGACAATGTGGACAATTTTCAGGCTTCCGTTCTACATCTCCGACTTTCACACTGTAAACACGAGGTAAACTGAACAAGGAGTTTTGAGTTAAATTAAGAATCAGTGAAGGTTTTAGAATATCGAGGGGAACTAGAGCAGAGTGCTTAGGTGAAAATGCGGGTTAGTGAAAGAACTCGAAGGAGCAACTGAAAGAACGGAAATGAAAATGCCAGAGGGGAGAATAGCTGATCCCGTCCAAATGATTCTGCCGGACAATGTTGTCTTTGTTGGTTACCATGCCACAGAAGAAGAAAAGGGAATGCAGGTTGATTCACCCCGTTTTCCGTCCAGTATGGGGAGTGTTAATGATGTAATTAGCAGGAGTCTATGATGATGTATTCAAACATCGAAAGGTTTAGGTTCACTGAGCTGTTAAGAGAAAAGTGGGTGGGACACGAAGTTGGTCAAATGTAACTCCCAAATCCACTTATTGTCTCCCCTTTGTGATTTTAAATGAATGGTATTTGCCGGGGAGGCAATTCTGAGGCTCAATGTTTGTTGCTTTCTCTGAAATGCTTTCCTCCTCCTTAGAGCAAGTATTCATGTGAGGATCAGGGGTTGGAGCAAGTGCTGTGCTACCGCGACTCATTTTGACTTGTGGGCAGGACATAGTGAAAGTGCAAGAGGCGCCTAGAAACCGTCACTCATGAGGCCCAAGAGGGTCAAGACCTGTCTCGGGTTGATTGTACTTCCTTTAGAGTGGATGCGGCATAGCAATTTGGGTTGGACCATCCATTTTGAGACTGCGCCAAGTCTGACTGGCACTTCGCTGATATCTGTTTGTAATGGCACAGATGAGCTAAACAATGATGGACTCTGATGCAGCCCAGGGTGGCTACCAGCGGGGTAGATTATTTCAAGAAGTCCACCTCTCTTTACTTGGTGTCTAGAATGTTTTGAAGGCATCCTTCAGTGTAGTGGAAACACCAGAAAAGACAGCAGGAATCTGCAATACATTGACTTTTCTGGAGACTGAGTTAGATGCAGAGAAAATGAAATTCAGATGACCACAAGATAAACCCTAGAAAATTAGAAGGTAGGGTGAGAATTAGCAGTCAGGGAAAATGTGAATGATGAAAGTTGCAGCCATTGTTGGGACATGTGAATTTTAAATGCATGGTGGTTAATGAATAGTAGAGATTTCTGGTGATCCAAGACATTGAATGAGGCACAGAGAAGGTAGATCTAGATATGGAAGCCTTTCCTTAAACCCTAGATCAGTGTTAGGGTGGATTTACAATCAGCAAGATTCCAGAGGCTGTCTACAGAAGCAGAAGAGAATACAATCTGAAATTCCAGGAAATGTGGCAAAAAGGAGCTTGGTGACATCGCAGCTGGTATATAATTCCGGATGGCTTCAGACAGACATGGAAATAAGTCTCTTTTAAACCTGTCGGAAACGTGGAAGATGAGCTAGCACTCAGGAGTAATAGTGTAGGGGTTTCTTGTTGGACATGACTAATAACAAGTAACATTTAGTCAGCAAAGGTGGGTGGAGTGAAGTTTTATGTTCAATGTTTATGGGGCTATGACTCTTCGGGGTGGGTAGAGGAAAGTGAGATTGTAGAGAGAAGGGCTAGACAATGTTTAAGTTTCAAGTGAGGACAAGCTGCACTGACTACACTTCTGAGAAAGGGCATTATTATGCCTTAGTGACTAGGCTGTCACCAATTGAAAGTGTTATTATGTTGCTCAACCAACCTTCTAGATAATTTATTTCCGACGTTTCCTTTTATCTGGAAGGAGAAGAAAAAAAGTGTTCCTAGCCTGTGATGTGAGATGTCAGCACAGATGACAGAGGAATGGGAATTTGGGGCAGAAGGAAAAAGACACACCAAGGGAGTTGAAAAGGTTAGTTAAGGTTATGCCCAGAGAAAGATGTCAAAGTTTTTGGAAGTACGGGCACAAGTGAGGGGAAGGTCTATATGTATAACTATACAAGGGAGTAGATGAATACAGGGCCTGAGATAATCCTACGGTGTCTCTAGGCAGAATCTGAACGACATCAATGTCCCGCAGAGAAGTGAGGGCTACATTAACTTTGAAAACTGAGGAAGGAGGTGGAGGGGGATGTACAACTTAAACATTGTTCAGAGCCAGGAGTCCTATTTGAGATATGCCCCGAGTGCTCAGTTTTGCGTCTAAGCTCTGCAGAGGTGGCATGAAAACGGTTTACCTAATGTACTTCTGTTCACGCTTGGCAGGAAGATTCCGAATCTTAGATACCCTTTGAGATACAACAAAAAAACAAGCCCCAACCTCCCACTTACACTTAGTCAAGGGATGGAAGTGTGACTGAGGCATTATGGGTTGTTGAAAGAGTAGAACGTTTTCTTCTAAAAAAAACAACGATCCCAATTTAGTTTATTTGAAGAAAATCCTATGACACTGGATGGTGGTGGATATGACTGTTGCTGCTAACCATGTACTGCTGATACAAGTCTGCAAAATATCATTGTAGAATCGAAGAGGACAGTTTTCTACTATCCAGTGACCTAATTTGTATGCGTGATCCCAAATTACAAGGTGTTCTCCAGGCAGTCATGGCCGGTATGGCTCACAGGGGGGGCATGGAGGGAGGGGGGTTTAAGTAATAATAAGATTTTTAAATAAACTTACCTTTCCCGGGTCCCGTGTCTTCACTGCTCGGTCTGCTCCTGCTTTCCTGCCTCCAGTAGGAACAGGGAGCAGGCAGCCTCCTTCCCTTAAGCCAATCACAACGCTGCAATGGCAGAGTTGTGATTGGTAAGGACTGCTCCCAGCCAGGCACCTATGGGGACGCCATTTTCTCCATGCAGGTTGCATGCAGCCTACATGGAGAAAAGGCAGTGTGCACATGGCTGGTTTGGTCGGCCCTAAACAGTCAGGGCCCTCAGCAGTGGGCAAGCCACTCCTCCCCAGCCCTAGAGCAGACCCGCCCGCCCCCAACCAAACCCTTCTGCTTTCTCGCAGTAGTTTTACCATTTTATGTTTCTGCTTCTTGCACTGCGAGAAAGTAGTGGAGCAACGCCCCTTCGCCCTAGTGGAGGAGTTGCCCCTGTCTCATAGTGATATCAGTATCAGGTGTTCCAAAGAGAAGACATTAAAGCCAGTATGGTGAAGAGCATAAATGATAGAAGTTTAGAGCTGCAAGTGACACCTTGGGTGCCTGTGAATTATGTTACTACATAATACTCATGTCTTTATTAAAGGTCTGAGTGTGTCCATTTCAAGTTTCATACTAATAGTACTGTCCTTCATATTATGATTGTCTTAAAAAAATCACTTTTTGTTCATCAACACCTATCAGATATATAAGAAAGTGCTGTCTTTTCCAATCTTCCCACTCATTTTTAAATTCTTCTATATCAAGCAATTCTTCATACGTTAAATTCTCTCACCTTTTGAGGATACTGGTTGCCTTTTTTCAAACTTTCTCAAGATGTTCAATTATTCATTTCTTACATTTTGGGCCAGTACTGAACAGTGTTTTCAGTGTGGTACAACTGTAGTGCTATGAACAGAAAATATTCATTCTATCATTGTACCCAAGTTAACTCCTGTAATAAAGCTTAAAGACTTTTAAAGATCTTACTTTTTATCAGACCATCAACTATTAAGAACTCATATCTTGCTTACTATCCACAATTACATTCCACTCGAACTCTGAATTACAACAGCCCAGTCTTTTTCGGCCCTTTCAGTAGTTGTATTTTTCAATGTTACACCATATGTTTATGACTTTGCCTTTACCAAGTTAAACTTCAAACCATTTGCATATCGCTAGAGTTCATTTCCCTCGAGATCCTCTTGAAGTTTGTCCTTATGCTTCTACAGTCTTTGCTTCCATCCCAAATCTAGAGTAGTATTTTGGCTGTTCTAGACCATTCACAAAAACACCATATGTACAACATTGACAACAGCAGTGAAACCTCTTGTCGTGAAGCTGCTACATCCACGGTAAAGCATTACCTGAGGCTTCAGCCACTTAACCAGTTCTTGAAGGAGGCCTCAATTACACTGTCAAAGTTGATCCTTTCCAATTTACCTTTGATTGCATCAAGGAGTTTACATATTTTATTATTATTAGTGCTTCCAGTTTTACGGTATTTATTTTTGTAACATTTCTGTCTGTATTTATTCATATTTATTTTTTGGTCATCTTACCAGTATTTATCCATATTTATTTTGCGTTCTGTCAATAAATTAAACTGTAAAAGGGTATATTCCACATTTATTTAACTAATAAACAGGCACACATACTTTGACGGCTGTCGTGTTTTAGCAAATTAGGAAGCCAAATATTACATGACAATACACACACAGGTAAATATTAATATTATTCTACAAATGATACTGACATATGGCAGTATTTAAGGAAACCTCCAAATAAAGAGAGTTCCCCAGGTGAACCAGAAAGACCCGGGAAATACAAAGTAATAAACAAAATCTTTTACCTTTCTGTGTTAATCAATCCTGGTGTGATAAATCACCACAGTATACAATGAACCAAAGCTAATTCAGTTATAGAAATACATATACCCAACACGTATAATCACATCCTTCTATTATTTTTATTTAGAAACATGATTAGATATGTATGTAATTTAAAACATTCTATTTGTATATGTTGGGTATATGTATTTCTATAACTGAATTTGCGTTGGTTCATTGTATACTGTGATGATTTATCACAGTATTTAAGGAAACCTCATTCTGCTTTTTAACCTTTCATGCCATCTATCTGCTCAGCTGTTGCCCTGGAACTCATGAAAGACAGTATGGACAGTCCTGTCAAATGAAGCCCAATTTCACATATTCTTAAAACCAAGTACAAACAGAAAACATACTGTTTACTGTCTGTATTTATCTATAAAAATCAGTAACAATGGGAACTGTGAGCCTTAATTATTATTAAGATTGATGGATGGACTGCAATCCTTTGGTCCAGTATATTTATTTCCCTCTTCAAGAAGATGACAGCATGCTAAATGGCATGCATTTCTACAAACCCTTGCTGGCTCTTGTTTACTAAATTTAATTCTTCAACTGCAGGCAAAATTCACATTGTCTCTGTGTTACGTGGTTTTATGGTTAGGTTTACTGATTTAAAATCTTCTGAGTATTTGGTTCAACTTTTTTTAGATTATTTATTTTGCCAATTGTTTCTGAAATGTATTTGTCACAGCTTTGAAACATCTTACAAAGCTCCCAGAGAACTCAATTTGGTTCTACTTAAAGACTGAAGCCGATTTCCAGTCTCTTTTGTTTTGAACTTCATAGTTTAGTTCCTTGACGCTGTCCCACCATAATCCTGCTGTCATAGGTTGGATTCAGCGTTCTCTGGAGCGGACCGTGGTGTTGAATTATGACTTCTGTATAAAAGGTGGACCGCTCTGAAGCTCCCAGCACAAGGAATTTTGAATATGATCCTATTAGAACTGGCAACAGGGTAAACAATTAACCGATCAGGACGCAGCAAAGCAAAGACTTAGAAAGTGTGAAAAAGGGGCAGAGTCAGGAAAACTGAAAGAGGGAGAAATAAATTAAATCGAAGCCATATATGGAGTTTCAGTCCATGAAAGCTTGCAGCAAGACATGAATGCGCCAATTCACTAGAAGGAGATCAAAGCATTAGGGAAAGAAGGAAGTGAGGCAAGTACACAACGAAGATAATGTAGAGAGGAAAAGTAGAGGACCCTTTCTAGCCACAGAAACCGGACCCTGCTAGCTGTATTGCTGAGAAGAAGGACAAGGTTCAAAATAAGGGGTGTTTCATCTGCTTAGAGACAAAGAACTTGGAAAGACCTCTTCCAGCAAGTAGAGAGTGTGATGAGACTGTCAAGATGTAGCACAATTCTAGGTTTAGAATGCTAGAAAGTGCCAATAATCTACTTAATGTGCACTTTTCTTGAAAGGAAGCTGCCAAGATGGTATATGCCACAAGTAAGAGCTACCGCTGGAAACAGCACCCATGAATTTGGGAATAGAGAAAAATGAAACTTAAGTTGTAATTCTTCAAGAAACAAGTTATCATCATTACTATTAGTATTAGTAATAACAATGAAATAATAATAATAACATAATAATAACATAGAAAGCCTGTTTGACGACCTGAATTCTAAGGACACTGAGATAGAGAATACTCAGTGTAGCCTTAGATGAGGAGTTAAGCTGCTGGTTAACATCTGAAAGGATGAACACATGCCACAGAGCATATCTATCCCAAAGAACACCTCTCTCCATGCCACATAAGCAGTATGACGTAGCGCACTAGAGAAGAAGCTGTGCCAGAAAATCAGAGACAAGCTGAAAAAAGAGTCCCCGGGGATCATGAATCAGGGAGACTCTGCTTTCATGGAGCTCTGAAACAGGAACTGGTCTTAGACTGCCTCATACTTGAGGACTGTGATCACTGACAAGCACCAGGAAAAATAGAAGGGAGGGGAAAAAATAAAAAAGGTCGCAAGAACTACTTTCATTGTGCCCACACAAAATAATGCTGTAGAACTGTGCATTTAGTTTGTGCTACTAAACTATTTAAAGCTCTAACAGTCCTTTTCAATCTCAGTTCTCTGTATTTTGTGGTTATTCCACATGGCCCTCAGTAGCTACTAGGGTGGGTCGTGGAACAGGGCTTTTCTCCCTCTTGACTGCACAAGGTTAAAGCATGATCAGCCGTGGTAAGTAGGCCATGTATAAACTATGGACAAACATGGTCTGGACTCTGAGCACCATATCAATGTGGCATTGTTAAGATAGGAGTCCTCTGCTTCTACTTAGGGGTAGATTTGCGATTTTGCTGCTTTAGAGTGAACATGAATCGAAAGAACCAGTCTGGTCACTGATAGATGTAGTCTGGACCTTCAGGCAGGGACTATTAAGATACCATAATATTGTAACTAAAACTTTCAGGTCCAAAATATAGACAGGTAAATATATTTAGGGAGTTTAGATGTTTGGAAATGCAATAGGTCTCGCAATAGAATAGCTAGACTTTTTTCTTTTTGCAAATGGAAGAGTGGCGTTGCGTGGATGAGTGGCGTTGCGTGGATGAGTGGCGTTGCATGGATGAGTGGCGTTGCGTGGATGAGTGGCGTTGCGTGGATGAGTGGCGTGTGTGAGTGGCGTTGCGTGTGTGAGTGGCGTTGCGTGTGTGAGTGGCGTAGCGTGTGTGAGTGGCGTAGCGTGTGTGAGTGGCGTAGCGTGTGTGAGTGGCGTTGCGTGTGTGAGTGGCGTTGCGTGTGTGAGTGGCGTTGCGTGTGTGAGTGGCGTTGCGTGTGTGAGTGGCGTTGCGTGGATGAGTGGGGTTGGAATGCAATAAGTATAGCATTAGAAAAGTTGTAGTTATTGGTGAGGGTGAGGGTGATTGAGGGTAAGGGGGTGAGGGTGATTGAGGGTAAGGGGGTGAGGGTGAGGGGTTTAGGGTGAGTGAGGGTGAGGTGTTGAGTGGGGGTGAGTGAGGGTGAGTGAGTGTGAGGGAGGGTGAGTGAGGGAGAGGGGTTGAGGGTGGGTGAGGGGTTGAGGGTGAGAGGGTGAGTGAGGGTAAGGGTGAGGAGTTGAGTGTGAGTGAGGGTGAGGGTGATTGAGTGTGAGGTGTTGAGGGAGGGTGAGGGTGAGTGAGGGTGAGGGTGAGGTGTTGAGGGTGAGTGAGGGTGAGGAGTTGAGGGTGAGGGTTAGTGAGTGTGAGGGGTTGAGTGTGAGTGTGGGTGAGGGTGAGTGAGGGTGAGGGGTTGAGGGTGAGTGAGGGTGAGGGTGAGGCTGAGAGGTTGAGGGTAAGTGAGGGTGAGTGATGGTGAGGCAGAGGGGGTGAGGGTAAGTGAGGGTGAGTGAGAGTGAGGGTGAGTGAGGGGTTGAGGGTGAACGGTTGAGGGTGAGTGAGGGTGAGGGTGAAGTGTTGAGGGTGAGTGAGGGTGAGGGGTTGAGAGTGAGTGAGGGTGAGGCGTTGAGGGTGAGTGAGGGTGAGGGTGAGGGTGAGTGATGGTGAGTGAGGGTGGGTGAGGGTGAGTGAGGGTGAGTGAGGGTGAGTGAGGGTGAGTGAGGGTGAGTGAGGGTGAGTGAGGGTGAGGGGTTGAGGGTGAGTGAGGGTGAATGGTTGATAGTGATTGAGGATGAGGATTTGAGGGTGAGTGCGGGGTTGAGGCTGAGTGAGGGTGAGGGTGATTGAGGGTAAGGGTTTGAGGCTGAGTGAGGGTGAGGGTGAGGGGTTGAGTGTGAGTGAGGGTGAGGGTGATTGAGGGTGAGGTGTTGAGGGTGAGTGAGGGTGAGTGAGAGTGAGTGAGGGTGTGTGAGGGTGAGGGCTTGAGGGTGAGTGAGGGTGAGGGTGAGTGAGGGTGAGTGAGTGTGAATGAGGGTGAGTGAGGGTGAGTGAGGGTCATTGAGGGTGAGTGAGGGTGAGGGTGATTGAGGGTGAGTGAGGGTGAGGGTGAGTGAGGGTAAGTGAGGGTGAGGGTGATTGAGGGTGAGTGAGGGTGAGTGAGTGTGAGGGAGGGTGAGTGAGGGAGAGGGGTTGAGGGTGGGTGAGGGGTTGAGGGTGAGAGGGTGAGTGAGGGTGAGAGTGAGGAGTTGTGTGTGAGTGAGGGTGAGGGTGATTGAGTGTGAGGTGTTGAGGGAGGGTGAGGGTGAGTGAGGGTGAGGGTGAGGTGTTGAGGGTGAGTGAGGGTGAGGAGTTGAGGGTGAGGGTTAGTGAGTGTGAGGGGTTGAGTGTGAGTGTGGGTGAGGGTGAGTGAGGGTGAGGGGTTGAGGGTGAGTGAGGGTGAGGCTGAGAGGTTGAGGGTAAGTGAGGGTGAGTGATGGTGAGGCAGAGGGGGTGAGGGTAAGTGAGGGTGAGTGAGAGTGAGGGTGAGTGAGGGGTTGAGGGTGAACGGTTGAGGGTGAGTGAGGGTGAGGGTGAAGTGTTGAGGGTGAGTGAGGGTGAGGGGTTGAGAGTGAGTGAGGGTGAGGCGTTGAGGGTGAGTGAGGGTGAGGGTGAGTGTGAGTGGGGGTGAGTGGGGGTGAGTGAGGGTGAGTGAGGGTGAGTGAGGGTGAGTGAGGGTGAGTGAGGGTGAGTGAGGGTGAGTGAGGGTGAGTGAGGGTGAGGCGTTGAGGGTGAGTGAGGGTGAGGGTGAAGTGTTGAGGGTGAGTGAGGGTGAGGGGTTGAGAGTGAGTGAGGGTGAGGCGTTGAGGGTGAGTGAGGGTGAGGGTGAGGGTGAGTGATGGTGAGTGAGGGTGGGTGAGGGTGAGTGAGGGTGAGTGAGGGTGAGTGAGGGTGAGTGAGGGTGAGTGAGGGTGAGGGGTTGAGGGTGAGTGAGGGTGAATGGTTGATAGTGATTGAGGATGAGGATTTGAGGGTGAGTGCGGGGTTGAGGCTGAGTGAGGGTGAGGGTGATTGAGGGTAAGGGTTTGAGGCTGAGTGAGGGTGAGGGTGAGGGGTTGAGTGTGAGTGAGGGTGAGGGTGATTGAGGGTGAGGTGTTGAGGGTGAGTGAGGGTGAGTGAGGGTGAGTGAGAGTGAGTGAGGGTGTGTGAGGGTGAGGGCTTGAGGGTGAGTGAGGGTGAGGGTGAGTGAGGGTGAGTGAGTGTGAATGAGGGTGAGTGAGGGCGAGTGAGGGTCATTGAGGGTGAGTGAGGGTGAGGGTGATTGAGGGTGAGTGAGGGTGAGGGTGAGTGAGGGTAAGTGAGGGTGAGGGTGATTGAGGGTGAGTGAGGGTGAGTGAGTGTGAGGGAGGGTGAGTGAGGGAGAGGGGTTGAGGGTGGGTGAGGGGTTGAGGGTGAGAGGGTGAGTGAGGGTGAGAGTGAGGAGTTGTGTGTGAGTGAGGGTGAGGGTGATTGAGTGTGAGGTGTTGAGGGAGGGTGAGGGTGAGTGAGGGTGAGGGTGAGGTGTTGAGGGTGAGTGAGGGTGAGGAGTTGAGGGTGAGGGTTAGTGAGTGTGAGGGGTTGAGTGTGAGTGTGGGTGAGGGTGAGTGAGGGTGAGGGGTTGAGGGTGAGTGAGGGTGAGGCTGAGAGGTTGAGGGTAAGTGAGGGTGAGTGATGGTGAGGCAGAGGGGGTGAGGGTAAGTGAGGGTGAGTGAGAGTGAGGGTGAGTGAGGGGTTGAGGGTGAACGGTTGAGGGTGAGTGAGGGTGAGGGTGAAGTGTTGAGGGTGAGTGAGGGTGAGGGGTTGAGAGTGAGTGAGGGTGAGGCGTTGAGGGTGAGTGAGGGTGAGGGTGAGTGTGGGTGAGGGTGAGTGAGGGTGGGTGAGGGTGAGTGAGGGTGAGTGAGGGTGAGTGAGGGTGAGTGAGGGTGAGGGGTTGAGGGTGAGTGAGGGTGAAGTGTTGAGAGTGATTGAGGATGAGGATTTGAGGGTGAGTGGGGGGTTGAGGCTGAGTGAGGGTGAGGGTGATTGAGGGTAAGGGTTTGAGGCTGAGTGAGGGTGAGGGTGAGGGGTTCAGTGTGAGTGAGGGTGAGGGTGATTGAGGGTGAGGTGTTGAGGGTGAGTGAGGGTGAGTGAGAGTGAGTGAGGGTGAGTGAGGGTGAGGGCTTGAGGGTGAGTGAGGGTGAGTGAGTGTGAATGAGGGTGAGTGAGGGTGAGTGAGGGTGAGTGAGGGTGATTGAGGGTGAGTGAGGGTGAGGGTGATTGAGGGTGAGTGAGGGTGAGGGTGAGTGAGGGTAAGTGAGGGTGAGGGTGAGTGAGGGTGATTGAGGGTGAGTGAGGGTGAGTGATGGTGATGTGTTGAGGGTGATAGAGAGTTATAGAGGGTGAGGGGTTGATGTTGAAAAAAATTTTTGTTAATAAAATGTCTGACGGAAATCGCCACCTTAACGCTACCTACATTTACCAGGTTAGCGTTCTAGTTTATTTTTTTCTTTTCCCTACCGTTACGTTTTATTTTTGATGGACATTTTTTTTAGCCAATCGGGGCGCGACGTTTTTGACGTCGCGTTCCGATTAGCATACGTAATCGGTGGAATTCTCCAGAACATGGAGAATAGCCGGATGCGGAAGGCGTGTTCCTGTACGTGTGCTGTTGGTGCGTCGTAGGATAGGTAAGAGATTCCCTCGACGTGTTTTTTTAATATAATGTAAAGTAGTATTGATAGTATGCATAAAATAGTTAATAATTACGAGTGTATTTATATAAATAGTGACATATTTTGTTAGCGATTGTAATTATTTTAGTTATTTATGTAATTTATATGCAATTAAGTGTTTTATTTACTACATATAGTATATTTAAGTTAACGAATGAATAGGAGTGTATTTTTAATACTGTTGACATTGTATTTTTTTGTTTGTAATATTTCGAAATGATTATTATGTCGTGTAATTAAAGTCTTGTTTTTATTATTCGATATGTAATGTATTTATTTTCTTAAAGTGTTATGTAATGTATTATTAGCAGTTGTTTGTAATTTGACGTACAAGAGCTGTTCATTGAGTTTCTAAGTACTCTTTTCGCCATGAATATTGTACACTTAAAATGTATTAATTGTATTACGATTTCTTTTGTGAAGCTAAGAGACATATGTAATGTTTATTGATTATTTTTTGCGCTGAATCCAAGTTGCGTAATATGTTTTTAATACTTGATGTAATTCCGTGTGATGAAGTGCTATTGTTATATGCCTACGGCTTTTTGTGTAACTCATGACAATTGTGTTTAATCCGTCCGATTTACGGGATGAATAGTGCTTGTTTATTACCCAAGTTAAAAATAGGCTGTTTTACTTTTGTGTTTGTACATCCTAGTCCTCGCATCCTGACTGATATTTCTTCGTTCTTTTGTTGGTGTTATTTTGTCCTAATAATTGTTGGTTTGGTGACCTGAAGCTTGATAAACATCATTGCGCGTATTTTTACTTTGGTTGTTATTTTCTAGGATGTCTTTCTGTTGCGTATCTTGAGTATGTATTTGTAGGGTGAATTAGGCTGTTAGTTTATTAGGGTGAATTAGGACTCAGGATTTCTATCTTGGAGTTAGAGTGTGGATTAGGATAGTTTATTTCTATTATTCCTTTTGTTGTTGTATGTGTGTGTGTGTGAGGGTGAGTGAGGGTGTGTGAAGCTGAGGGTGTGTGACGGTGTGTGAGGGAAGCTTGCACTGCTGCTGTCGGTGCTGTACCTGTTCCATGTGTAAGGGAAGCTTGCACTGCTGTTGACTGTGCTGTACCTGCTCCGTGTGTGAGGGAAGCTTGCACTGCTGCCGCCTGTGCTGTACCTGATCTATGTGTGAGGGAAGCTTGCACTGCTGCCGCCTGTGCTGTACCTGATCTATGTGTGAGGGAAGCTTGCACTGCTGCTGCCTGTGCTGTACCTGATCTATGTCTGAGGGAAGCTTGCACTGCTGCTATCGGTGCTGTACCTGTTCCATGTGTAAGTGAAGCTTGCACTGCTGCCGCCTGTGCTGTACCTGATGTATGTGTGAGGGAAGCTTGCACTGCTGCCGCCTGTGCTGTACCTGATCTATGTTTGAGGGAAGCTTGCACTGCTGCCGCCTGTGCTGTACCTGATCTATGTCTGAGGGAAGCTTGCACTGCTGCTGTCGGTGCTGTACCTGTTCCATGTGTAAGGGAAGCTTGCACTGCTGCCGCCTGTGCTGTACCTGATCTATGTGTGAGGGAAGCTTGCACTGCTGCCGCCTGTGCTGTACCTGATCTATGTGTGAGGGAAGCTTGCACTGCTGCTGTCGGTGCTGTACCTGTTCCATGTGTAAGGGAAGCTTGCACTGCTGTTGCCTGTGCTGTACCTGCTCCGTGTTTGAGTGAAGCTTGCATTGCCGTTGCCTGTGCTATACCTGCTCCGTGTGTGATGGAAGCTTGCACTGCTGCTGTCGGTGCTGTACCTGTTCCATGTGTAAGGGAAGCTTGCACTGCTGCCGCCTGTGCTGTACCTGATCTATGTGTGAGGGAAGCTTGCACTGCTGCTGCCTGTGCTGTACCTGCTCTGTGTGTGAGGGAAGCTTGCACTGCTGCCGCCTGTGCTGTACCTGATCTATGTGTGAGGGAAGCTTGCACTGCTGCCGCCTGTGCTGTACCTGATCTATGTGTGAGGGAAGCTTGCACTGCTGCTGTCGGTGCTGTACCTGTTCCATGTGTAAGGGAAGCTTGCACTGCTGTTGGCTGTGCTGTACCTGCTCCGTGTGTGATGGAACCTTGCACTGCTGCCGCCTGTGCTGTACCTGATCTATGTGTGAGGGAAGCTTGCACTGCTGCTGTCGGTGCTGTACCTGTTCCATGTGTAAGGGAAGCTTGCACTGCTGTTGCCTGTGCTGTACCTGCTCCGTGTTTGAGTGAAGCTTGCATTGCCGTTGCCTGTGCTATACCTGCTCCGTGTGTGATGGAAGCTTGCACTGCTGCTGTCGGTGCTGTACCTGTTCCATGTGTAAGGGAAGCTTGCACTGCTGCCGCCTGTGCTGTACCTGATCCATGTGTGAGGGAAGCTTGCACTGCTGCTGCCTGTGCTGTACCTGCTCTGTGTGTGAGGGAAGCTTGCACTGCTGCCGCCTGTGCTGTACCTGATCTATGTGTGAGGGAAGCTTGCACTGCTGCCGCCTGTGCTGTACCTGATCTATGTGTGAGGGAAGCTTGCACTGCTGCTGTCGGTGCTGTACCTGTTCCATGTGTAAGGGAAGCTTGCACTGCTGTTGGCTGTGCTGTACCTGCTCCGTGTGTGAGGGAAGCTTGCACTGCTGCCGCCTGTGCTGTACCTGATGTATGTGTGAGGGAAGCTTGCACTGCTGCTGTCGGTGCTGTACCTGTTCCATGTGTAAGGGAAGCTTGCACTGCTGTTGGCTGTGCTGTACCTGCTCCGTGTTTGAGTGAAGCTTGCATTGCCGTTGCCTGTGCTGTACCTGCTCCGTGTGTGATGGAAGCTTGCACTGCTGCCGCCTGTGCTGTACCTGATCTATGTGTGAGGGAAGCTTGCACTGCTGCTGTCGGTGCTGTACCTGTTCCATGTGTAAGGGAAGCTTGCACTGCTGTTGCCTGTGCTGTACCTGCTCCGTGTTTGAGTGAAGCTTGCATTGCCGTTGCCTGTGCTATACCTGCTCCGTGTGTGATGGAAGCTTGCACTGCTGCTGTCGGTGCTGTACCTGTTCCATGTGTAAGGGAAGCTTGCACTGCTGTTGGCTGTGCTGTACCTGCTCCGTGTGTGAGGGAAGCTTGCACTGCTGCCACCTGTGCTGTACCTGATCTATGTGTGAGGGAAGCTTGCACTGCTGCTGTCGGTGCTGTACCTGTTCCATGTGTAAGGGAAGCTTGCACTGCTGTTGGCTGTGCTGTACCTGCTCCGTGTTTGAGTGAAGCTTGCATTGCCGTTGCCTGTGCTGTACCTGCTCCGTGTGTGATGGAAGCTTGCACTGCTGCCGCCTGTGCTGTACCTGATCTATGTGTGAGGGAAGCTTGCACTGCTGCTGTCGGTGCTGTACCTGTTCCATGTGTAAGGGAAGCTTGCACTGCTGTTGCATGTGCTGTACCTGCTCCGTGTTTGAGTGAAGCTTGCATTGCCGTTGCCTGTGCTATACCTGCTCCGTGTGTGATGGAAGCTTGCACTGCTGCTGTCGGTGCTGTACCTGTTGCATGTGTAAGGGAAGCTTGCACTGCTGCCGCCTGTGCTGCACCTGATCTATGTGTGAGGGAAGCTTGCACTGCTGCTGCCTGTGCTGTACCTGCTCTGTGTGTGAGGGAAGCTTGCACTGCTGCCGCCTGTGCTGTACCTGATCTATGTGTGAGGGAAGATTGCACTGCTGCTGTCGGTGCTGTACCTGTTCCATGTGTAAGGGAAGCTTGCACTGCTGTTGCCTGTGCTGTACCTGCTCCGTGTTTGAGTGAAGCTTGCATTGCCGTTGCCTGTGCTGTACCAGCTCCGTGTGTGATGGAAGATTGCGAGATCTGGCATAACGGAAGGATTGGTAGTGCGTGCACCGCTGCTTGGGGTATCTGCGAGATTTGTGTAAGTAAATGGAGAGGGGGGTGAGAGTTGGAAGAGAGAGTGAAACAGGCAGAAACGTGGAGAGTTAAAAGAAAGAGGGAATGAATCTAAGCTGCGAGATGTGGCATAACAGAAGGATTGGTAGTGCGTGCACCGCTGCTTGGGGTATCTGCGAGATTTGTGTAAGTAAATGGAGAGGGGGGTGAGAGTTGGAAGAGAGAGTGAAACAGGCAGAAACGTGGAGAGTTAAAAGAAAGAGGGAATGAATCTAAGCTGCGAGATGTGGCATAACAGAAGGATTTGTAGTGCGTGCACCGCTGCTTGGGGTACGACAAACAGGAGATGGTGACTAAAGTTTCAACCATGAGGTTGGAAGGCAGTGAAGTGAAATGTGAGGAGGCACCTCTTCAAATTGTAAAACAGACGGAGGGCATTGCTGTGGGGAGGGGGTGTAGGAGAAATGCACATGGCGGGCAGGGGAGGGGGCGGAGCGGGGAGAGCGGCATGTGGGTGTGAAGAAGCCGGGGCCTTTGAAGTGAAGCTAAGCTTCACTTCAAAAGGTGTCGGAGGAATGCGGCAGAGGGAACAGACGGCGATTGCGGCTGAGGGAACTGATGTGCACGAGCTTTTAAGCTCAATGCACATGCGCATTGAGCTTAAAAGTCACGGGCACTGCAAGGAATCGCCAGGATTCCTTGCTTCTTAGTTAAAGCTTGTTTAAGCCGCAATAGGCTCGCAAGCTCGATGCGCATGCGCATCGACAGGCGAGACCTAAAAAGGTCGCAAGAACTACTTTCATTGTGCCCACACAAAATAATGCTGTAGAACTGTGCATTTAGTTTGTGCTACTAAACTATTTAAAGCTCTAACAGTCCTTTTCAATCTCAGTTCTCTGTATTTTGTGGTTATTCCACATGGCCCTCAGTAGCTACTAGGGTGGGTCGTGGAACAGGGCTTTTCTCCCTCTTGACTGCACAAGGTTAAAGCATGATCAGCCGTGGTAAGTAGGCCATGTATAAACTATGGACAAACATGGTCTGGACTCTGAGCACCATATCAATGTGGCATTGTTAAGATAGGAGTCCTCTGCTTCTACTTAGGGGTAGATTTGCGATTTTGCTGCTTTAGAGTGAACATGAATCGAAAGAACCAGTCTGGTCACTGATAGATGTAGTCTGGACCTTCAGGCAGGGACTATTAAGATACCATAATATTGTAACTAAAACTTTCAGGTCCAAAATATAGACAGGTAAATATATTTAGGGAGTTTAGATGTATTATTCTTTACTCCAGCTCTATGTACCTTGAAAACATATTTATCTTCAAGGTACAGATATGTCGACTTAAGTATAGTAAACCTATACTTACAAATATATACTTAGCTGTTGATATTGAGTTCATCAATATTTTGGCTTCAGTATTTCAGTTTCTCAATATTCCGTCCCTCCACCGTCACCGACAGATTGCCAGATGGTTATTTAGTGTGCCAACAATACCAAGCATCAGACTCTCGAGATTGTCACTGGACACCAACCCATAGCTAGAAACACCCCCCTCTCTGTGGATCCACTCACCGAAAAGAGTGATTTGGGATGAATCATGTGAGAAGAAACCAGTTAGAAGGAAGGCAGGCAGTGAACATGGGCTGCTTAAAGGGCTGGTTCTTCAGAATTGACTGGCGCTGTCTGAACACACATTTAAGAATATGCCTGGTCCCTTTAGCTCTAGCTCTGTTGAGGATAAGGGATGTTGGAAGGGCGTAGCGCCTTCTCCGGGTGGCAGCATCAGATCAAGGCTGTCCATCGAAAGAAGAAGAGGAGCAGCAATGAAAGACACAGAAGAACGACATTGGTATGCCCCATTGGTACATTCGGCACTTGGGTAACATCACACCCTGGCCATTCAGGATATTGTCACAGAACACAGTCTGCTTTCTGGTTGTTTGGGTTGGATGATCAGTCGTGCAGTCATTTTGTGTGTATGCTCTGTGTATAGGTGTTGTAGTGGTAGGTGCTGTTTGGTGGGAAGAGCAGAGGTCTTTACCAGTTTGGGTACTTGCCAACTGGCAGGATAGGTTGTGCACAGTCCGGTTTGAAGTATGTGTCTGAGGAAATTGAGAGTATAATATTTTGTTAGCGTCCACATTATCACTTGCTGTGTGTGCTTCTCGCTGGAGGGCTGTCAAGCACGCTCTTTTTCAAAGGCAAAAAAATTAAAGTTTTAACATTAAGATTTAGACAGTTCCCTGTTGTGCAAGTCACTGATGCTTGAGCTAAGCTGGGGATGGAAATGTGGCCACTATACCAGCCCAGAGTATAAACTGTGTTGCCCGTCTCATTGCTGTGTGACACCATTAAACAGCATAGGCTCTATGTTTTAGTGCAAAATATAAGTGTTGCTACTGATAAGTCAAGAATGCAATTGCATATATAAGACGCTGTGTAAGTGGCACTTTCTTCTATAAAACAGGTACGTTTCCTAATGTTTTTGCAAATCAGGGGGTAGATGTATCAAGCCGTTTGCGATTCGCAAAGGCCGGAATTTGCAGAATTCCGGCGTTTGCGAATCGCAAATGGTCTTTTTGCATGTTTTGACATGTAACAAAAAAATCGCAAAATAAGGAATCGCAAAAATTTGCGATTCCTTAAATGCTATGTAAGTAGTATTTTGGAATTGCGAATTTAGGTTAAGAAATCACAAATTACCACCAACTTCTGGTTGGTGGTAATTTGCAAATTCTTTTAAAAATGCACAATTTGGCATTTGTGAAGGTGGCATGTGACGCACATACATGCCCATAGGGCATGTATGTGCACCATATGCACACACATGTACATTTCAGGGGTGCAGCAGGGTGTTCTTGAGACACCCCTGCACCCTTGAAATTATTCTCAATTTGCGATTCGCAAATTGAGAATTATTTCACAATCATTCCTATAGGCCTCCTGGCACATAGGAATGAATGGGAAATTATTCTTTAATTGCGAAGTCGCAAATTGCGAATTCGCAAATAAGGAAGAATAAGAAATCGCAAAAAATTTGCGAATTTCTTTATACATCCCATTTTGCGATTTCTAAATAGCGATTCCTCAAAAATCGCAATTTAGAAATCGCAAAAGGGTATGTTGATACATCTACCCCTAAGTGTTCACTATAAAGTGTAATCTATCATCTGCTGCATATTCTGCTGATTTTACCAAAAATGCAGCGACACGTGTTGCTGTTTAGTGGAAGGCCCTTGCAAAGCTATTGCTTATTGCTCAATTTGGGTGTTAAACTGGTACTAGTTAGGTGCAACCAATGCCCATACAGTGTTACCAAACTTGAAAATGAATAAATAATGAAGTAATACCACAACAAAGTGTGCCGCATTATTCCGCATGATTTGGCTTTTCTTGCCGCGTAATTTACTCAACCCTGCCGCATAATACCAGTAGCCCTGCCTATAAAATAAATCTAATTAATGATAGCCCGTCCTTCCAAACCTAAGCATATTTATACAATTCAAGCACATCTGGTGTAGGGGCAGTGCCTAGCAGGGGAACCAGACCCTGTTAAAAATGCTCTCCAGCGGTCTCTAGCATGAAATCCTGTTCTTAGAAAGGAAATCCTGTTCTGAAAACTTTCACCCAATGCCAGACTGATTCCAAAGTCTGAACATGTCCCTTAAACGGAAGACAATCATATGCATGAGCGCTTAATTTGTAAAAAAAATGACGTGTCAGGACCCTTTTGAAAGACCACTGCAGTATGCCCCACCCATACCCTGCCAGCGCTGCCAATGGCAGTACCAACATAACACCTAATCATTGCACACCTACAGGTGTGTCAATTCAGTCTATTTCAGGCCACACACAGCTATAATAATGTCATGAGAGGCTAGTATATTCATTTTCAGCATATATATTGAATTAATAAACACAGTTGTTGTGTTCATCTCAAAATTAAAAAGACAGTGCCACCATGTGGTGGACTGTCACTAGAGCCGATGCTGAAAATTAAGTGCTGCTGCTGAGCACCGGAATCCACCGGCACAAATTAAGCACTGATACATATCTCCATGCTCCCAGAGTACTGGCCTCCATGGAAGTATTGAACTTTGCAGGTCATTTCTCACGAGAATATGCACCTCAACAGCAGTGCTGCTCTTCCAGTTGCAATGGCATTTTATCAGAAAGGACATCTTTCCACCAATCAGTCGTCTCCTTCTCTATGTGAATAGTTGCTCTTCTAGACGGTGTTATACGCCTATTTACCCAGCGCTTCCTACCCCTTTCTGGGGTACGGAAGGGGTTTGAGGGGGTGTATCACGCTACTCCTCTGGCATCAACTGTTAGCGGTTAGGTAGCAGTGGGTGACTCAACAAATTAACAGGGGGAGCAGAACGCGCTCTCATATCTGATTACAAATAAAAATGAGGCTGGTGAAATCAAATGTTTGTCTAGACTCTAGGATCACACAATTTGGCCACATGAGAAGCCAGAATTGACTCCCAAGTTTCATATTATGTCATCAGACATTTGATTAGTATCTCCCTCTCTCTCCTTTTCAACATCATAGGTTTCTGCTTTGTTTCCAATTTAAACGCTGTTATAATGAGGTTACAAAAGGCCACCTTCTAGCTGACCCAGGAGGTCCGCATCGGTGCAGTGGGCGCCTGATGTGGGACAAACCCCGTTCACAAACAAATATTTAGGATGCAAAGGCGTAGTCAGGTAAAGGAGTTTTCAGCCCCATAATTTCTCTAACGCATAGTTGTCACACACAATTTACACCTAACGACTGCACGTGCACTACAAAGGACCACAGAAAATGGCACACGGGCCTGAGACCAGTAGTGAGTCATTTGTAAAACGACTTTGCAATCCTGAATCCGGTTCAAAGTATCTTGCCCGTGAAACAGAATAATTGCAACAATATAGCAGGCCTGTTGGAGGGAGAGGAGCTTTGAAAGGTGAACAACGTTTACAACGCAACTTTTACAATGAACTACCTTTACCACGCAACTTTTACAACGAACTACCTTTACCACGCAACTTTTACAACGCAAGTCGTTACAACGACGTACGCTGGGGGGCGCTCTAGGATAGGGAATAGTTTAATTTACTATCCAACACCTTCCCTACTATCCACGGGGACTGGAGTTGGAATAGTAAATTAAACTATTCACTATCCAGCGCCCCCCCCCCAACGCAAGTCGTTGTAACGACTTGCGTTGTAAAAGTTGTGTGGTAAAGGCATGTGTTGTAAAAGCATGCGTGCTAACGACATACATCCGCTTTGAAAGTGTGGTCACTGTAGCCACACTCGTCTTGTTTTTCATGTTTGAAAGTGTGTGGCTCTCAGTTTGGAAAGAAAAATGTGGCCTCTTGTCAATCATTTTGGCCTTTTGGTACTTGCAGTCTAAATATCTTTCATTTATTCTTTCTCACCCTGACAATTCCTGAAATGTGTTTCGGTTTTCTTTTAGTTCTACAGTGTTAATGCTACGAAATATATTGATTTGTATGCAGGTCCCTCATTTAAAATAAAGACCAGCAGTTACTTCTTGTTAAGATGATAAAGTTATTGGAGTGGGTTGCAGGCTGATTTATTTGTTTATTTTATAACTTGCCTGACATGCTCTTTGCACATGTGCTTCCTATGCAGAGATAATCAACTATATAGCAAGGTAGATGACCATATAGGAGGTGGAGGGTGTTGGACCCTGAGAGGAAAGAGACAGAGAGCTTCAGAGTATCTGTCAAAACAACCCCCAGGTGGCGTTTTATAGAACCTGGCTTCGTTTGTTGGCACCGCGTAAAGCCATTGCCTGATTTAAAGGAATGACATCACACCCATGCTTTATGGATCACAATTGGCCAGGTAGATTTTTAATAATACGTGCATTCGTATCGTTTTACAGAAACACAGCCCGAAGAAGAAATTATACACAGAAGAAGCCAAAGAAATAGATAAAGGACCATATGGGCATCATAGACAGGCTACAGTAGCTTTTGTGCTGCTTTGCAGATGCTACTCTGGAGAAGGGGGAACAGCCTTTACAACGCGGGCATTACCACGCGCTGCCATTACTACGCTGCTTTTACAACGCAAGTCGATTCAACGACTTGCGCTGGAGGGCGCTGTTGGACAAGGAATAGTTTAATTTTCTATTCCAACACCTTCCCTACTGTAACGTGGGCTGGAGTTGGAATAGAAAATTAAACTATTCCACTAACCAGCGCTTACAGCGCAAGTCGTTGTAACGACTTTCGTTGTAAAAACAGCGTTGTAATGGCATGCGTGGTAATAGCCCGCGTTGTACTGTCATACAACCCTGGAGAAGAATGTCTAAAATTCACATTTGGAGTGGTCGCTGGACGATGGGATACTTAGCTTAAAGTGTAGTTGAACAGCACAGTATATTGACAATTACATATCAACCCCTCCGTTAAATCTCCTCACCCAGCAACTGACTGAGGTGTTCCTGCGCTCGCCAAGCAAAGACACCAGGTAATCTCAGCTCACCCTGTACATGTTGTCCAAGATCACACCAGCTGTCATCTTATGGTGTTCAACCACACGCAACGATGTACCACATTCTTCGGGCTGAGATGTACTTCATCAAGTTATTTGACACCACACAATATAGGTTCCAACATAGCCTCGCTACTGGATAACTGTAGTGTGCACACTTTTGAGGGATGAAGTGACCTAAGAGACTGCAGAGAGAGTGGGACACGCATCCTATATTTAGAGATTGTAAATAAGCCGAAGTTATGCACAAGTCCTTTTACTGTTCAGAAGTGGTTATTCGCCACCGATGAGTAAATTCACTGTTTGTAGTTAGTTAGTGCATAAGACTTAGATTTTAATTGTGTGACATCTGAAGAGCCGCTGTCCCAGTATTTTCCCTCCTGAAAGTACTCAGCACCTTTTCAAGCCTGAGGTGTCCGAGCTCTGAGCTCCAGAGATGTCAACATGTGCCTATGCACCAACTGTGCGGGTGAATATGCTGCTAGGCCCCTTTTATAACACCCCTTGGAGGCTCTTTCATCGCCTACCTCTTCTACTGGACAGTCATGCACAGGAAAGTTGGCTCTGAAGGGTTCACCGCCCTATAACCCTGTATAATGGATCTCAGGCACATACAAGATCTTGCTATACTCAAATACAAGATGTTATTGTAACAGGTTGTGCTCTCAGGAGATAAGATAATGTTTCTGGTAATCACAAATATATTATGAAGGTATCAACTTGGGTTGTGCCTGTGCCAACATGCAACGCTTTGCTCAATGCAAAAACACCATAAATTATTATTTGCCCTATAACTCTGTTCTACCTTCTATGTTTTATGGAAACAGCCTACTGTTTGCACAGAGCGAACTTCAGACGTGCTGGTTAATGTAACATGATTTGCTTGTTTTTTTGTTTTACCACTTAATTACAGACGTAAACTTTGCCTCATGCACTTGGCACATTTGGCACCTTGATAAGTACCACAGCCTTTCTTAGGATTTATTTTCAAGCATCGCGAGAAACCGGACGATGATGTCACATATGATGAGTTGAGATTAGGTCATTGAGTGAAACCATTTTCTTGCTTGACTTATGCAAGTCAAGTATGGTTCTGGTAATGTTAGTTTCACCTCTTTTGCCTTGGCTTTAGTTAGAGATACCACTCCTGGTGCAATGTCACATAGGAACAGGAAGGCCCAACAAGGATTTGGGAGATTTTCCTCGTAGGAAGTTACGGTTGTAAATTTTGAGCAGGCCTGATACCACTAAATGTCTGTCATTACTGGGGAGAAGACAGTCACGTGGCAATGCTGCACCTCATCTCTGCCTTGCACCCTTTAAGAGACAGACTCTCCATCTGCATCCCCATCCAGACGTTCTGTCTGGAACCCCGTGCTCATCTGTGCACATCATGTCCCACTCCTCGCCACACCAGATGAACGCAAGCACTTAACGGCCCAGTCAATGCACCAATGGGGCAGGAACGTGACACATACTCCGTGCCAGACCCATCCAATATTTACGTCACTGTTAATGCCTCGCTGACACCATTTTGTCACAGTCAATGTAACCATCACCTGCCTAGTGATGGTATTAAACAAGAGGACGCTGATCCTGTAGCCAAGAACAGCGTCATCTGTGTTCTATGCTAATGTCTAGGCATCGGTGCCTAGAAGAAATTGCATCCACCCCAGGAAAATCTGTGTGACCTCATGGTCACTAAGCAAACTGGCCCACCAGTACAAAACTGTGTCTCACTTAAAATGAAAAATAACATTAACAACAACAAAAAAATTGGGAGATACTAATCCTTGGGCTCTTAAACAAACGGAAACCAGCACTGCAGCAACAACAGATCACCAGAGGCTCAGGAAGGATCAAAAATCCATGTTCATTCACCAAGACTTCAAAGAGCAGGAAAGGGTATAGGAGGCTCCCTGCTGACTCAGGCTGGAGGCGTGGCTCTGCCTCAGCTTTGGGCCCAAATGAAGCATCAGCCATTGGCCAGGGCAGTTTGCACCAGCTATGGAACCTGCCAGCGAAGCCAGAAAACAGTATCAATGCCACCTAGTAATGGGAAACAACCTTTACAATGCAACTTTTACAACGCACTACCATTACAACGAAACTTTTACAACGCAACATCCATTACAATGCATGCATTTACAACGCAAGCATTACAACGCATGACACTACAACGCACACCACTAAAACGCATGTCATTACAACGCATACCATTACAACGCATAACATTACCATCCAACACTTACCCTACTGTTGCACCCCCTGGAGTTAGAATAGTAATTTTTACCCCTACACTATCCAACACTTACCCTACTGTTGCACCCCCTGGAGTTAGAATAGTAATTTTTACCCCTACACTATCCAATACTTACCAAACATGCAATGTAATGTTATGCGTTGTAAAGGTATTATGCCTTGTAATGGAATGCGTTGTATATGTAGTTTTTAAAATTTCGTTGTAATGGCATGCGTTGTAATGGAAGTCGCGTTGTAAAAAATGCGTTGTAAAGGTATGAGTTGTAAAAGTGTGCGTTGTAACATCATACATCCCCTAGTAACCATTACACTCCTTGAAAGACCATTTGAACTGTAGCCGTTGACCCAAAGCTATAGGAATGGCTTGGGCACACTGATATTATAATTGTACTCATTTATTGAATTATTAAACACTTTGCTCATCTTCTCTATTAGAAATAGATGTATAGCACCACCAGGTGGGGGACTGATATAAATATATGTCGGTATTAAGAAATAAGTGTTGGTGCCAAGCACCGGCACAAACAAAGCACTACAGATTGGTAATTCAGAAAACACAAGTGGGGCTTTGCAAGATGATGGAGGCCAGTAGTAACATTTGAGAAGGCGGTGTTAAAGATGCAATAGGTGCAGTTTCTACTTACACCAAACTTGCAGCTGTAATTAAATGCTGAATAAAAAAGGGAAGATGTGTCTAGCAGACATGATGGGTGTTTAGGTAACTTCACTCTCCCTATGAAGTTGTTACTTGCTCACCTCAAGGAAAACAGAACTCGAACGCAGCCAGGTGCGCATTATGATATATCTGGTGTAACCGGTGCTTTAAATGAACAGGTACTGTCAGGTACTCAGTAACCACACTTGTTGGATTTGAAAGGGAGATTACCATCAGCTCAGAACCGGTGCATTACTTTTGAGGGGGAGGTACTGTGACTTTTCCGGAGCAGACGTGTACTCTGAGATACTACTACCTGCATGTCTATATATTTCGATATCCAGTGCTGGTTGCGTAGACTTTCTCTAATATGCAGTCTGAGACACAAGTGTCATGTAAAAAAAAAACGAAAAAATACAGCCCAGAAGAGCCCTGAGCCCCGTGCACACACAAAGCTACCGCCCCGTGCAGGGGTGAAACTAAATCCCCTTCTGTTTCTGAGGGTTATCCGTTTTATCACATTATCTCCTAGACCTATAGGGGCAGATGTACAAGCCCCTTGCAACACTTTTACGCCGCCGTTGTGTCACTTTTGTGACGCAGCGATGGCGTAAACAATGCGCCACGTTGCGACTTATTTACAACGGGACGCATCTAGGCAGATGCGTCACGTTGTAAAGCCCTGCGCCACATGAAACCTGCGTCAGGTTTCATGTGGGCGTTCTGTCGCAGGGTGGGCGTACCCTCGCAGGAAAACCCCGTAAAACTGACGCAGTGAAATCTACAAGATTTCACTGAGTCAGTTTTACAACGCTGCTGCGTCAAATCCTTACACCTGCTTGAAGCAGGCGTAAGGAGTGACACACCACGTTGACAATGGGTAGCCCCTGTGCCTTGCAGGAGTTGCATCGCGCTTGCGACGTGACTCCTGCAATGCGCCGCCCGTACGCCACAAGATGCGTCACGCATCTGCCCTTCCTTGCACCATCGTGGGCCGCATTGTAAATGTGGCGCATCTGTGGTGGCGCAAGGAGGGAATTGCATGACGCATCTGTTCTGGCGCATCGCTGCTGATTTGCAGAGATGCGCCAGAACTTGTAAATATGCCCCATAGAGTGTAACTGTACCAAAGGAAGGACAGGGAAGGGTGTGCTATGCAGAGGACTCCCAGAGGGGAGTAGATGCTGCTTGCCCTCCGTAGTGCCGCCTCCATGACCACAGGGTGTCTGTCCGGACTCGGGTGCAGTCTCCCTGTTTAGCCACCCTCGAACTCGGAGACTGAGGCCTACTCTTTAACTGCCCCCAAAATTGTGTGGTTTCCACCTTTCCCTAGCAGTACACACCCGGTGTTCACAGTAGTTCTGTGCGAGATGTCAAGGAGGTACATTGCACCTGTGTCAGTTTGCGGTGTGCACCACGGTACCTGTTTCATTTGGCAGAAGCCCTACATACATTTTAAAAAACTGCCGGGTGACATGTTTTTTTTACTGATCCTTTTCCAAAGTGCCTTTATTAACAAAGGTTCCATTATGACTCCCGACTAGCACGTTGCATCGAATGCACGTGCACAAAAATCCCTGCCAAAGGACAAAATATAACTCCGCCTATGAAACAATGACACAGATGTTTTATATCTGCCCCTCCCCCACCGTTTACACCCCCCCCCCCCCCCCCGCTTGCCGCCGCATGAAAGAAAAATACAGCAATCCAATACCCCAGCGCTTCTACGACACTAACGCAATTCCAGCCATTTAAGAAAAAAATTGCCACACTGAGCTGAAGAGAGCCGGCTGTAATTAAACTACCGGTTCGCTGTAACTCGGAGTGGAGTGTTTCTGAAAAGAGTCAGGCTTCAAAGACGTTCTCGCGCGCCTACCCCCTTTATCCATTCCTTTATTGCGCGCAAAAAAGGTTTATCCGCGACTGCCGCAATCTGCCCACTCACTGCTGGGAGTTCATTTTCTTTCAAGTGAATTTAGTCCCTTCGTCCGTCCAGTTCAGTAAGATTAACAGAGACGCGTGCGTTGGGAAAGTAGGACAAAGGCCAACGTGGTGCCAATGAGGCGCAATTTCCAGCCCTGAGCCAGTGTGGTGGCATAAAATGGCTGCCACTGGGGCAGAGTCTGATTTGATTTTGATTTTGCATTTATTGAGTCTGCTTGGTCATGTATAGGGTTTCACATCATGGGTGCTGATTAGGGGAGGCGGGGGCTTGCCCATTGGTACCTCTGGCAAAAGTCCTTTCTTGGAGGAACCAGAACTAAAGCAGTTTTTAAGAAGCATGTTTCCCCTTCTACTAGCCCCTCAGAAGATAACTGTAGGCTGCTGACTTGCTAACTGGTCAGAAAGGGAATTAATAAATAAATTCCACATTTGTAAAGCGCGAACATATCCCCCCTAAGGGTATCAAGTCTCTGGGGGCCTTCGGGGAGATTGAGTTATTGTCCAGGGTCACATGGTGCTGAGCTGAGCCGCTGCCGGCACCGGGGATCGAACCGTGAGCCCGGAGCTCCGGAGTCAGCCGCTGTGGCCGCTGCGCCACACCTCTCCATGTCATTAGCTATTAAAAGGGTCCACATTCCACTGCCCCTGGCAAGTGAGTGGAAAAATTAGGGTGACCAACTGGCATGGGTGCAAATTCAGGGCAGTGAGTGTAAAAATTCAGGACAAAGGGTCAAAGTTCAGGACAGAAGGTCAGAATTCAGGACAAAATTGGGGACAAAAAGTAAGTTTTACAGACACATCAGAGGAGGTCGCGCAATATTACATAAGTAAATAGACAACCAACACAAGTACAAGTCAAAATTTATTTATATTAGGTTGAGACAACCTTGCACTGCATCTGTTGTGTGTGCGAGTAAAAAATAAACACCTGCGTTTTTATATTAAAAATAAATGATTAAAAAGATCAAAGCTGAAGGCTTCTTAGATCTTAAATGCCCCCTCTCCCCCATTGAAAAAAAACAAGGATCCGATCATTCATCCCAAGGGGATGTGATGTGTTAAAGCTAAGGGGGCTCGGGTGGGGGGGGGGGCAGGGTAAACATGAAAATATGAACAACACAAATGCAGAAACTTTGCATTATTGGAGCAAAAGAAATAATAAAGGACAATTGTATTTGTACCGTTATCACTGCTTGTGTGACAGTTTAAGAAGCTAACAGTGGATGCACTTGGGTAACGTGCCAAAATGAAAGCGCCACCTCCCCAAAGCTTGGCCCCTGGTGAGGTGGCAGGAGCCCATAAACAAAAGCAGTTTTCCATGCCCTGGGCTCCTGCAGGAGGAGGCCCATCAAATGCGGTCCCTGCACAGATAGGCCCATTATCATTCTGTATGTGATCATTAGGCCAACATACATAATGATAATGGGCAGATAGCAGCCTGTGCCAGGTTGGGGAGGGGCTGCTGCAGGCCACTGATCACAGCAGGAGCGCGAGCTGGCAATTGCAGGGAGAGTTACAGAACTCTCAGGCTGCTCGCAGGGGGACAGCTCGCTCCAATGTCTGAAATTACGGACAAAAGGCGTCCGTGAAAGAACTCCTCACGGACAAGAGGCCCAAATAACAGGCAGTCCGTGAAATTTACAGACGGTTAGTCACCCTAACCTAGGAACAATGTGCATGTTGTTGCTTTCCAGCTTAATTTATAAAACAACTAGCTTACCCGTCGCGTGTTGCTGCGATCTCCGAAAAAAGGAAAGTCAAGGAAACTCGTTATGATAACATTCCATTTACATTGTGTCATTTTTATTGAAACTTATTTATTTTAATATGGAAAACATTTCAAAGTGTCTTTTTAATTCTATTTATTTATTAATTCGAGTACACAATTTTTTGTTTTTCCGTCTGGTGCATACATCAGTATTCGAAAGATTATGAGGGCCCTGGGGAGGGCCGATATTTAAAAAAAAATTATGCCAGAAACCTTTGCGGGAGTGTACTCGACAACTGCCGAAAGTTTCCTGGCGATCGGATGAATGCGGTTTTAATTCTATTTATTTATTCGAGTGCTTGTGGATACACAATTTTTTGTTTTTCCGTCTTGTGCGTTCATCAGTATTCAAAAGATTACAAGGACCCTGGGGGGCCAATATTAAAAAAAAAATATGCCAGAACCTTCGCGGGAGTGTACTCAACAACTTCCCAAAGTTTCATGGCGATCGGATGAATGGTGTTTCAATTCTATTTATTTATTCAAGTGCTTGTGGATACACGATTTGTTGTTTTTCCGTCTGGTTCGTACATCAGTATTCAAAAGATTATGAGGGCCCTGGGGGGCTGATATTTTAAAAAAAATTATGCCAGAAACCTTCGCAGGAGTGTACTCAACAACTTCCCAAAGTTACATGGCGATCGGATGAATGGTGTAGTAATGCATAAAGGACAACAGACAGACATACATTTGTTTTTATATATATAGATTGAACAAAGGGGGCTCCAAAATGGGGGCCCCTGACAATCAAGGGTGTGGTGGTGAGTGCTACAGTGACTGTCCCAAGCATTTCACGGGAACTCCATGGCTCTGCCCTGGGGAAGCGGTGAAATGACGCGCACTCCAGAGGACCAAGTTATGGCCCCGTGGTCCAGGCCAATCTCCTGAAGGATGTCGGGGAATCCCCTCTTTAGGGCTGGCTCTGGCATGGTATTTTTAGGGCACAGCGTAGCATTTTGCCCAGGTTCCCTCAATATCGAGTAGCAGGTGAGTTAGTCCTGTGAGAAATCCAGCAGAGGCCTCAAGAAGTAGTGGTAAGGGCCCCAAGGCAGTACTCACCGGTGATTAGTCAATCTGCTGGTTAGATGACCAAATATTCAGTTTCTCTTTAACTGACGAGAATAGCACTATTTTTCTAAGCAATGATTGTGTGATCTTTATTGCAAATACATATGACCTGATAATTTGATTCTCACATCTGGGTGGGGGGGAGGGGGGGTGGGAGGTCTAAGGCTGATTTCTTGGTTGGTGAAAACAAACAGGTGACTGTGCTTGCTCTTGAGTCTCCACAGCTTGCTTCGGGGGTCCCTCACCTAACATGCTTTTATGTGAACCTCTATGAGCCTCACTAGGGCTTTCAAATTAATCAATGACTCTTTTAGCTCCATATTCACCTTAAAATGTCACCAACAGCAGAAAGACTGCAATGATACTGTTTAACCAACTTCCATAATTTTGTGCCATGGGGAAGCCGTTTTTGAGAGTCAATATTCTCTCCATTCCATAAAACATGAGGGTCTTAATTTCAGGCAATATACGGTCACTGATCTGGTCCCTTGAAAAAGTGCCACTGTACCCCGTTTACCAGATTCGTGACGTGCAGCAGTGACAGAGAATGTATAGAGTGTGCCATTATTATTACTGATCATTGTATATTATATTTAAAAAGATGTTGCTAGTACAGTCCCTTTTTATAAAGTAGCTTCTTCTGAATAATGCACCCAATGGCTCACTTGTTTGGAGCACTTGTTACGCGTTATTTCAATGCTCATGTTGGACATAGTGGTGCAGGATGGGTGGGTTGGGTGTGAGAATTAATGAACGCAGTGAGGTCAGAGCGGACAAGATACCCCCAGGGAGGGACCAGCGCCAACTGATGGTCACATGTGGATTCACCCATAGATATGATTCTGTGTTCATGGCGTGGGCAGTGCTGCTGCATGTGCTGTGAGAGGAAAGACTTCACTGCTGCATGTGCTGACCGTGGAGAGCCTGCAACGCTGCTGCACATTCGCGATGAATGGAAAGCCTTGTCTGCAGCACGATGCTCAGGCGCTACATCTTCAGGTGCTGGGGAGGACAGCCTGCACTGCTGCTGCACATGCTACTGTGGAAGCCTGCACTGCAGCTGCATGTGCTGTGTGGAAGCCTGTACTGCTGCTGCACATGTTGGGTGGAAGCCTGCACTGCTGCTGCATGTTCAGTGTGGAAGCCTGCACTGCTGCTGCACATGCTCTGTGGAAGCCTGCACTGCAGCTGCATGTGCTGTGTGGAAGCCTGCACTGCTGCTACACATGCTCTGTGGAAGCCTGCACTGCAGCTGCATGTGCTGTGTGGAAGCCTGCATTGCTGCTGCACATGCTGTGAGGAAGCTTGCACTGCTGCCGCAGGTCCTGTGTGGAAGCTTGTACTGCTGCTGCACCTGCACGTGCTGTGTGGAAGCCTGCACTACTGCTGCATGAGCGGTGTGTAAGCCTCCATTGCTGCCGCAGGTCCTGTGTGGAAGCCTGCACTGCTGCCACAGGTCCTGTGGGGAAGCTTTCACTGCTGCTGCACATGCTGTGTGGAAGCTTGCACTGATGCTGCACCTGCACGTGCTGTGAGGAAGCCTGCACTGCTGCTGCACATGCTGTGTGGAAGCTTGCACTGCTGCTGCACCTGCACGTGCTGTGAGGAAGCCTGCACTGCTGCTGCACATGCTGTGTGGAAGCTTGCACTGCTGCTGCACCTGCACGTGCTGTGAGGAAGCCTGCACTGCTGCTGCACATGCTGTGTGGAAGCTTGCACTGCTGCTGCACCTGCACGTGCTGTGAGGAAGCCTGCACTGCTGCTGCACATGCTGTGTGGAAGCTTGCACTGCTGCTGCACCTGCACATGCTGTGTGGAAGCCTGCACTGCAGCTGCACATGCTGTGAGGAAGCCTGCACTGCTGCTGCACATGCTGTGTGGAAGCTTGCACTGCTGCTGCACCTGCACGTGCTGTGTGGAAGCCTGCACTGCAGCTGCACATGCTGTGAGGAAGCCTGCACTGCTGCTGCACATGCTGTGTGGAAGCTTGCACTGCTGCTGCAACTGCACGTGCTGTGTGGAAGCATGCACTACTGCTGCATGAGCTGTGTGGAAGCCTGCACTGCTGCTGCATATGGTCTGTAAAGTAAACAAACAAAATGGCCGGACAGCTTTTGTTGAAATGCTAATGCAATGCCTAGTACCATGAATTACCAGGTTGAACAGACGTGTGTCTGAAGTTACTTTTTTATTTTATAAAAAAAAATTTTTGAAACAAGTTTTCTTTAAAGCGTCAAAAGACACAACAAGACATTTAACGAGTTTTACAGACAATACATTCCATAAATAAACACAACAATACAAATCAATGAAAGTTTCAACCAATGAAATCCAATATACATTACATGGACAACTGTATTATGCCTCGAATTGAATAATCTATGAGGCACCAATCCTGGATATAGAACAAACAAGTGGTCTAACAGAATGGAACACTGGCCTACTTGTTTATCATCTGCAAGAAGATACCCAGTGTATTTATCACCCAGTGCTACAACGAATAGGAATTACATGGAGGCAATTCTGCGGTTTACACATGCATTAATTTCATTCCTATCGAGCCTTAGAACATTGGTATCTTGCAGGGAAGGACGTCGACGCGTTTCAAACCCGCGTGTATTTAATGGGTTCTCCTCAGGACATGGATTGGGGGGTCGTTGTCACTTATTGGCTGGGGGTTGGATCACTCCCTCAATGATGCGCCAAAGACGATCACTGGGAGGGGTGCCGGCACACGTCGATTATGCAGTATGCAGATCAGCAAGGCTTTGTTAAACGGGCAAAAGTCCCTTCATGGACGCTTGTTCAAGCGGCGGCGGCCGCCTGGACTTGTGCGTTCTCTGTGACGATTCAGAAGAGTTGAATTTCGGCAGCCGACTCCGTGTGAACAGACGCTGGTCACACGGAGTCGGGTGCCGAAATTCAACTCTTCTGAATCGTCACAGAGAACGCACAAGTCCAGGCGGCGGCCGCCGCTTGAACAAGCGTCCATGAAGGGACTTTTGCCCGTTTAACGAAGCCTTGATGATCTGCATACTGCATAATCGACGTGTGCCGGCACCCCTCCCAGTGATCGTCTTTGGCGCATCATTGAGGGAGTGATCCAACCCCCAGCCAATAAGTGACAACGACCCCCCAATCCATGTCCTGAGGAGAACCCATTAAATACACGCGGGTTCGAAACGCGTCGACGTCCTTCCCTGCAAGATACCAATGTTCTAAGGCTCGATAGGAATGAAATTAATGCATGTGTAAACCGCAGAATTGCCTCCATGTAATTCCTATTCGTTCTAGCACTGGGTGATAAATACACGGTGTATCTTCTTGCAGATGATAAACAAGTAGGCCAGTGTTCCATTCTGTTAGACCACTTGTTTGTTCTATATCCAGGATTGGTGCCTCATAGATTATTCAATTCGAGGCATAATACAGTTGTCCATGTAATGTATATTGGATTTAATTGGTTGAAACTTTCATTGATTTGTATTGTTGTGTTTATTTATGGAATGTATTGTCTGTAAAACTCGTTAAATGTCTTGTTGTGTCTTTTGACGCTTTAAAGAAAACTTGTTTCAAAATTTTTTTTTTATAAAATAAAAAAGTAACTTCAGACACACGTCTGTTCAACCTGGTAATTCATGGTACTAGGCATTGCATTAGCATTTCAACAAAAGCTGTCCGGCCATTTTGTTTGTTTACTTAATTGAGAGTGGTCTAGGCCGGACGGTGACAGGACCCAAACCTTCCCAGTCCCTTTTGCATATGGTCTGTAGGCAGAAATTGTTGCTTCTTACGTGAGTGAAAAGGCTGCAGAGTGCTGGTATCCATGTGGTCCTTCCTTTTGAATCTTATGTATTCCATAAGATCACTGAGCCCTCTCCATCTGTGTCCCAGGATCTGGACCAACGTCAACATCAGACCCGCCCCACTTCTTCCGCAGTTTCAGAAAGGAGCCGAAGACCCACCACTCCAGTGACCACTACCATCTCCACACATTAGAGTTCACCACCAGTCAATTGCCGCTCCATCCTAAAGATCCTGAATGGTAACTCATTGCCCTGGTTCTGCGCCAGCTTGCTCCTTAGATAGGTTTGTGCACATACATATGCACTAGAAGTCGGCTAGTCAACAAATTAGCAGAGAGAGTGGAGTCAGAGCTGAGCTAACAGTTAGCTCTAGCTCAGAGAGCCCCCGCTCAAGCTGAGTCTTAAACATATTTGACATGCACATTATGCAACAAAAATCCAGCTCGAATCTATTAAGGTAAATCCAAGATTAAAAAAAAAAGTCAGTGGCGTAGCTAGGCCTTAGGCCGCCCATGGCAGCCCCTGCGTTTCCCGCCCATGGCGGTGTAATCTAAGAGGGGGGGTGCTATCGATTAATGCAGCCACGACGGCAGCAGGTAAAAGCGGGGGTAGGGGGTACTGCCACCGCCCCCAAAACCCATGCCTCCTGGAGTGGTCCGCCCCCCAATACCTACGCCACTGAAAAAAGTGTATTTTTTTTAACTTGCTGGAACGTTTCATTTTGGCACATCAGATTATTACACCGCATTAACAAGCATTTAACATCTTTAGAACAAAAAAGTGAGAGTTTTGAAACATGCACTGAGAAACATTCCTTCCCCTGCACTGATGACAATGCTTTTAGTGAAGTAAGAGGCATGTCAGGGGTCATGTGTGCTCTAGATGTGGGCTAGATTCTTATATACCTGGATCACAATTTTAGTCTACAAATATATGCAACTGTGGATATGTGTGTGTATACATATATAGAGCCTATTTACCAATTACATTTTTACCATGCATGCGCCTTTACCAACTATGCCTTTACAATGACATTTTCATTGTAAAGGCATATTTGTGGTATGGTAAAGACGCATGCATTGTAAAGACAGCTTTGTAAAGGCATGCGTGGTAATTGCATGTGTGGTTCCGTGATACAACTTTTTGTATACTTTAGAGGGTCCTCAGTAAGAGATGCCAATCAAACACATTAAGTCCCTCAGTAAGAGACACCAACCATGATCAACCTACCACAAATGTGTCAGGTCATCACTAAGAGATACCAACCATGATCAAACTAGCACACGTGCTGGGGCCTTCAGAAACAGATGGCAACAGTGGGCATCCCACCACAGGCATGCTAATGCCTTCAGTAAAAGACGCCAATGACAATAGACCCACTAGAAACGTTCCACTGCCTTCGGTAAGTGACATCAACCATGGCTGACCAACCTCACACATGGGGGATCTGAAGAAAAGAGACAAAATACAGTCAAACAACCAGAAGTGTGGCAGAGCGACACCGACCAAGACTGGTAAACCGCAAATGTGCCAGGGCACTTAGTAAAAGACGCAACCATGGCTGACCATTCACAAATGTGTTAGTGCCCTCAAAAGGAGACACCAACCACAGCCGACAAACAAAATCATGTTGACCCTTGGTAGAAGTTGCTGACCAACAACAAACGTACATGGGCCCGATTAAGAGCTGCCTACCACCGTCAACCAGTTACAAACCATGGCCCTCAAAAGAGATACAAATCACAGTTGACCAATTACAAGCATGCCAAGACCTTGGAAAAAGACACCAATCACAGCTGACTAATCACAAAAGTCCCAGAACAGTCAGTAAGTAATGACAACTACTGTTAAGGCTTAATTTAAGCCTGTAGTTGCAGGTGGGGCCCACAAGCACTACATTTTGGGGATCAACACTTAGTTTTCCTCATCAGACTTTGGACCAAGAGAGAGAAAAGTACAAAATAGGGAATGAAAGAGGCAATGACGGAGAATCAGAGACAAGGGGGGACAAGCTGAGAAAGCAGGAATGAAAACAACCTGCAAGAGTGAGTTAAATAGGAAAAGGGAGTCTGGTGTTAGATGAAGGTGGATGGCCACGTCACCCACAGAGGTACATTATAGGGGACAGCCCATTAGTATTTCCTCACTGCCTGCTGAATCCCATTTCTACATTGGCCACCTGCAGTGGCTGCTCCTTCGCTAAAGCGGAGGAGCGTCGCCCCACTGCTTCAAGAGCAGTGCAGAGCAAACATAAAATGATAATAACCTGGTTATTATCATTTTCTTTTTCATTACGGGTTGGGTTAGGGCGGGCTGGGGTTACGCGGAGGAGTGTTTTGCCCACTCCAAGTGCGCAAGATTGCTTGGCCGGCCCTCTTGGGCCTGCCAAACAGTCATGCACACTTTGCATCTTCCCCACCAGGCCTGCTTTACACAGCCTGGTGAGGAACATGCAAAGCCTCACAGTCTCCGTCTGAGTGCCGAACCACGGCGCTCAGACCAATCATAATGCTGTATTACAGCGTTGTGATTGGCTTAGGGGACGGAGTTTGTGTGCTTCCTTCCGCTATGGAAGTAGAGGAAAAGGCGGCTGAAGGGACGGAAGGGCAGCAAAAGGTACGTTGATTTTTTGTAACTGTTTTTTGTCTCCCCGCTCCCCTCCCATACACTACTAGCCACCTGGGTAAGCAAAGCAGCCATGGCCAGCATGATATCCTGCTCCTGAAGCCTGGGTGGATGGCGCCTGGGGGTATTTAGGGGGCTTGCATCCTGCTCTCCCTTTTTTCGTTGGCTGCAAGAAAGGAAAGACCATCCCACCCACCTGGCACGCGCTGGAGTGCAAAGCATAAATAACCTGTTTCTCTATCGCGTCACAAGTGGAATTACTGGACAATCTTAACACAAGATGTGGAAATTGCCTTAAAAGATGGAGATGAGGGCGCAAACAGACATCCTCAGGCCATAGGGGGCCATGAGAAGAACACAACGGCAGCCTCATTATCCCAGAAGGGGCAGTTGGTATTCTGACAGCTGGGGTTGGCCTTAGTTTGTTCCCTGTGGGCACGGGTGCAGCAACTCAGGAGGAGACTTGCATGGGCCGCTGCCGGGACCACTACATCACTGCGATTCCCAGTGCCTCTGGATTGGTTTCAGGGTGGGTGGTAGCCTTCAACGGGCCCTGAACGCTTGGACCACCCATCAATTATCCCCACCTGTGTATTGCAAAAAGAAATTATGAACCAACTTGCGACACTTTTTTACAACAAATAGCGTGTGGTCTGTTTTGTGAGATGTAAACTCTGCCGTATGTCCCAAGAGCAAGAATGCGGAGGGGTGGGGGCAGGGAGGAAACACTCTGCAACAAGTGGTGGAATCCAGACTACCAGCCTTGGTGTTGGCATCACCGAAGAGATAGCGCCGGCAGAGGGCGCAAGACCAAAACGTTTGGCCCCGGCACATACAGTTTTACAAATTAAGTATTGCCCGGCTAACCAAACACAAATCTGCCATGGCCCTTTTGGGAGTCCAATTGCAACCAGCCACCCACAAAGATTCATCATTAATGCTGCTGTGGCCTGCCTGCTTCACCGCATGTATTGTATTGTAATTGCATTTATATAGCGCTTACTACCCCTGACGAGGCGTCGAAGCGCTTTTTCGACGAGTAGCACGCTACTCCGGGACCCGTAGAGGATTAGTGTTGAATTAGTATTGTGAAACATGCAAGTACATTTTAAGTGGTGGATAGGTTAGTCAGTTATTTGGATTTGGAATGATAGCAGAAGGACACCGCAGAGTTGTGTGCTCATTCTCAATCGTGCCTAACTGGGGCCTCTTGTTCACCTCAGAGCTCCACTACACTCTCTCCGACTGAGTCTCAACACGAAGAGCATAAGGCTGCCGTAGAGAGTGCAAAAAGAACAATTGATGAACAGAATGCAGAACAATGTCATACAGTCACTCCAGTACAGAGATCTGGGCTTAAATCCATCGCTTTTTTGCTCCCAATGCCATTCCAGTTTGGAGCCAGCCATATGCAAATCCGTCTTGACCCTGCGCCCAATGGGAATAGTCCAGCCAGAACTGCCGGGCCAGGTCCTCCCTGGACTGAAAACAAGCATCCAAGGACCGTCAGGCTTTCAGCATTAGCATAAGACTGCCGTAGCTAGTGCGTCTGCTCGCTAATCGGAAACTGAACAGATATCCATTACACCAAATTGGAGTTCCGAGCGCACCCCGAGCATAATTAATTCCTTGAATGCCCCTCATTGACAAACCCGCTGCTGCCAGGCTCAGCTCTCTGGAGAGGGAGGCCCATGTGGATGAGCCCAAGGGGTGGGGGAGGGGGGGGGGCATAAACGCCGACCAAGGAACACCACCTGGCACTCTCTCGGGGCCTGTGGTAGCTTTTGGCCACCATCGCCTAATTCATGTTGCCTGTGTCCTCGCTATCCTAGTAATTGTAATTCATGTATATAGCACTTGCCACCCCTGATGAGGCGTTGAAGCGCTTTCAGCGGGAAAGCAGGCCGCTCCTGAACCCAAGGTTAGCAAGCAATACTGATGTCTCGAAGGGGGAGCTGGTGTTTACGCCACACTCTGCAGCAGCTCAGCCTCCACATCCTGCGGTGCCGGTAGGACCGAAGGCAGGCACGAGCTGTCCCTCCGGTGACTGTCGCCGCCACTTACAACCGAGACCGACCCGGACGTACCGAAGTGACTGCAAGCATGACACTTAGGGCAGAGGGGCATTGCCTCTCGGGGGCGACTATTAGAGCTAGTTTCACCAGAAATTCAGGAGAAGAATTACAGTGTGCGTCAGATATAACACCTCGAGTCCCTTGGCATCTTGCGTCAGTTGTTCTGTTAAACTGCATTTTCGAAACCATGCAATCCCCTCTGGGAACTAGCGTGCTATATAGCCAGTGTCGAAGGAATATTGGGATTTTACAGCCCCAGCGGTTTCCGAATAATTATGAATTTGCTGCATACTCCATCATCTTCTGCTGCACAATCTCCCCATTTAGACAAACATACGTTTGTTTCTAGCTCAAAAGCTCCGCAGACGGCGGCCCACTGCCAAGGTTGACTGGTCATCTTTCTGTTGCTTATTGCTTTGGATGTCAGACTGGCAGGGGTGGACTGGGGCAAAAAATAATATGTCCCGGCACCAACATTAAAGTGGCCTCCTTTAGCGAAGTATATAGAAAAAAAAGTGCCAGTATCAAGGAAATTAACAACAATAAAGAAAACGGCCAATAAAACGGCCCACCTGGCCATAACATCGCCCACAGCTGCTGAAAAACACGGCCTACACTGATCTGTCAGCTCACCCCATCGGACACTGCCTGGCTGTCCTATAGGCCAGTACGGCCTGGAAGACTGGTACTGAGGGGAATCCTTTGCCCAGATAGTGTTATCGTGTCAAAATGACAAAATTATGAGGTAACACTAACAAAAAAAAAATGCGCCCCATAATTTGCCTTTTCTTCTCACATAATTTAGTAACCCGTGCCGCCTAATTTTGTCCTCCGCTGCCGCATAATTCCAGTAGCCCTGGCTATAAAAATGACCCACATTTCTCAAGTGGTCTCGGGCCTCCTGGGGGGTGGAGTGGGGGGGTTCCTCCTGGAGGTCTCTCGAGCACAGGCCGCGGCAGCTTCATTCCAGGGAGGGGGTGTTTGTAGCAGACCCGAGCTGCCGTCTCCCCTCACACGGACAGGGCCAGCGAAGCACTCTGTAGGATGAGAGGCAGGTCAATCAGCCGGGGCCTTCGACGGCCGCTGTCTGCCTGGTCTAACGCCAGAGACGGCCACCAGCGTTACCCTTCCAACGAATATGAAATGTATTAGACGGCGTGGGATATAATCGTGGGTTTGCAACGGGAAATACCAATACGAGTGCCTTAGCTATAGTAGCCTTGAGGTTACAAGATGCTCGCTGCAGCAGGCGCGTTATCCTACTAAGCTATTATCTGTACAATTCAATCAGCTCAATATGGATTACAAGTGAAATTGATGCGTTTATTCTCAATGCTACCTTACTATGATTAGATAGATCAGTTAGTTAACGCTCTCTACTGACATCATCTGTGGTATATACAGGCCCGCGTTTCAATCCCAAAGCAAACCCTACCCACCATCTTTCCGAGGTCAGCAAATTCAGCACCATTAAATTCGGTGCTAGTAGCAGGTTAACTGTAGTGCTTAGAAGCTGCTGCGGTGATAGACCAGCGCTATATAAAACTATTGTTATATTTCCTGCGGGTGAAAAACCCACGCAGTCGCCTGACTCCAGCTTGAAAGCCACACACATCTTCGGAGCGGGCGCTTTAACCTGGAAGGCTGCCCACAGGTCTTCCCTACCACAGGCTCGTGATTCTCGGCGGCGCGCGCTCGGGCTATTAACCTATCGAGCGGCCTCGCGCCAGTCTAGGACCGGACAACAACCTCGCTGGAGCTTTAATCGAAAACAGGCGTAGAAAAGACGGCGAAATGGAAAAAGGGGGAATAAAATGCAAGGAACAGGTGGACAAAGTGGAAAAGAACCGATCAAATATAGAAACAACCGAGGAGATGTAGAAGCAAATGAGAGAGATGCAGGTGCCCAGCTTCCATTGATGCAGCAGGTGCAGTGGCACCGGGCTCAGAGGCCCGACGAGCACACGACGCTTTGAATTATTGCTGTATTTTATCATTGAAACATTAGGTGGGGGCATTGCCTTCCTTTCACTAGGTCCCATAACAACACACTGGCCATGTACTAGAGACGCACTGTAACATCTGGGGTTGAAGGGGTTTCGGTGGCGTGAATAAATGAGGAAGGAGACACGGCGTCACGTGCTGTTGGTCCAATCAGGTAACGGGACGGACGAGATACAGGTGATTAAATGCGTAAAATAGAACAAGCGAAGGAGATAAAGCAGGAGTAGATGAAACAAAGGGAGTCACAATGGGCACAAAAGCGTTAACTTGATCTTTTTGTAGCGCTGGACTTCTTCTTGTGTGTTCAAGCGCTGTAAAAATACGTCTTACTGCTACAAAAACGTGCATTAAAACATCGATGACGGGGACAGAAAGAGTGTGGGGAGGTGCGGGCGACATAAAATCCTATATTGTTGACAGCACGAGATAAAGAAGAGTTGGGTTTGAACGGAGAGCCGAAATGGCAGGGTAAAAAATCTGACAGGAAAAGGTGGTGACCAAAATGGTAAACCACTCAGGGCACGAGTGACAAAAAATGAATTGGAGGGGAGTAGAACAGTAAAATCAACAGTTTTTACATCCAGCGAGAAAAAAAGAAAGAAACACTTGTGAATTCTACTAGCCTTTCAAGGACGAGAGTCAGTGAGGTAGCATGGTGGGTTCATGCATCTGCTGAAGTGAGCTGCGCGCAGCCTTTAGGTGACAGGTTCGAAGCCCAGCGTGTCCTATCGACCACGCACCCTCCGAGCTTCAATGCAAGGCCCGTGGCTGACGGGAGGCATTTAAAACGAAACATACCAAGCGTTAAGAAGCAGAATCAATGTGATAACAAGCGCTGTATAAAATCCGAGCAATTGTTGCAAGGCAAGACGAGAGCTAAAAAATGTGGTGTAAGGGCCAGGCAGAGAGCCATTCTAGGAAAAGGGGACTCAGAGGACCTGTAAGCCAGTCATACTTCACGGCAGGAATGCAGCCCCCATGAGTGTTCCCCGACACAACCCCGGGGCTCCCGGATCACGGAATGTTAAACAAGCACTGCATTGCAGCTCAGAGTAGCCAAAGGAGGCGGCGGGATGGGGGCTGTGGGGGAGGGGCATACCAGGGGGAGGGGTGCAGTGGACCCCTGCACATCTAGCTTAAAATCACACACTGCGCCCCTTTAATCTGCAGACTCCTTATCAGCGCGCTCCTGGCTTGCGCTGAAGTGTCAGTACATCATTGCTTCCCCGGGGGCATGTGGCGGTGCCCATTACAAGCCCTCGGTGCAGGGCTAAGCACATGTACGTCTGTGTATACATAATGCATGGTATTAACAAGCGCTTTAAGGGGACGGTATCATCCCAATGGCCCCCTAGCAAAAAAGAGGCTGAGACTGCGGGAGGCAGAGCAGCGCTGAACAGCAGGCAGAGACATATATAGGTACACAAAATACACAAGTCAAACCAGCATCCAGGAGACGTGATACGAACAAGTGAGGGTCCAATTTACCTTCCACGGCTGTCATCCCAGACACCAGGCAGAAAAACACCAGTATATCCAATTCCATGGCAGTGAGAGAAATTCCCCAAAAAGACGAAACAAGTCCTTGCCAGAAGATAAAAAAAAACAATCAAAGCAAAATATATCCAAAACCCATCCAGGAGTTCCTTGAATGCGGCGCTCCAGAGCTCCAGAAGCCCACAGCCGTCTCCGCTTTCCTTGAGAGTGCAGGCGCGAGTCCCCGCGAGTGTGAACAGTTTGCAGATGTGTTGAGTGAGGGGGGTGCTCCCGTAAATGGATGAATGTGTGTGCGGGCAAGTGCGTGCATTTGTGGGGACGGGGCTGAGACCGGGACCCAGCTCCTGGTATCACATTACAGGGCTGTAGTAAGAAAGTGTACAGTGCGAGCAGGCATCGGGATCATCAGTGGGGCTGCTGAGGGAGAGGGGGAGGGCGAGGGCTGCACGCTCCTCTCCGCCGGCCGCACCACCGCCAGCCCCCCCGCTTCCCTTCTCCAAAGTCTGTCACACCCATCGCATCTCCGGGCCAATCAAGGAACACAAACTCCAAGCACCCCCACCCAATCAGCAATAAGCACCTCCCCGCTGAGGCATTGTTCATTTTTTAAGAAACTTTTTCAAGCAGGCTGAAGCTTTCAAGAGCTGCGCTTCTGTTTCGTACTCGGGGAAATGCCGCCACCCTGTGGTCATTGGCACAGTTACATAACAGCGCCGTTCACTCAAGTCAAAGCTTCCTGACTCCTAAAATGTAGGTCACTAGAATACAGCTATTCTGTCCCTATAATAAAAACATCCTATTTTGATCGCCAACTATGGCCTACTTTAGTCTTCCCAGTCCGTGTCGTGCACGACTACGCGTATTCATAACGCTCAAAGCAATGCAAATCTGCCCTTTGAGCTTGTTTGCTCTGTCTACATCTGCATTGAGCATGGACGATCGGTGAATAGAATGCGATAGGTTGGTGGTGTTCGCAGTTTAGTTTCCCTGTGAAACAATACCACATTAACAAGTAGCTCTGGGCATTTTTGGGTTTCCCCGCAGAAAATAAAGCAGACTCCGCGTTTTTTTATACATGCTAGGAAATTTACTTTTTTTCCTGTAGAGAGTCTCTTGAGACCGAGGCGCATTCATCAGCCTTCCAAATTTGCAGTGTCACCGGATTTTGCCAGTAAAAGAGGCGTGACGCAGGCTCGTGTAGCCAGTTGCGCTTGGGTGGGGCAGCCCTCAGGGGACCCCAAACCCTCAAGGGGGCCCTATTCAGCCGAAGCCTAATGAATAGCTTATAGAAATAGGAGCCACGGGGTCCCTCACTCCATTATGCAATAGGGCTCCGACAAATTGTGATAAGCAGAGGAGCGCATTGGTGACCTTGGCCTAATCCACTCATTGAGACCGGACCCTGCTCTCTCGTCAGGTAGTAAACCCAGCCCAAATTGAGGTTCAGTTGAGCCTTGCACCCCTTGCCAAGGTGCAGCTGCACCTGTCATACTATTGATAGCCACATCGCTGGCTCTAAGCCTTAGAAAGAGGTAGTTAAAAGTCAGAGAGAAAAAGACATATGGGGGATACTGTCACCTGCAACGACACCCACTGTTTTTTAATGTAGCGAATCATGCAGTATGGAGCATTGTGAGGGGGATTTGAATGCATCAATTACTTACCCGCTTCTATTCATTACGGATGTATGACATTACAACGCATGCTTTTACCACACATGCCTTTACAACGCGGTTTTTACAACGCATGCCTTTACAACGCATAGCGCTTTGGGGTGCTGGATAGTGAATAGTTTAATTTACTATTCCAACTCCAGTCCCCGTGGATAGTAGGGAAGGTGTTGGATAGTAAATGAAATCTATTCCCTATCCTAGAGCGCCCCCCAGCGCAATGCGTTGTAATGGTTTGCGTTGTAAAAGTTGTGTCGTAAAGGCACTGCGTGGTAAAAGTTGCGTTGTAAAGGATGTTTCCCATTCATTACATATACGAGGCATCCCTGCCTCACCAGACACCCATACCACGTGACCTGAAATGTGGTGCATATATCGCCCCACCCCCCCAAACCTCCAGTAATACCACATAATCCGAAACCATACCAAAAGGTTGGCCTGGATTATCAGGGAGGGAGGGAGGGATGTGATGTATAGAAGCGGGGGAGTAGGACTCAGAGTAATGCAATTACTGGTAAGTAATGATGCATTACCTCCTCGTCCCTCCCTCACTTCCCTTTATTACATATAAGAGACGTACAAAGCCAAACAGGAGAACCAAAATGGGTATGCACAAAACAGGTTTATTACTCAAACACAATCAACAAGGAAGCCATGCTATTCAGGAATCATAGCGGAAAAAACCTTGGAACCAAAAACCTTAGAACGGTCAACTTCCTGGCCAATCCTGCAATGAGAGGCAAAGGTCAACGGCAAAGCCCAAGTGGCAGCCCGGCAAATCTCGGAAATGGATGCCCCCTGGATCTCCGCACAAGATGCTGCCATGGACCGAGTGGAACGACCCTGAACCCCCAAGGGAGAAAGGTGCCCAGCAGCTTTGTAAGCCAGGGAAATCAGAGTCTGAACCCAACGACGTGAAGAAGTGGAAGGACCCAAACCCCGATTAACAGACCCAAAATTCACAAAAAGGGAATCAGAAAGACAAAAAGGAGTGAATCATACCAAAAAAATCAGGAGAGCCCTCCTGACATCCAAGGAGTGCAGCCGCACCTCAGAGTCTGAGGAAGGGGAATCAAAAAAGGAAGGGGGATCAATTCCTGATCTAATGGAACTGAGAATCCACCTTAGGACGAAAGGAAAGGACCGGCCGCAAAATGATCCTGTCGTCAAAAACCCTACAAAATGGATGTTTGGAAGACAGAGTACCCAGCTCACTCAGGTGGCGAGCAGAGGAAATAGCCACAAAAAAACACATCCTTAAAAGACAAGAAACGCAAATCCACATAAACAAGAGGCTCAAAAGAAGGCTACATAAAAGCCTCCAACACCAGAGATGGATCCCAAGATGGAAAGTGCTGCCAAGAGGCAGGGAGAACATTACACAACCCCTTGAAAAGGTGCCCAATCAACCCATCAGGATCCAAGAGATTATCCCAAGAACTCCGGAAAGCCTTAATCGCAGCACATTGTAGACGAAGGGAGGAAACCTTTAAACCCAATGCAGCCCCATCCTGGAGAAACAACATCACCTCAAACAAAGAAGAAGAAGGAGCTGGGTCCAAACCCTTATCACTACCCCATCTACTGAAAGAACGCCAGTGTCTCAGTTAAGATTTGTTGGTAGAAGAGCGCGTAGCCGCCTGCAGAGTCTAGGTCAAACCAGCCGGAACTCCATTAAGCAGCAGACCTAACCGTTCAACCTCCAGGCCGCCAAGCGCATCCGGGACAGAACATCCTACTGCTACACCGGGAACAACAAAGACAACTGAGTCAGGGCCAGCAACCACTCCAACTCCACCTGCATCTCAACCAGGAGAGGAAACCAAGAGGCACAAGGCCAAGTAGGAGCAACCAGAATCACAAGCGCCCTCATGGACCGGATCTGCAGGAGAAACTGGAGAAGAAGGGGAAAGGGAGGAAAAGCATACAGAAGACCGCGAGGCCAAGGGCAGAAGAGGTCGTCCACCGCATAAGCCAAACTCTCCCGACTACGAGAGCAAAATCTGGTCACCTTGGCATTGCCCACATTTGCAAAAAGGTCTACCATCGAAACACCCCAGTGCACTGTCAGATCCACAAACAACTCCAGATGGAGGCCAAAATCCACTGAGGACAGGATGGCCCTGTTGAGAGCATCCACCAGGGAATTGGACACCCCTTGAATATGAATCGCCCAGACCGCCACCTGGACCTGGTCGGACAAAAGAGACAGAATGTGAGAATGGATTTTGGACACCCGAACCTGGGGCAGTGTGACCTGTTGGACTGCAAATGCATCTAGCTGGCTCCTTCAAGCATTGTGCGAGTTAAGTTATCATTTGCAGCGCCATTTTGTCCTTTGCTGCCAATTTGTACTATAATCGAAAGTAAGCTTCTGTCTCATTAACTGTCTGCCTCAGCGAAAACCTGCCGCGAGTTCTTGTCGAATTCAAGGTTGACTTCTAATGCACTAATGAGTAGCTTATTCTGTATTTGCATAACTTTCCTCTACCGTAGCCCTGCTCCCACACTTGAGAACGTTGAGCCTGCACAAGACAACCTTGAAAATGTGATAAAATGTACCCATTCTGTAGGTGGTAGCTCATACTTCTGTACCTACTTTGTTCATCAGGTCCCGAGCTGGAAAATTCCAGTCTGGGCGGGTCCGTAGGGGTGTTGGAAATGCATATTATGTTTTACCAAGCGTTCTGAAGTCAGTCCCCTCGGTAGCATCTAAGGAGGCTAGTCTGACTGGACTCCGCTTGAGCGCAATTACTAATAAATGGAGAAGTGTGGCTCAATGGCTAGAGCGGCAGACCCTGATGCAGAGGTCTAGCCCGGGACCAGGGTTCAATTCCCCGCCTCGGCGGGTCTTGGGCTAAAAATTCCATGGACCTGATAATTCTCGCCTCGGTGCCTATTCCAATCATGGAGTCCCACTCTGCAACTCTGGGTAATAGCTTGCTTAATCTCCACAACGGCCCCCACAACGCTAAGGATGCCTGGCCTCCACCTTGGGGGTGCCCAGGAGTGGACACCTCACAGGGAAAGCCAGGATGGGTTGCACAGCGGTATTCGTACAAGCGCCTTGAGACCCTTGCGGGTGAGTAGTGCGCTATACAAGTATCAATTTACAATTTACAATAAATAACTTGGATCGTATTCTCTACTGTTTAACGACTCTTCATTTATTGTGGAAGGCTTAGAGGTGGTTGTGAGTGACCCGGGCGACCAATTCGGGTCTCTTCCGTCAGACCACCCCCAAATTGGCACAAAATCTTGCCCCAATAAAGAGACAATCTTGGGACGGAACAAGGCAGGAAACCGTGTCCGCTCAAAATGTCCAGAACCACCCCGTGTGACAGAGCCAACTAGAACGAGGGAGCATGAACCAAGCAGGCGTCCAAGAAGGGATGGAGAAAAATCCAGTGATTGTGAATCAAAGCCACCAATGGAGCTTAAAGCTTGGTGAAGACCCGCGGAGCGGAATTCAGCCCGAATGGCAACACTGTAAACTGGAAGTGGCAGTTGCCTACTGCAAATCGCAGAAACCTCTAATGCTAATGAGCCATGGGAATATGCAGATAAGCATCTTGAAGGTATATAGAAGTCAGGAAGTCCTGGACCCCCACCAACAGAATTATGGACTGTAAAGTTACCACCATGAAGTGAATGGTCCTGACCCACCCACTCACCCTCTTGAGGTCTAGAACTGGGCTGAACCCCCTGACATCTTCTGAACCAGAAAGAGAATGGAATAGCAACACATTCCCTGTTCCACCAGGGGGACCAACACAATCGCCTTCTTCTCCAGAAGATCCTGACCCCCTCCAGAAGCACCCTCCTCTTCACCGGATCCCTGGGGATAGGAGTACGGATTGTGCCCCAGCCGAGTGGTAGAGCGACAAAGTCGATATGATAACCGCTCCTGATGATGCTCAAAGCCAAATGACCCCTCACATCCAGAATCCAAGCCTCCAGGAAAATCAACAGCCTCCCGTCCACAGGCCTTGAAGCTGTCTCGCCATCGTTGTCAGGACTTCCACTTGAAGGAATCTGACTGACCCTTGGTCCCTGCCAAGGAAGATGCCTTTTTGGGCTGGAACTTATGCGTACGGTCCGAAAAGGGCTTGGAGGAGTGACGGGAGGAATGAAAAGAAGAGGCGGAAGAAGGAGGATTCCAGAAACGACAGGAGTGAGAAGATGAATTCTTCCTCTTGTATGGCAGAGCATGCTTCCAAACTGTGAAAACCTTTGTGATCATGCTGTCCTGCTGGTCACCCAACAACATTTTGCCACCAAACGGAATTTTAAAGAGAGAAGACTTCTCAGAGAAATCCCCCTTCCAGTCCCTCATCCACAGGTTCCTAGGAGCCAGGATCATGGAACCAGAAGCCATGGCAGAAGATTTAAGAACATCCGAAGAGATGTCAGACAATAATTTGGCATGTTGGCATAATTTCTAGAGCCTTGCGCTCTAATACCAAACTTCTACTTGTCATCCCCAGATTTAAAAAAACTAGATCAGGAGGTAAATCTTTCGAGGTGTGCGCCAGCCTTCGTTGGAACAAACTTCCGCTTCACCTCCGCATGATACAGTCAGAACCTGACTTCCATAGATCTCTCAAGACCTGGCTATTCTGCCGCCAGGATTAGTTTTTGTGCCAATTGCTGTCTGTCCACTAGCGCCGGGACACCCCGTTGGGGTAGCTGTGCGCTTTATAAAATACACAAATAAATAAAGAAATAGGCAAAAACGAGGAGTCCGTAGAGGGTGAATCCACCGGACCCACCGCAGTACAAGAGACCCTGCATTTAGACGGAACCCTGGATTCCAGAGCACAAGCCACAGCAGCCTCAATCATATCCTGTGCCTCAGAAGCCAACAGCAGGGCAGAAGAATCCCCCGGACCCTTGGACCTACTCCGGCGAGCCGGAATGAGCTCATCATCGTCAGAAGAGGAGGACAGCTCATGCTTGAGCTTGGTTGTACGTTTCCCTACCATAATGACACACAGACAGAAGTACAGCAGATAGACACCCATATATAAGCACTCCTCCCAACAAAAAAGGCCCAAACAGAATAGTTGACAAAAACTGGGAGGAAACCCCCGACTTCCAAATAAAAATGTGTCAGAAGTACTGCAAAAATAAAAACCCAATCAGAAAAGAAAACGCTAAGGCCCTTACTGTGTACAGGAACCTGAAACACCCAACAGAGGAGCCCTGCAATCCCCGCTGCTGCTGCTTCCCTTTCCAGCCTCCAACCTGGAAAAACAGCCCCAGCCACTCCGTCAGGTGGTTCCCGCCCGCTCTGCCGCCAAGAGCTCACCGTGACTCCAGACGCAGTAAGGGAGGGCACCACATTGCTCAGGCCAGCCTCGTCATACCCAGCAGGCTGAGAACGGAGTAAACAACTCCAAGAAGTCGAAAAGCACAATCAAACGTCAGGAAAAGACCGTAGCACCACAAACGTCCTGCGCGTGGTACGCACGTCTCATCAGGTGAGACACAGAAAAAAAACAGGAGATTGGAGGGGGTGGGGCGATATATGCTCCAGATTTCAGGTCATGTGGTATGGGTGTCTGGTAAGGTAGGGATGCCTCGTATATGTAATGAAGAGAAGCGAGGGAGGGATGAGGAGGTAAGTCTTCTTGGCGCTCTCCTGCCACTCCTGCACTAGGCCTACCTCCCAGTTCATATGTCACAGAAAGCAGCGGGCTCACGCTTACCCCACCCTGTGGTACGTTGACATAAGCACAGCAGCCACGTGGCTGCCACATGGCCACATCTGCACCCCCCACACATACCCAATGCTCTTGAGGGCGAGAGGGTTCTATCCTCCTCTCTGTCTGCAGCTCCGCTTGGGAGAGGGATTGCAGCAGACACACTTACTGACATGTATAGCGGTCACTTTATTCTGGAGGAGGAAGATGTGCTCACAGTGAACAAACCGTCGCTGTGCCGCACACCCGACAGCAATATTAGAGTGAATAACTACAGTTTCCCCATTTTTAAACAATTTTAAGTTACCCATATTTCCTCCTTAGTACTAGTAAACTCTAGTTTACCTTTTTGTCTTCAAGCCTGTAAGCCCTTCCACTTGACCCGAATACTTCCTGGTGCGTGTCGGGTCTGTTGCTCCTGGGCCAGGCCCATATCCCAGATCAGGGTACTTCCATCTCCTCCCCTGCTCTTCGCATTGTTCTTTATACCTGTTACCCCGTTCTGTTTCTTGGAGCCCTCAAGTTGTTACTAGAAAAACCCTCAGGAGGTGTTCTTACTGTCCCCATCCTTGACCCGTACCCAGTTGCGGCCCGCATTAACCGCAGGTGTGTGGGGAGGGGGGTTTTAACAAATTAAACAAACGTACTGGTCTGTGGGTCCTGTGTTTACCTGTTCACCTACCTCCGGCAGGAACAGGAAGCAGGCAGCCTCCCTCCCCTCCTGTAAGCCAATCACAACGCTGAATGGCAGTGTTGTGATTGGTCGGGAAGCTGACCAGCCAGGCGCTTATGGGAAGGACATTTTCTCCATGTAGGCTGCATGCAGCCTACATGGAGAAAAGGCAGAGAACGCATGACTGGTTTGGTCGGCCCCAGCGCCCTCAGCAGTGGTCAAGCCACTCCTCCCCTGCCCCAGAGCAGACCAATCTACCTGCCCGCTCCCAACCAAACACTTCTGCTTTCTCGCAGTCTGAGAAGCAGAAACATAAAATTGTAGTTTTACCATTTTATGTTTCTGCTTCTCTCCCCCGCCCTAATGGAGGAGCCACCTTTGCCCATACCTCATCCACCAGCCTTCCAACACCTCCATCAAATTCTCTAAATGGATCCCGTTTCCCAGTAGGGAAAGGTGAGGCCCTACATGCTGAAACGGTTCCAGACAATAAAAGATGCTCGTATCTCTCAACATCTCTAACCCTTGTGCTTTGCTCAACTCTGACAGTTCTCTCTTCATCACCTTCCTCACCCCCTTGATCATTGCTGACTTACTTGTGTCTCTCCGTACCACTTACCCGTACATGCAGTCATTCTGCCATCTGCCCAACCCTTCCAACTGTCCTTCCCACATAACCAGCATAAACTCCTCATTGGCCACCCATATCCAAAAAGAATGAGTGCCAACCTGGTTAGCCTCCCACCCAATATGCTCAGGCATATCCTCAATTCCCGAGCACTTTTCTGGCTGTCACTCACTTTCCATATGCAAGAATGAATAAGGGGCCCCTTACTCACTGCCTTGTTTTAGCAACTTTCCAATAACTCTCTCTCGGCATATATCACCAGATCCTCTATTGGGCAGGGGGATGGAAGGACAAGCCATCCTCCAACAAGTTACCTCTTCCTCATGTTCCTCCTCTTTCCTCAACTTGCCTCAATCTGTTCCTTTCCATAACACAATGTCAAGTTCTCATTTGTTCTCGGGCCTGACCATGGAATCCTGAACCCCTCCATACAGATAGCATGCCACAGTGTTACAGTCCCGATGGGCTACATTGGGACCCGTTCTTCTTGCATGTACCCCCCCCCCACGTCACAGGGTGGGATGCCATGGAAACAGCTGTACTGGTAGTGGTAGCTGCTGGCCATATGCAAGCTTTGTAATGGCCGTATGGGTGTCAAAAACTGCAGTCATGGTTTGTTGTCAAGTTCACCCCACAACTTTAGCAAGGTCACACTTCCACATAAACTGAAATTCTTCCTCGCTGCATCTCTAGGCTGGTCCACTGAAGCTAATACTGGACTTTCATATCACTTCCATCAACTTGAATAACCCTACACTTGCTATGGGGGTCTTACGGCAAATGATACTAACATAGACCGTGAAAACTGCCATCTGTGTGTCTATATTTGTTGGCACTTTAGGGTGTTGATCCACTCCTTCCTCCGCTTTTGAAACCTTCTTGCACCTCGTGTCTCTATGCAATAGCTTAAAAATATCTATGCATTCTTTGGCCCAAATACCTCTCTTCATTTTGTCAAAAGTTTCACTTAACACATCCACCGCCCCATTTACAGCAGCCTGTCCCTTTTCCCCTGTCTCTTGTCTCATCCGTTGTTACTCATTTCTTTGGCTTCCACCACCATGGCTCCTTCTACCTCTGTTGAGTCTATGGTTGTCTCCTGTCCTGTCCAGCCACGGTTCGTGTAGGTAACAGCCGTGCGGCGCTGGGGCGGTGTAAGGGGAGATTCCGAAGGACGGTGCTAAGGGAAAATTAATTATTTATTTAATTTTCCCTAGGCATCGTCCCTCGGAATCCCCCTTATATGGCCTCCACCCCACCGTCGTTACCTGCACGGACCGTGACTGGTCCTGTCCTACTATTGCCACCTGTGTCTCTGATTCCTGTCTGAATGCCTTATGCCTGCTCCTTCCCTGCAGGCCCTTCACTTTTTGCCTGTGCTGGAATGGTCCTCTGACCTTTTGCCTCCAAGTATTTTTCCTAAGACCTGACTAACACCCTCTGAAACTGCACATCCTCTTCTTGGTCTGCCTCCCACCCCCTCAGATGCCCCCATGCCTTTCTCCATCTCAGCCACTCCGTCAATAGTTCATTCACTCCAAACATCCTGCCAGATATCCTCATACTCACTCTCCTGCTTGTCAGTATTCTAGCTGCAGCTCCGGGATCCTCTTGATCTCTGGGCCCTGGTTTCCTTTCTCACTCGATCCACCCACTGACAGTCGTTGTTTTGTCTCGAGGATGTTCCGTCGCCCTCCGGTGCAGGCTGCTATCCTGTATCTCGCTACCTCCAGCCAGGGCCGGACTGGCCGTAGCGGGCACCAGGCATTTCCCCGGTGGGCCGGTAGGGTTGGGGCCCGTTTTGGACTGGTGGGAGCCGTTTTTGTTAGTGGGGGCCAGTTTTGCAGCAGTGGTGCAAAATTGACCCCTTTTGTAACAAAAGCGCACTCAGCAGAGGTGTTTCTGCCAGCACCCTGCCGACCCCCACCCAGCCGGTCGGACCTAATTGCCAGGGCTGGTTTGCGAAACCAGTCCGGCCCTGCCTTCAGCTCCATGGCAGCCTACTCACTGGCACCCCTTGCCCGTACCCACTGCCAGCTGCGCCTCAGTCCTGCCTGTGAGTCTGAGCTCTAGTTTCTTACCCTTTCTGAGGTCTAGAGCCCTTCCTATTCCTAAACCTATCTGTTTCTTCCTTCTTTACTCCAGCATGCCTTCTTTCACCATGCAACGCACACCACTCAGCCTTCTGAGAGAGACCTCCTAACCACAGGCCCACGGTACTCATCACCATCCCCAGGCCAGAGGCATGTCCATGACCCCAGCTCTAGCATTGATTTTAGGGTGGCACCCTGGGTTCCCACCCCTACAGCTTCCCTCACTCCAACAGCAGTACTGAGGTCTTCAATGCCTTTGGTTAGTGGCAACCATTTTCTTGAGGCGATGGTGACCTTTGCACCTCCTTCCTCTGTTGTCTGTAAACTAGGCACCCTCTCTGGGTCCAGGGCGGTGGGGGTAGTGTGCAATTCTTCCCCTCAGACCTGCATCCAGGCCCTCCAGCGCCACTCGCGCCCTCTCCCCTCATAGGCCACCTGCACAGACTTTGAACATCACTTATATAGCACCGGCCCCATGGACTTCGTCACACCATTACCATGCGAAGAGGCCCCTGGTAATGGGACCAATCAACACTGACTTATGACAGGAGCATTTGCTGAATACACAAAATATCGTTTGAGGCTCTGCTTTTTTCTTAGTTGGAATATATTTATATTTATATCCTCAAGCAATAACAGGCCTGTACAATAAGTGTTTATAGCACAGACCACGCAGTGCTCAAAGAAGTATTTAAATATGTACACAGATTCTTGTAAATAATGTTGGCACCCAATATTGTTGTAAAAATTCTAAGCAACATGATCCTCCAAAAGTCTCTTTGATGTCCTCAATGTGAATAAATCAAATCACAATCAAAGGTGCATTGTCAATGTTTCGACCCATTTATGAATTGGTGGGTCTAACCCGCCCTAAGGCCTATGACCTATAAAAAGAGGGCACTTAATCTAGTTCATGAGCATCATTGATGGTAAGAATCTAATGTAGTAGGGATAGAGAGCATATCACTCCTTAGTAATCCTGAAGGTATTAAAGAGCACTACCACGGTTCATGGCTACTACTGCTCTGAATTTATTTCACACTGAAATGAATCAGGGTAAATGGGAACATGAAAGGGTTGAAAACTCAACAATACACCTTTGGTTTTGATTTGTAAGGATTTGTCCTTGTTCATAAAAAACAGGCTTTTTTTAAAGTTTGATTTATTGAGGAATAAAAGGGGAAAGGAAGGGAAAGGGAAGGAAGGGTGTACAGTGAAACAATATCCATACTGACCAAAAGGTCATGGTCTGAATCAAACGGTAATTGATGTAAAATCAATTACATCAATTACCGTTTGATTCATTATTTTTTCACTGTACACCCAAATTCCTCAGGACCAAGCTTTAGAGGTTTTGGAGATTTTTTTGAACAAGCGAGAAAGGCCATTGAAAATCCCTACGGAATTCATCCTGGAACTAGCCAAAATGGCTCTGACAAAAAACTATTTTAAGTTTAAGGATGACTTCTACTTCCAAATAAAAGGAGTCGCAATGGGCTGTCCATTCGCCCCAGAGCTGGCAATCTTGTTTATGAGCCAATATGAAGACACATTTATTCACAACAACAACCCGTTTCATCAATGGATCGGAGGTTGGGTCCGTTTTATTGACGATATCTTCTTTACTTGGTCTGGAAATTCAGAGCAGCTCTCGGAATTTCATGAATGGCTCAATAATAGGATGAGAGACATCAAATTCAGCATACAATCATCCAAAACTCGTCTTTCTTTTTTGGACGTGGAAATATACTGTTCCAACGGTCAGCTAGTAACCACCCTCTTTAAAAAGAAATCTGATCCAAGAAGTTTAAAACAAAATCTACCTGTGGGACAGTTCCTCCGCATCCGGAGAAACTGTTCCTTCAAGGATCAATACATGAACCATGCCAATGCTTTAAAAGAACGACTAATAGACCGTGGGTACCCATCAAAATTGTTGAAACAAGCTATCAAACGAGCGTGGTGGACCCCACGAGAAGAATTGCTTAAAAAGAAAGAAAAGAAACAACTAAAACGCACAGTTTGCGTTTCAACTTTCTGTCCATCGTCCAATTTTTTGAAGAAAACCATCCATCAAAACTGGCACTCATTAAAAGAACTTGATGACCAGTTCAAAGAAGTTCCACTATTTGCCTTCAAAAAGGACAAAAGCATTGCCAACCAAATTGTCCGAGCAGCTGTACCAAAAGCAAGAATTCCCACAATACGGGACTACGTCAATCTTCCTACAATCACTGGACATCGAAAATGTGGTACCTGTCTGTGTTGTAGTTCCACCATTGAAGGGAATTTGTTTCAACACGAAGGGATTTCGTGGAAGCATGACCAATTTACGAATTGTAAAACGCGAAACCTCGTATATGGAATCATCTGCCCATGCAACAAGCTTTACATTGGGAAAACAAATCAGGAAGCTAGACAAAGGATGTCACAGCACAAATCCAGGATAAAAAGGAAAGTACTTACAGCCCCTTTGGTTCAACACTGGATAGAAGAATCCCATGGGGAAAATGACCTAAAATGGACAGTAATATCAAAAATTGAACCAGATCCAAGAGGTGGAGATATAGAGGCCAAACTAAGACAGCGAGAAGCAATGCTTATTCTCAAATTTAACACAACTATCCGAGGCTTAAACGAGATGTCGGAATTATATAATCTCTAAGAATTTTGCAAAAAAGAACTCAATGGATGTCTGCTTTTAAACATCTTAAGAAAATGCTATCATGAAAAAAACCCTGGTTTTCGCTATTCTGTTACTTTTCTGCCTTTTTAAGAATAACTAAACAATGGCATCTAATATCATAAAAGAAAGAATCAAAACCAGCATTTGATTTTTTTTAAAAATCATAAAATTTAACATTGGGACACGAGTGAGGTCGTGGTCTCGGCGCTTCCTTTTCCGTGGAGAGTCCCGCACACATTTACGGAGACGTGACTCCAACGTGATATTAAGTAAAAACATCCATCTAAGTTTGAGAGTGTATACAAGTGAACCAACCCACACGAAAACTTCAGTTCCCAGCAACCCTAAGATGTCAACCCGGAAGTCTGATTACTTAAAATAAGTTCACCAGGAACTAACACGTGAATGACGTCTGCACTGATGGCGACGTTCCAGTAAGGAGGATACCGAAAACACGGAAGGTAAACCTACAAGAAGGAACTGCTATCGGCTTCGCAGCAGCTAATCCCTCAATGTCCGCGCGCCCATAAACTATGAAGCATGTTGACCCTGTTTAATAAGTCTAAAAAGAATGATGCCTTTTTTGAAAAATAAAATGCTAAGCTCAAACATGTACATAATCCCTCCGAAGGGCAATTAGTTTTCAGAATAGACAAACGTCCACCCGAACAGATGCTAAGAACAATAGCGATAAAATGAGAATACGGTGCGCGAATATTTACACATATAAGCGCACTTTCATGAAACCATTCTTCACCCATTTCTTTCAGAATAATAAATAAGTGACAACCAGGAAAACATGATGGGTTTAAAGTCCTAAATCAAGCGGACTAAGCAATAAATACTCGACTGATTTTCCAAGTAAGTGTAATGACCAACCCACCCCTTTATTGGAAACCTCATGAGTATAAACTATTAGACAAATCTGTCTACCTTTTCATTCTTTTAGCAATACGGATGTGAAGACATCACAAGGAAATTAAGGTACGATCTGAGCACATGCAGAGCTGAATGGAAGTTGAGAGTTGCTCATGTAGATGACTGATAGTTTTTTATTTAATTTATGTCTTGCAGATTGTGTTGTGTGGTCCTGAAGAGAATCCCCCGAACTCTAGGGATTCGAAACTCGTCGACCCCCCCCTTGTTCTTTTCATTCTTGGTTTATTTAGACCAATCACTTCAAAAATACGCACTAAGAATATAACACTGATTGATGGTCTATTTATGAATATAATTGGATTTGTGTATCTTTCCATTAAGTGGAGTAGGTTGTACCTGCTAAATATAAATAGAATCCTTGCAGGGCCTATAATAATAAAAAACAATTTTCTAATAGAGGAAATTCTCCCTCTTCTGTTCGTCGTCTGTCGTCAAATGGTGTCCAAGAGTGTTATGTGTTAAATGTTCATATTTTCTTCTCCTTATTCTTTGGCATACTTGCCCTCTTTTCCGTGAATTTACAGTTCATTAATTCCATTTGTGTGTCTATATTGTACATATTGAATGCATTAGACTGAAACTAAATTACATATTTTAGTTGTGTTCACTCAAAATTTAATATGTAAACCCTCCTTTTGCGATATAAGAAAACAAAAATTAAAATAAATTGATTAATCTTTTGCAAATTTTGACTGAAAGAGTGGTTTGTGGTTATGAGCGACTGACAGCTCATTACCCTTGTGAAATACTACATCCAGGAGGCAGTGCGGCGCGGTCTCGGGGGAAGAGAGGGGGGCAGGCCCTTAAATTGCTCGGCGGGCTCCCGCGGCGTGGGCCAAGGGCGGGCCCGTCCTTGCCCGCCATAGCCCGGAAGAGGCTGGGCTGGACCCCGGCTCTTGATTTCTCCATTTGGATTTGGACACTGGGACTTTAACCAAGTAAGAACTTTGTTATTGCCAGAAGTCACCCTCGTAAGCTGAAATAGCGTTATTAATTGTGTGTAACAGGTGTATCCCATTAATGATGGAAAAAAGAAAGCTAAATAAATCCAATATTGCTCTGCCATCAGAGAAGAGGAAACCGAATAATATGTTGCTAATGAAATATCTGACGGGCGCTGTAGGGACCATTGAAAAACAAATATCCAGTGTTGAGGACGCTTTGATTAAAGAGAAGGAAGCATTGTCTACTGGAGATCTGAGTAAAATTGATAGCAACCAAGGGTCAGAGGGAGTGCAGAATACTATCAATATCCCAAATGAGTTAAGTAATGGCTGCATCGTTAGAGGAGGGGATGAGATCTTATCTGACGATCAGGATACTGCCATACTGTCCCCACCTAAGCGAACGTGCATGAAGGAAAAGAAAGTTCCATCTATTAGTTTACCTCCCGTGATACATACTACTCCTGAGACACCAGCTAATAAGATATCATCTGTAACTAAGGCCCAAAGTAAGAGCAAATGGGCAACCCAGGGAAGAACAATACTAAAATTCAAACTAGCAATCGGCCCCCTGATTCTAAGTCTCTCTTGGTGGACTTGGCCTCTACTATCCAAACACTTACTGGCCCATTAGAGAAAAGACTGGCGCTGCTAGAAGACGGACACATTTCCATTCATAATAAATTAAATAAATTAATTGAACTAGTCTCTAAGTCATCGAAAGAGGATGTGGAACGGTCTTGTAGAGAGCCTACTGGTATTCAGAGACAGGGAGTCAGCATCCTTAATAATACGGATAAAGATGACAGAGAAGGTACTATGATAAGGCACAATAATAATCAAGATGGAAAAGAGGGAGTAGGAGGTATGGTTAATTCAAACATAGGGAGAACACCTCCTAATAATGAGCACCTACAGGGAAATGTATTAAAGACTCCTGTACGAATAGCACACCAAGAATTCATTACTCTAAATCTTCCACCTACCACAGCTCCATACACTATAGTTCTGGCAAATGTCTCGCAGATAAATGATCCAGATAAAGAATGTTGGGCTACCCTGCGGAACAAGTCCATTCATTACCTGGGCCTAAAGACAGGTCTAGCTAAGAATATGTTTGAGGCCTTTAAAATGGTTAGACGCGTCGCCTGGGTGGGTCGGGAGAGGAAGCCCTGGACGGGGGATTGCGTGGTTCTGACCCTGAGTTCCCCGGCTTTGGTTAACAAAATTCTTAAACGCATGGGGCAAGTTGAGTTAAGAACTGATGGAATAAAAATCCTCCCACTGGTCTTCTTTTATCACCCACGTCTGTTAAAGAGGGGAAACCCCAGGATGAGACATTGTTTTGATGATGATAACCTGATCTATAATATAGCGATTATTAATAGATTTGAATCCTTGAGACAACTCGATGAGGTGGATTGACTCCATGATAGTACCTATAAAAAGGGTAGCCCAGGTAAGAAAGTGAATATACCCCCAGAGCAGCATTCAAATAAGGTCTTATCCATGTCCCAGAATGAGGCTGATATACCCCTACCCCTGAATGCTGAGATTCATTGATCTCAGCATTCAAATAAGGTTTCTCTAGTATGTATGTAAATGTAAATGTAAATGTATTGCGACTTATATAGCGCACGTATCACCCGAAGGCATCAAGGCGCTTGCTTAGGGAACCCGTCCTGGTATTCCCCTGTGAGATACCCCGGCAGGGTATCCACAAGGTGAAAGCCAGGCATCCCGCCGCGAGGGGCCGTAGTGGAGATTAAGCAAGCTATTGCCCAGAGTCGCAGAGTGTGACCCCGTGAGTTGAGTAGGCACCGGAGCGAGAATTGTCGAGTCCGTGGAATTTTTTGAGCCCGAGACCCGCCGAGGCGGGGAATCGAACCCTGGTCCAAGGCCGATCTCAGCTTCCGGGTCTGCCGCCTCTAACCACTGAGCCACGCATAGTGTCTCAGAAAGAGGTAGATATGCCGCTAGATGTAGTCCCTGCGAACATTGAAGATGTGACCTTTAACGATGACGTAGATCCTGATAGAAACAAGGCCCAACATGTTAGTTTAGTAACCCTCTACAGTGATCAAGCTAGACCTGAAGCAGGAAACTCATGGGCTAGTATGGCCGGAGAACAGGGGGAGGCTGACATCGAGATAGGAGCACCAAAGATTGTTAAAGAGGATGATTGCGACAAAGCAGCCAGATCTTCATTAATTTCTGGGCTTGTTAGGATAGTCTCCTGGAATGTCTGTGGGCTTGAGAGTAAAGTTTCAAATAACGTCTGGAAAGATTTCATTCAGAATTTTGAGATAATTTGTATCCAAGAAACTTGGCTCATAAGTGAAAAGCATTTGGATGGTTACAAAACATTTCATATCCCAGCGGTGCGGTCCTTACATGGAAGACATAAAGGGGGAATATGTGTTTACATATCCAATATGCTTAGAGTGCAGTGTGCTAAAATGCTAAAGAGTACAGCTTATTATCAAATGGTGTCCATTGGCTTATACTCACCTATAAAGTTACTGGTGGTAAACTTCTATAATAATATTGATAATGTTAATTTATGGATGTGGTAAAAATGTATATAGAAGATTTAAAGGTTCAAACCACTGCAAAAGGAAGAGATGTAATTCTGTTGTGGGCAGGGGATTTTAATATAAATGTCTGTAATCTGAATGCATGTGGCTTTGGGGAAAATGAACTTGAAGAAAGTGGTTGTCTGAAACACTTCATTCATACAGATAGAGGGGGAAAAATCAATGACATCATGGCCATGTTTGATCTTGGTTTTGTAAATATGATGTGCTCACCAAAGATAAACTTCAGTCCCACTTATATAGGCCGAGGATTTAATTCAGTGATCGATTTTATTATTCTTTCAAATAGATACTCTAATTGGGTGGAAAAATTAATGATCTGCCCAAATGGCCTAAGTGATCATTTGCCCCTTAGTCTACATTTAAAATTACCTGGTACTACTGATTTCTCCACCATAGAGCGTTTGGCATGGTCGCAAGAAATTATTCTGACGAGACAGAATGGTTTCGGCTTAAGGTGGGATAAAAAAGACCCTATAAAAATAAACGCCGACATTATCTCAAAGGCGTTAACACCTATCCTTGTTTGTCTAGATGAAGACACCTCTCACGCTGAGGTCTTGGATGCTTTCTTACAGGTGACTAGTGTTATACAAAATTCCCTCCCCATATCAAGTAAAAAGAGGCAACCCAAGAGCAATGGGTGGTTTGACACCCATTGCACTAAAACACACTCCCTTCTCAAGGCTGCTCTCAGCACACAAATAAGGGATTATGACCTAATTAGAGCATGCAGGAAGGCAGACAATGCATCCCTAAAACAACGTAAAAAGAAATAAAAGAACAGGCATGGCAAAACCTGTATGAGGCTGCTCAACGTAGAGATTCCTGTTTGTTTTGGCAGGCAGTGAATGCCCCTTTCTTTTCAAAAGAGGATACCCCGAGAATAGAAAGCGCGATAGATGAAAACACCTGGATCGATTTCTTCTCGAAGGTATATAGCAATGAGGCCGGCAATTCTGTTCGGCACATAGAGAATAGTTTGCTGGATGGAGAAGAGTAGGATCATTTTCCGATACCCATAGACTTTTCGTACGAGGAAGTAATATTGGCAATTAACATTAGCAAAGGAAATAAAGCCCCGGGGCCTGATGGGATCCCAAATGACATATTCAAATTGACTATTGATCTTTGGGCCACACGCTTAACACGTGTTTTAACGGCCTGCTGTTTCAAAGGATTCATAAAAACCTGATCTGAATCGGTAATAATACCTATCTATAAAAAAGGGGACCGAGAGAATCCTGCTAGCTACAGGCCCATATCACTCCTGGACTCACTAATGAAGATAGCAGGTAGGGTGGTTTTAAACAAACTACAAACCTGGGCTGATGATAATAACATCTTGAGCCGGGTCCAGTACGGATTTAGGGGGGGATGGGTACTGTGAAACAGGTCCTAAATGTTGTGTTATTTCAAGGGAAATATACACAGGCAAAGAGGGGGTGCTTATACGCCATATTCGTTGATCTCACAGCCACTTTCAACTGTGTTGACCATAATAAGCTCTTGGGAGTCCTGGAAGATTTGCGGGTGGAACCTGCGATTGTGCAATTTCTTCGACAACTATATGCAGGAGCCACCGCAAAGGTGAGACACGGCCTTAAGGCAGAATGCACCAAGTCTTTCCACGTAGAGAGGGGTGTCAGACAGGGCTGCGTCCTGGCCCCATTTCTTTTCTCCATATATACGAACGCTTTGGAGGAGGAGCTGGAGGCCAGGGTAGTGGACTCACCAAGATATAGCAACAAGCAGGCTGTCACCCTTCTCTACGCGGATGACGCGGTGCTAATGGCCAGAACAAAAACAGGCGCCCAGAAGGCACTTTCCAAATACATTGAGTTCATGGATGAAAAGGGCTTAAGATTAAATGCCAAGAAATCATTTGTGATGATGTGTGGGAAAGAACGGGCCAAATGTAAATCTATCCAGGCGGGTGACGTCACCATTGATCACACCAAAACATTTTCCTACTTGGGGGTGCACCTTGATGGGTCGGGCTCCTGGGGTCCTGCGGTCAGGAGCACGACCTTATTGTTTACACTTTCAATTGCAGCATTAGTGAACTTTGCCCAAAAATTAGGAACAAGTACACCGGAGATTCTTCTAAAAATATATGTAGCCAAATGTAGAAGCACAGCACTTTATGGGGCAGGCATTTGGGGGTTTCAGAACCTAGCATCCATTCAAATCGCAGAAAATTGCTTTTTAAGGTATCTTAAGTAAGTAAGTAAGTAAATTTTTATTGTTTAGTTAGTTAAAACCATAACAATTAAAAAAACAAACAAATGTTATACACAACAGGTTTAAAAAAGAATTAAACAATACATTCATTTCATCTCTACTTAGTACTTCTAAAATGTATTTGTTAAAATTCAGTGACCATATGTTCCTCCTTTTTTTTTTCCTTGCCAAATTTCTGACCCTTTTAACAAAGCTTTATAAATACTTTAAGGAATTTGATCAGTCTACCGTTCAGTTGTGGGTCAGCAGGATTTAGGCACGCCGTTATTGCAGCTCTACAGGACCTAATACCTCTCTCATTGAAACTTGGTTTTAGGAGAATCGCTCGATCATTATACAATTTAATTCTTTTTTTTTAAGGTATCTTTTAGCGTTACCTCAGGGCTCTTCAGTTTTTAATTGTCTTGCAGAACTAGGAATGGAGTTTATTACAGATCTCATAAAATTACAACCTATTCTACTCTGGCAGAGAGTTTGGTCTGTAGATGCGCTGGGCCTTAATCGTGAAATTATAAAGGACATAATGGCATTGGATAATATTAGACAAATTCCATGGTTAGATTATGTGAGGAAAACGTTAACGGATCTGCATAGACCCGAACTGTATAATAACCTTGAACTAATCTGCATGACATCGAGAAAGGAATTGAAAATCCTATGGATGAACCATTTCGAACTGCTTAGATCAACGGGCAAAATCACTAAAATATCTGTGATTAAACACCAAATGACCCTGGCTTGTAATACTATTCAACCTTATTTGCTCCATTGCACAAAGGGTTTTGATAGATTTATCTTCACCAGGTTTAGATTCGAAACATTCCCTCGTTTGGTAACATTTCCATCCAAAAATGATTGGTCAAAGAATCTGGAGCTTTGTCCGTGTGATAACCTATCATTGCAATCCACATTCCACGTGGTTTTATTTTGTAAATACTATGAGAATGAACGTAAAAGGTGGATCAAGCAATATTTGAAGCCGGGTATATGGTGGCAATGCCGGCCAGCGTATTTATTCCTACAACAACTGGAAAATGAAGTCTGTATAGCAACTATGTCTGTTTTTTTAAAAATTATCCTGAGGAAACGGAATTTTTTAACACATTAATTGTAGCATTGAAGGATTTTAGCCTGTTATTGGAACTGTATAACTTTATTTTTAATGTATCTTTATGACATTTGTATGAAATGGTTTATTGTGATCGCTGCTTTTATGATTTTATGTTTACTCTAACATCTAATAAAGCATTTCTGATTTCTGAACAGGTTATGAGTACCGCACCCTGATCAAATAATAGGCTCTGTCTCTGCTCTGGGTTGTTGAACCTTTTATTATTACCTTTCTTTTCTAATTCAGGAGATGTGTTCCTCTCTCCCTTTATCTAGGGGACACCTCGTTAAAAATGAGATACTTCTTATCTATGTTGGTGTACCTTGAGGGATACAAACATACATTAATAGCACACACCAACCATCATTATCCTAGCTAGTGCTCTTTTCCCTCCCTCTTTCTAGGTTCTGTCTTTACCATGCAGCACACACATCAATATCAAGCCCCACTGTGCTTGTGCTGGTCTATGCTTATAACGGTTGTCTTTAGATTCAACCTTTTATGTCACACCCTTTCATGGGCCTTGCTTATCCAGACCTTTCTCACATCAAATTGGTCTTTGATGGTTAAAGGTGGCGATTAGTGAAATGCCTCAAATTAAATTAGGCTTTGATTAGTGCACTAACCGTCTTTCTTCTTATTGACTGTGAAGGCTTGAAGCATGTGCTGTACGCGCAGTAATGCATCATACTGGGCCGCCTCAAAAGATGAGGATCTGAAGTGGAGGTCGGATATTCCAGTATGATGGTCTGCAGGTAAGGAATGGGGTGCCAGGATTCAAGATTGTTGATGGTCTCCTCAGAGGATGCTCTCTTCCTGAGAGTCATATAGCCAAGAAGTCTGCCGAAGCAGGGCCACTGTATTTAGGACTGCACCCAAGATGGCTGCCATGCTCTTAAATCTCACGAGATTTCGGGAAGGGCAAGGTCAGTTTTCTGGAAACGTCTAGCCTCTGAGTGGAGGCCTTAAACTGGGGCTAGCAGGGGAACAATAAGGCAATGAGGGTCAGGGTGTCACAGCCACTTTAAGACTCGGTTTATGGTGCTGGTGGTGTAGTGGGAGGGCCAGGGGGTCACGCATACTGGGCTTATAGTGTCAGTTGAGCGGCGTGCCAAGGAGCAGACTGCACAAGCTGAGTGTGGCATGGCGCCACAGAACTGCCAAAGTAGGATTCCTTCGCTCTAGACATGCAGTGTATGCGTCCAAACCAAGGTATGAAATCCCTAAGCAACCTTTTATCCACCATGATAAGGTTGACACACACACACTCGGATCAATTTAAATCTAACCAAAGAACATACAATAATAATACGAATAAGAACAGTATGTAGGCTTCTGAATAAAGTCCAACTGTCGATGGGTAAATGGTTCCCATGGTGGTGGGTGGGCAGTGGGGTTAGTCTTTATCCCTTTGTCATTGCTTTGAATTTACTCAAGTGGCACAGGAATGACAGTACAGACTGGCTACAGAGAAAAAAGGTGCTAACCACTGGATAGCTATGGTATGGACAAGACCAAGATACAACCTTGTGAGGTTGGAGTGGAGAAATGTTCGGCCAAATATTCCCTCAGTGCTGTCCCTCCATACTTCCATCAATGTATTTTTTTAGTGTTAAATTTGTTTTATTGGTTTCAAGAGTAACAATAAACATTACAGCGTAAAAGAGGCAGAGCAGACAAGAAAAATCATCTAGACATATAAGTGCATAGATTCTGCTAAGCAAACAGATTTCAGGTGATGTTCGATCTGGCCATGGTGGAGTACCAAGCTCGCGAATGTCGTGTACGATGAGGTACTGAAATTGCATAAGTGAAAACCCCAACCAAAATTCCCGCCCTAGCCCCAAACTCCCTCCCTCTCTCCCACCCCACCCAGTGTGCCAGATCCATGAAACTAACATAGCTATGATCTCATAATAGAGGGCGCAATCACCCAGATGGGCTTGGAGGGTCGTGTATGTGCTCTGTGAGGCGCAAAATGCGAAGGTATCTAGAACATGTGACCTCGTTGAATTCCCTGGATAATAGAGACAGCAATGGAAGCCATACTTTCCGATAAGCAGCCGTGGAATGTGTGAGTGTTGCGTGGATGCGTTCCATGCCTAGAGTAAACCATATTTTATGCAGCCACCCCGTACGAGTGGGCTTGGTGTTGGAACCCCAAAGGGACAGAATGTGCTGTGTAGCAGCCTGCATAGCAATCCTCATCTGGCGGCCTCTGGGGGACTTTAGGGGGAAAGTGAGTGCGTTGGGCAGACCCAGGATTGTGTAAGCCGGGAATCTAGGGACTTCAGTGTCAAATGTTGAGTCTATGTCGTCCAGGACTGTCTTCCAGTAGTCCTGGACTTCCCTGCACCCCCATAGTAGGTGAGTTAAGGTGCCATTCTCCCCACATCCTCTCCAGCACAGCGCACTACGTGTGGGGTTACTTTTATGTAGCCGGGCTGGGGTAAGGTGCCAGTATATAGCTAGCTTCGTCGCTGCTTCCCTGCTTGCAGTGTTACGAGTGGTGTGAGAAGCCCTGTAGTACACAGCGCACCATTCCTTGGGTGATAGGGCCCGCCCCAGTTCCGCCTTCCATCTTCTCTGACCTGCCGTCTTGCCTGAAGGGGCAGGGGGTGTGAGCATCTTGTAAAGTTCTGTGATGAGGTGTTTGTCCGATTCCTTCGTCACAAGCCACTTTTCAAAGACCGTCATGGGCCTACCGACGAGGGGTGCAACATCTGGGTGTGTGAGCCAGTGTCTAATTTGGAAATATTGAAATAAGTGTGGGGAGGCAACGTCGTAGCCCTGAATTATGTCTGATAGGGTAAGGAATCCGTGTAGATCAAAGAAATGGCCGGCAGAGAGGTGGTTGACACTGCGCCATTGTAAGAACGCCCGAGGGTTATTGCCCGGCGGGAGGTCAGGGTTGTCCAGGACGGGAGTGAGTGGAGAAGGGCAAGTGGTAAGCCCTCTCTTGATCGCCACCGTGTCCCAGATCCGCATGACAGTGCGAGTGATGGGGGATCGTAAGAGATAGCGTGGTCTATGCTGTCGGATTATGAATGGATTTTTCCAAAGGGATGTGCGGGCCATTGCCCTATCCTGAAAAAGCCAGCGTTTCTCGGACTCTGGTCTGAACCATTCCATCAAGTGTCGAAGCTGGGCAGCCTGGAAGTATTGGAAAAGGTTGGGGACCCCGAGGCCTCCCTCGTCTGTGCTTCTATAGGACAGTCGTTTGTGTAAGCGCGCTCGCTTGCCCCCCCATATGAAATGGTGGAAGGCAGCCTGTAGAGTCGCAATGGTACCAGCCGGTGGGAGCACTGGGAGAGTCTGAAAAATGTACAGTATTTTAGGCAGGGCTGACATCTTCACTGCCACAATGCGTCCCAGCAGAGAGAGAGGCTGTCTGGATCAGCACGTGAGGTCTGATTGGATCTGGGAGGAGAGGGTCGCATAATTGAGTCAGCGTAGATCTGTGGACGTGGTGAGAGTAATGCCCAGGTATGGGAGGCGCGCAGTCGATGACAGTCCCCCCCAGGAGGCCCGTGTAGGAGATTGTCATTGGGCATTGCTGCCCAGAGGTAGGATGAGGGATTTCTCTTTATTAATCTTGAACCCGGAGACAACCCCAAATGATTCCAGCTCCGCCAAAAAGGCAGGAATTGAGCAGTCCGGACGGTCTAAGGCGGCTAGGATATCGTCAGCATATAAGCCTATCACATGAGGCTCCCGGCCAAAGGACATGCCGTGAATGGCAGGGTTATCACGGATTCTTTGCGCCAAAGGTTCCACATACAGGGCAAATAGGAGGTGCGACAAAGGGCACCCTTGCCTTGTGCCCCGTTGAATTTTAAAGGGGTTCGAGCGTAGCCCGCCAATGCGGACACGAGCTTGAGGATGGTGATAGCAGCTCGCAATCCAAGCCTGAAAGCGATCCCCGACCCGGAAGCGCTGCAAGACCTGTTGGAGGTAGGTCCAGTCTACCCGATCGAACGCTTTCTCCGCATCGATCGCCAGTAATGCAGAGTCCGAGCCCTGGAAGTGGGCTTTGTCAATCAGATGAAGTATCCGCTTAGTATTGTCGCTGCATTGGCGGCTTGGAACGAAGCCCGACAGGTCAGGTTCCAGAATCCCGGGCAGGCATGGGCCTAGACACGCTGCCAGGACCCCTGTGAAGATCTTCAAGTCCAGGTTAAGTAGGGATATAGGCCGAAATGCTGAGCAACACGTGGGTTTTTTAACCGGTTTAGGCAGCACAACTATCTCAGTTGCCAGCATGTCCGAGGGGATGGAGCTCGGACCCTCGAAGGAGTTGAAAAGCCGAGTGAGGATTGGGGCAAGCATATGACCGAAGATCTTATAGAAACCGGCTAAAAAGCCGTCAGGTCCCGGGGATTTAAGAGGGCGAAGGCGAGGGATAGGGGGTGTGAGCATCTTGTAAAGTTCTGTGATGAGGTGTTTGTCCGATTCCTTCGTCACGAGCCACTTTTCAAAGACCGTCATGGGCCTACCGACGAGGGGTGCAACATCTGGGTGTGTGAGCCAGTGTCTAATTTGGAAATATTGAAATAAGTGTGGGGAGGCAACGTCGTAGCCCTGAATTATGTCTGATAGGGTAAGGAATCCGTGTAGATCAAAGAAATGGCCGGCAGAGAGGTGGTTGACACTGCGCCATTGTAAGAACGCCCGAGGGTTATTGCCCGGTGGGAAGTCAGGGTTGTCCAGGACGGGAGTGAGTGGAGAAGGGCAAGTGGTAAGCCCTCTCTTGATCGCCACCGCGTCCCAGATCCGCATGACAGTGCGAGTGATGGGGGATCGTAAGAGATAGCGTGGTCTATGCTGTCGGATTATGAATGGATTTTTCCAAAGGGATGTGCGGGCCATTGCCCTATCCTGAAAAAGCCAGCGTTTCTCGGACTCTGGTCTGAACCATTCCATCAAGTATCGAAGCTGGGCAGCCTGGAAGTATTGGAAAAGGTTGGGGACCCCGAGGCCTCCCTCGTCTGTGCTTCTATAGGACAGTCGTTTGTGTAAGCACGCTCGCTTGCCCCCCCATATGAAATGGTGGAAGGCAGCCTGTAGAGTCGCAATGGTACCAGCCGGTGGGAGCACTGGGAGAGTCTGAAAAATGTACAGTATTTTAGGCAGGGCTGACATCTTCACTGCCACAATGCGTCCCAGCAGAGAGAGAGGCTGTCTGGACCAGCACGTGAGGTCTGATTGGATCTGGGAGGAGAGGGTCGCATAATTGAGTCAGCGTAGATCTGTGGACGTGGTGAGAGTAATGCCCAGGTATGGGAGGCGCGCAGTCGATAACAGTCCCCCCCAGGAGGCCGGTGTAGGAGATTGTCATTGGGCATTGCTGCCCAGAGGTAGGATGAGGGATTTCTCTTTATTAATCTTGAACCCGGAGACAACCCCAAATGATTCCAGCTCCGCCAAAAAGGCAGGAATTGAGCAGTCAGGACGGTCTAAGGCGGCTAGGATATCGTCAGCATATAAGCCTATCACATGAGGCTCCCGGCCAAAGGACATGCCGTGAATGGCAGGGTTATCACGGATTCTTTGCGCCAAAGGTTCCACATACAGGGCAAATAGGAGGGGCGACAAAGGGCACCCTTGCCTTGTGCCCCGTTGAATTTTAAAGGGGTTCGAGCGTAGCCCGCCAATGCGGACACGAGCTTGAGGATGGTGATAGCAGCTCACAATCCAAGCCTGAAAGCGATCCCCGACCCGGAAGCGCTGCAAGACCTGTTGGAGGTAGGTCCAGTCTACCCGATCGAACGCTTTCTCCGCATCGATCGCCAGTAATGCAGAGTCCGAGCCCTGGAAGTGGGCTTTGTCAATCAGATGAAGTATCCGCTTAGTATTGTCGCTGCATTGGCGGCTTGGAACGAAGCCCGACAGGTCAGGTTCCAGAATCCCGGGCAGGCATGGGCCTAGACACGCCGCCAGGACCCCTGTGAAGATCTTCAAGTCCAGGTTAAGTAGGGATATAGGCCGAAATGCTGAGCAACACGTGGGTTTTTTAACCGGTTTAGGCAGCACAACTATCTCAGTTGCCAGCATGTCCGAGGGGATGGAGCTCGGACCCTCGAAGGAGTTGAAAAGCCGACTGAGGATTGGGGCAAGCATACGACCGAAGATCTTATAGAAACCGGCTAAAAAGCCGTCAGGTCCCGGGGATTTAAGAGGGCGAAGGCGAGGGATAGCAGCGAGTACCTCATCCACGCGGATAGGGGCATCAAGATTGTCCGCGTTGTCCTGCGACAGCTCTGTGATGTTCGCTGAGTCCAGGTAGGCACGAGCCTCCTCCGGTGAAACCGAGTCGGCTTTGTACAGGGTGGCATAAAATGTCCTAAAAGCGTCTGCAACTTGGGGATCGCCTGTGACGTCCATGCCACTGTCATCAGTGAGGTTAGTGATTCTGGAGCGCTGAATCTTGGCTTTCAGGGCGCTGGCAATTAAGCGGCATGTTTTGTTGCCGCCCATGTAGTAGGAGTGATGCAGACGTAACGCGGCGAGTTCGGCGCGGTCTGTGTCTAAGCTGGCTAGCTGGGCCCTGGCAGCCTTAAGTTGTCACCAAATTCGTGGGGCACCCGTGCGACTATGGACCCTTTCCAGTTCAGAGACCCGGGCGGTGAGGTCGTCCCTTTTTGCCTTGCGGTCCTTGGCTTCTGCTGATGCAATGGCAATAAGCTCGCCGCGGACCACGGCTTTCAAAGCCCCCCATAGGGCGGACAGCGAGGTTCCGGGGACATCGTTAATGGTTAGGTAATCGGTGAGGCAGGTGCGGATCTGTTCTGTGACCTCCGGAGGCTGCTGAAGGGTCTCCCTCAGCCGCCATGTCCCCGGGGCCCGGGCGGATGCAGGAACTCATAGTGTCAGCTCCACTGCATCGTGATCAGACAACGCCGCTGGGACAATTTTTACATCCTTTAAGAGTGGCTAGTAGCTCAGTAGAGCCTAGGTAGTGGTCCAGCCTGGCGTACGTGCGATGAACACGTGAGTAGAATGTAAAGTGTGATGTGTTGGGATGGGTGACTCTCCACAAATCCACCAGCCCCCTCTCTTGCAACCAGTCTTTACCAGCAGCAGTTATGGCGCCAGTGTCCCCGTATCGGTGACCCGACCTGTCTGTATTCGTATCCATTACCAAATTAAGGGCCCCCCCGATGAGTAGGAGAGAGGCAGGAGATTGAAGTGATTCCGAGATGGCGTTTTTCAAAAATGTTTCTTGCCCTGAGTTCGGGGCGTAGAGGGAGACAATCGTGAAGCGCTGGTTCCCCAAAAGGAAGGTGTGTGCTAGTAATCTTCCCTTGATCTCCCCCGCCTTGTCTCCTATGCTGCCGCGGAAGCACCTGGAAACTAGAATGGCCACCCCTGCTTTCTTTGTGGGGAGTGAGGAGAAAAACTGCTGGGGAAAAGCGCGTGAGCGCATCCTGTGCCAGTCTTTGGGTAGGCGGTGGGTCTCTTATAAGAGGCATATGTCCGCCTCAGAGCTTTCCAAGTATGAAAGCACGGCCCTGCGCTTTATCGGATTGTTCAGGCCCTTCACATTGAGGGTTAGTACCTTCAAATTAGACTCCATCCCAAGAAGTTAAACGCACCACAAGCCATAGAGAGGCATAGCAAGGTAAACCCGTCTCCAGCGACAAAAGCACATATCCCGGGTGTGACTGGCACTGAGTCAAAGAGCATTGCAGTCCCACAGAAGCCCCTGGCACACTGAGTCCCTCCCCCAGTCCCACCCCTCATCCCTCATCCCAACAGCCCCCCTATGAACCCCTCCAATTCCTCCAACTCGCCCCCTTCCCAAAAGGACCAACCCCTCATTCCAACTGTGGTTCCCGCACCCTGCCCCTCCCCACCACCCCCCTCACCCGTTCCCACCAAGAGAAGGTATAGTCCCAGTCCTGTTAGTCCACTCAGGACTGTGGAAATGTTTCTTACATGGGTCATATCCGACGGCGGCCACTTAGGCTCCCCACCCGACTCCCCCCCAGCGCACGGGCAAAGTGTGTGCTATAGGTAATCTCCCTAACAAGAGTACAGATCACTCAGAGGGTGAGGTCTCCCTGGCCACCTCCGCCACCGCCGTTTCTCGTTCCTTTGTGATGACAGAGGCGTCCGGTTTCAAGCGGTGCGAGGGGGATCGCCTGCGGCCCACCAACTGCCAACCCCCTCCGGATGGCCCCTGCGATGCTCTCATTATGGGCTCATCGTCATCCTGGTCAAGTCCCAAGAGGGTGCAAGTGTCCTTAAGCGATCGCAGTTGGTGCAGCTTTCCGTTCCATTTAAATATTAGTCTGAATGGGTGGCCCCAGGAGTAGGGGACCTCTTGTTGTCGCAGGAAGTCCGTCGCTCTCTTAAATTCCTTTCGTTTTTGCAGAGTAATAGTTGATAGGTCTTGATACAGGGCTATGGAGTGACCCTGAAATTGAAGGGGCTGTGCTCGCCGGGCCTCTCGGAGAATCCGCTCTTTTAGCGGGAAATCAGGAAGGAACGCCAAGATGTCCGGCGGCGGGGCAGTGGCGCGCCGGGGCAGCCCAACTCTATGTGCTCTGTCGATACGGATGGCAAAGTCCGCTGACTCCCCCAGAACGTTCCTGAATAGGTCTTGTAGGTACCCCGTGATGTCAGTCCCCTCTGCTTTCTGAGGGACCCCCTGGACCCGTATGTTGTTACGACGGGAACGGTTTTTAAGGTCCTCTGCATGGGCCTGAAGGTCCAGCTGCTGATCCGTGAGTCGCAGGACCTCTTGTTGGAGCTGTTCGATTTAGTTGCTTCTGGTTTGGTCCGCGTCTTCAATGGCAGCCACTCGCTCCCGAAGACCCTCGACGTCCCGCCGGAGCTCTCAGACCTCGCCCGCCACTTCTTGCTTTAAGGATTTGAAGTCTTCCATGAGAGAGTCAAACAGTGCTTCCAGGAAGGATCTAGTGATGGGTATCTGGTCATCAACAGGCGCCGGTGAGGCTTTCACGGCCGCCGGGGAGGGTGGGTCTTTGCCGGGCTTGGGCTGGGTCTTGGCCAACAGTTCGGGGAGTGTCTGGGACCCCTTCTTTCCTCTCAGGCCAACCATAGTGCAATGAGCTCCCAAGACCAACGAGCAAAGAACTTCAGGGGCCGGGGGCAGGTGCAGGTGTCCGGTGTGGTGAGGTAAGGATGAGTCGTGCTATCACCGGGCCGGCTTCTCCCCGAGTCTTCCGGCGTTACCGGGGCCAGGGTCCGCAGGGCAGGACTGGTTTGATGGGCAGCAGCGTGGCGGCAGACCCGACTGTACCGGGGCGGTCAAAGAGCGGTCGGGATCCCAGGGTGCGCCCGGCCAACCCATGGGGACAAACAGCTGCAGCTTGCCAGGTGCGCAGTGGGGCCAGCTCCTCTCTCCTAGTAGCCGCACTTCCCCCTGCCAGATTCTCATCCAGCGCTATTCGGCAGAGGCAGGTGAGATCGGGCACCTAATGTCTCCACAAGAGTGTGCGTAGTCCCACTGTCCAGGCGGAAGTGCAGCCCAGCCCGCAGGCCTCTCCGGTCAGCCCCCGCACCGGGAGCTCGATTGTGCCCCCCGAGCCCTATCTGCGGCGCCCGCCTCCACTCTCCTCACCTCCTGAGCTTGCCAACTCGAGGGCGGGTCTCCGCTGTGGTTCCGGCCCTCCGGACTCGCTCCGCGCCCTCTCAGATGGCTTCCCGAGTCCGGGGAGGCTTCTAGGGCAACCGCAGCTCCGTCCTCGCTGTCGGCCTTGGGATTGAGCCAGTCCGGTGCGGGGCGCCCTCCAAGCCCGGCCGCAGTGGGAGGGCGGCGCCGTGTGGTCAGCAGCTGGTGGGCTCCGCTCCCGCGCTGCAGGGGTGCGCCGGCAGAACCGCGCCGAGGGCCGTCAGTGGTGGGGCTGAAGGCCCTAAGCCGGGGCCTCAATTTTTGCGACTCCGGCCGGTCCACACCTCCTCACCGGTCGGGTCGCGGAGACAGCAATGCGCGCTGCCCTGGGCTCACGGCTCCGGAGTCAGCAGCGGAGGCTCCGCAGGTCCCACAGTCGATCGACCAGGCTGGCCACCGGAGAGGTCGGGACAGCGGGTGCTCGGGCCGTTCAGGCCTCTGGAGCTGCCGCCATTACAGGGCCGCAGCTAGATGTCCTCTACGTCCGGGGCCCCCCATGAGGCGCGCAGGCTGAGCGGCCCGATCCCGGCGCCGCGGCTGCGTTCCGCTGCCACTTCTCGTGCTTTCCCGTGCTTTAGGGAGATCAGGCGAGGTGTTTAGGTGCTGCTTGGCGGGATCGGGCAGGGAGCCTCGGAGACCTGCGACCGATCACGCCGCCATCTTGGACACGCCCCCAATTTATTTTTTTTACAATTCTATTTCATCCACAATTGTTTCACTGTTTCAGGTGCACACTCCTGCAAGACAGACACATATTTTAGTGTAGATACAGTACAATCAGCAGTTTGAAAAATGTGCATAGTCAATTCAGCTTTCATTGCCATTTGATCTGTATATGTGTTATCCAGAGGCACTTCCTTTTGGGAAGACCTGTGAGCAGCACATTTAATAAAAGCAATCTTACAAGTTAACAAAAGGACACCCAACACGTTTTTAACACCAGCATTGTTTTTAATAAGAGTCTCTTTTGAGATAAGGAAGCCTCGTAACATCCACAGGAGGCTCAAATTGTGGGTGACATTCAAAACATATTAAGAATTTGGGAGTAAAGTAACAATCTTTCACAGAGAGAATACATGCTCAGGCGAGTGCAGGCAGTTCTACTACCTGGGCAGAGTGGACCTGAGGTCAATTGTGACTTTCAACGACTTTGTGCTGTGCGCACTCACCATAACCAGCTACGTATGACCCTACTAGTTTCTAAGACAAGAACCATCCACATTGTATGTGAGCTTCCTGTTGGAAATTGTCACATCAGAAATCAATCAGGGACTTAGTGAGATGGGCCATGACTATTAAGCCATCGTGAGTGTCACCGTCTTGTGCCAGTGGCAGTAGGGAGGCCTGGTTCAGGGTAGGAACAGCCACCAAGGTGAGGTGAGAAACAGAAAGAAATATGATTTCATAAAAGCACGGCTGAGCTGTATACAGATGTTGTAGCCCTGCATCGCAAAATGTGATGCAGCCTGCGCTACGAAATTCATTTTATTAATTAAATTGCTTACTTACCTCCAATCATCCATATTCCGGTTTTTAGCACCCCCCACCCTGCCCTTCCCCCGACCCGCCTTTCTGCCCCACCGCAACTCCCTCCACGGGCCGTGGCTGCTATTGCAGGAGTGGCTACGGCATCCCGTGCTGACATGGGGAAACTCTAAGCAACCAACACATGCTTTTATTCTTCGGGTTCTAATTTGGAAAAAATAAGTAAGGAGGACACAGAGCAGTAGGGGTGCAGGCCTGCACCCTGTCCCCAAGTGACTAACTTAGTATTTAACGCTCTCATGTGCCCCGTTCATTACTTCCACATGTTGCTCATGCTCTTATTTGTTTGCTACTTCACCCCAATTTAGGCAGACTGACCACTACCCTGCATCTATTCTATTTTAAGGTCTTTAAGTCTTATTTCTCAAATTGTTTAAGGGCTCTAAGTCGAAGGAACCTTTGCCATATATGGCAGCTATTTTCTGATGACTCATGCACGTTGCACTAAAATCAGTCCTAATTGTATGGCAAAGCTGGATGTACTTTTTTAGAGTGTGGCAGTATTAGGCTTAGGGCCTAGGAAAACTATTGTTTTGAATTGTGAAAATAGCTAGCAGAGTGTGCAAGATTCCATATTATTTTACAAGCAGGTTAACATTAGTTGCACTAACAAAAATAAAAGAAATGAAGTGACCAGGAAACGTTCATTCCTCTGTCCAGAGAGCTACATGTAGTGAGCAACATTGAAAAGCCATCTGTCCCAGCACAGAGTGTGTTTGGGTTGCTTGCTTTTGGATGTGCCTATTACTATGGTATTATCCATTCGGTCATGCAGATACGAAAGACTGCACGAAAACTCACCCTCTTCTCTCCAGTGGCAGCTCAGCTGGCATTTGAAGGTGGTGATGGTTTACGGTGGGAGGAAGGAATTAAGGCTTTTTAAAAATACATACTTGTCTGCCGCTAAATCTCGCTGCCGCATCCTCTCGGTCCACTTCCCCACTTCCAAAGCAGGATGCATCCAGCTCCCAGCCTCCCGATAGTCAATCACAATGCTGCAATGCAGCGTTGTGATAGGTCTGAGCACCATGGATAGGCACTCAGCCAGAGAATGGGAGGCTAGGCACATTCTCCATGCAGACTGTAATGCAGCCTGCATGGAAGTATGCAAAGTGCGCATGAATGTTAGGCAGGTCCCAGAACGCCGGCTAAACATTCATGCGCATTTTAGGGAGTGCAAACTACTCTTTCCCTCCCCTGCTCTGTGAGCAGAACAGCCCTGCCCCGTCCCACCCACAAAGCTGCTGCAACAAGGAAAAAATACAATTATTATAACTTAGAGTTATTATCATTTTATTTTTCCTTTAGTGACACTGCTTAAAAGCAGTGGGCTGATGCTCCTCTGCCTTAGCGGAGGAGCTGCCACTGCCTCTCTCCATAGAAAGATAACGAGACCTAAGAATTTGGGGAGGAAAGATGCAAAGAATGGTTGATTGGAAAAATAGTGGAGAGACAAAATCTGACTTCAGGCCTGGAAGCTTTCTACGGTATGAATGGATAGTACACAGCTTGGGATAAAGTATTAAGCAAAAATAGTAATAATTTAGCCAATTCAATAATCATGAGTTTGATAATAATATGGACATATGGGTGAAGTCGAGTTTAGGCCAATTATACAGATAGTAGGGATGTGAGAAATATAATACTTTGGGTTTTTCTAATGTTTATCTTATTTTATATTCTGACTGCTGAGATTACTACAATAATTACGATCATTTTGACACACAAGGTTTGTATCCTGATTGCGCATAATAATAAAAAAAACATTTATTATAAAATACCAACAGCTCTGTGTGCCTACTGTTTTCGGGAATCAGGGTCTGGGTTTGTGCATCTACGCACAACTCCTGCAGATGACAGCTTCTCTGGCAGGGCTGTTTGACACAAGTCTCTGGATCTATATGGGCCTAACTCATCATAGAGAATAGTAAGAGACACCTGTCCATTTCTATTTTCTCCACAGGGGAGTGAAAAGTAAGATTACATTAGGGGCAAGGAAATCTTTTGGGGTGCGCTCTTCAAATTGAGGGAATCACAACATAACACACATATTTGTGGCATGAACCCTAGACGACCTTAGCAGTGTTACAACAAAAAGTAGCCCAGATGGCACTTTGGAACAGACACAATCAACAAGGTATATATAATGTCAAATCAGTCAATAAAGCAATAGTGGCAGATTACAATAACAATCCGCTCAAAACTAGGTATGGTAGTCAGCTATTAAACTGAATCACCATGCACAGTCCTACATTCTGGGAGTAAAGAAATAAATGTCTACTTATTGGATCGGTCCTCAATTATGAGGCACTCAGGGGCTCCTCACTTGGCAATCCATGTTCCCTAACCTTCTTACCAGTGGGTCCAGAGAGAGGGTGAAACTGCAAAACTGCAAAAAGTCAGTGGCCACGTCCATTTCAAGCCAAGTACCGGCCTCAGATGGTCTCGAAGACCTGTAGCTGGCTACTAAGTCTGTAAATTAGATGTTTATGAGAGGCCATTAGCGCCTTGGTCTTGCATCAGTCCTCAAAAACCGAAGGCGCGGGTGATTTCCAATCACAAAAAATACACAGTTTTCCACGGCCAGGGCAGAGGCCAGTCAGAGTCGCCTATCATTATCTGCATCAGGGAGGGGTTGGATATGATGAAGGAAAACAAGCCCTATTGTAGGTCAAAGAGCTGATGGAGCAAGGTGAGGAAACAGCATTTTGTATACCCCTCGTGAAGTCATTTCCTCATAACTGTAAGCTTTATTAATTGTGTGGTTTGATATACTAATCAACGTAGTGTAGAATGCACACACAAATACACGTGGGAATATTAATCTGCTTGCATGGAAAACTATAACTGACTAATTCAGTAATGTTGTCATGGTGTTTATTAATGCAAAGCTTTAAATTAATCAAAAGGGGCATAAATGTGCTTTCTGTTTATGTATTTCATGGCAAAAACATGGAGACAGGCGAGTATACCATGCATATGTGTTGCTTATTTGCTAGGTAACAACTAACAGGGAAAACCTTAGTATGGGGGGAGGTAAACGTAAGGGCTATATTTCAATATTTAACATTTATTTGTGTTTGTTTCTATGATAGTTCCCATTCTGGCTTGTGAGGCCTACCTAAAAATTGAGGTTTTCGATTACTGTGACAGTGAAAGATACTGCGCATGTGCGGCTAGAGCCGAGAATGAATGTGAGCTGCCTGTGCCTGAGCGAGAGCGGTTCAAGGACGGCTTGCCCTGAAAGTCCAAATGACTGCCAACAAAATGTGAACATCTGAATTTCAGAACGTGGGAAAGGAACTTCATATAACCAGTTGAGGATGTGACTAGACTGGACACTTTTAAAACAATGAACTCTTTAATTTCAGCTGATGCTACAGAAATTTAATATTAGAATGATGAGGTAATGCTCATCCACCCTCAAATGACTTGAGTTTGTACTGATAGTTACTTTTGTAGATAGATAAAGTTAGTGAAATAGGGTATAAAAAGACGTGACTTTTCTTAAGAAAAAACTCTCTTTTCGATTTCCTCCTTAGATGCAGTCGGAATGCTGATTTTTCCTGAGATGTAAGACTTTGAATACATTTTCTATTTGCTTTGAATGAGAAATTAGTTTTAGATGAGGTTGTTAGTTAGGGAGCTAGGAGAAAATGAACTTTGGGAACTATCTGTCTTTTGCTAATACTTGTGTCCTGAAACCTAAATAATAATGCCTATTTCTGAATCTTTGAAGTAAATGAATATAACTGTTTGAGATAAAACTTTTACTCTTTAAAGGTTATTTTTTGAATAAAGAAAAAAATAAAGCGAATTAACTGTTAGACATGCTAAAACTTTGCCTTTAATAAAAATTAGATAAATGGAGAATTAAGCTGGTCTTGTATTTTCCTTAGCCTAATTTTTACTAGCAGATCCATTGACCATAATGGTGGTGTGTCTGAATAAAATGTCTCATTAATAAAAACCATGGTAAAATTCTTTTAAACTGCAGATGTATATAGTATAAATATTTAAATTTGATTTAGACACTCCGCTATGATCCAGTGGCTCTCCTTTGAATCACACCGATCCATGAAGTAGAATGAAAGTGTTTGTGAGTAACTTGCAGTGTCATTGGCCCCACTGATGAGTAATGTATGATTTGGTATTTCAGGGAGAGGTGACATAGTTTTATAAAACATTTCCGGAGTAGCGCTGCATCAGTAATTAGCTTGGTAGCAGAGCATTGGTTGCTATAGAATTAGCTAGGATTATGTATAAAGTGATATATAAGGGTTTTGATGTACAGAATTATGACTGACATCTGTTGAGTTTGTATTACGTTATATGTAGTCCTTAAAAGGCTTCCGAGGATTGCGTGAAGCTAGTCACTCTGTCTGCAGGCAGAGGAAGTGTGGCGAGTGAAGTCGCACATCGCATAGTCTGCTTCAAAAGGTAATATCATTGTATATTACAGTGGTATCGTCGTATATCACAGTGGTGTTGTCGTACATCACAAGTTTAGGGACCTGTATGTGTGAAAGGATAAATGCATAGCAGTCTATAAAATCTTAGCCTTCAAGTACAGGGATCATTGTGTATCCTGATTTAAAACTTACTGCTGGGGGAGTAATAGAGCTTAACCCGAGCTTGAGAGAAGGGTAAAGTAGAGGAAGTGGTGCTACTTTATCGGCGAGTCTAAAATTCTGTGGTAGAGAAGAGGTAAGCGCTGTCTACTGGAAATACAGAATACTTGTACGATTGAAAATTCTATCACTTTGTTTAGCGGCTACAGACGAATGGAGTTGTTTTGTGTAAGTACTAACCAATTCAGTTGTATATCTTGTAAATACGGCTTCTCGATAAACCTTGTAAAGGAGGGGTCAGTCGAAGCTGCAGAAGCCGGAGCAGGAGCTGACGTCATTGGTTAAGCACTATGGAGACGTATCTTGTTCTAATTGGTACGCTAGTGTAAAGCGCGCTGTGATAGGTTGGTGTTTTGGAACAGCAACAGAGGAGTACGCGATCTTTTGAAAGACAGGGAATTATCAGGAAAATTGATTATTATTACGGAGAAGAAAAGGAGAAACCTTCATGGTTTAAGAAATTGAAAATGTGTTTAAAAAGGACAAGGCGATGGTAACAAGAGAGGGAAAATTACTTCCTCCGCCAAAAACGCCTGCTTCCTATATGTTGTCAAAATATGGGTACCATACATGTGTTTGGCTAGAGAATTGGGCTAGGTATACCAGGAATGATGGTGCGTTAGCTTTTCCAGAAGTCGGATCCTTTTAACTTGGCAGTTTTGCGAAATTTGAGAGATAGACTGATGAAACTTGAACCAAGACCTAGACCGACTCAATTTGAAGCTCTAGTTGAATGGGAGGATGAGATGCATGAAATGGAGTGAGAGACGTCGGAAAGACATCTCAGACCAAGAGGTAGATTGCGCAGGTTATGAGTAGAGAAACATGAGAGTAGAATGCGCAGATGGAGAAATGCTGACATGTGTGATGGAATGTATCCAGTTAGATTAGTGGATGAATATGAAGGGCGGAAATGTACAGAGAAGAGGAATAATGTGGAAACAGGGAAAGACGGTTATGGTGATAGTGAGTCAGAGGATACCGTGCTGGAAGAAATATTAAATAGGAGACCGCCACCATACCAACCGGGTTCTTTATGGACCACACCTAATGCTCCACCAGTAGAAGATAGCATTAATGAAACTCAAAGACAATTTTCAAATTTTAGAGATATACCAGAAATAGTAGAAATTAGATATAATCCACATGTCCCAATGACAGAAACAAGACTTACTGGTACTCCTAAGCAAAATAGCGAAGTGTAAATAGAGTAGAAAAACGAGTTGAAGAACAACCAAATACTTCTGAATATATACGATCTACAAATGAATTGACAGAAAAGATACAAGAGCTTACTAAAAATCTAGAAGCAGTAACAGTCCCAGTAACAATAGGACCTGTAATCCCATTGTTTCAAACCAAAGAATAAAAGAGCCAAGTTTGACAATCCCTTTACAACAAAGTTTGTAAAAGGTAAAAGAAAATATTTATCCAGACTTATCAGAAATTAGGCGAACATGTAATGTAAATCCACTTGACTTAACTTTTAATCAATGTTTACCCATAAGTATGCAACTGGAGCAGAATCTGATTCTGCTACACCTGAAAAGGGCATAGAAAAAATAGATTTAACACAGACTCCTGTAGGACCATCGGAACAAGAATTAAGTGATTGGCTTAAAACTCTGAAATTGAAAGAACATGAACCTAAAGTACTAGATGTGGCAAGATTAAAAGTCGACATGGAAGAATTAATTATTGGAACAATTGGAACAGACAGATTAAAAACGTACCAAGACGATGAACTTATGTTTATGTGTAAAAATATAACATGGAAAGCGAAGTCTATACATGATCAATTAGAAGGATTACCGAGTGAATTTGAAGTAGAGTTCGCAAAGAATAAAACATTACAGAAACCCTACAGAGTAGACTTTTCAGAAAAGGACATTGAAAATATGAATACTGCAGGAAGGTTGACTCAAATAAAAGAATTAATTGTACTACTAAGGAGATGGGGAGATGTGAATATGTGGAGAATAAAATGGGCAAAGAAGAAAGAAGAGGCCAGTGATAAATCTACATTAGCGTTCCCTGTGAGGGAAAAAGAGACGGTAGCAAATTAATTCCCTATGAGAGAAAAACCTGGAGGAGGATATGTACATGTTCCTTGGAGTAGACAGGATATGTAATCATTTACAAATGATTTCCCCAGATTGAGAGAAAAACCAGTAGAATGGAATCGACAGGTAGATCGATTTGTGAAAGTTTCAAATGTACTATGGGTTGATCTGGATGGATTGTTTGATATAGTTGTACCAGCAGATGTGTGGACTGAGTGCAAGATAACTGTAAATTGGCCGAAGGAGGGATATCCTCGAGACAAAGTAACAGGTGCTCCGTTGCCTGAAGCGATGCGTAAATATGAACAAGTAATAGTGTTTTTGAAGAATAAAATTCCACTAAAAGAAACAGATTGGGTTAAAATAGACAGAACTATACAGGAATCGAAAGAATCTGTGCATGCATTTTATGAAAGACTGTTGTTGGTGTTTAAACAATACAGTGGATATGAAGAACTGAGCGAAAAAGACATGAGTCATTTTGTGTATCGATTTGTATATGGTTTAAGACCAGAAATTGGAGACATGATTAAACATAGTTTAATAGGATGGCAATCGAGTACAGTAGATGAAGGGTTGAGACAGGCAAAAAACTGTAGTGATGAAATTGAAGCTAAACAAAAGAAACTAAAGGAAAAATCCATGTGGGCACAAGTGAAAGTAGCAGAACATCAAGTAGCACAATTAAAGTCCACATTTGTAAAGCGCACAATCACCCGTAAGGGTCTCTAGGCGCTGGGGGGCCGTCGGGAAGATTAAGCGAGCTATTGCCCAGAGTCACATGGTGCTGGGCTGACCTGCCGCCGGAGCCGGGGATCGAACCGTGGTCCCCAGATTCCAGCGTCAGTCGCCCTGGCCGCGGCGCCACACCTCTTCCACAATTGGAGAATAAAAATACAGATGCAAGTCAAGGAAAATTGAAAGGAAATTTCAACAAAACAAAATTGGTAGGAAATATAGAAGAGCTTAAGAAAAAGTTCCCTTGTCATGATTGAGGCAGAATAGGGCATTGGAAGAAAGAGGGTAAGTATCCACCAAGAGTTAATCCCGAAAATACATCATTGAATCTACAGGTGCAGCATGAGGTAATTCAACAGCCTCTGCAGCAGCAGCAGATAGTTACTCAGCAAAGTCAGGTGCCACAACCTCCACTTCCACACAGTGTAAATCTGCAGAGATACAGTGCAGAGACAGGATTCAGTGGAGGCGAGCAGGTAAACCGATCGCCAAGAGTGAATGTGAGTCCCCAGTATTGGTTACAAGAGGAAGACGGAGTGATTCGAATGAAAGTTTCTGACGGTGCCTGAGAGAGGGAGAAGCGTGTGGACTTGGAGCAACTCTTGAGGTAGATCAGTCTGGTCCATTTGTGAACAGAAAAGTGAATGATGTAGAAATAACTTTCCTAGTGGACACTGGTGCTACCCGTTCTACTGTTAGATCAGTGGAAGTCCAAAATCTTCCTCTCTCGGGAGAGCATATCCAAGTTGTAGGTGTAGCTAATAGACAGATTAAAACCTCCTTAACGCAACCAGTTGAAGTAGAAATTGGAAATTTCGAAGACATGCATCGATTTGTGGTGTGTGATAGTAGCCCCGTAAATTTGTTAGGCCGAGACATTTTGTGTAAGATGAACTGTGCCATATATTGTTCACCGGATGGCATAGAACTGCAAACCCCAGATGAACAAATATATCTCTTGCCGAGCACAAATTGATCACATAGCATAGATTACACTATATATGAATTAAATGCCAAAGTCAGGTGTTTACTCATCAATAGATATGACACTTAGTCCAGATTTATTCTCAGTTCAGAGTTTCTCAATTCACAATAGTCTTTAAATTCAGAGCAATCTTGCGAATAAAGTATCCAATTCAAGTCATCACATCATGGTTCAATAATCATGTATGTAAAACATCTCCAAATCAAGTTTTCACAACGTAGTTCAATAATCTTAAATGAATCAACCAAATGGATCAGCCAACACGTGTTTCGTTGTAACAACAACTTCCTCAGGGCTGTAATCCAAAGAAACAAATTATAAACTAAAGAGATACTTATACTTTTCAATCTTTTTAAGGAAAATTTTATACATTCTAACACCTCCTAAGTGTAAGTAGAGCACAGAGTTACCAATACGTCAGTGCAACAAACATAAACTTCAGTGTGGATCCCAGTGTCATAAAGTAAAGCACGTCACAGACAATAAGGTCTATTGCCATTCAACACTTCTCCATGTTTCCATTAATAGACATTATTATAGGCAGATTCATCTCTCTGATATTACTAAGTTCTGAAACAGTACGGGGGAGCCTTTAACTCCGCCATGGTTATCTTCGCCAATTGGAACATTATTTAATAATAATTACTGAGGCACACAAGTACTAGGATTACCTTTCAATGGAATTTATTGTCCATGGACACAAACAAGTCTTCCACGACTTAGTAACCAATTTATGATATAAGTTTTCTTCTAAGTCCTAAAAGATAAACGAGCATGTCAGCTTTACTCTATCTCTAATCTCAAATACTAGTAGCATATTATTGCCACGAAGGTTGCTTACCAGTCAAAATATAAGTCTTGATATTAATCACAGTCTTTGGTAAATTAACTTGTAGTCAGCACGACTTCATTTTCATTGTTTCTTTTCTTTTTACGCATTCTATAAAATATAGATTTCAAAATTCTAAATTAAGTAATGTTCACCGTCACATTGGTGCAAATCCGGCTTTTTTGAAAGTTAAAACTAAATAAATGCTCACCCAATTAGAAAGGAAGTATCCTTAAATTTCTTCAATCTTATTTAGCAGTCGTCTTCAATTCTATAATTCCAAGTTAAATATATAGAAGTTATTATTAGGTCTATACCTCGTTATCTGTATATACAATTATGGTTGGTTTAAAGCAGAGGTTGCACTCACCTAGTTAGAGTTGCTATCTCCTCCAACTTCGTATTCGGCATTACCGGCGTTCTACACGGACGCCATCTTATGTATGGTTTTGATCAGTCTCTATTGCGTTTAGATTCTAACGGCGGCCATATTGGGTAAACTCAATTCCCGAGTTTCTTCTATCTTATTTAGCGGTCGTCTTCAGTTCTATAATTTCAAGTTAAATATATAGAAGTTATTATTAGGTCTGTACCTCGTTATCTGTATATACAATTATGGTTGGTTTTAAAGCAAAAGTATTCGGCATTACCGGCGTTCTACACGGACGCCATGGTTTTGATCAGTCTCTATTATATTTAGATTCTAACGGCGGCCATATTGGGTAAACTCAATTCCCGAGTTTAATTACAGATAATGATTCTAACGGCGATCATGTTGTGTAGGTGATAACCTCTACACCCAAAACGCTGCAGATATTTGTCAAAAGAATTATTTCACTCGATTTCTGTTGCTCGTGATCGCAGTTAAATATTAGTTTCTCTAGCATATTAATTCTAACGGCGGCCATGTTATGCAAACTAGTTATCTAAATAGTATTACCGCGTAATGATTCTAATGGCGGGCATCTTATGTAAGAAGTGCCGACTAGTAAAATCATAATTATAGCCAGTTGTGAATTTGTATTCTTATTAAAGAAATAACAAATATTTAAAGTGTACTTGTTGCTGTGCCCTCAATATTACATATTCAGAAATTATCTTAAGTTCTCATTGGCGATGACTGCCAACGTCAGAGTTGTCCACACCCCATATCATTCCACAACATATTTTTCAGATGCAATAAACTAAATCTGTAAAGATAACAGAAGAGGGTTTAAGAGAGCAAATGCAGAAGTTATATCACATTACAGTAGAAACAGTTCATATATACCATAATCTTAGTTACAGTTCTTAGTATATACACTTATTTACATTTACTCATTGTTCTCCTAAGTAATATTGAAGCTCTGAGTCAATATTCAACCCGTCTTCCACTGCTCTAAGGACCATAATCCATCTTGCCTCTTTTCTTCTAAGTTTCAGTAACTTATTTCCTCCTCGTCTATCTAGTGTCACATGTTCTATACCGTGGTATAGAAATTTGTGTCTTTCTGTATCATTTCCATTCTGTATTAGATGTGAGGAAATAGGGTACCTTGTATCCCCATTCTTAAGTGCCCTGTAGTGCTCAATCATACGTTCCTTTAGTTTTCTTACTGTGCTGCCCACGTAGATTTTACCACATAAACAGGCAATAACATAAATGACATATGAGGTTTCACAATTAATGAATGAATCAATATGGAATGTTCCAGTATTATTATAATTGAATGTTGTTACTTTCCTCATCGCCCATCTACATGAGCTACAATTTCCACAATGATAAAAGCCCTTTGGGCATGATCGGAGCCAATCACTTTGGCTTATCGATATTGGTAATTTTGGGTAGCTCGGACTTACAATATTAGCCAAAGTTCTCCCTTTTCGGTAAGTAATGCTAGGGCGTTCTGTTAGAAAAGGTTTCAAATCCTTATCTGTAATTAACATTTGCCAATATTTGTGCATTATACTGAAAAGTTTATGACTACCTATCCCAAAATTAGTAACCATTCGAATTTTTTGTTTATCTTTAGAAACCTCTGATTTGTTTTTAGGTTTCAAAGTATCATTTCTTTTCAAATTCTTTACTTTGTAGGCAGCAGCAGAGATAACAGTATTAGTGTATCCTCTGTTTTTAAATCTTTTCATCATATTTTTAACATTAGACTGAAAGTCTTCATCTTTAGAGCAGTTTCTTCTTGCTCGGATCATTTCCCCATAGGGGATTGGGATAATTTGGCTTTTGGGATGGCAACTATCTGCTCTAAGTAGAGCATTGCAACTAGTCTCTTTGCGAAACATTCGACTTTCTAATTTATGATTTTCCACATAGAGTTCTATATCCAGAAAGGTCAGTTTCTCTTTACTGTAATGGGTAGTAAATGACATGTTCATATCATTCGCATTCAGGTATCTAAAAAACTGGTCTAATTCATCTGTTGTACCTCTCCAAAATAATAAACAATCGTCTATGAACCTACCCCAGTAATATATGTGATCGATCCATCGGCTGCCTTTTGGGCCCCAAATAAGCTCCGCCTCCAGTTTCCCCATAAAGAGGTTCGCGAAGGACGGAGCAGATGAAGATAGTTTGTACAAAATGACCATGCTAATGATTGAGGCAGAGAAAAATAAGTTGTTTCCTGTGTTTGATCGAGAAAAGATACCTGATGAATTGAAAAAGGTAGTGAAAGAAAAGGTGTGGGATTTCACAGGAGAAGATATTGGAATAATGAAAGACGTAGATCCTGTAAAAGTCTCTATAAAAGAAGGTGTGAGTTACCCGAACATTCCCCAATACAAATTGACAGCAGAAATAATTGAAGGAATAACTCCAGTAATAAACAACATGTTTGATCAAGGCATACTGAAAGAGATAGAAAGTAGTCCTTATAATTCACCGATAATGGGATTGAAAAAGCCAAATGGAACCTTTAGAATTGTAAAAGATTTGAGGAAAATTAATAAGATTGTTGTCCCATGCTGTCCAATTGTACCAAATCCAGCAGTGATTTTATATCAATTTCCCTTTGGAGCAGAATGGTACACTGTGATTGATCTGTGTAATGCGTTCTTTACTGTTCCATTGCGCCCAGAAAGCCAGCCAATATTTGCGTTCCAGTTCGGAGATCGTATTTTGGCATGGTGCAGAATTCCTCAGGGGTATACTGAGAGTCCATCTATCTTTAATCAGGTGCTAAAAAAATCACTGGAAAGTTTGAGCATGCCTGGAGAGTCTGTATTGGTTCAGTACATTGACGATCTCCTAGTGGCATCAAGGACAAAAGATGCATGTATAACAGATACCGTTGCATTGTTGAATCATTTGGCAGAGGAGGGACATAAAGTGTCTCCATCAAAATTACAATTTTGTCAGAAAGAAGTGCAATACTTAGGTCATAAGATTGCCAAAGGAATCAGTCAGGTTACTGCAGAAAGAATCAAAATGATACAAGGAATGCAGCCACCAAAAACTCAAAGACAAGTAAGAATGTTTTTGGGAATGGTAGGTTACTGTAGACAACGATTAGTGGATTTTCACTGATAGCAAAACCATTACAAAGGTTACCCAGAGCAGATATCAGAGACCATATAGTATTGACCAAAACTGAGATGGAAGCATTTGCACAGCTAAAAACTAGCTTATGTGAAGCACCAGCTTTAGGGATGCCTGACTATGAAAAGGAGTTTGAACTGTATTGTAGTGAACGAGAAGGATGTGCATTGTCAGTGCTAATTCAAAGACTTGGAAAACTGAGAAGGCCAATTGCATATTTCTCAGCTGTTCTGGACCCAGTTGCAAAGGCGTTGCCAGGTAGTCTGAAAGCAGTAGCAGCTGCAAGCGTAAGTCTAGAACAAAGTGAAGGAATAGTGATGGGATTTCCTGTGAGGGTGTATGTACCTCATTCTGTGGAGATTCCCCTCACTAGGACAAACACCCAGTATCTCACCAACAATAGGATGACCAAATACGAGTAGGTAATTCAGGGAGCAGAAAATGTGACAATCTCTAGATGTGTCAACATAAATCCTTCTATGTTGTTGCCTGATACCATGGAAACTGAAGTAAGAAATGGGGTTGATAATAAATGCCTAGATGTTCTTGAATACTGTACTAAACCAAGACCAGACATCAGAGATGAGCCATTCCCTGAATCAGATTATGTAATGTTTGTTGATGGTTCATGTCTGAGAACAAATGAAGGTGTTTTAAGTGCTGCTTATGCAGTTTGCACAGTGGCAGATGTACTGGAAGCATCTAGTCTGAAAGGAATTTGTTCTGCTCAAATAGCAGAATTGATTGCTTTGATTCAAGCATGTGAACTGGGAAAAGAAATCAACGTTACCATAGTGACTGACAGTCAGTATGGGTTTGGGGTTGTCCATGACTACGGACAACTGTGGTCCCAAAGAGGTTATTTAACTTCTGCAGGATCTCCCATCCGTAATGCCGAATTTGTGAAGATGTTGATTGATGCCATACAATTGCCTGATAAAATTGCAGTTGTTTAATGTCCTGCCCACAAGAAGGGGGATGATTATATCACCCGAGGTAACAGGTATGTAGATTCAATTGCAAAATATTGTGCCAGAAATCTTGCATTCATAAATCGGGACAGAAATAGAGAACATGTTTTAAGTCCTCTAATGCTAACAACAGTAGTTGAGACTAGGCAGGAAGTGAGACAGATGCAAGAAGAAGCTGATGAGGAAGAAAAAAACATCTGATTAAAAGCAGGATGTAGGAAAAGAGAAGAAGATGAAATTTGGGTTTACAAAGATGAAAGACCAGTAATGCCTGATAGCATGATCTCAAATATGGCCAGAATGTTTCATGGTCAAGCTCATGTTGGAAGGGATGCAATGCTCCGTCTATTTAGACAAACGTGGTACAACCCTAAGTTCAGGATGATTGCTGAAAGTCTGTGTCAAAGATGCCTTGTGTGTCAGCACTTTAATCCAAACAGAAAAACAATTGTGAGTCTGGGAACCATAGGACGGGAGGGAGGTCCATTCACACGAATGCAGTTGGATTTCATAGAGCTTCCACCTTGTAATAGACTCAGATATGTTTTGGTGATCATTTGTCTGTTCTCTCGGTGAGTAAAGGCTTTCCCCACTAGGAGAAATGATGGACTAACTGTTGCAAAATTGCTTTTACGTGAAATCATTCCAAGGTACGGATTTCCAGTAACGATCGAAACTGATCGAGGAACACACTTTCAAAACGAACTACTGCAGGTGATATGTGAAGCACTGGACATTCGTCAGAAATTGCATTGTGCTTACAGACCTGAGGCTTCAGGGGTAGTTGAACAAGTGAATGGGACAATAAAAACAGAATTGCAAAAATGTGTTTGGCAACAGGACTAAAGTGGCCAGACGCCTTACCACTTGTTTTGATGACCCTAAGGAGTATCCCTGACAGAAACACTGGATTGAGTCCACATGAGATTTTGATGGGCAGAGTGATGAGACAAGCATTTGTGCCAGTTGATAAACTGTTAACTATTAATGATGACATCATACTGGATTACTGCAAAAACCTGTCTGACGTGGTGACTTCTGTGTTTCATCAGGTGGGAACTGAATCAAACGCGAAAGAGAAACATCCAGCTCATGATCTAGTTCCTGGAGATTGGGTTCGGATAAAGGTATATCACAGAAGAAACTATTTGGTGCCTCGCTGGCAGAGACCAAGACAAGTTATACTGGTCAGCACCACTGCAGTTAAATGTGCTGGAGTAAAGAGATGGGTGCATGCAAGTCACACCATCCGTGTGCCTGAACCTGAGAATCCAAACGAGGAAGGTAAAAGCACAACTGATTTTGATTCTGAAGGTGAACCAGAGAAAAATCCAGATACTGAAGCTCGACAAGAACGTCGACATCTGGAAGTATCAGATGCTAGTTCTGCGTCTGAAGGAGAAGGAGAAATTGTTGAAATACCAAATTCTGAAGATCAATCTGAAAGTCGAGATTTGGTAGAGGCTGACACCAGTAAGGACACTGAGCAATGTGGAGATAAAACTGGTGATCAAGAAAATACTGAAGAACAGTCTGAAAGCTCTGAAAGCAGGAAACAAAATCCTGACACTGGAAAAGAGGAAATAACTCCCGATAAGGATGAGATTCCAAGTACCAGCTATGGAGACGTTCCTAATAGAGTGAAAGAACTGTCAAAAGAGAAAGACATTATAAAGTTTGTCATAAATGAAACTGTTGAAGAGACTGAAAGTGAAACTGACGACAGTGCAGATGAAACTCCATTGAGAAAGAGTTCAAGAAAAAGGGCTTGGAGAGTGGAACATAACACCACGGAGCCTAAAACAAAAAGAATTTGTAAAGGAGATAATTGGCCTAAAGGAAGTGATGGACTGAAATTCACACTGGTTAAAAAAGCAAGAAAACCAGAAGATCAAGTAAATGAAATAACCAGTCAAAAGGAGTTGCTGGGAGAAAGAATAGAAGTTGTTTAAAGGCCAAAAAGAGTGAGAAGACCAAACCAAAAATACAAATCACCTGAATGGTCGCACATTATTTTACCTCCTATAGAAGAAGTAAACAGTAGCCAAGAGAACTTCTATTGCCCAAAGTCAATTGGGTAAAGTGAGTAAAGAACTGAATCACAGAGAAAAGTGATAATTGATCAACGGTACAAGGTAAAGACAAAACCTGAAATCCTGACATAAAGAGAACATTGTAAGTGAAACCTATAGATGACAAAGGTCTAAGAGAATCGTAAGGCAGATGGCTGTGTGAAAAAAAAATATATGGCTAACAATGAGCATAAAACGAAATGTTCTATTTTTAGAAAATGGTGTAGAATGTGTTTAATATGTACTGGATTATTAATTTTGATATGGATAATTTTAGGTATTATCATTCCTTTCCATGACAATCTAGTAAAGCTTAAACCAAATGTAACTTTGAATGGACAGAATGTTGAATCAAAGTCTGATAAACCACCTGTATATAAACCCGAAATTGATTGTCAACCATCAAGTTAATCAGATATTTGTTATAAGGACATGCTGCCTCTGGTTTGAGGAGCTTTCCTATTTCATCCATTGTCACTCCTTTCACTTCTTACCAGTTCTCGGAGCATCTATGGTTGATGGTCAGTTTTTCATACGCGGCTATCATAAGTTTGTTTCTTCTCGAGTTTTGTTGCAATAGACGGTTACCTGATGAAGGCCCAGAAGCCGAAACGCGCGTAGTCTTATCTACCGCTTTGCCTCCATCATTTTCTTGTCTAATGCCTTGTCTATGTCTGTTATGTTCATTTAGGAGCTTTTATGATGTTGTTTTGTAAATAGACCATTGCTCCTTCACAGTCAAATAATAATATGTATGGATCTCACCAAATATATTTTCATACAAAATCAATAATTGATTAATAAAATGTATAAATATTTTCTACCCATGAGGTCATTAGTTCTTTCTACGTCGGTTTTTTCTATTGAATTTTTTCTATTGAATTTTTTCTATTGAATTTTGGTTTGTCACCTAGTCTCATTATTATTTGTATTATTAGTATTTTCATTGTATATTTTGCTGTTGTTCTACTTTGCTATAAACCTTTTCCAAAACTGTTGTTTTTCCCTATGTATAGCAAGTGCATTATTATAAAGGGGTCCCCTACTTTAAAAAAAAAAAGTTCTTGAACAAATGTAACATGTCCTATTGTTAAGAGTTGGGAAAGTGCCAGTATGCCTTTCTGCTTCCACTTGTGCCAGCTGAAGGAACTGCCCCCGGGCAGCAGGCTTGCATTATAACAGAAGGGAGTTTGAAGATGTAAAAGGCTATCCATCCGCAGAACCAAATGTGTCTTTTTTCATATTTGAGTGTGGTAGATATGAAGGGGTTGTCCAGATGATCTTGAGGAATACTCCATAGGTGGAGCATTTGGTTGCCAGTCATGCCATGATGAGAGGCTGCTTCAAGTGTCACCCAATCTGGTGTCTTGACATCTGGGTTGAAGAAGTAGGCCATTTGTGACAGGTGTTGCGCATAATAGTATATTGTGATATGTGGGAATATTAAGCCTCCTGACATCGTATCTGCATGCAGTGTAGGCATGGACAAAATCATAGGAAACCTTGTGTGCCCGAGACCCTTAAACAGGTGACACACAAAGTCCTCAGCAACACACAAATATGATGGATGAAATGCTGAACATTATCTAACATTCACCCCCTGGAAAGAGATCTTGGGCTAAATCCATCTTTTTTTCCCACACCATGTCTTTCCAGTTTGGACCCAGCCATATGCAAATTCTTGACCCTGCTCCCCATTCGAACAGTTTAGCCCGAACAGCCAGGCCAAGTCCTCCCTGGACCGGAAAAAAACATCCAGGGACCATTTCCGGAGTATCACCTCCTTTTCAGCCAGGCTAGGTTGAATCCACTGGCATAGTGAGCACAGGACCAACATCTGGGCATACCCTTCCCACTTAGGTTGCCTATAGCAACACAAAAAGATGATGGACAGAATGCTGAACATTGTCAAATATTCAGCCCCAGTTCAGTGATCTGGGCCTAAATCCATTGTTCTTTTGCTCGCCATGCCATTCAAGTTTGGACCCCGCCATATGCAAATCAGTCTTGACCCTGCTCCCCATGGGAACAGTCCAAACCGAACTGCGAAGCCAGGTCCTCCCTGGACCGGAAACAAGCATCCTGGGACTGGTTTCAGGGTATGTCACACTTCATCAACCAGGCTAGCTTGAATCCAGTGGAACAAGGAGCAAGGGGCCCACGTCTGGGCATACCCATCCCACTTAGGGCGAAAAGTGTAACTGCAACAAATGATGGACGGAATGCTGAATGATTCAGACATTTTCCCCCAATAAAACGATCTGGGTTAATTCCATCGTTCTTTGGCATAGTGAGCAAAAACTACAATGGATTTAGGCCCAGATCTCTGTACTGTGGTGGATGTATGACATTGTTCTGCATTCTGTCCATCAATTGTTCTTTTTACATTTGTCACCCCGAGTGGGACGGGCATGCCCAGACGTGGGTCCCGTGCTCTCCATGCCACTGGAGTCAAGCTATCCTGGCTGATGAGAGCGGAAAGCCCGAAACTGGTCCTAGGATGCTTGTTTCCAGTCCAGGGAGGACCTGGCCTGGCAGTTCAGGTTGTGATGTCCCCATTGGTCGCAGGGTCAAGACTGATTTGCATATGACTGGGTCAAAACTGGAATGGCATGGTGAGCAAAAAAACGATGGATTTAGGCCCAGATCTCTGAACTGGGGTAGATGTATGACATTGTTCTGCATTCTGTCCATCATTTGCTCTTTTTGCTAAACAAATTCAGAGCAGACTGTGGTCATATTTTGATATATCTTCGAATAGAACCTTCTAACTTTCTGCTGAAGGTTTATTCTTCACAGTTAAATAAGCCGATAGTTACTTTTGAAATAATATCTATGGCTATACATTGAGCTTTATTGACTGAGGGCCTGATTTATATTGAGGCCGACAGGTTACTCTGTCACAAATTTGGCTGATCTCTCGCTCTATGAATGTATTGCAAGTGTAAATGTGCACTTGCCCCTGCCCGCACTGCTTGAGATGCAAACAACGTTCTTACATTTTTGGTACAACTATAAACAATACATACACAATACACTTCTAATTATTTTAATACATTACACTGCACATAGTAACCTCCAAATTAATAATTTAATACAGAAAACTCTCTGCAATCATATCATTGTTTACTCATACTATACAAACATAATACATGAACTCTTATACATGAAAAGCAAATTGTGGTCTTTTTCAACAAAACAATGATGTCTGTGGTTGTTTCCAAATGCATTTCGAGATCGACTGATCCCTTCGTCACTGGAACTGTAATGAAATATAAATTCCAATGTTAAGCATACAGGGAGGAACTGATCATTCCCATGATTAAATGTCACAATATTCATATGAAGCGATATCCCACACCAGCGGGCTATTCTCCTTATGTTGTGTAAAGAAACTGGGGGGCATATTATCAAGAAACGGACGTAAAATTATTGCCGCTTTAGCGTCGATAATGGGCTTCATAAAATGCCCTTGAGAGTTTCAATAGAAGCCTATGTTTTGGCATCAACATGGGGTTCTATTGGAATTCTCAAGGGCATATTATCAAGACCATTATCACCGCTTTAGCGGCAGTTTTCTGCCGCTAAAGCAGCGATAATTTTAACTATCTGCTTGATAATATGCCCCTATAAGTGTAATGTCTGTGTATGTGTAGTAGTCAAACAGAATGAACCAACCATCACCCAGTGCTCCATAATTCAATCTAAAAGCACATCACCAACCTACATGCTGCAAGAACGTTTGAACTAAATAAAAAACTCTGAAAAACTCACAACAAGGAGCCTGTGTCTCTATGTGTCGTGCCTGGCCATGCACGAAATCGGTCCGTCTTCTGGAAAATTAATGAAAAATCATATGTGCTACCAACAAAATGGAATAAAGAAGTACTTCATGTTACTCCGTGCATGATTAAATAACTACCTTAAAGCACACCATAACTCTGCTCTTGTAGTCTCAGTACATCCAATCTTATTACTTGTTCGTGCCGTACCGAATCAAGCTGTTAACAACTAAATACAACCGTGAGCTCTAGCTTCCTGCCTGCCGTTGTAGTTCCAAACCAACGCAACCACACTCCTTTCACCTTAGAGGTCCTGCTAACGGTCTCCGCGTACCCGAGTCTCCGTACCAGGAGGCATGGGTTCCTGGATCTATCTTCCCCATAAACCCTGCTTCGTAATCAACATCAATGGGCCTACCGAGTCCATCTCAAAAAACACCACCACTCTGGCGGCCACCTAGGACTGCATAACCCCAGCCAATGGACCCTAATAGCTCAATAGTTTCTCCCGCCTCCTTTTGGAATATTCCAAATGAAAAATGCAATAAATACACCTTCAGTGACAATCTGCCCCAATGTTGCGCTGATATCTCGTCCGCCAGACTACAAGTGCCATAGGATATAATTAGGCAAACTGGAATTATGCGGCTGGAGAGGGCCAAATTATGTGGCAGGGTTGACTAAATTATGCGGCAAGAAAAGGCAAATTATGTAGCATAATGTGGCACATTTTTAGATAGTATTACTTCATTATTTTGTCATTTTTACACTTGTTAACACTGCCTGGGCATTGCTTGCACCTCATTTAATGCTCAAATATAATAATAAGCAATAGAAAAATGAACAGTTAACGTTTGCAAAGGTCCTTCCACTGCATGGTAACATGTGCAGCTGCACTTTTAGTAATGTTTGAACCGTTTGAGCTAGGAAAAGATTTATTTTTGGCAAAATCTGTATATTATGCAGCAGAGGATGAATTATGTGGCCAATACGGCAAATCTAGAATTATGCAAAAATTTCCACACAATCACATAATTCCAATGGACCTGGATATAATGCACTAGTAATTTACAGTGGACAGGATATCCGTCACGTTTGTGATGGAGTATCCTATCTGCTGATATATAAATCAGGCCTTAGTAACGAATAAGTTTCTTATAAAGAGGTATGTAGTTATCAAGTTATTATTATCTTTTGGCACCAACATTTACTCCAGCCAGACAGTGATGGAGAGATTCAAGAAAGTTATGCATTTGTGAATGTCAGCCAATTTCTTTAGCAAGTAGGGATGAGAGGCCATCCCTACTTGGGAGAAGGTACATATACTAACGTAAGGTACAACTAACACACTCAAGATATCTAAGTATTTGAAAGGTCAGACATTGCCTGAAAAACTGGGTTTATTCTGAGGGCGAGACCAGGTTCCATAAAGTCGCAAAAAGGCATGTATGCCACCATGTCTTAAACTTTGATGACCGGGTAGGAAGCCGAGTGCACCATGTAAAGATGTCAAGGTATGGAAAAATAACTTCAGCCATATACAATTAGTTGAGCACACCGATGAAAGAGCTGAGCAATTAATTGAACTGCCATTTCTGACTGTTCTAAATGCCACAAAAGGGCATACCATAGAATTGCAAAGAACATACCACTAAAACGAATAAGTAAAAAGTCTGACTAAATAAGAGAAACCGATATGAACCGTAAATGGAGAAACTAATACATACAGGTAATTGAGGCTGCAAACTGTGTGGAAACTGGAGGAACGGGTATAAGCAGGAAGACTAATGTGAAACCTGCATGGAAAGCAGACAACAAGAATGATATCGAAAACAGGGAGTTTACTAAACATGACTAATATTACACTAGAATGTAAGAAAACATGTGATCGTCTAGAAGAAGTGCCACCAGTGGGTGCTGATTATTAAGATGAACTGCACATGCAGTCATACTTCTGTAACATACTAGTTTAAATGAAATTTCAGCTTTCTATATATGGGAGAAACCACTTGAAAACGGTGCTTATTTTGAGCTTGTGCTTTACGGTGTTCGGCACCAGTATTTAATTGTCAACACCAGCACTTATGACAGTCTGCCACATGGTGGCACTGTCTCTCTAATTTAGAGTTGAGCAAAACAATAGTTGTTTATTAATTCATTTTGCATTGAACATGACTAATACCAGCTGCCCACACCATTCTTATAGGTTTGGCAGCCTGGAATAGTGTGATTTGACACACTTGTAAGAGTGTGATGATTAGTAGTTGTGTTGGTACTGTCACTGGCAGTGCTGGCAGAGACAACGGATGGGGCAGGCTGTAGTGGGCTCCTGATAGGGCCCTGGCACTTATTTATTACTATTTATTTTATTTTTTACAAATCAAGCACTTCTTGAAAGGTGACCAATTGTTGAACAAAAATCAGCAATACGACAAGCTGGTATTAATTCAGCAATTGCTCATCTCTTCGGGGAAGCAAGGTGCAACATTTGGCAATTAATTTTTCAAAGCATAATTTACTGTTATCTCCTTTTTAGGTCTGTTCCTCAAATGCTAAGGTGCCGCAAGGCATGGTGGATTAGTTTTCTGAACACATTAATTCCAGCTAGTCTGATCCACGACTTTAATCTGAATTGCTTTAGAACATTCATTATGCATTTTGAATTCTGTTCATTTTTTAATTGTCCGCATACCCATTTCGCAAACAATTTTGCACAAAAAAGTACAAATACTGCACAACAATAGGCCTCATAATCTTTCAACACCGATTCACAGTATCATGAATCCAGGAATGTTACATTAGGAAGTGGAACTTATTGTTAGATTTAAAATTCCGATTTAGCATAACTAACTGCTGCGATTATTTTAACTTCTGAGATGCTAGCCATGCCTTCAAATAATGCCCATTAATTATAATGGGGTGGCCCTGTGACCCTCAGAACCTGGGTTCCAAGTATATATATGTAATATTGCAAATACCCTCTGTCATAAGGACAATCAAAAGCATTTTTTCTTCCCAACAGAACCATTGTTGCATATATATACTTCAAATAATGCCCATCTGTGGTGTGAAATGCCTCCTTTATACACTTGGGATTAGAGGTGAACAATTTCTGATTAGCCTGCACAGCAGCAAGACACTAATTGAAGGTAGTCTACAAGCTGTGCCACGACTTCAGAACCCTGCAGCTGTGCACCTCATTGTTTCATTTTCATCACAAGGTATATGAAAACCTATAAATTAGTATCTTGTCCTTGCTTTTGCAGCTTACGCTCATGTTGAGTGCTGGGAGATCTCCATGTCGCCCGTTTCTGTGATTTACAGTTACATATCTTTTGTTAATAAACATTTTTAGACTTTGAATATAAGTGTCGGCACATTTTCTTTATATTAACGTGTAAATTAGCCTTTGCAAGTTTAAAGTGAAATGTGGGAATGCCTGAATTTCCAGTGGGTTTTGAAAGCTCTGCTAAATGCATTAAATACTTGCATCCTGCAAGTTTGTTACTATTCACAACCATTTTGGAATCTGTTTCCTTCCCTACACAGTCCCACAAATACGTCTGATTAAGGGCAGGAGAAAATTTCCAACCGGGCACCGTATATATATTTGGTATGTAGGACAAAGAATTTCTTCTTGGAGAAATATATGTATATAAACCACTGCGTGACAATGTTTCATAACATGCTTGCTCGCCCCTTACAGCTTCACAACACTGCCGGTTCACTAAATATACATAGTCTAGACGCTGATAACGGTGCAGTGCCAAGTTAAACGCTGCCCAAGTTACTGGCTCCCCATAACAGATACAACGCAATTGCAGGTTACTCACAGTTTAACCTTTAAATGATGTACCAAATACATGCAGCACTGTTAGTTCTTTGAAAGTGCCGGTTCTTTGGACTATCTGATGACTGCTGGCTTATATGACTTCCAGCAACAAAATTTAAAGCTGAAAACTTCTCAATAATATGCTGCTGGTTGGTTTCCATATATTTGATGACTGCTGGCTTCTCTGACTTTCACTAACCAAAATTAAACACACAAAAGTTCAGCAGACAAACATCTGTAGAATGTCTATTTTAAGGGTTAAAATCAAAACGTCCATCAGTTTAATTCAATAGGCTGTGTTTCAAACCACTTGATTCACACAATGTCCAACGCCCAACACATACCTCTGTGGACTGTCTGTTGGAAAAGACACCGTTGGGGCATCCAATGACGTTGCAATTTCTTGGCTCTTCACTCGTGGTTCTTTTCAACATCGTCGCCACTTTTGTAACGGAAGATGTGCTGTCATAAATGGTAGACCAGGAGCCAGAGATGTAGTTAAGTAGATTTATTAGTCCAAGTAAGTTGGTACAGGGTGCCCCACCTGGAGCAGCATCCTGCTGCTCAGCCCCACTCAATCTAACCGATCACTCATTCAAATCATGCACACACACACACAACATTCTATGAAATCACACTCATGCAGGCTGAGCAGCTAGGACTCTAGGAAGTATAGGATATAACCGTCCCCCCCTTCAGCTATGGCAAGGTTCATTCTGGTGCCTTCTCTGGAGCGTGCTCCTGTAGTTACTGTTAAGTTTGTATCTTATGAACAAATAATAATGCTGTTGAGAAGGAAAAAGTTAGAAATGCACTGTTTTGCGGAGCATACATCCCCTGCATCACGTTCAATCTAGCCAGATGCAGTCTTTTGATCCCTACCGTAGTACACACAGGGGTCATCTGCATTCTCTGAGGTCTGTTTATGACATGAATGAGACTCAGGCCAAGATACTGGAGAGACACACCATGTGCATGCTCTATTAAATGAGTGTGACTACCAGTATCTTTATAGTATCAACAATAATGACCTGGTCTCCTTGTCACTTATATTTCAATTATTTATGAAAAAACCACACTAACTTCTGTTTGTGGTTGGGGTATTTACTCACCCAATTTTTTCAAACATTCATTTTTTTCTAGATAAAAGGACTCTGTTTCCTCAGAACCACATATACAGTTTACACACATTTATCACAATACTTTACGAAAAATCACATTTACATACACAAACAATTCAATCCTTGCCACTTAACCCCTTCAGTACACTGCTTGTGTGCTCATGACGAGCTGAGCTCGTCATGAACAATGGGATTCATCGATGATTAGCATGGAGGATGAATCTCTGTAGCATTGATGGTGTTAATGGGATTTTCTAATACTATACACAGTACACCTTACTATACATAGTTAATCACATTAAGAAACAAGAAACCAATGTGGAGCAAAGATATATGCTCTTTGTTATTCAATTCAATTGAACGGTAAATTCGTTTTCAAATCATTAATATAGCGTCTTTCCAAAGTGTCAATCCTATATTATTTATGTAGGCGCGTCAATTTGACTCAGCGGAACTCTCTCTGTGCCGACGCGTTTCAAGCCACACAGTTGCCTTTGTGGGCTCGCATCAGGGCATCTTAGTTTTCAACATTGGACTTATCTAAAGGACACAAAAAATGAGACACCTATCACTCATCTGCACAGTTATCTTTGTTTTTACTCCTTTACCTTTGGCTAGCTTGGGACCTACCTGCCAATGTGGTAAAGTTTTTTTGAATATAAGGGCTCCTGAGCAGTTTTCCCAGCTGATTCTAAGGTAAACCTGTAGGCAATAAAACATAATTTTCGTTTTTCTATACCTCCTGGTCACTCAGCTGTTGTTAGAGGTAATTCGACATTCTTTGTGTTGTTCAACATACCTACAATTTCGTTCTTTCTAAGACTTATTTGCTTTCTCTCTTCATTGCCAGGCCATTCTATTTATAACACAAAATGAAGACATGCTTTCATTCAGCACAGCTCTCGATCTTGCCATTACGGATAATATATTAGGGGCATGCACGTACCTTTCAGCGTGTTATTAATTTACCGCCTACTCGTATGCGCTCGCTGGTTTTAGCGGTCACGTTTCCTAAGGAAGTGACACAGGGTTTTAGATTGAATACTTCTACACGCTTCGTTCATTTACTTCAATCTATTCCGCGGGGACGCCAAGTGCTTACCTTGCAGTCTTCCTTGGCTCCCTTGACTGTAGCGCTTGCTCGACACGTTTTCCTCAGTGTGCGGCGCGTAGTCATAGACGTGTATACTTATTGTGCTTTGGTGCTGCTGGGAGTTGTAGTCCATTCTACTCCCGGGGCACCAGACTGTTAGTATTTTTTAGGGGGGTCTCAGGTAGACTTTAAAAGCTCGATTTTCTTCGCCTGACTGACGAGGAACTTACAATTATATCAATTAGGTATAGATGCTGTTAATTACTTGTAAACCGGGATTGCACTACTCACTCGCTATATTCAAAGTTCTCAAAACTTTATTGTTCTTATGATCTACCTCTAACATGTGTGAGAGCTAGCGATTTAGAGATAACACCTCCATTCACATATGTGCTCGTTATTATCTATCGATAGACAGCCTAATCATATGGGTCTACCTGAGTCCACATAAACAAAACCCCCCATATACTATTGTACACTTACATCAAAATTTTTCATGACATTCCGACACATGATTGGATCGATATTCATAGTAACGCTCATGCAAACAACGGAATATACAGTACTCACTCTTGGCTTTAACACAACGCTTTAAATCCTGGAAATTTCAGACATTTCGTTCATCCCTGTCTGCACAGTGTTAAATTTCATGATCAGATAGGCTTCTTTTCTAAGTAAGAGAGCCTCAACATTAGGCACCTTATTCGATACATGCAATGATATTAGTACGGTCCACTTCAAATCCCTCTCTGTGTGCCCTGCACTTATATAGTGCTCCACCATAGGGGCAGTCATTACCTTTTTTTTAAGGCGGGACCTGTGTTGGGTGATTCTTTGATTGACCTGCTGGGAAGTTTTGCCAATATATAATTTCGCACATGGGCAAACTAGAGCATAGACCACGTTTCTGGTTTTACAAATACTAAAAAGCGAGTGTCTCCATTTCACCCCATTATGGACAAATTCGGTGCCTTCAATAGTGTATTCACAGGCTACGCAATTACCACATTTGTGGTGTCCCTCAATTGGTTTTAGCCCCAACTGACTGCGAATATCCATTCTAACATCTCTGGGGAATATGTCTGACCTGATTATTTCTTGGCCTACGCTCCTATTTCTTTTCATAGCGAAAAGCGGTCTAGGAAATCCGCATTCGAGATTTTCAAGCAAGTGCCAGTTTTTTAACACAATTTGTTTGTATTTGTTGGTATCAGGCCCGAACGTGGAGACACACACCAGTCTATCTAGTGGTGGTTTGTTCCTTTTCTCTAGTAGCGTTTCCCGGGGGGTGAACCAATGCATGTTTTTTAGCGTGCCTCAACATTTTTTTAGAGTAGCCTCTGTCTGCCATCTGGTCACAAAAGTTCATAGCATGGTATTCAAAATCTTCCTGATTTGTCCCCAAAGAGAGGAGACTACCAGTAGTTTTGCCACAAAAAGTGACAGACAAAAATTCAATTCTTCACTATAGAAGTGCTCACCCCAAGAGTCTTAAAGACAACTTGTCTTATGGGCAATTGCTACGGATCCGTAGAAATTGTACGGAAAAGGAAGATTTTGAATACCATGCTATGAACTTTTGTGACCAGATGGCAGACAGAGGCTACTCTAAAAAAAATGTTGAGGCACGCTAAAAAACGTGCGTGATTCACCCCCCGGGAAACGCTACTAGAGAAAAGGAACAAACCACCACTAGATAGACTAGTGTGTGTCTCCACGTTCGGGCCTGATACCAACAAATACAAACAAATTGTGTTAAAAAACTGGCACTTGCTTGAAAATCTCGAATGCGGATTTCCTAGACCGCTTTTCGCTATGAAAAGAAATAGGAGCATAGGCCAAGAAATAATCAGGTCAGACATATTCCCCAGAGATGTTAGAATGAATCTTCGCATTCAGTTAGGGCTAAAACCAATTGAGGGACACCACAAATGTGGTAATTGCGTAGCCTGTGAATACACTATTGAAGGCACCAAATTTGTCCACAATGGGGTGAAATGGAGACACTCGCTTTTTAGTAATTGTAAAACCAGAAACGTGGTCCATGCTGTAGTTTGCCCATGTGCGAAATTATATATTGGCAAAACTTCCCAGCAGGTCAATCAAAGAATCACCCAACACAGGTCCCGCCTTAAAAAAAAGGTAATGACTGCCCCTATGGTGGAGCACTATATAAGTGCAGGGCACACAGAGAGGGATTTGAAGTGGACCGTACTAATATCATTGCATGTATCGAATAAGGTGCCTAATGTTGAGGCGCTCTTACTTAGAAAATAAGCCTATCTGATCATGAATTTTAACACTGTGCAGACAGGGATGAACGAAATGTCTGAAATTTCCAGGATTTAAAGCGTTGTGTTAATGCCAAGAGTGAGTACTGTATATTCCGTTGTTTACATGAGCGTTACTATGAATATCGATCCAATCATGTGTCGGAATGTCATGAAAAATTTTGATGTAAGTGTACATAGTATATGGTGGGTTTTGTTTATGTGGACTCAGGTAGACCCATATGATTAGGCTGTCTATCGATAGATAATAACGAGCACATATGTGAATTGAGGTGTTATCTCTAAATCGCTAGCTCTCACACATGTTAGAGGTAGATCATCAGAACAATAAAGTTTTGAGAACTTTGAATATAGCGAGTGAGTAGTACAATCCCGGTTTACAAGTAATTAACAGCATCTATACCTAATTGATATAATTGTAAGTTCCTCGTCAGTCAGGCGAAGAAAATCGAGCTTTTAAAGTCTACCTGAGACCCCCCTAAAAAATACTAACAGTCTGGTGCCCCGGGAGTAGAATGGACTACAACTCCCAGCAGCACCAAAGAACAATAAGTATACACGTCTCTGACTACGCGCCGCACATTGAGGAAAACGTGTCGAGCGAGCGCTACAGTCAACGGAGCCAAGGAAGACTGCAAGGTAAGCACTTGGCGTCCCCGCGGAATAGATTGAAGTAAATGAACGAAGCGTGTAGAAGTATTCAATCTAAAACCCTGTGTCACTTCCTTAGGAAACGTGACAGCTAAAACCAGCGAGTGCATACGAGTAGGCGGGGAATAAATAACACGCTGAAAGGTACGTGCATGCCCCTAATATATTATCCGTAATGGCAAGATCGAGAGCTGTGCTGAATGAAAGCATGTCTTCATTTTGTGTTATAAATAGAATGGCCTGGCAATGAAGAGAGAAAGCAAATAAGTCGTGGAACGAACGAAATTGCAGGTATGCTGAACAACACAAAGAATGTCGAATTACCTCTAACAACAGCTGAGTGACCAGGAGATATAGAAAAACGAAAATTATGTTTTATTGCCTACAGGTTTACCTTAGAATCAGCTGGGAAAACTGGTTAGGAGCCCTTATATTCAAAAAAACTTTACCACATTGGCAGGTAGGTCCCAAGCTAGCCAAAGGTAAAGGAGTAAAAACAAAGTTAACTGTGCAGATGAGTGATAGGTGTCTCATTTTTTGTGTCCTTTAGATAAGTCCAATGTTGAAAACTAAGATGCCCTGATGAGAGCCCACAAAGGCAACAGTGTGGCTTGAAACGCGTCGGCACAGCGAGAGTTCCGCTGAGTCAAATTGAAGTGCCTACATAAATAATATAGTATTGACACTTTGGAAAGACGCTATATTAATAACTTGAAAACAAATTTACCGTTCAATTGAATTAAATAACAAAGAGCATATATCTTTGCTCCACATTGGTTTCTTGTCTCTTAATGTGATTGTACTATGTATAGTAAGGTGTAATGTGTATAGTATTAGACAATCCCATTAAGTGGGACGGATTGAATTGTTTGTATATGTAAATGTGATTTTTCGTAAAGTATTGTGATAAATGTGTGTAAACTGTATATGTGGTTCGGAGGAGAACAGAGTCCTTTTATCTAGAAAAAAATGAATGTTTTAAAAAATTGGGTGAGTAAATACCCCAACCACAAACAGAAGTTAGTGTGGTTTTTTCATAAATAATTGAAATATAAGTGACAAGGAGACCAGGTCAATATTGTTGATACTATTTGAAAAAGGCCCTACCTGGCTCCGGTCTTTTGGGCCTATCCCCCCCAGTTTATCTACCAGTATCTATAAACATTTTCAATTTGTCTATCAGTCCTCAGCAAACAGGGTGCATATTTATGAAGGTTTTTTGTCACCCTTGGGCTAAGCACGGGAGCACAAGGGTGATGCAAAACCTATTTCGGATTTATCAAGCCATGCAAGGCCACCTTGCATGGCCTTACATGGCTTGATAAATTCAGAGTAACGCAACACAGCACAAATCACTGTGTTGCGTTACTCTTCCCCGGGGAGGCATTCTATGGGTGGAGCGTGGATGTTCCCATGCACCCTTCTATGAATTTTGGCGCATTCCCAGATTTACCAACACTGGCAAACCTGAGAAAGCGTTGAAATGCTACACCACCCCAGGGGAGGTGTAATGAGGAGACATATCTTTATTTCACCTCAGTTTTTCCTCTTTATGAGTGTGCTGCATTCTGCAGCACACATAGAAAGAGGAAAAGGAGTCAGAGAATTGTTTTTGTGCAGGAAGGTGGCCCTTCCTGCACAAATACAATCCTGTTGTTAAGACAGCCACCCTTTCACCATGGCTCAAGGGTGCCTGCATTGGCGCTAAGCAGCCAAAAGTGCACCAGAGCAAGAAAAGGACAGGAATGAGTTGTATTATGTTAAATGAGGCACATTACTGCCCTTTTGCTTTCATGCAGCACAGCAAGGTGTTTTGTGCTGCTTGAAAGCTTCATAAATATATCCTGGGTCTTTTGGTCATCCGTGTGTGGCATAGTTGGTACATGTGTAAACCTGTCTATGCAGGTGCCTGGAGATGGTGGAGTATATGGCCATTGCTACACTGGCTTCCATTTTGTGAGTTACAAAATCCAGTGGTGCCCAAGATAGAGAGATAAGGGAAATCAGTCAGCTACTGTGAATTGTAGGACTCTTTCAAACATTTAAGGGATGTTTTTAGTGGGCCACACTGGTGCGTGTTTAGGAGAGAAGACAATAAGTTCCTTAGAATTCAGAGCTTCTCCCTGCCTTTACCTGGCCATTTGTTCCAATTGAGGGCTAACATCCACAGATTAAGAAGTAGCTCAGTGGGATCAACCTGTTCATCTTTTGCACACCAAAACTTTCAATGAATAAACTAGGCAAAAAGAGCACTTTTTTGGAAAGTTTTGTGGAAACTCGTCAAATGCTGCCAAAGCTATTCGCAACACAAAAAATGCATTTCCTGCAGAAATATCACATTCCTAACTATAACTACCCAGTGGCTATTAAAAGAAAAGTTCCCTTGGGCCTAATAAATATGTTTATATGTATTTGTTTATTTATTTGATGAAAAAGCTAAAGTTAAAGCTTAGTTATAGTTAGGAAAACTTTATTTTTTTGGATACAAAATCAGTGAAAACTACACAAACATTGGAAATAACTTAAAGTTATAATTTGTGCCCCGGTTGAAACGTATTATAACTGGTGCACTTCCATACACAAAGTTGTGAAATTGCAGGCCAGACTACATTAACTATAACTTGTGCCTTCCTAATGCACAGCTTATACCTTTTAATATTAAATCGCTTATACCCTGTTAGTCGTAGCACAACAGGTAGGCCCAAGGGAGGGCTAACAATATATATCGCTAACACTCTTTCTTTCTTAAAAGTGTCCAATGTATTTACTGATTCCAACTGTCAGATATTATCCCTTTCCCTTGTAAACAAAGATATTATCCTCCTAGTTAATTTGTATAATAACCTAGATGAAAACGACTTCCAGATCCTTGTCAGTAATATACAGGAGAGACTAAGAAGTCTACATCAGTGGAAGGACCATCCCAGAATGATCCACCTCCTATGGGGAGGTGATTTTAATATCCACCCATGCTCCATGGCAAACTCTCAAAGTTGTGGGTTTATGGACGAATACGAGGCCCCATTAGCCCATTTCATCCACAATAAATCGGGAAATGCAATGAATAATATACTCTCCGATTTTGACCTAGCAATCGCTAACTCCCCAAACTCGGAGAAAAATCAGTTCTACCCGACCTATGTGGGCAGAGGCCATCAAACGACCGTTGACTATATCCTTTTGTCTCCGGGACTCCTCCCGATGGTCAAAGCCTACCATGTCATGGATAACCCATTAAGTGATCACTCCGCATTAAAGATGGACCTTCATATTACCGAATCTAAATCCAAAGTTATTGAAATTGCTAACACTCTCACTCAAGACAGGCTAGATCTAGTGAAACACAATGGCTACTCTATAAAATGGGAAAAGATTAACCCAAATGAACTTACAAAAAAGTTAGTGGACCAGGCATATTCAAACATAATTAAATGCCTGGATCCCGCGTCAAATCATGCAGAGGTATTGAACAACTTTATAGAAATCTTAGAAACAACCAAGGGACTGCTCACGGCGAAAATAACAACCAAACACCCCACCAAGAAAGGATGGTTTAATCATAATTGCACGAGAGCCCTATCTGACTTAAAATCAGCTCTCCATAATAAGCCAAGAGACGCGGGCCTCATTCAACTCCGGAGACGCAAATACACTCAGGAACGTAAGCTAAGAGTCCAACAACTGAAAGAGAAGCTCTGGGAAGATCTAAACAAGAGCGTTCTCTCGAAAAATAGCCAGGCCTTTTGGCGAACGGTCAGAGCCCCCTATCTTGCAGATAACAACTCTCCCAAGATAGAGGTGGCCATAGATGAGGAGAACCTGGGTAGCCCATTTCGAGAATATCTTTAGAGATCACGCGCGCGCAGATGGGCCAACGAATACTCACACCAAGGTACAATACCCAATCCCACTGTCCTTTGACATCTCTGACATATTAGTGGCCTTAGAAAAAAGTAAGACTGGAAAAGCTCCCGGCCCTGATGGCGTCCCAGTAGACCTCTTTAAATTCAACCAAGACTTATGGGCGCCCATTCTTACAAGAGTGTGTATAGCTGCAGCTAGCGAGGGCGTATTAGATTCTTGGAATAGGTCAATCATGGTCCCCATTTTTAAGAAAGGGGACCGCCAGGATGTGAAGTGTTACCGCCCCATCTCACTTCTGGACTCTCTCGGTAAAGTGGTAGGGAGGGTCATCCTGGAGAGACTTCAGCAGTGGGGCGAGGAAAGAGGCATTATCTCGGACTTGCAATTCGGGTTCCGAGAAGGCTTTGGGATGGTAGAGCAGGCACTTAACCTCAGTTTGATAATGGGCAAATATATGCAGGCTAAGAAGAGCACGGTATACATGGTTTATGTGGACCTGTCTGCCGCATTCGACTGCGTCTCGCATTCAAAACTGTGGACAGTCCTAAGACAAATGGACGTGGACCCCTCCCTACTAGATTTTCTGAGAGAGCTTTATTCAGGGGCTTCGGCGAGAGTTCGCTTCGGAAGAAACGGCGAGCTGACGGTGTCGTTTGAAGTGGAGCGGGGAGTTAGGCAGGGCTGTGTCCTGGCCCCCTTCCTCTTCTCACTCTATACCAACTGTTTGGAGCGGGATATGTTAATGGGGGCACAGGACCTCCCAAAAGTAAAACAGCGCCTGATCCCAGCTCTGCTTTATGCGGACGACGCCGTCATTCTGGCGCGAACTCCGCGCGAACTCCAGAATTCACTAAACAGATACACGACTTTCATGAGTAATCTAGATCTAAAGGTGAATGTAAAAAAAACGTTTGTCATGATCACGGGGGGTGTGAAGAAAGGCATAAAAAAGATCTACCTTGACAAACAAGAACTTGAGACCACCACACAATATCCATACCTCGGGATCATGATAGATGATAGGCTGACATGGAAACCTGCAGTCGAGACGAGGTGCCATTTATTTAAGAGATCGATAGCGGCCATACAGAACTTTTCGCAGAAACTGGGGAGGAGGGCCCCAGTAGAGCTGTTGAAAATTTATAACGCCAAGTGCCAGGCCATTGCTCTTTATGGAGCAGGAGTGTGGGGTCACACAGATGTCAGAGCCCTACAGATAATTGAAAATATATTTATAAGATTTCTCTTAGCTACACCAATAGGCACATCAACCTACGCCTCCCATATGGAACTGGGAATTCCCTACCTTGAGGACCTTCTTAAAATCCAGCCACTGATGTTGTGGAGGCGCATTTGGTCATCTAACACAAACGCGCTAACACAGACAATAGTGGCTGATACAATGTCACTTGATTACTCCTCCAGACTGAAGTGGCTTCGCTATATTAGAAACTTTTTCATAGATCTCGGACTTGAGAATTATTATCTACAACCTGAGACGATAGTCGGCCTGTCAAAGAAGGGCCTGAAGCAACTTGCCCTTCAACACCTGGAAACAATGAGACTGACATCTGAGGCCGCAAAACCATCAGCCATTCACGCGAATATGGTCCAGATAACATATGGCATTCAACCGTATTTAACCCTGCAGATTAAAACATACGAGAGAATGTTAATGACTAGGCTCAGATTGAACATTTTCTATAGACTGGTTGTTTTTCCAATGAATAAGGGTTGGGAACCAAGTTTGCCCTCATGCCCATGTGACGGGAAATCCACACAATCCAACATGCATGTGATTATGTTCTGCAAATTTTACCACCCTCACAGAAAATGTTGGCTTCTTCCCATATTTAGGCGGTGGGGTCTTAGACAATGTCGACCAGCATTTTATCGATTGCAACTTTTAGAGTCCGAAGAAGTGTGTTACGTAGTTTTAAACTTTTAAAAATGTATCATGAATCACAGAAAAAACCTTTAGTACCTTTTTTACGCAAAAATAACAACACTGAAACGCAATATTACTATAATATGCTTGTTTATATTCATCGTACATTGTTTTCTTTTTTATGAAATTTCTCTTTTTTTCTATAATCTGTACTTGTTATTGATTGTATTTTTTTTTTTTTTATTGTTTCTTTTATGGTTTTTCTTGTGACAAACCGAATAAAGAGTTGTTATATTAATATTATATTATACCCTGTTATATCATAGCATTCATAGCAACACTCATGACATATGAAATCAAATCATTTAGAAGAACACTGTGCATGGTATCAGACAAAGTTATAGTCAATGTAGTTTGGCTTGCGAGTTCACAACAGTGTGTATGAAGGTGCGTGAGTTATCATACTCTTTGACCGGGCACACATTATAAATGTAACCCATAACTTTAGAATTTCTAATGTTTGTGATGTTTAAGTTATTTTTGTATACAAATAATGAATTACGTTTTCCTAACTAGACCAAAGTTTTAACCTTTCGTAGTTTTTTGTTTAGTAAAAATGTTTTTCATATCATAGAGTTCAAACAGTTCGCTCAGTCACTTGTGCTCTCCTTTGCTTAGAGAAATATACAAAGAATACACGAAGGGGCATTTTCAATATTTATTACACCTAAGTGATTCTTGTACAGAAAATATGACCTGCGATGGCTGAAAGACAAAAGCAGACCAAGATCATAATGAGTGTCAACACCTTCTTGGTAAGACAGCTTATGCATGCATACTTAAAAAAGATTATACCAATCAAGCATACTCCTACAATGCTAACCCATGTGTCTAGAGTGTGAATGTATGGTCTGCCAAGAAAACTCCCTTCTAGATAATCTGACCCCTTTACCTGGTGGGTAAGAGTGTAAGACCCCGTCTTGGTCACAAACTGGACACCCCCTCACGGGGATATCAGTCAGCTTTTACGCGAAAGCTTCAGCATGCAGGGACCCCTCAAGGCCAGCAGAAGTGTCTCTTCTAATTATGCTAGGAAACAAAATGCTATGTATAGAAAATGGCATCCTTGCCCTGCAGCAATATTGTGATCAGGCTACCATTGTTTGTGTTCTACAGATAGCAGTGTCTCTATATGGATGTGATAATAAACATATCTTTATTACGCACGTGAGAGGCCTCTCACCTAATACCAAGGCAGTGTGACAGTGTTTGTGTCAGCAAAGTTGCTGTCATGAATGCAAATGTGTGTCAAATGTCGAAGTGACAAAGAGAAGGCAACTTTAGGTAAGGATCGTGTACAAGTAAGAATGGCTCTAATTCCTACCTGGCCTAACTCAGGCACATGGCAGTTGAGTGAAGTGAACTGTTGTAGAGTGACATAGAGTGGAGTAGAGTGGTTGTAGAATGTGTTGGCATATAGTGGAGTAGAGTGGCATAGAGTGGAGGGGCTTAGAGTGTCCTAGGGCGGATTAGAGTGTTGTAGAGTGTAGTGGAATAGAATGGACTGGCATTGAGTTTTGTGGCATTCAGTGTCCTGTCGTAGAAAGTCATTGCATAGAGTGTTGTGACATTGTGTGTCGTGGTGTAGAGTATTGTGTTGCAGGGTGGAGTGGAATAGAGTAGAGTGGCATAGAGTGGAGTGGCATGTCGTAGAATGGAGTGCTGTGCCGTACAGTAGACTGGAGTGGCATAGAGTGGGGTGGTGCGTTGTAGAGTACAGTGGAGTGGCATGTCATAGAGCACCAGGTTGTAGAGTGTCTTGGAGTGGATGGGCGTAAAAACCCAAATCTCTTGACTAGGGGTGAATGTATGATTCACTCAGCATTCCGTCCATCATTTGTTTGTGTGAGCATCTGTGGCACAAGACTGTAATACCTGGGTATTCAAAGTAGTCTGTCTATAGGAGGCATTTGTGCATGGGGGTACTTGATGAAAATGAAAAGCTGATGTTTTGGGACCGTGCATTTCCTAAAATCTGAAAACGGATATTTTAAAGGCAGTCTTTGTTTTAAAAAATTGAGTTTCTTCTGTTGAATTGAGTTTGTTTGCCCAAAGTGGAAAGTGGTATTTGATAGAAAGAAGTGCACTTTCAGAAACTGATGAATAATAATTCAAGCTGAGCTGGGGATACCTACTGCTGTATTTATGTACTTTGTGCCATATGGCATGTCTAGATTTGAATGTTACTTCATAAGTCAGGTAGAGGCATTTTGTATTGATGAAGGTTTTCCTGGCATTTCTGATGGTAACCGCACCAGGAATACTTGGGTGGTAACTACTGATAATCCTGCTTAGGGTGGTCAGAGCGTAGTCACTATTTTACAGTTATAAAGTTTGCTAGTAGCTCAGGAAGACTTTCCTTGAGCAGAAGTAGCTCTCACTATAGAAAAGGTTGGAGACCCCTGGCGTAGAGTGTAGTGGTGGAGAGTGTTGTGGTATGTCATAGAGAGGCGTAGTGTCTTAGAGTGTCATAGGGTGGAGTGACATACAGTGGAGTAGAGTGGAGTGGGGCAGAGTGGAGTAGAATGGAGTTGAGTGGAGGAGTTTGCCATTGAGTACAGTGGAGTAAAGTGGCTTGGAGGTGCATAGAGGGAGTTCTGTTTAGTGTCATAGAGTGTCACAGACCTGAGTAGAGTATTGTAGAGTGGAGCAGAGTAGAGTGTTGTATAGTGGAGTGGCATAAAGTGAAATAGAGTGTCATAGAGTGTAGGGGCCTGTAGTGTCATAGAATTGGAGTGAAGTATTGTACAGTGGAGCAGAGTGAAGTGGCATAGTGTGGAATGTCATAGAGTGAGTGTCATAGGGTTGTGGCGTAGAGTTTTGTGGTGTAGAGTGTTGTGGCGTAAAGTGTTGTGACACAGAGTGTTGTGGCATAGAGTAGAGTGGCTTAGAGTGGAGTGATGTAGAGTGGTGTGTCCTAGAGTTGGCGTGCCATGTCATAGAGTGGAATGTCATAGAGTGGAATGTCATAGTGTGGAGTACTGTGTCATTGAGTGGAGTGGCTTGTGATAGTGGAGCAGTGTGTCGTAAAGTGGAGTGGAGTGGTGTGTTACAGAGTGGAGTAGAGTGAAATAGAGTGGAGGGGCATACAGTTGAGTTCTACTCACGCCCCTGCCATGCACAGTTTTCTCATCAATAATTTCACTGCAGATGCTGCATTGGTATTATCAATAATGTGATAGATGTAATGAGAGATGTAATATGTGGGGTGCTTAGCAGTGCAAGGTGGGGGCGCGAGCTATAGTTTCCTTTGGGCATGAGTTATAGTTACTTGAGATAACCATTCCTATAACTGCTGAATTTCTATGGTTTTGTGTGTGTAAAATCTGAACCTAACTATAAAGTCCCTGTAACCTTTGTTTTTTAGGGAATTTCTAAGGTTTTGTAATTGTATTTCCTAATTATAACATCCCTGTAACCTTTGTTTTTTTAGTGAATTTATTTCTAAGTTTTTTAATTGGATTTCCTAAATAGAATGTCCCTGTAACCTTTGGTTTTCTTTGGTGAATGTATATGTTTTTATGCTCTTTCCTAACTGTAATGCCCCTATAAACTGGGTGTATTAGTGGGTATGTGAGTGGTTGTGTGGATGTGTAAGTGGATGTGTGTGTGTGTTTGGTGGGTGTGTCAGTGCATGTGTGACTCGCTGTGTTGGTCTGTGACTCGCTGTGTGAGTGGCGGTTTGGCTTTGTTAGTAGGTGTGTGAGTGGCTGTATGGGTGTGTGAGTGGGAGTATGAGTATTTGTGTGGGTGTGTAAGTGGGTTTGTGAGTGGATGTGTGAGTGTGTGCGTGCATGACTGGTTGTTTAAGTATGTGATTGGGTGTGTGAGTGGTTTTGTGGGTCTCTGAATGAGTGTGAGTGGCCGTTCAGGTGTGTAAGTGGTTATCTGGGTCTCTGAGAGGGGGTGTGAGTGCCTGTATGGGTATGTGAGTGGCTGTATGAGCATGTGAGTGTGTGAGCCTACTGTAGGGATAACATGGATTTCATGACCAAGATACAAAATATTCCATGGAAATCCATCTACCTTTTGGCTACAATTGATATTGTGACAATTTACACATGTATCACCAATGAGTTAGTCTTATGAGTATGTAGACTCGTATTGAGAGACAAACATTTGTCCTCCTATGATCACTCCATGTTATTGCTTGAAACGCTATATTTTCATTTGGAACATAACTATTTTCTTTTTGAAGACAAGCAACTCACCAGGGACTGTGATGGGAAGGTCTTTTACTCCCAGCTATGCCAGATTGTTCATGGGGTGGTGGGAGTCACAGTATATATGGACAGAGGCTAATGACAGGTGGACTCACCATCTGATATTGTGGACACGGTACATTGACAATATTTTCCTAATCTGGGATGGCCTGCTAAAAGCTTTGGATGCATTCCTAATTTGGATTGCAGACAATGATTTTAACCTTAAGTTTATCAGCAAAACACAATACCACAAGGGAATTTCTGGATGTTTTGGTCACGGTAGAGGAAGGGAATTTACACACTAGTCTCTTTAGAAAAGCTACTGTGGGCAATAGCATTTTACATGCCCGCAGCCACCACCCTCTCAATCTCAAATGAACTGTCCTCTATGGGGAACTACTTAGAGTGAAAAGAAATTGCAGTACCATCAAGGCTTTTGAGGTTGAGGAAAGGAAAATGACAGGGGGATTTAAATCCCGAGGTTATCCTGAGAAAGTGATTAGGGCAGTGATCAACAAGATTTCAGCTGTCAACAGGCAGCCTACTTACACCTAAGAAAAGAGAGGGAGCCAACAAAGAAGTATGACTGATCGCCACTTTTAACTGTGAATTCAACTCTGTTAATAAGATTGTGAGGAAGCATTGGCACTTGTTTAGATTGAACCAAGTCATTGGCAGTTTAGTGAGGTCCCAACTCCATATCACTTACAGGAAAAGCGAGTCATTTTGGAACATGTTGATACACAGTTATCCAGCTAAGAAGCAGGGTAAGGCAAGATCCTGGCTGAGTGAACTGCCAGGATTTCTCAAGTTTGGGAGATGCAAAGCATGTGCACAGAGTTACAAAAAAAGACATATACTTTGCCGACAGGGAGGAAAGTCAAAATCAAAACATTTATAAATTGTAACAGCAATTTTGTTTCTATGTTTTGGTGTGTGTCTATGGCTTGCAGTACCTGGGGAGTACTAACTTCCTGGTTCAAGTGGATTCATAAACATTTACGTTCGATTCAGAACAAAGATCCTAGTTACCAGCATCAAAATTCAACAAAAGCGTCTCCAAAATCTAAATATAGAAACAGTATGTTTATAATATTAAGGTACCATACATTAGACCAGTTTAATTTATAATTTATTAGTCTTAAATATAAAAAATAGTTGAATAGTTTTTTGTTTTTTAACATATAAAATAGTGGTATTTAGAAAAAATATATACATAGAATTTATGAGCTCCACATACATTGAAAGACAAATAAAACCTGTAAGAACAATGAAAACCAAAGCAAAAATAACTAACTACATAACAAATTAAGAAGAAAACAATCACAATCATACTTAAGAAAAACATACATACCAAAGACATTAAAAGCAAATAAGTTAAATAGTCCTAGAGATTATTTCTTGGTGTAATAACAATTATAATACAGTATTGAAAAACCTGTAATCATATTTTGGGAGACAAGGATATAAAGAAATGTGCAACCTTCATAAGGATGCTGTCTGTGTTTTTAGATCTGTGGCAGCGGCCATACAGTCTGGACTTATTCAAATAAGTATTCAAACACAAGGGTCTCACAACAGACTTCAAGTACTGGTCTGAAATATGGAAACAAATTATATTAATATAAAAAATTTGACTCAACAGGAAACACCCTGGTGGCCTTAACCAGGATGAAGAGCTTTATGTGAACATTGGCTAGATTTAGATATTATGTGGAAACTACAGAAGGTTCTGCTCCTGTCTCTTGTTTGGTTTGTTTTTATTCTGTTGCCTTTTTCCATACCCTTGGCCTAAATGGGGATTACCTGTGATCCATGAACAGAGTTTGAATTGTCTCTAACAGGCTCCATTTTTTCCACCTTCCAATGGTGAACCTAGCCTCTTTTGTAAAGATGATACATTTAAGTGACCCATATAGGTTATATATACAGTGTTTGTCTTTTTGCTTTTTTAGTATATTGGGACACATATTTTGTTTCCAACACTTTCATTTTTCTTTGAACAATACAATAGTATTTTTTAAATCAGATTACTATTCAATCAGCGGTTATGTGAGAACTTTTTCAGCCACCTGGCTTCATTTATGTTTTCTCTGAAGAGTAACATTTGCCAATATTCTGATTTGCTTCAAATGTGTGCCTTGTTATGCTTAAGTGTTTGTTCTACATACCTAATAGGATTTCACACTAGTGGTCTGCTGTATAATGCTTAGTGAATGCCACTGTGCGGAATTACAATGGTCGCAATTTGTATATGGACAATATATAAGGCAGTATGTTTTAAGACACCATGTATATCACAATAACTGTGTTTTTTCCCAAAGCTTAATAATTTTGAGCACACTCGGGTCACAGCCATTGTTACAAGATTCATTATTTTACCATGTTTAATGAATTTATATATTTTCTGCAGTGATACAAGCTGTTATGTGCTAAAAGGCTTCACTGTGAAGTAAGCATTAGGTGCAAGGTTCCTTAAGTCTTTTCACTGTGCTGATACATGTTTGAAAATCTCTTTTTAAATTAAATGGGTCACTTTCACTTATATTTGTGGCTTGAACATTACCAGCAGGTCAAGAGGTGCCAGCCGATGCAACAAAATTGGTGTGTATTATCATTCTCCAAGTGCGGGCATTTACTTGCACTGAGGCATGAGTGCATTATATATATATATATATATATATATATATATATATATATATGTACGCTCCATTTGCACCTGCCTGTCGCACTCCTTGGCTGGTGCCTGCTCGCCGGGGGTGCACCCGACCACAATATCCGCTCCGAAAATCCTACCTCGTCTGTAACGAGAATCAGGAAGCAGCACTCCAGGGTAAATACACGGTTCAGTTTATATTCGTTCAAAACGCGCTTTCGGCACTCGGCCTTCGTCAGTGTTCAAACAACCAAAGCGCCGCAAAGCCTCATTGCATTTAAAGCCATCACGTGTGAGTTATACATGACATAGAGATAGGACCAAATGATGGAAACATGGTCGCCATCTTTGAATGGGTCCGAGATGTTACAAGTGGCAGGCGCTCTTCAATCCTAGCAACATGTAAATATAAACATATGAATAATTGGCATTAATAAACATAAATCGAAATCGATCATGCAATGTAGCCGTTCCTATAATGCCCACAAATGGGCTATATATATTTCATATTCATGGATGTCCCCACTCATATAACACAGTTATGCAACCCTGGATGGGCTCAGACACATTCCAGTCCGAATTACGCGATGGTAAAGATTTCAAAGTGCAATAGTTAAAAAAGAAAGCGAGTTAAAGCAATTACAAACAGAATTCAAATTTTACAGCTGATCATTCATCCCATATCTGAATTCTATCAAATCAAATGGACCGCCAAATCTTCATGTACATTCAATCCCCCTGGCATCTTGCTTTGTAGGTCAATTATATAACGCGACTCAAGTCGTCTAAGTTTATGTAACCTGTCTCCCCCTCTCACATGGGCAGGGACAGAGTCCAGACAAAAATACGTTAACAGGTCCCTGTTACGTGCATGTTCTTTATCAAAATGTCTGGCTACCGGGTAGTTCACATCTGCATTTTGGATCGCTCTTTGATGTTCCAAAATCCTTAATTTAACCGGGTTCGTTGTGCTGCCAACATACCTTCTGCCACAAGGACATGTTACACAGTACACAACGTAGGGTGTAGAGCATGTGAGGAACTTAGATATTTTTCTAGGTTGTTTTACCCCTGGTACATTATATTGTATGGTACGCCTACTTCCTTTGCACACCTTGCATTTACCACAAGGAAAGAAGCCTTGCAAGGGTTCAGACTTGGATTTGGGTATAGTTTCCTCATGGTGACTATGAACTAAATAGTCTTTAAGTGCTCGAGCTTTCCTAAACGTTACTAGAGGGTAAGAAGGTAGATCTTGCTTGATGACAGTATCAGTAAGCAAGATGTTCCAATGCTTTCTCATAATACGTTTCAGTTCAGTAGCATTACTGGAATACGTCGTGATCATTCTAAACGTACCTCCCACAGCATTTTTATTGTCAACATTTGCTGCTTTTTCTTTTTTGAGCAGTTCTGTCCTTTCCATGTTGCAGACTTTGCTCATTGCCTGTCTAAGTACTCCTTCTTTGTAACCTCTAGTTTTAAATCTTTGTATGCTGCTGTTGGCTGCTTTTCGAAAATCCTGTTCCTTTGTGTTGTTCCTCTTTATCCTTAATAGTTCACCATACGGTATACTATTCACCAAGCTTTTAGGGTGACTACTGGTCGCAAATAAAGTTGAATTCCCAGCAGTCTCCTTACGAAAAAGCTTGGTGTGCAACCTGCCATCGTCTACAAAGACTGTCAAATCTAAATAGTTGACCTCAATCTGGCTAAATGTCCCTGAGAACTTCAAATTGTTGCTGTTAGCATTCAGTACCGCAACATATTCCTTCGCCAGATCGACCGACCCCTCTATGATGATGAAGAGGTCGTCGAAATAGCGATACCAACATCTGACAAGTTCATTCCATTTCTTATTTGCTGGAGACCAGGCCACCTGCTCCTCCCACCACTCCACGACCTCTTCATCATCATAGAGGGGTCGGTCGATCTGGCGAAGGAATATGTTGCGGTACTGAATGCTAACAGCAACAATTTGAAGTTCTCAGGGACATTTAGCCAGATTGAGGTCAACTATTTAGATTTGACAGTCTTTGTAGACGATGGCAGGTTGCACACCAAGCTTTTTCGTAAGGAGACTGCTGGGAATTCAACTTTATTTGCGACCAGTAGTCACCCTAAAAGCTTGGTGAATAGTATACCGTATGGTGAACTATTAAGGATAAAGAGGAACAACACAAAGGAACAGGATTTTCGAAAAGCAGCCAACAGCAGCATACAAAGATTTAAAACTAGAGGTTACAAAGAAGGAGTACTTAGACAGGCAATGAGCAAAGTCTGCAACATGGAAAGGACAGAACTGCTCAAAAAAGAAAAAGCAGCAAATGTTGACAATAAAAATGCCGTGGGAGGTACGTTTAGAATGATCACGACGTATTCCAGTAATGCTACTGAACTGAAACGTATTATGAGAAAGCATTGGAACATCTTGCTTACTGATACTGTCATCAAGCAAGATCTACCGTCTTACCCTCTAGTAACGTTTAGGAAAGCTCGAGCACTTAAAGACTATTTAGTTCATAGTCACCATGAGGAAACTATACCCAAATCCAAGTCTGAACCCTTGCAAGGCTTCTTTCCTTGTGGTAAATGCAAGGCGTGCAAAGGAAGTAGGCGTACCATACAATATAATGTACCAGGGGTAAAACAACCTAGAAAAATATCTAAGTTCCTCACATGCTCTACACCCTACGTTGTGTACTGTCTAACATGTCCTTGTGGCAGAAGGTATGTTGGCAGCACAACGAACCCGGTTAAATTAAGGATTTTGGAACATCAAAGAGCGATCCAAAATGCAGATGTGAACTACCCGGTAGCCAGACATTTTGATAAAGAACATGCACGTAACAGGGACCTGTTAACGTATTTTTGTCTGGACTCTGTCCCTGCCCATGTGAGAGGGGGAGACAGGTTACATAAACTTAGACGACTTGAGTCGCGTTATATAATTGACCTACAAAGCAAGATGCCAGGGGGATTGAATGTACATGAAGATTTGGCGGTCCATTTGATTTGATAGAATTCAGATATGGGATGAATGATCAGCTGTAAAATTTGAATTCTGTTTGTAATTGCTTTAACTCGCTTTCTTTTTTAACTATTGCACTTTGAAATCTTTACCATCACGTAATTCGGACTGGAATGTGTCTGAGCCCATCCAGGGTTGCATAACTGTGTTATATGAGTGGGGACATCCATGAATATGAAATATATATAGCCCATTTGTGGGCATTATAGGAACGGCTACATTGCATGATCGATTTCGATTTATGTTTATTAATGCCAATTATTCATATGTTTATATTTACATGTTGCTCGGATTGAAGAGCGCCTGCCACTTGTAACATCTCGGACCCATTCAAAGATGGCGACCATGTTTCCATCATTTGGTCCTATCTCTATGTCATGTATAACTCACACGTGATGGCTTTAAATGCAATGAGGCTTTGCGGCGCTTTGGTTGTTTGAACACTGACGAAGGCCGAGTGCCGAAAGCGCGTTTTGAACGAATATAAACTGAACCGTGTATTTACCCTGGAGTGCTGCTTCCTGATTCTCGTTACAGACGAGGTAGGATTTTCGGAGCGGATATATATATATATATATATATATATATATATATATATATATATATATATACACACCTACTGGCGTCTGACTTTAGGTAGTTATAGTTATGACCTAGTTGCCATAGGTAGATCGTTTTTTATTTTGCCAATATTATTGGCACTGTTTGACAAATCTCCACAAAATTTTAAAAACTTACACTTTCGTGGGTTCAGATACTGGACGTACACAAAATTTGGCAGAAAGGTAGATGCTGGTCTAGAAAGCATACTTTTTGTGATTTAGTGGAAAACTGTTCAGTAGATTTAAAGAGATTAAAGCTCAAATAATGTCTATATATAGGGATGCAGAGCCTTCGCGGATCCACCGTGGTCAATCCGCGGATCCACACTCCAAAGACAGAATATGGTTGGCTTGCCACAACCTGACAGAGAAGCTGTGGCTATCATTTTCTTTTATCAGGAAACGGTCCCTGGGGCTAACATTTTGGCTGTAATGTTCATGAATGATCAGGGTAGTGGTACCCTGACCCCATGAGTGTGTTAGAGGGCTCCCAGAGTGACCCATAAAGGCCAATATATTGCCTTATACACATTTTTCTCAATGTACGAGAATCCATGGAACCTCTGCGGTACTCAGCGCAAACTCCATCCCTTGTGGTACCATGAATCCTGACACAGCTCATCAGAGGCCATGCCCCCTTTGTCCATCACACTACAAACAAGCCTCCTGGCACACTACTGGTTTGGGGATGAAGTCCCCTTGGATGCTGATGGTCCTTGGGGGCCAAGAACCCCTCCTGTTACCTTCAGTAAGTCCCATACAGTGGGATTTAGACAGCTTGTCGGAGGCCCGTCCCCTTTCTCCCCCACTCTGCAAACACGCGTCCTGGCACACTACTGGTAGGGGTATGAAGTCCCCTTGGATGCTGAGAGTCCTTGGGGGCTAAGAACCCCTCCTGTTACCTCAGGTAAGTCCCACATCGGGATTGCTGAGAGCTGGTAGGAGGTCCTGTCCCTTTTCTCCACCGCTCTGCAAATGCACCTCCTGGTACACTACTGGTTGGGGGATCAAATCCCCATTGTAGTGCCACCTGGCAGATTTACTTTGTCTCACCCTATCTCCTAACTCTGTACCTCAAATGTATTTACTTGGCCCTCCGATGGATCTTGAATCGTGAAGAGAGGGGTAGGATAAAGGCAACCCAATCCAGTTATCCAATGAGGACCAGGAATTGCTTAACTGACCTCCAAACTGGCAATTGTATTCATATATTTAGCCCTCAGAACTAGGCTATACAGGTAAAGTGTTATTATGGATAGATCGATTACCTTGAAGAAATAGTAGGAGTTTATCAGTAAATTTAAGAAGAGTAAATACATCAATATCAGGCATTTATATTTGGGAATGCAGAATAATCAAATGTAGTTCTTGTGGGCCATCAATTACCAAAGCTCTGTGAGAGTTCAGGAAAGGGTGTGAAACATATCAGCTCAAAGGTTCCCTCCCATGACAAAAAGGAGTCCTGGAATAGCACACACAGCGTATGCGTTAGCTAAGGAAAGCCAGTAGAGTCCGCAAAGAAAAGAATGAAGTCTCTAAGTCCGCAAAGGGCAAGATCTCCGAAAAAAAGAAAGAAGTCTCTTGTTTCTCCGTTACACAATGTATATAATAATCCTTAAGTTCTGGGGTGACACCTCCTGGGTCACCTCATCTGGTCAGACCACTCAGTCCATTGGTCAGTTTGCATAGGGTGATTGTCATGCAGCATAAAGAAGACACATTTATGTAGGAATATAGGTGGTGCAAAATACGTAACTGTCATGCCTTCCGGCAGGAGTATGCTCTTAAACAAAGATCCTTTAGCAAAAGCACATGAGTGAAGTCGAAAAGACAGTTACTCAGGCAGATGTTCCCAAAGTGGGAACTCTCAGAATAATCCAAAGTAAGCAGATCCAAATACCTGGTCTGTCTCCCTGGGCACTATATCTGCTGGATATCCAGCTATTTTGAACAATAAAGATACTGAGAAAGTTTCTTGAATTCTTTACTTCATGTTATTCCAATTATTTCATGAGCGATGTTGTATTCACATCAATCTTAAAGCTTTTCGAAATGTTATACTTGTAATGTGTTCTGTTCATACATCATCTTGTAAATTCAATAATCCCAATGCATTTTGGCGTCTTGCGCCTTCGTCAGGGGATGTATCTGTAAAAATAACAATGGTTGTATGACTTGTGTGCATACGAATTACCACCACTCGATCATATAACTTGACATCTATGCATAAACAGTTTTTACCTAATTCAAAAAAATTCTTTGCATAAACATTCTTGATTATTTATCCTGTACAATGATAACATTCCTATATTCCTTTACTAATTTGGAGACTGCACGTGTATTTAACTCATAAACAATGAATATTTAGTAACGGATAGTTCCTGTTAAGTTTGGGTTCATGTGAAACTCAAAAAATCGGGAATCATTGTGGTGCTTCGTGAGTTTAAAAACAATAGTGGTGGTGGTTGTCTCAAGCGATAAAACTATATATACTAGGTAGTGTTACCCTCTCTATTTTAGTTTCCGCCTGCCGCTTATAACGCGTTCAACATTAAATCGGTGCTTACCGCATTCGTCTTCTCAACACTGTAGCTATGTCTGGCGTGCTGGGGCTACTGCCAAGGCCGTACATGCGTGTACGCGCGTCGGCGTAAATAATCTAATAGAAGACGGACTATGCAAAAACAGATGGCTATTCTTAAAGGGATATTAGCTAGAAAGTAAAAAGTCCTGAAATATACTAAATCTACGGGTGCTGTCTGAGTGCACTGAAGTGAACTAACAAATAAATGTATACACGCTGCCATCTTAGACGAGTTACAAGAATGCTATTATATGTGATGTAATTAATAAACGCAGTCAAGGTAATACCACATAAAATATATTCAACATGATCATTGCCAGCTATAAGTAACATAAAATTCGATTCTTTCAATCAATCTTTTGGGTTTCATGGTTTCCAGATAATAAATCCAGTAATTTTCTCCTTTTAAGAGAGTTTTTTTGTTGTCTGTTCCAGTCTTTCTTTCTACCACCTCTAGAATGCAAGATTTTAATTAATCTATTCTGTGTTTTGCTTTAATGAAATGCGTTGCTATAGTAGATTTCAACATCTTGGTCCGTATGTTACTTTTGTGCTCATTCAATCTGATCTTTAATTTCCTCTCTGTTTGTCCTACATAATTTTTGCCACATGGACATTTAAGAAGGTAGATGATATTGGTAGTATCACATGTTCCATTTACTTTCAATTTGATTTCTTTACCCGTAATGAATAGTGTGGGATACTATTCCCTTTATAAATGTTTTCACAGTTGTGGCAATTTAAACATGGTTGTGTACCCCTGTATCTCACAATGGGTACTTTCGTGTAGGTAGATTTCAATAGTTGTCCTATATTTTTGGACCTGGTGTATGCAAATAGAGGTTCTGTAACAAACGTGTCTTTAAAATCTGGTTCTGCCGCCAATGAGGGCCAGTGTTTTTTCAATGATTTTTTTGAATTGGTGGCTTTTAGTTGATAATTTGCTCGCGCAGATGATTCTTTGCTCAGTTTTTTTAGGTTTTTGTTTTAACAGATCTTCTCTCTTGGTGATCTGAATTCTGTGTTGAGCTTGTTGTAATATATCATCTGGGTATCCTCTTTTTTTGAACCTTTTGATCATTTCATTGGTTTGTATTTCCAGTTGTTGTGGTTCCGAGACTACTCTTTTAACCCTCATCAGTTGAGAGTAGGGTAGATGTTTCTTCAGTGATGGAGGATGGTAACTCTCAAATCTTAGGATGTTGGTTCTGTCTGTACTTTTTCTGAATAAATTGGTTACAACATCCGTGGGCGTATTTGTTATTTCTACATCCAGAAAATGTATTGTGTCTTTTTTTATTTCCCATGTGAATTGAATCCTGGAGTCAATAGAATTCAGCTCTTCAATTTGTTTGGTAAGTATTACTTGTGATCCCTCCTATGCGATGAAAATATCGTCTATAAAGCGTACATACAAACAAATGTGTCTATTCCAATCCTCTTTCTGTAAGATGTGTACTTCCTCAAATTCTTTCATAAACATATTGGCATATGTCGGTGCAGCCGGATTTCCCATTGATGTACCGCTTTTCTGTAGATACCATTCGTCCTGATAAGCAAAGTAGCTGTGCATTAAAGTAAATTTTAGCAGTTCCATTAAAAATATTTTCATCTCATGCGCATAGTCACTCTCCAATAATGCTTTCTCTGCCGCCTCGAGGCCTTGATTGTGTGGTATGGAGGTGTATAAAGCTTTAACGTCTATCGTTGCCATGATAATTTGTTGATGATCTGTGATTAGGATGCTAGATAGTTTCTGTAGAAAGTCTGTGGTATCTTTAATATAGGATTGGGCGGAAGTGACCAGTGGTTGTAAATATTTATCGAGAAATTTACCAATAGGCTCATGTATGCTGTTTCTGGTGGACACAATAGGTCGACAAGGTGGTCGTTGCAAATCCTTATGCACTTTTGGTGTCATATAGAAGTTGGGAGCTTTGGGATAACTTTGTGTCAGATATTTTTTCACATGGTCTTGTATAACTCCTTCGTCTGCTGCTTTATCTAGAATCACTTGTAAAATGTTTTGCATTTCTTGGGTAGGGTTAGAGTCTAACTTCATATATAGATTTTCATCCTCCAGATGTTCTTTAACCTGTGCCTCATAATATGTCCTGTCCAATATCACTAGGGCTCCCCTTTGTCTGCTTTTTGGCATACAATATTTTCATTGTTGCTGATGGACTTTATTATTCCACGTTCTTTAACTGTCATATTTTGAAATTTGTTTTTCTGTTTGGTATTGAACAGATGAATGTCTTGTTTACAAAGTTGTTCGAATAAATCTATCGTTTTGTGGCTCACCGGAGCCATGTAAGTGCTAGTACTCTTCAATCCTTTAAGTTGATCATCTTCTTTCTTACTTTTTCCTACAACCACATTATCAAAAAAGTGTCTGAGTCTTAGCTTCCTGGTTAGTTTAAATAAACTTATATCCAATTCCAAGGTGTTAGTTTGGGTAGTGGGAACAAATGATGTACCCTTTTGTAAGGTGTTCAATTGTGTTTTGTTGAGAGGATATTGTGATATGTTTAATACCAGGTTATCTGTTGCAAATTCTGTATTCTTCATTTTTTCTTCACTGCTTTGGCTGTTACTGTCCTCGTTTGTGGTGGACCTTTGTCTTTTTCCTTTTCCCCTCCGGGGTCTCCCCTTTCCTCTTGGCCTACTTCTAAAAAAGGTACTTCCTTAGATGTAGTATAAATTTCTGTTGGTTTATGCACTTTGAGTTGTCGGGTTCTTTGGGAAGTTGTTGCTTCGCTATCTGTGGATGAAGAATCTGTTTGTGACCCATATGGTTTGTTTTGTCTTCTTTTGGCGTTTATATCCACCCATGTGTACACCTCTTCTAGTTTATAGTCTAAAGTATCTCTCCTATATTTTCTTATTTTTCTATCGTTCACTTCCTGTGCGTGTTTGATTAATTGGTTGTTGATGTCTTCAAGTATCTTGGAGAGTTCTTCCGGTGATAGTAATTTGTTCAATTCATCTTTCACATTGTTGATTTCGGTATTTAGTTCCTCCTAAGTTTTTGATAATTCTTCAATTATTAAGATTATAAGATCAAGACTGCATTTATTTAGAATTGCATACCATTTTTCTGTAAACTGTTTAGTGTTTTTGCACAGTGATGGTTTGAGGGAAATACGGAGGCCTCTCGGAATCCTTTGAGCTTTATGGTATCTAATCATGGTATTAGCATGAAGGCGTTGATTAATTTGTTTTCTTGTTAGGTATAAGAGTTGTTTAATGTGTTGTTCCTTTGTTTTGGTGTGGCAAATTCTGAAGTTTCTTCTTGTATTAATGAGTATATGCGAGCACTCGCATCGTTAGCGAATGCAAACGTTTCTGCTCAGATTTCTGTAAGTTGCGTAATTTCTTCATATTGCATGTTGGTTTAGTTGCGCGTGCTCCGATCTCTGAGTAGGCAATAATGTATATAAATGGGTAATAGTTGTGCACTACGAGAGTTTCATAAAAATTTTAAACGTGTGGAGTGCTCCCGGGTATCACTCCCCACTCTGGAGTGTGAATAACAATAATCCGAAGTAAGCAGATCCAAATACCTGGTCTGTCTCCCTGGGCACTATATCTGCTGAATATCCAGCTATTTTGAACAATAAAGATACTGAGAAAGTTTCTTGAATTCTTTACTTCATGTTATTCCAATTATTTCATAAGCGATGTTGTATTCACATCAATCTTAAAGCTGTAATGTGTTCTGTTCATACATCATATTGTAAATTCAATAATCCCAATGCATTTCGGCGCCTTGCGCCTTCGTCAGGGGATGTATCTGTAAAAATAACAATGGTTCTATGACTTGTGTGCATACGAATTACCACCACTCGATCATATAACTTGACATCTATGCATAAACAGTTTTTACCTAATTCAAAATAATTCTTTGCGTAAACATTCTTGATTATTTATCCTGTACAATGATAACAACATTCCTATATTCCTTTACTAATTTGGAGACTGCACGTGTATTTAACTCATAAACAAATGAATATTTAGTAACGGATAGTTCCTGTTAAGTTTGGGTTCATGTGAAACTCAAAAAATCGGGAATCATTGTGGTGCTTCGTGAGTTTAAAAACAATAGTGGTGGTGGCTGTCTCAAGCGATAAAACTATATATACTAGGTAGTGTTACCCTCTCTATTTTAGTTTCCGCCTGCCGCTTATAACGCATTCAACATTAAATTGGTGCTTACCGCATTCGTCTTCTCAACACTGTAGCTATGTCTGGCGTTCTGGGGCTACTGCCAAGGCCGTACGTGCGTGTACGCGCGTCGGCGTAATAATCTAATAGAAGACGGACTATGCAAAAACAGATGGCTATTCTTAAAGGGCTAATATAAGCAAAATATGAATAACTGAAATATACATTTTCATTGACAAATATGACATTGAGATATTGTTTTCAGCTTTATTACTCTTACAAAGTGGGCTATTTCATTATAAATTTCATGTGTAACTATAGCACATTACTGCATTTTCAAAGTACCAATGCATACAATTATTTCAAAACATGAATTATTAATATTGTTTCTATCAATTCTCATTAGTACATATACGAAGATTATTTGTGAATGTTTCAGAGCATTTGTATATATATATGTGTGAGTGTGTGTTTGGGGTGTCTGAGTGGGTATGTGAGTAGCTATGTTTACACTCACTCATAAACACATATATGGCCTTATATACAGACAGACAAACATATATGTGTTGGCAAATTTAAGGAGGTGCATATGGAGACGAAGGGATGGTCATGGGGTGGTGCAGAGACAAAAAGAGGATGGGCCCAAGCCAGATATGAAAGTCTTGGAGGGTGTAGTTAGAATATCTTTCAATATCCCACAACTCATGCAATTCTGTTCTGTACAAAATAAAGCAGCAGTGTCATCTGTCTCATTCATGCAAAGAAGGGAAACATGATAAATAAAACAAGCAGAATGAATGCATCATCTTCCCTCTCAGTGATGTATTTATTGATTTCGTGAGCAAAGATAAAATGGAATTTTAATAGAAAATTGTTTTGCAAGTCAACCAATCGAAGCTGCTCTGCCCTGCAGCAGTGTGAAGTAGCCGCGAGGCAAGTAGTCAACATGCTTGGCGTTTTGCAAAAACAACTAAATAATTTAATAGATAAGAAAAATAAACCACAAATGATTCAGTGGTACAACTAACTGTAACTGTGTGGATAAAGGAAAAAAGCAGACAGCACAGCAGATGCAGCAAGATGTTTGTTCAGCAGCTATTAACTGGGCAGCACTTACTCACTTGCCACTGCTTGAGTAATTACCACCACAAGTGCTAATTAATGTATCTTTTAGGCCTCTATTTTTAAACCCAAAAACATTATGTGCAAAAACATTCTGATATATCCACTGAAGGCCTAAAACAATTGCTCTGTATTCCTTCCAAATAGGCGTGCCTATTTTTAAGGTGAACACCTTCCTACCTGCAATATTATAGTACTGCAGCTGCCACTGCTGTTGATTCAAAATGCTGCAAGCTTTTACAGCAGCTATTGATACAGAAAACAGGGGTGCATAGTGCATGCACGCTGTAGCACAGTAGATATTTACTTACTTATGCCTACTACCCCTCCAGGGGTATAGGTCATCAACCAGAACTCTCCAGCCATCTCTGTTCTGTGCTTTTCTTTCAATCTGACTCCAGGTGTAACTCATCTCCATGCAGTCAGCATTGAGGCCTCAACGCTAGTTGTTTCTCTGACTTTCTCCATTCCATGTCCAATGAGGGTTCCAGGTCAGGGCTTGCCTGGTGGTGTTTGATGAGGGCTTGTGGAAGGTGTGACCTATTCAGCCCCAGCGTCTTTTCATTATTTCTTCATGAACAGGGAGTTGAAAAGTCTGCTGCCATAGGCTGTTGTTGCTGATGGTGTTTGACCAGTGGATTTGAAGGATTTTCCTCAGACAGGTGTTGATGAAGGTCTGGACTTCGTTGGTGGTGGTCACTACTGTCCTCCAAGTTTCTGTTCCTTACACAATGACTGATTTTATGTTGGTGTTAAAAAGCCTGATCTTGGTTTGCAGTGTTAGATCCTTGGAGTGCCAGATCTTCTTTAGCTGCGTGAAGGCAGCCCTTGCTTTGCCGATTCTTGCCTTGACGTCGGCATCTGTGCCACCCTGCTTGTCTATGACATTGCCCAGGTAGGTGAAGGCCTCAGCCTCTTCCAGTGCATTGCCTGCAAGAGTGACTGCAGTTGTGCGGGCTGTGTTAGCCTCAGAATCTTGGTGTTTCCCCAGTGAATATATATGCCAAGTTGTACTAATGTGGCTGCCACTTTGTCTATCTTCTCTTGCTTTTGCAGATGGGTATGGGAGAGTAGGGCAGGGTCTTCTGCAAAGTCCAGGTCATCAATCTGCATCCTTGAAGTTCCCTGGATCCAATTTCTTTTCCTTGCTGTGGATGTCTTCATGACCAAGTCTATGGCCAGCAGTAAGAGAAAAGGCGAGAGCAAGCAACCCTGGCAGACTCCGATTTTAGCTTGAAAGCTTTCCATGAGTTGTGTTTCATGGACTATATTGCAGGTCTTTCCTGATGATTCTTATGAGTTTATCTGGCACATTGTAGAGGCAGAGGAGTTTCAAAAGGGTCTCTCTGTCCACTCTGTCGAATGAGTTCTCATATTTGATGAAGTTTACATGAAGGGGGAGTTCCATTCCATTGACTACTCAATGATGATGCACAGTGTTGCAATCTGGTCTGTGCAGAATCTTTTTGGAAACCAGCTTGCTGGTCTCATAACTGAGTGTCGACATTTTCCTTCATTCTGTTCAGAATGACTCTCTTGAACACTTTGCCTGTGTTTTAAAGAAGAGTTATCCCTGTGTAGTTTGTGCAGTTACTCAGATTATCTTTCTTGGTGATCTTGATCAGATAGCCCTCCTTTCAGTCTGATGGCACCTTTCCCCCTTTTTGGAATCATCACCTTTTCTTCTTTACAGATCCTTCCAAACATGGGGTAGATCATGTCTACTGATGTTTCAATGTCTGCCTTCAGTGCCTCTGCAGGAATGTTGCCAGGTCCTACTGCTTTCCCATTTCTCAGATGTTGAAGGCTTGCCATATTTCTTCCTTGGTTGGTCTGTTGCAGTAGATTGGCATGACCTTGTCAGCTGGCTGTATATATGGGGGAACTGTGGCACAGGCTGGTTCAGCAGTTCTTCAGAGTGCCCCACCCATCTCAATTGTTGGAGTTCTTTACCAATGATTTTGTACCTAGGTTTGTCTTTTGCAGGTCTTTCTGACTTGCTGTATCTGCTGAAGAGTTTCCTTGTTATGTCGTAGAGAGCAGAGTAGATGCATACACATTTACAAGCAGATTACACACACACTCGCAGATTTCTTGGCGGTGGATGGACCATGGTATGGAAGGTTAGTGATTGCTCCTGGTTGGTACAGCTGGTGGTCTGGGGAAAGAACTGGGGCTTTCCATTTGCATGGCCCTTGGGAGGTTGTATCAGGTTTCCTGGTGTGTATCGGGCTTGCAAGCAGAGAAGCACTGGGATTCTACCAAGCTCTGTGGCATGAGGGGACTTTAATTTGGTTCCTTTGGAGGCAGAATGAGTGGTTTTGCAGGAAACATTGGTTTCATCACGGTATTTACACCGCAATACATTTACAACGCGGGTATGCCAACAAAAGTCATTACAATGACTTGCAGTAGATGGCACTCTAACCTAAGGAATAATATGATTTACTATTCCAACACCTTCCCTACTGTACGTAGACTGGTGTTGGAATAGTAAATCATATTGGGCTAGATGTAGGTAATTTAAATTTACCGATTCTAAAATACCGAATTTTACCGATTTGGTATTTTAGAATCGGTAAATGGGATGTAGGTAAAAAATCGGTATTTATTACCGATTCGGTCAAATTCGGTATATGCCATTCGGAATTTACCGATTCGGTAAATACCGAAACGGTATTTACCGAATCGGTACTTCCCATTCAATCCTATGGGCCTTTTGGCCCATAGCAATGAATGGGAAATACTGATTCGATAAATACCGAATCGGTAAATACCGAATCTGTAAATACCGAATCGGAAATGAAAGAGAAGTGAAACTTAGGAGTTAACTAATCAGGTGCTAACACCCACCCCCTCCCAACCAGGAAGTGGCTACACCCAGGCAGCTGGAAGTAATTAGAAGCTTCTGGAGAGGCTGTGCAAGCAGAGCTGAGTCCCTGAGCCACAGGAACACTTTTGTGCTTTAAAAGTTTGAAAATGGCAAGCAGCAGTGAAGAGGAACTTCCAGAGAGGAAGAGAAAAATACAATTTAGCACCATGGAGCTGCAGGTCCTCGGCTGAATCTGCCAAAAGAAAGATTTGGCTGGAAATACAGTCGAAGGTGAATGCTGTAGGAGTGACTCCAAGGGACATAGATGACCTGAAAAAGAGGTGGTATGACCTCAGGAGCATGACTAAAAAGAAAATTGCAGAGCTCCACGAAGAGGCAAACAAAACTGGAGGAGGGAAGAACCGTGCTCCTACCCTGACTGAGCTGGAGGAGCTGGTGGGGTCCACCATTGAACCAGAGAGCGTCTGTGGACTGGGAGATGCAGACAGCTCAGCCAGAGCTGCCACCAAAAAAGGTAAGATGCATGTACAGCAATCACCCCCACCCCATCACCTTCTCTTTTCCCTATGTGACAAAGTTTACTCCACTCCAGTAGAGGTAGCACTGCACAGGAGCAATGCATTATGGGACATGTAGTCATTGAAAGACCTACCATGTCATACAGCACAGCAGGCAACAAGTTAGGCAAAAAATATCAGTCATAATCAAGCTGAGGTAATATGTACAGTGTTTCGGTGTGATTAATTTAATTGTAGAAGCAGTGAAGCAGGAGCACAGAGCTCATGTACACTTTTATGTCCACAGGCGAGACACCTTGCAGGTGTACCAGGGAGAAGGAAGTCACTGCACCACAGAGGGATGACAGCCAGGAGGCAGGCACAAGTGCAGAGAATGTCCCAGAGGACACTGGTGCATCAACACCACTGCCACCATCCCAGGACCTTGAAATGTCTCCACATTTGCAGGCGTCCACAGAACGTTCAGGATCCCCTCTGCTACTGTCCTCACCTGAACTGCCTGCGTCACTGCCGCAAACAACACCTGCACCTCAAAAGAGCAGGAGGCATGCAGTAGCTCCACTGGTTGAAATGGAAACTTCAGCAGGTGAAATGGAGGGGGGTGACACCCAAACCTTGGCTGGGGAAGGAAGCACTGCCACACAGCAGTCCAGTGCAGAGGGTGCCCATACAGGTACCAGACGCCGTAGGCCCAGAGATAGCAGTGCTGCACAACATGTGGAGGGTCCCAGTGTCTTCCGTGGGCTGGAGGGTAGCATGGTAAAGATCCAAAGAATGCAGGGGAAGGCCATCCAGTCTGTGCAACACCAGATGAGGCACCTGAATACAAATATGGAAAACATAGGGAAGGGCATCAGTGCACTGGTGGAGAAGAACAAAGAGATGGGATCAGGTATGAGGGAGATGGCTACAGGGATGCGGGAGATGGCCTTAGGTGTGCTGGAATGACACAATCGGTGCAGCTTCTATGCACTAAACTGGACCAGGGCAGGTTAGCAAGGCACAAGGACAGGCAGCTTACGCAGCAACAAACTAAGGCAATGAAGCGCCTGGCCACAGCCACTTCCCTTCTATGCAGACGATGCATCAACATGCAAGAGGGACTGACACACAGCAGCAATGAGGTATCTAGGGGCCTTGCAAGGGTGACCAGTGCTGTAGAGGTGCTTATTAATGCACAGACAGCATAAACCGCTGCTCTGGATGTACCAGAAAGTGAGGAAAGCACCAGTAGGAGCAGCATGACAAGCCCCCTTGTTGTCGAGACATGGAGGAGCAGCAGGCGCCATGATGAGCTAACAGCCCAAACACCCGGTGAAGACAGCCAGCCACTTTCATCTGGCACTGGTAGGTGTGGCCGGAAATGACTTGTACAGCCCACACTCCATGACCTTAAATGGGGAAGTGAGCCAGGACTACCATTATTAAATGGATGACATTTGTGTTGCACATTTGTGCTTTAGAGTACCTGCGTAGTGCCAAATATTAAACTACGTTGGGTGCATACTCCACCTGTCTGTGTCTCTTTACTTACTCAAAAAAAGTTCCTTGTGATCTCTGCCCGTCTCTGCCATCTGTTCGTGTTGCAACTCCTGCTGTGTTTGGTTCTGGCAGTGCATGTTCATCATCGTTGTCCTCATAGTCGCTCAATTCCACCTCTGTGCCCTTCTTTGTGGCAAGGTTGTGCAACATTGCACAAGTTGCAATTATCTTACAGCAGATGATTGGTAAGTACTGCTGTGCCCCTCCACTTTTGTGGAGGCAGCGGAACCTGCTTTTTAACAGCCCAAAGGTGCACTCCACAACGTTCCTAGTGGATTTGTGTGCCACGTTGTATCGTCTCTGGCTGGGGGTTGAAGGTTTGAGGTAGGGTGTCAGGAAGGATTAACGGACGGCATATGCACTATCCCCTATTTGTAAACGAGAAAGCCATTACTCACATGCACACATACACATACATCTGCAATATCTATCAGGGTGTGTCACAGTGTTTTACCTAGCAGGTATCCTTCGCCAAACTCCCCCGCTGTCAGGCGTGTGTAGATCCCACTGTTCTGAAAAATGTAGGAGTCGTGGGTACTTCCTGGGAATGTCTGTGATTATGTTGTTGGCATCACAGATTATCTGTACATTGATAGAGTGGGTTCTTATCTTATCTTATCTTATCTTAAGGGGCTCTTGTATAGCGCACTGACACCGAAAGGTTTCCTGGCGCTGGTTGAGTGCTGTGAGGTGGGGGGACGGGGTCTAGCCAGCCTGTGTGAAGAGGTGAGTTTTTAGAAGTTTTCTAAATGCCAGGAGGGAGTTAGCAGATTTGAGGGGGAGGGGCAACTGATTCCAGAAGGCGGGGGCAACGTAAGCAAATCTACGACCGCCAGTTTTTTTAAGTTTGGTAGAAGGGACAGCTAGCAGTAGGCGATGGGAGGAGCGGAGATCATGCGGCAGGCGATAGGGAACGACCAGTGATTTGAGAAAGGCAGGGGAGGTCCCAGACACAGCCTTGAAAGTCAAGCAGCCGATCTTAAATGCAGTCCTCTGCTCCACCGGCAACCAGTGGAGTCTGTGAAGCAGTGGTCTCGCGGATTGCCACTTCTGGGTTTTATAGGCCAGTCTTGCTGCTTGGTTCTGTTTCTTGACTTCCTGTTTCTATATATGTACTCTGTGGCAGCAGGTGGGCATATAGGGATGTGGGTGCCATCAATACAGCCGATGACGTGTGGGAACTGTGCAATTTGATAAAAGTCAGTCTTGGTCTTCAGCAGCTCCGTGTGTGTGTTAGGGAAGCAGATGTAATGATGCATCCTCTGCATCATAGCCTCTAGGAACTTCCTGAAAAAACGGGACAGGCAGCTCTGTGACACACCACCTACAACAGAAATCACCCCCTGGTAACTCCCAGATGCAAGCAGGTGTAGGCTACAGAGCACCTGCACATGGGGTAGGATGGCATGCGCCCTTGGGGTTGGGTACTCCAAAAGTGGGTGGAAGTCCCTGATCAAGTCGAGGATGGTTTGGTGGTGTAGCCTGTACCTTTGCAGGATCTCTGGCTCAGTGAGTTGAACGAGCGTTATCCTCTGTCTGTACACTTGCTCCTCCCTTCTCCAGACCCTCTCTCCTGCTGCCTGTAGCCGCAGCCGCCTTCCTATCGCGTAGAATGCCGCCATTCTGGTCACACTGTTGCATTTTGGGGCCTTTTTTATAGCCTGCACCTGGTTACCACCTGCTTTCAATCCATGGTAAATAGCGACTCTTAAATACCGAATTTCATGAAATTCGGTATTTTAGAAGTTTCCTATATCTCAAAACTCATTTTTTACCATTTCTTATTTACCGAATCTGTAAATAAGAATTCGGTAATTTCCGAAACGGTAATTTCCGAATCTGTAATTTCCGATTCGGTAAATTACGATTCGGTAAATTACCGACTCTTATTTACAGAGTCGATCTTTTTTGGGCCCCTACATCTCAAAAGCAAAATACCGGTCTGTAACTGCCGAAATTCGGTATTTTTGGCCGTTACCGACCGGTATTTGGCTGCCTACATCTGGCCCATAATTCCTAAGTCCAGTGCCCTCCAACGCAAGTCGTTGTAACTACGTACGTCGAAAAGGTATCCTGCGATGTAACATCATATATTCAGGTTTTGCTGGTAGCTGTACTTTAGTGACCTGATCTACTAGGGAACTTGAGCTGATCTACTGTTTCCCATTTCTTTAGGCACATATACCTGCTCAGTGCCAGGATATCCTCACAGGTGAGAGTGCACTAACATAACATAACATGACTCACATAACACAAAATAAGACAACATAACACAACACAACATACCTTACCATAACAACATAACTTAACATCACCACACACCATAACATAGCAATTGTTGGTGAAGGATGCTCAGGGAAGAGTTTCAAAGAGTAACTTGATGGACAGATTTTTGTGAGAGGGTGATTCAGTACAATCATGTTAAAACTCAGGAACCCATGCATCTTGAACAATAAAAGAATGGTGAGATGAATGGCCTGTACATAATTTAGAGATTAGCCAGGTCCTAACCAATACTGAATATGTTTCTTTAAGGGGACAATTGCTAGTTAGAGCACAACTGTGTGTAGCCCAGATGGATCAGTACGTATAGCACATGAACAATCTCAGGCAGAATCTTAGACCCTGATTCACAAGGTAAACGTAAGTTTCAGGTATTCTGGTATTCACAAACCACGAGTTAATAGAAAGTTTTCAACTGCGGAGACTCCGCAGTCAGGGTGGAGAACTCCATACATAAATAGATAGGATAGACTTGTCCTATCTTTTAATGCACAAATTCTGCACCCCTACTTTGCAGTCTCGGCAGTCGTAAACTTACTATTAACTAGCCCAGACTAAACTCTGGCTGCTCTACAAAATTTTCTGGACCCCAACCCGCTTACACACATTAGGCCTCAGGGATAGCCCACTCTGCTGGAACTGCAACACAGGGAAGGGGGACCTAGAACATCTCATCTTCCAATGCCCAACACTCAAGGGTTTCTGGGGTAGGGTGTTAGACTTCATAGACAATGACTTTAAGTGCAAGATTACAAGAGACTTTACCGACCTGCACGAAGAGGGAGAAAAATTGAACTAATGGACCTACTCCTGACAGCGGTGGTCAAACTAGTGCTAATGAACTGGAAGGACACCTACAACACCACCTCCAAAGCCTGGCTCAACTGGGTCACCTACCTCAGAGGATCGGACAACCTGGCGGTGCAATACTCTCCCTGGAAAGCGTCATCTAGGGGCTTGTGGGAAGTCCTAGACAAAACCCTGGTACCGTACGAGCCACCATAAGAAATGCCCCGCTCTCGCCGGAGCACCGTGCTGTTTCCTATCGGGCAATGGACATGTTCGGGACTAGAGAAGCCTATTACCAAGCCAGAATGGTATATTTAGTTGTTTACCTTTCATATCCTTCTCCTACGCTTATTCCTAACTTTCCTGTACTTTCCTATCTTAGACCTACCTCTCTACAAAAGTATAGCCAGCAAAGGGAGAACCACACAATCTGTTACTCTACACTAGGACCAAACCAGCGGTAAACCCATATAACAAATGTATGTATTGTGTATGGAAAACTCAAATAAATAAAACATTTATTTTTTATTTTTTAAAGAGCTAGTTTTGTATGGTTAACATGACACCTGGGGCCGGATTTACTAAATACTCATGCTACTCAGCATAGGAAGCCACAAATGGTGCACTGTTTTGCGGGAGAAGAAGAGAGCAAGAGAGTGCTCTATCTATAGCGATATGGCTCTCTACTCCTCTCTCCCTAGTACTGGAACAGAATTCTGCTGCCGAGCACCACGCTCACGCATTTGTGCTGTAGTACAAGGGTGTGCGCATGAGTCTAGCATAGGCTTTGTACTGGAAGGGATGCATTCCAGTACAAAATACTATGAGTAGACAACTTTTAAAACTGTCTGTACTTTATATTTGTGTTGTAAAGTGCAGCCCACATGCAAAGTCGGAAAGAAGGGAAAAATCAAAACATTTCTATAATTAATGCTTGCTTTCAAAGTGGAGTTAATTATTAACTCAAAACCCTGTCATAGATTTGTGGTAGATACTGTTTTGCGTCAAAAAGCATAGGTGGTTGCATGGGAACACCCCTTGACGCTTAGTAATGAAAATGAGTGTTTCATACTGCTTTGTATTACTTTTAGGCAACTTTCCATCAATAAACAAGTCTAGTTTTGTGCTGCAAAGTTAAAAGCTAAATAATCTATATATTGTGCTTGTTTACATCATTTATGTAACGCAAACCCAGCGCAAAATGTTGGTAAATCTGGCCCCAGATATCAGCTCCATACATCATTGCAGCAAGTGCTTCAGTAAAATATATTTTCATAATTTGTGATGTGGCTCGTATAAGGAAAACCTTACCAATGCATATATTTTGTCTATTGATAAAAAACGGCATTATGAAGCGTCAACATACACCCTAAGTTATCTTGGTGCTTCAGTAATACAGAGTACCATATAGTACTGGATTAACATTAACAGGAGAACAGAAATGTTTTCATCTTTTCAAAAAGAAGAAGCAGGAAGAGTTTGATTTAAGCTCAAAAGAGATTTAGTCGAGGGGCTAAATTGGAGAAGGATTTTCTGCTGCACAAACATGTCTTAAAACGTGGAATAGCCAGTAGATTATCAGAGGCTGAGCAAAAAGAAGACAACACAATATATTTGGATATTATGGAGTACAGAAAATCAGGGTAAGGTTTGTAAAAATATTTTCAAAGATGAAATAGGAGCTTAAATTTGACTCTTATTTTAGGTAACCAATGAATTTTAGCCAGAATAAGGGTGACTGAGGAAAAGCGAGAGGCGGAGGTTCTGAGTCTAGCCACTTGATTTTGGGAAAATTATGGTCTATGAAGTTGTTTTTGGAAATGCCAAAAAAGAGCATTGTAATAAACCAGTCTGGATCCAATAATTATGAAAAAAGCTGATGTTTTTAACCTTCAAATGAGGGAAGAGAAAAGATGGGCTTTAACTTTCACAGGTGAAAAGAACATGGTGAAATGAAAGCTAAACCAAGAGTGTCTATTTTAGGTTTGAAGCCAAGTTTGACACCAAAACTTTTGACAGATATTTGGGTTGAGGAATAAGACTGAGGGTAGATGACCAAAATGATGAAGACCAAGCTGAGGTATCATTATCTACACCAGAATCTTGCCCATATTAATTTTGAGCCAGTTAGAGTCCGTTCAACTCTTCGCCAATAGGAACTGCCAATTTGGGGACTCAGAGAGAAACCATTCGTGAGTTGCTTGTTTAGGTATGACACAACCTGCAGTTCGGGCTGAACTGCTCCCATTGGAACAGGGTCAAGATTGATTTGCATATTGCTGGATCCAAACTGAGATGGCATGCTGCATAAATAAGCGATGAACTGGGACATGGAAGAGATTAATTCAAGAATCTCATCCACCACTTTTTTCTATATTTCAGTGCGATGCCCTAATTGCAAGGGGTATGCCCAGACGTGGGTCCCGTGCTCACTGTGCCACTGAAACCAAGCTGCCCTCGACTGACGAGCACCAATCACAGTGAAAAACGAAAAGAACACTAATAAGCGCACCTACATTTCCCTTTAACATAGCACTAAAAGAAAGACAAAATGAGCCAAAAGACGTGCTGGAAAATGCCATTCCAGGATGGAAGCTGCCGGGACAACAAAGCAGCCACTTACGTGTTATTTGGTATCATCCCACAGTCGTAATGCTAATTAGTCCAACTGAGGGAGCCATTATTACAGGAAAGGGTCAAGGCAAAAGCTGGAGGTCAGGGTCGGGCTGGGAACCCAAAGCAGTCCTGGCAATTCTGTCTGACCAGCCCTCAACGGGGAGGGGACTGCAAGTTTAAAGCACTGATGCTTTTGTTACTGGAGGCGATATTTTAGCACCGCTGCGTAACTGGCCCCCCACCACTGTAAAAACCGTCCACAACCCTCCCAGTCTACTGGATAAATGCCTGATGCCCACTACGGCCAGTCCAACCCTGCTGGAGATAAATAACTATCAGTGATTATAGGTAATACGTTTGGCATAGCTTATGATATTTATGCCCCTCTCTATGCAGAATTGGCAAATCTCTCCAAGAGACGACCAGGGCCCTATCAGAGCATGGTAGTTATCACTTTCCCCTTGAAACTGTGCCATTTGTGGGCTTCAAGACAAGATAAACAACCCAGTAATGAAAGAATGAATAAAAGAGGATGTGAGCCAAAATGGAACCTTCTTTAATGCTTCTAAGCTCAGGAAAATTATTTGTCTGCCCAGCATCTAATCCTGGGAAAATGTCCAATGTAGAAACATTTGGCAGCAGATAAGAGCTTGAATAAGACAGGCAGCTCTCTACTGTCATCTCATGGTTTAAGACACTGTCAAACACACAAAGCACATGGCAATTGATATTTGATATTTTGAAAGCCCGATTTGGAATCAGAAAGATAGCATTAGAAACAATGTATTCGTCAACCCTAGCAATGAAAGACTTGATTCATTGCTGCTAACGAGATGGTAATCGGCCTGTATAGTAAAAAAGCCATTCTTGAAGATTGGCACTATATCAAATTCCAACATTGAGTGAGGAGGGGTACCACCCAAAACTATTCCAGTCAGTAATGGTAAGAAGCTGGTCCCCATATATCAGGAATGTGTTTAGACAAATTGATAGGGGATGTATAAACAGGAGGTTGTCCCACATGCCTGGTAGCAAAAAGCCTGCAGGACCTCTTCCATGGTCAAAGGTAGGGCTGAAGAAGGGTTCCTGCATCATACACTGTGGACATTTGTTTTCCCCCCTTTACAGCTCAATGCCACAAAACTGACAAAGGGGTGGAAAAAGCTGGACTTCGAGTTATGTGGATCGTAAATGGAAAAAGGGCTTATTTACAGCCATGTGGGCAATATGTGATAAGGATCAAAGCATCGTAGCTCCGCTTCCCGTAACAATCCGGGTCTGGTGGCTCAGTGGACTAATGCATCCATTGCAGGGACCTGTGTTCGACCTCATGGTCACAGGTTCAAATCACAGCGGGTCCACTCAGCCTTTCATCCATCTGAGGTAGATAAAATGAGTACCATTGAGTTGGGTTACAATAAACATCTGCTATTCAGCGCCAAGATATCCTGGTTGGGGTGAACTTGTGCTTTACAAATACATGTTATGTTTCTCACTTATCACACTCCCATTCTGCTTTCTTAAGATGGATCAGAACCTTTTTTCATATATGACTATTGAGGTGCGTTCAAAAATGACCCCTTTAAGTTTTAATAATGGCTCATATTTATATGAGTGGTTTAGATGCCTGACTATCATATCACCACAAAGGCGCCTGCTAGGGACCAGTTTCTCTTTGCTTCGTAATGTTAGAAATGGGGCAACAGTTTGGACAAGTTGCTCAAGTAAGTTAGTGTAACTGGAAGTAATAAACATTCCTTGGAAAACAGGTACGTTTGATTTAAATAATGCAGGGAGAATATGACCAAGATCTAAACGACCAATACAGTGCCAGTTTAATCTCTTTCTGTTGTTTGAAATGATGGCTTCAAATTGAGATTTTTTCTGGTGAGAGCTTGGAACAGGAGTGCAAAGACATTTATAAACAACTAGCAGCCCGTCCCGACCTTGTCCGGGAGCAATCAGGCTTCCCCGACCCCCGCCTGCCCCGACATTGTCCAGCATTTCGGGCCCCCGCCCGTCCCGTCCCCCGCCTGTCCCGGCCCCCGCCTGCCCCGACATTGTCCCCCGGAGCCTTAAAAAGGTGACATATGATAGTCACAGCAGTGCACTATAATGTAAAACCGTCTCACTGTATTGCAGCTATTACTCCAGCCTTCGCCTGGAAATTACCATTTCCATGTGTTTAGAGTGGGGATAAACCGAACCAGATTTCCTGGCTTTCCTTCGGGCTATTTGCTTTCCCCGTCCCCGCCTGCCCCGTCCCCAGCCTGCACCGACATTGTCCCCCGGAGCCTTAAAAATGCGACATATGATAGTCACAGCAGTGCGCTTCGGGCTGTTTGCTTTCCCCGTCCACATGAAAAGTACCACGAAAAGAGGGCACATTTAAACACGGCTCCGAGGTTGACGGATCACTTTCGCCTGTGGGGTCTCTTTGAGCGGGGTTTACCCTTGACGGAGCTCGGCGTGCCGAGATTCCAGCATGGTAACATAATGCCCGCGTGTCAACCTAATGACCCTTAAAGCTGAAACGCTGAAACGCTCGTGCTCTGCAGTTAAACTTCCTGAGCTGTTATGAGCGTGATCCTGGTAGTTTGGAGCCTTACATCACCCCGTCCCCCGCCTGCCCCGACCCCGGCTGCCTTACCTCAGCCGCCGCTCCTCAGTCCACCGCTCCTCGCCGCTCGTCACCGCTCCTCCCCGTGCCATGTCCGCTGCTCCTGGATGCCGCTCCTCCCCGTGCTCCTGACGTCAGCACACAGGTCGCGGCCGGCGCTACTTCGAAGGGACTACTTTTTTTAATGTAAATTGTTTAAATATAACGTATTTTTTAACTTTATATAGCCTATGTCCATCTGCACACCCTGAGGATTCCAACGATGTATCGGGTGTGTGGATTGGCGCTGTGGTTCCCGAGTTTACCCGCCTCAAAGTTCTTCCTTTATAATAGTAGTATAGATTCTGTCTTGCAGATGCATATTTTGTACTACATTACTTAATATTTCTTACTAAATCGTAAGGCCTTTTGTTCAAAATTTGGTCCTGCAGGAGAATTAAAAAAAAGTCCTTCTTTGCATACTCTCAGCCCATGCTCTTGAAGCTGGATCACTTTGTTAAACTTTATACTATTGTAGCTTTATACCATGCGTCCAATGTGTTCTATTATATTTTAAGTAGAGGTACAATACTTGAGATTCTAAAAACTTTATATTTAAGGCTTCTGGTTTTATGGTATTATTTATTTAAAATTTCCGTCTGTATTTATCTATATTTATTTTTTGCTAATTTGATCTGCATTTATCCATATTTGTTTTGCGCGTAGTGTTAATAATGAAGCTGCATTGGGTACATTTCCTTGTTTATTTAACTGGCAAATGTTTAATTTTATTTGAATGGCCAATGGGTTTTAGCCAGTTACAGTAAAATATAGTCAGTTTAAACCATCTGCATTGTACAACAGCTTAAACCAATGCACTGCTGCAGTTATTTAAGCTTCATTAAGAAATCTTTTTCATTTTTTTTAACTCCCTTGCCTGTCAACTTACCCTTCGTGATTGACAATAGTGAGAAGTGTTCAAAATAAAACCTATTTTCCATATTTATCCACATTTAAAATTAAATACAGATAGCAATGTAGGTGATTTTATGTCTGTATTTATCTGTAAACATCAGTAAAAACTGAAAACTAAGAGCTAATAATAATAATAATAATTATACCAGTATTTGTAAAGTGCGAACAATTAACCGTCAGGAAGATTAAGCGAGCTATTGCCCAGGGTCACATGGTGCTGGGCTAACCTGCTGTTGGCGATCAAACCATGAGCCCCTGTGTTCTGGAGTCAGTCGCCCTGCCCGCTCCGCAACACCTCTTCCACAATTTAAAATCTGCAGATAATTTTGCGCCCAGTTTTTTCCTATGGCCAAGAAAGTGAATTCATCAAGAAAGTGGGCCTCTGATCAAGTAGCTCAAAGTATTTGAGAATTAGAGGTCTTCATTTTGTAGTAGAAATTAAAAGCTGAGGACCAGGAAAATGGACTTCACTGAAGTAGCAAATCTGATAAGCAAACTTGTAGCTTCAAATAGATCCACAGGAGCTGACGAGAAAAACTAAAATGGATGAACATTTGAGAAATAAAGATGAGCATAATAAATGAAGCATCATGAAGGCTATAGTGCTTTAGTGCTTTTCAAAGAGAGCTGTACCTAATCCGGGCATTGCAATGGGACTATATAAGGCAAGGTTTGATTTAAGACCATCGATTACATGAGTGTCATGAAATATAGTATATCCTTATAGTCCGCCGTAGCAGGCTATACTAGCTATTAAAGGCCCGCTGCAGTGTTAAAGGCCCGAGCCGAAGGCAATGGACTTTAACAAGGCAGCGGGACTTTAATAGCCGGTATAGTCCAGCTGCGAAGGGCTATAAGGCTATTAGAACATTCTGCCACTAGAGGGCAGAATGTTCTAACAAATTAAACAAAGGTTTCAGGGAGCGCAAGAGGATTGAAATCCCCTCAGACTCCCTGAAGCCTTTGTTCACAGCCACAAAGAAGCACTGGAATGTTGGAACTCCGGGCTTATACCAGCCATTATAAGCCCGGAGCTACTCCATTGTTTTCAATGGCACATCCAACGTTCCAATGTTCTAATACACATTAAGCATACATTAAATAATTAAGATATGAATGAATGTTTGCAGGAAACATGGCCAATGGTACAGTGATAAGAGAGTCACACTTAAAATAATATAGGGTCATTCTAAGAGTAGACTAATAATATTTTTGGCAACATAAATGTTGGTCAAGAGAAGTAGCAGATGTTTCTTCTGAAATGCCTAGGAAGTAAGGTAATATTTACTCATGTAAATCTGATTACCAAGTAAGTTCAAACCTCCCCACACCCCCACAGGATCATTAAACAACATGTTCAACATTTTGGGTGAAGGTACCCCCCACGTTCGCCCCCCCACCCCCAAGAATCTCCGTGGGCCCGCTACGGGCCCCCAATGTTGAAAACCGCCTGCCTTTACGTGGTGGCGTTGCCGCCGCGGAAAAGCACATCCCCGCCCTCATAGTAATATGGATGGCCGTGTCTACCAGACACCGCCACCATATGTACTGCTTTTCTGCCCGGTAGGCAATCGGGCGGATTGCCTACCGCCGGAAAACCGGCGGACGGTCTTTCCGTCCGCTGGGGTCCCCCCCGCCATGGTAATGTGGCGGGGGGAAATTAGTGGCGGCCGGTGGTTTTTGGCGGGCGGATCGCCACCGCCATATGGGCGATGGCGATCCGCCTGTCATCATAATGGGCCCCTTAATGTGCTGGTCTGACTCTTTTGATTGGGGCCTGGCACGCCAGCCTGCTCCTGCATAGCTGTTCCCTTCTGTTCTCCATACCACCCAGCTCCATCCCTCCATTCCTATATTTTCCAAAGATTTTATTCACGTTTTGTCAAGTTTCCCTGCCCCTGAGCTTTTACTTTTCATGTCTGCCCTTTTTGCCTGTTTTCTGTTTTGTTACCTCCCCCATGGCTCACTGTAATGGCAGAAGCAGGAAATTAGCTCGTCTGTGACACCCACTCGCAGCCCCAACTTTGGCGCGAGGGAGTTAACTCTGTGAGGCATTTTTACAAGGGAGGAGTTAGGAAGCACTTTTGTTTTTGTTGCAGCGCCAGGTCACCCTCATGTTGGCAGCAGGCATCATCTTTTCAAAAAGGAAGCTGCACGAAGGGTTGGGCAGGAGGTGCAGTAATTGTATGTGAAAAGCATATCTCATGAGGAATTCCCAAAAAAGGAAAATTGCGGGCAACAGGGTACGGTTGCTGACTAACAATGTTTGTTTAACACCGCTGCCATGTCTGCCGGTGTGTTTTGCCACAAACCCCTTGCTCACAACAAAGGTCACATTACAGAAGGTTTTTCTTAAATCTCAACACGTGATAAGCCAAGAAAATAGAAACATATTGAAATAGCAGAAATACTAACACCAATGATAATCAAGTCGTAAATCATACGAGCATATTCAAGTGCATGGCATAGTTCTAATACGTTTCAAAATTCATACAATTAAGGTATCAGTTTAAAGCAATAATAAAGTACATGATCCGTCATGATAACATTATCGTCATGTTGCAATACGTTCAATTTTATAGTCCCTAACATGAAATTGTAACACCAGAGTTTATGAAAGTCGTTTCCATATGGGCACAAGAACTTAAATGAACCACCTAAAAGAAGCGAAATAAAGTTATATCATGAAAACTTCAAACACTACATATAATATTCAATCACCATTTAAAATTGATAGAAAAGATAGAACAAATGGAACCCACAAACAGGAAAATGGAAGGGTATGGAAGGGTATTTGTGGAGACGAAGAAGGAACATTCCAGTTCAATGTTTGAATACTTCACGAGTAGACCAACAACTCTTTAGTTCTGTTTAAACCAATAGTCTCATCTGATTATAGTAAATTATTATATTCTGCTTCTTGTTTTGTGAAAATCTCGTCTGTCTCTAGTGCTCACATCTCTCAAACCTTTTTCCATTCCAAAACAGGACAGTAATTTGTCATCACTCTGATATTTCACAGCAGAATGAAGTGCCACTGGACAAGATTTATGTTATTCAGGATAGCATGCATATGCTCCCGAATGGGTTTCGTGACAAGAAAAACTACTGTCCCTATATATCTCTTAGAACAAGGGCATTTGCTTACATATTTCATATAATCCTAACTGACTTTTATTCTCCCTTTAATGTTACATTTCTGGGAATAACGAAGAACTGTGCAATATGTTGTTTTATGACTGTTTTTACAAGCTTTACAATTGCATAAGGGATATTCCTTTTTAAACTGTATGATAATGGCTGGGAGCATGTAGAAAATTGTTGCCGCCAGTAGAGATTCACTGTAAAGAGAAGTAATTAGTTCATTCTTTACAATTTTCAATTTCACATTCAGGAAAACTATCTCTGTTTTATTTGTTTCACTGTCGATTGAATAAGTCCTTACTCTCATCAGCTTGCCACATGACAAAAATGTCCTCAATATAACGCAACCAGGTTTGAATATTTATATATTCTGTAATTTCAAAACTCAGTAGCTTCTTGCTCCTCCTACAAGCCCATAATTCAAAAGTTTTATTTGCTATAAAACGTCTCTATAATATTGAAAATCAATCTCTTAATCTCATGTCCTGATTTTTTGGGCGCATTAAAGATATAAGGAGTTCATGGTCCACATATTTATAGGCATTTGCACATGCCCATGTGATAAATGAAATATTGTTTACGTTTTACAGCAGGACATACTTTAATGCCTATCCATCTTCCACACTCCAGTGTGACCACTTCCTGTTTCCTGTGCCCAGCATCGCAAAATGTGGTGCAGGGTGCGCTACGAAATTCGTTTTATTAATTAAATTGTTTACTTACCTTCAATTATCCATACTCCGGTTTTTAGCACCCCCCACCCTGCCCCTCCCCCGCCCCGCCTCTCCGCCCCACCAAAACTCCCTCCACGGGCCGTGGCTGTGAAATAAACACTTACCTGTCTGGCGATGCCTCCACCGCCTCTTCTCAGTCCTCTTCGCCAGCTTCCAGGGCAAGAAGCAAGAAGCACCTGGCTCCCGGACTCCTGGGGCATTCACAACGCTGCGTTGTGATTGGTCTGAGCGCCATGGTTTAGCACTCAGCCAGAGAATGGGAGGCTTGGCATGGTCTCCATGCAGGCTGTAATGCAGCCTGCATGGAGAACATGTAAAGTGCATATGGCAGTTTGACAAGCCCGAGACGGCCGGTGAAAGAATCCTGCACACTCCTCCCCTGCCCTGCTCCGTGAGCAAAGCAGCCCGCTCCTACCCTGTTGAGCAAAAATAAAATGATAATAACAATGAGTTATTATCATTTTATTTTTTCCCTTTTCGACCTGCTCAGTGGCACAACACTCCTCCGCCTTAGCAGAGGAGCTGCCACTGCGTGGGCCCCTCATACGCCACTGTTCCAGTGCCACTACACCAGCTGAATAAATGATAGCTGTGTCTCCGAGAACAGATAACCTGGATATGGGAAAGGATATCAAATTTAAATATTTCCCTCCATCTTTTAAAATTCTAAACAGAGGTATCCACAGCTCCTAGGCCTCAGAATGTCCTATTCGCAAATATAGTGTAAGAATTAATTAGGGAAATGTAAGTTAATGCAAGACTCAAATTATTATTCTTGAAACTTATTTTCTACTATCAGAAGGAGAATTTGGGCGCAAACACTTTAGTCCGTCAAAACATTTCCTCCTGATTTCTATGTTATAGTGAAATTATTTAATTAATTCACAATTATAAACCAATTACTTACACAGAGCACTTCTATGATTGGTGCATTTTTTCCATAATCATAAATTGTCTTCCTTTTTAGATAGTTACCCTTGAGGTCCTAGGTTGTATTTCTCCTTTTGGCTGTAGAAAAAGTTGAATCCACATTGAAATTGTCATTCAGTTGATAGCACTTCATAAATTATAGAGTTGAGAAAAACTGTTATTTTTCAGGAATATCTACGTTTGCAGTTTTTTTTCTCACATCTTTGCAACCTTCATGCATTTCGGAGATCCTGTAAAGTTTTGACAAATTACTCAAAGTTAGCAGTGGAAACACTTTGCAACTCCACACCCCTTCTCACACCGTTGTGACCCAGGTGCAAAATCAATTGATTCAAAACCAGTATCAGGAAAGTAATTCTAAAATCAGAATAATTAGAAACATCAATTTTATCCAGACCACATTTGTTCGTATTGATTGAAATATCATCGACACTGCTTCCATATTCTATCTGCATGCAAAGGCATGTTCATACTTACCGTAGTTACAAACATTTCTCCTCAGGTAGCTTTCTGTCATGATGGAACCATTATACTTTGCATACAATCATGTTCATTATTTTTCAATTTGAATTAGTAGGCTTTTTAGAGCCTTTCTAGCTTCAATGGTGTGGTACCCAAATATTGTTCTCAGAATATCGTCTGACACAAATATTGTTTACACAATCATTGTACTATATGAGTTAATAATAGAAAATCCACACTCAGTGGAGCAATATTTTTGAAAACAATATAAAGAACAAAATATTTATATCAGACAATATTGTAGTATTCGATATTATGAGATACAACTGTTTCAAAGATGTTTCATCTGGTTCCCATAGCCAAATAGCTTGCTTGCATTGGTGTACAAACCAACAGGCATTCCCGCTGAATATGTATGAAAAGTACACTCTAGAAAGTATTGCTGTAAAAGTGAAAAGGAGCCATGCTGTACGATTAAGTCCATTATTACGAAAACTTGGAGTCAGATAAAAAATTCTCCCCAAGTGTCCCATTCTGCTTTTGTGTTGTTGTTCCTTCTGCCACCCCTGATCACACAGAGCTGTGGCAGTAAACCTCTTTTTTAAATAAAGTATGATATCACATGTCCCTAGAGGGCCCCTTACCACACAGAACATTTTAAGGACTATAACTTTTTAACAAACACATTAATCTGAAATAAGTTTAGTGGCATTTTGTTAAAAAAATTAATACTTTTATAAGTGACTAGAAATTGTTACTTTAATTCAGTCAGGGAGGGGAGTGTAAAAGACTTTTGTATGTATGTGAGCCCCTCTGAATAACTGTGCTGGAATGCTACCCTTGGAAGAGGGCCCCAGAAGTCCTGTGAGAGTGAAAATGTACAGGAGTAGGAGAAAATGCGTATTTTTTTTATTATGTAAAATGCACTATGCCGATGTGTGTGATAATTGAAAGATCATGCCAGCACTATTGGGAAACATTATTGAAGATAAAATACGGAACACATCAATTTTACAGTTCCCGAAAATATTTCCTCCTCGATCAAATTAGATGAACGAAGCCTAAACACCCAAGTAAAATAATAATCCCTAGACATTTGTCTATTGATCCTTTAGAATACCAAGCAGACTACTTGACCTGGACCCAGTAGGTTAAACATCTGACTGTTCCAAGTCAGAGATAATCGTTCTTTTAATACAGAAATGATGGAGGGGCAAAAGACCCTGCACTTTGCAAACAGTTTGAAAATGGCCCTTTCTGCAGGGTCACCCTCAATTATTTAGCCTTTCCCCTCCACCTTTGTTCTGAATTTGTTTATTTTTCACCTTTATGATTCTGAGCACTTTACCACTGCTAACCAGTACTAAAGTGCATGTGCTCTCTGCTTAAAACAAAAAAACATTGGCTCACCCAACAGTTTGCATTATTAATTTACTTATAAGTCCCTAGTAATATGCACTACATGTACCCAGGGGCTTTTAGGTTAAATGCTATTAGTGGACCTGCCACTCATGGAAGTAACCCATTAAACATCTCTCATGCCTGACATTACAGAGCCTATGTGTGCACGTTTAAACTGCCATGTTCATTCTTGCCTGGTCCAAACTTTCCTTTTTAATACATATAAGTCTCCCCTAGGGTAGGCGCTGGATAACCCACAGGGCAGGGTGCAATGCACTTATAAGGCAGGGCATGTACTTTTAAGTTGTACATGTCTTGGTAGTGAAAAACTCCCAAAGTTATTTTTAGGGTTTGCCTGCACAATCGGATCTATCTATACTACTATAATAAAGTAAGAACTTTCAGGCTTTGAGGCGGGTAAACTCTAGAACCACGGCGCCAATCTACACACCCTATACACCGTTGAAATCGTCAGGGTGTGTAGATGGTTATAGGCTATATAAATATAAAAAATAAACGTTATTTACAAAATGTATATTAAAAAAAAGTAGTCCCTCCAAAGTAGCGCCGGCCGCGACGTGCGTGATCACTTCAGGAGCACGGGGAGGAGCGGCGTCCGAGGAGAGGCGGACATGGCGCGGGGGAGGAGCGGTGACGTGAGATGCAGCGGACAGGCCAGCGGCGGTGCGAGCAGCGGAGAGGCGGACATGGCGCGGGGGAGGAGCGGCGGCGGACAGGCGGTGAGGAGCAGAGCGGCGAGGAGCGGTGAACAGAGGAGCGGCGGCTGAGGTAAGGCTCCGGGGACAATGTTGGGGCAGGCGGGTGTCGGACCAGGCGGGGGACGGGGAGTTACAACAGAACAGATCGGCTGAGGAAAGGCAATGTCGGGGCAGGCGGGGGTCGGGGCAGGCGGGGACGGGGACTAACAAGGTGACGGGTGGAACATTTTGCACGTATTACTGTCCACGGGGAGTTACAACAGAACAGATCGGCTGAGGAAAGGCAATGTCGGGGCAGGCGGGGGTCGGGGCAGGCGGGGGACGGGGACTAACAAGGTGACGGGTGGAACATTTTGTCCGACCTCCATTGACTCAGGACAGGCGGGGGTCGGGCCAGGCGGGAAAACAAATCGGCTGAGGAATGGCAATGTCGGGGCAGGCGGGGGACGGGGCAGGCGGGGGCACGGGCTGCTGGGCAATGTCGGGGGAGGCAGGGGTAGAGGAAGCCTGAATGCTCCCGGACAAGGTCGGGACGGGCTGCTAGTTTAATATAAATCTTAAAATGGGCTTACATCCTTCCCTCACTTTTCATTGGTTGCTGTGCTTGCCAATTACATTTCCTCTATTTCTATTGACTGTGGGATTTCCTGTTGTTCCTCTCATGTGTTTCTCTTATCAGTGTTTCATGGCTCAAATACTCTTTTAATTCACTTTTTCTTTTTATGGAAATCTTTATTCTAGGTTTTTCCAGCACAGCACTTGCGCTGTGCTTGTTTTTCAAGTACTGGCATTTCTGTTAGGTGGCTTAATTGGTTAGTCATGAGTTTGTGTTTGCCGCCCAATCATGTGTCTTTCATTTGTTTCTCTTCTTTCTTTTTCACTCTGAGGTGTAACTTTCCTTTCTTCCGCGAGGCTTGGAATGCATTATTCTCTAAGCCTCGCTTTCAGCCCTGGGCCTCACCCCCAGGTTCAGCAAGCAGCAGTGCCACCAGAGAGACAGTCAACATTCTTTCATTCTGCCTTTTTGAGGTTCATCCCACTTTCCTATCATGTTAAAACCACTGCGGTAGCCCAGAGGCTCTTCCAAGCCCCTTACATGGTTTCTCTTATACAGACTAGACGTTTTATATGAGACACACCCTGCATCCTTGTGATATACCGGTGGCTGCTGGCTCCTTGCTCGCCTCCTCATTGACTGCGATTTCTAGCCTGTGATACATCGATCCCCTAGCACCACCATACCATACAGTAAGGATTTTTTGATGACCAGTGCATTTCCCTAGACTCATCCTCTGTTTTTGTTTTTTATGTTACTCCAGTGGTATTTAAAAAGAGTTAAGCCCTTAATTCACTAGCCATCTTCCGGTTCCCGCTGAAGTAAAAATGTGTTGCCTATGTGGAAGTCCAAAAGAAGATCTTATCCACCTAATATGCATCTGCAAGAAACTTCACCCAGCATGAGTCACTTTACTAAGAAAAGCTTTTTTGGACAGAGGAATACGATCATACCGGGTGGCTATAATCAAAGGGCTTGATCCATCTGTCCCTCAGATGACCTCTAAACGGGTTAAGTTCCTGCGTATACATGAACTGGCAAAGAAGTCAATACAGCAACGAGAGTGTCCACCTACAGAATGTCTAATGCCAGCAATAATTGATCCTTTTGAACAACCATCCTGAGCATGATCCCACAAGGAGGGAGTAAGTGGACCGGATCATCTCGGATGTAGACACCACTATTCTCAATCATAACGACTTGTTGATGGTATTGAAGCGACTAACTCTTGTCATCTGTTAATTGCTGGTTCACTCCTGCAAACCATGTAAAAAAAAGTAGAGCACAGGCTCTATTTCATTAAACATTAGAAAGTATTTATGGTTAACAGTTGATTTTAAATATTTGATATATTTATTGGAGTGATATTTGACAGCTGAATGATTTTAAAATTTGCTTGATTCTTTTTATCGAAGCTGCTACAAATAGTAAGGAAGATTGTTATGGTTTTAATTAACTAAACAATAAAAAATGTCATTCATTCCTTTATTCCTGGTTCTTCCTGAATGGCCAGACACCTTGATTGGTTGTTCTTGACATTCCTCTCTAGCCCGGCTGGGCTCCTGGCAGTTCATATCCGAGAGATGTAAGGCTTTCCTTCTTCACATCAAAAATGCCCTGACTCACACAGCATGCAAGGGGCTGCATGATGATAAACATCTCTCTCCCCTCACCAGGCCTGTGCCACTAAACAAAGGAGGAAGCCCAGATCTCTAGAGTCAACAAAGGAGGGGGCTACCTTTTGAAGTTTTGTTGGGAATCTCCCTGACAGTGATGTCGCGCTAGGAGTGGAGCTGAGGTGTCCAGAGGAGATGTGAACAGTGACTTTTTACAGTGTCATCTTCAATTGACCCAGAATTTTGTGCAAGAGGGTTGGGGCAGTGGTGGAAGGGTGATGTGACAACCCAGCATTGGCCAGTGGTGCCTGACTTCTAGAACTTTTCACTCTCATATAGAAACTCTTGTACAAAGGAGAGAGGATTGTTGTTGTTGGACCCTACACCTGGATTGCAACAGTGGCAACAGCATGGAGAGTTGGAAGGACAAGCCCCTTGATGGACTAAGGACTCTGCCTCCAGCTGATTCCAGGACTTGTGGGTCTCTCCAGAACCAGTGAGGCTGTTTCCCTTACACCACCTAAGGACCATTTGGGTGAAAAGCTCGACTTCTGTGTCCCAGAAGGAGGAGAGGAGCACCAGTGGCAAAGTAAAGGAGAAAGGTGGGCGCAGTGAGCCAGTGGAACCATCTCTCTGCAAAGCAAAATACTTTGAATGTTAGGAGGCCTGCTGAAACTGCTCCTGGTTTCTGGAGCTTGCCACCAGGAGCAAAATGAGTCCAAGATCTTGTGAATATCACAGGGGAACGTATTTGACTTTTTACCCCCAGACGAGAAAATTGAGCAACCCTGCAAATCCTTCAGAAACCCCGGTGTGGGCCTGTGCGCTGAGTCAAAGTAGGATTCGCTAATAATTAATGATCCTGGGAGGGGCATGCATGTGGTCTCCTGCCCAAAGTTTTCCGAGGCCAGGGGACCCTATTACCTCAGCCAGTCTATGCTGGAAGGGCTTGGGACCCCATATCCGAGCCTCCGCCAAGAAAGGGAAGGGGAGCGCAGTGGTGCATGCACGCGCAACATAAACAAAGAGCCCAGGACCCCATCTCCTGGCCCCTGGTGTAGATTGGAGGAAGAGTATCACCGTGGCGACCTCTGCAGCAGAAGAGAGGCGCCCAGGCCCCCCATCTCAAGGACTCTAACACAGAAAAACTTAGGGGGCATAATCACCCCCCCCCCCCATATGATGGTGGTCTAGCCCACGTTCCCCTTGTCTGTAGGAGCTGGGCAGCCACTGTGGCAGAGACACCTTGCCCACATGGAGAGGGCAGGGAGAACCAAACTGCCACCTCCTGCATGCTAGAGAAGGACGCCAGCTAAGTGAGGAGTGAGCAGCAGCAGCTGGGGCTAGGCTCCCTGTGCTGCCCCAAGGAAACGAGGCAAAGTGGGGTGCCTAGGTGGGACTGGGCACTACAGGTAAAATCAAAAGGCACAGAAAAAGATGCAACTAAAGGAAAAGCCTTGGTCAGCGCCACTCATTAGTTATTCATGCAACATCGAGGTAGTGTCCCATAATACCCTGCGGGCTTCCTTTGCCTTACCTTTTGCCTCTTGTAGTAGCCCAAGGATGGCAGGGGCACCACCAATGTTTTCAGGAGAGAGGGGGAGGCGGGGCGCAGAAGTCCATTCCCCAAGGACATTTGTAAAATGACTCGAAGTTTTCTGGGTCAGAGGAGCTATGACCCACTGCCTTTTTAACCTGAATTTAATCACTACCAGGGCTGGAGCTTTTTCTCTTTGGCCTTTGGCTGGGAGTGCACTGCCCTCTAGGGGCTTGTTCTTTGACTGGATTTAATGTGGCCTGAAGGTGTATAAAAAAGACAGAGATACATGTTATATAGACTTTAAATGCTTTATTGACAATATTGTGTTGATAGTAATTTTTTATTATTGCAATGATTTACTGACAAAAAGGATTGCTTCAAAATATGGTTGTTAAATTCAGTGTAAGTAAGTGTTTTTTTAACATGTGGATTATTTGTCTTTTAACCTTTGATGTAGCCAATAGGCTCGCCAGACATGTCGTTGTGGTGACCCCTTGACAAAGTCAATAGGCCTCCATTATGTAAAGATTTTACCCACTATATTATGAAGTACTATCAGGTGTAGGTGGGGGGTACTGTTATTAAGGGGAGTGTTAGAAATGCGGGTCTCTAGTTGGCAAGGACTTGCACCTTTTTTCTTCCTAGTCAGGATAAGGGAGTTACATTCCGAAAGAAAAACCCTGCTCACCCCCTTGGTAGCTTGGCACAAGCAGTCAGGCTTATCTTAGAGGCAGTGTATAAAGCATTTGCACATAACCAGCAGTAATACAGTGTAAGCACTACACCAGTTTAGAAAAATAGCCAGGCATCTCCAAGTGAAATCTGAGCTCAACATCCTCCCACAAGGACTGCTCCAGATCGTTACCTAGCAGACCATCTACATGCATGGAAGGGCTCAACCACCCTCAAGGGACCTGAGACCCCCCCACTCGAAGGGAACCTGCGCCACCAGACACTGGGGGTCTGAATTGTCTACCGCAGTTACTTTGTGGAATGCCCCTGGGACTACCTGCTTCTCAGAGACCAGGTGACACTGGACTGAAGTCACACTGACTCCAGTATCTCTGAGAGCCTCTACCCTTTTCTCATTGATGGTCACCCAGTTGCTGTATTTCTTTGTGTTAGGGGGCACCTGGTTTCCTGGGCCCATCTCACTGTCCCTTAGTGAGACAAGGGTAATTTCTGCAGGGTCCCCACCCTCCTGTGGGTACTCCTCCTCCTCCTCAAGCGCTACACTAGCCAACACCTTGGACTGCCCACCGGTGGGTGGCTCTGCCCCCTAGGAGCACCTGGGGTACCCCTTCATGTGCCCCACCTGGTCACATGCAAAACATTTGCGGGGGCTGGTCTCAGCAGGCTTTCCTGACGAGACCCCTTGTTTCTTATCTCTGGGGGATGGGAACCTTTGCCCTACGTTTTATTTAGAGGACCTTTATTGCTTTATCTTTGTCCCCCCTACTTTTCTGCTAGGGACCCTGCCCACTTTTGGCTGAGTCTCCCTCAAACGCTTTCTTGTTGACCCTGGTACTCACCCAGTGGTCCGCCTCCATAGCAAGCTTCCTGGGGTCAGTCACTAGGTGTTGGCGCAGATCTGCAAAACATAGACTATACAAGTGCTCACACGTAATCAAATTGTAGAGCCCCTGAAAATCTGTCACATTACTGCCCTTCACTCAGCCATCCAGTGACCGGCAAAACACATCCACACATTCCAACCAAGTGTTGGCATCAGACGTTTTACTGGACCTGAACTGATCCCTGTAATTTTCAGGAGTAAGACCATACTTAGTGAAAAGGGCGTCCTTCATGTCTGGATAGGTGAGGTGATGCCCCTTACCCAAAGCTATTAAAGTACCCCTTGCTTCTTCTGAGAAGAGATGCCACAATCCTGCTCCCCAATTCTCATCAGGGACCACATTCATGTGGATTACTGCCTCGTACCCCTGAAACCACCTTTGTATGTCGTCCCCCTTCTTGAACTCCTTGCCTTCATTCTTAGGGATGTGTACAATCCTGTCTGCCTGTCTTGACGGGTGGCTGCCACCATCTTAGCTGGCTCTACTCCTCTGATCCAGCTTGTTAGAACTGGGATTTCTGGTTGGCTGACTTGCGCCAAAGCCAGGCAGAAACCACCATTCTACGTCAGGGCAAGGAAGCACCCGCCAAAGATAACCCCTGCTCACCCCCTTGGTAGCTTGGCACGAGCAGTCAGGCTTATCGCAGAGGCAATGTGTAAAGCATTTGCGCACGCACCCACCAGCAACAACATCCCAGGCCCCCCACAAAAGGAACTCCACACAAGGTTATTTATAAAAATAGCCTTTTTAATATACCAAACACATTAGATAATAACCACACAATTTACACTGTGCCACTGGCATGGGCGGAATTTACAGGGGATTATGTACATAGGACAGGGCCACATGGACCACTGTCAGGAATAAGCACTTGGTAGAAATTAGCACTTAGAACATAGAATAATTGTAGCACCAAATAGCAACTGTAGCACACAACCAGTAACCACAGGTAAAAGGTAAATACACCCTACGCAATCCTAAACACCTTAGGCATATATCAAGCAGGGAACCATGAACTCACTAGCATAACTATACTAGGTAAAACAACCTCCTAAGCATAACCATCTGTCTAGAGGCATCAAAACACAGGGTGCGCAAAACATACTACCCACAGTACATTTCCTAACACCCAAAAAGGCATAGCACCTGTAAGTGTCCAGGTTGCGCCACTGCGCCAAAACGTAAACATAGCAGCTGCCCACTACTTGCTGGGCAGCTGGGGACAATAGCAAGGGGCCTAAACGCTGCAGCTGGCACTAAGTGCTGCGCAGCTGGGGAAGGCCAAGTAGGGGCGAAGGAGTGCGACTCACTCCTGAGTCCAAGGACATGTCCCTAGGAAGGAAAACCTAAACGGTGCAGCTGCCCACTACTTGCTGGCCAGCTGGGAATCAGAAAAACTGAGACAGGAGCTCTCACTAGCCCTCCAGAACGAAGCAGCCACACGGGGGAGCCTTCCAGGCTCTAGAAATACAGATTGCGCAACCGGTGGAGCTCTCTAGGCTCTGAACACACATGTGCCCTCTGTAGCACTCTGGCTCCTCAAAGAAATAAATGCCCCCAACGGTGAAGCTACGGGGCTCAGCACGGGCTCCTCTGGCCTTTTAAATCAATACTGTGCCCCGGGAGCCATCTAGGCTCTTGAATCAATAATGTGCCAAACGGAGCCACACATGGGCTCGGGAAACTAATGGGGCATCGGGGGGAGCCCGCAGGCTCCTTAAACAACTAGGGCCTGTTTGGAGCCACACCGGGCTCGTAAAGCAGCATGCCCCCCTGGGGGAGCGGCCCACTTAGCACTCAGGCCGCTCTTGACTCGGGCCCACTCTGGCACTACTTCCGTCGCCTCCCCCCCGGAGCCCTACTCGCCAGCTCCGTCGGGGGAGGCTCTCTCTCTCTCTGGCGGCGGTAGCGCTTGGCGGGGCTCTCTCTCCTCATGGGAGCCCCGCCTTCACAAGGCGTCCGCTTCGCTCGGTCTTGGTCTTCACCCGGTCCTCCATCTCGGGACCGGGACTTAGGGTGGAGCCGCAAGGCTCCGGGACAGTTTACTATCTGGGGCTCCCTCCTGGTCATGGGAGCCAGCCACGCTTGCGCCACTTCCTGCTTCTACCGGGCCAGCAGGGGGCGCGGTGCTTCTCACCAATCACAGTGCGGTGGCGGGCGGGGCTTCCCTGTAAAACCGGAAGTCCGGCCCAGAGTCAGGCACTACGGTGCCTGACTTCCTGTATTGCCGCGGCGACGGCATCTCTTCCTCTGGGATAACGAGGGGTAGGCACCCTCGGGCATAAAAATGAATGTAGGAGCGGGGTGGCACCTGCAATGCCACCACAAATGCGGTCAAAGTCGCAGGGTGGGCACCTGCGCACAAGTATAATTAAATAAGCGGGCCATCCCAAATAACCAGACATAATGCAGGGTGGGCTCCTGCGACGGGCACAAAAGGGCAGGAGCGCTTCCCTCGGGGAAAATGCCAGCGCTCTGCCCAGAAATAGAAGTAAAGCGCTCACGAGGCGCTGGGGGCACAGAAAGCACCAAAAGGCCCAGGAATGACCCCTACAGCAAGAAGGGTCCCAGAAGCACAGCCCCCATAGGTGAAGAGGGCAGGAGGGTCCCACAAAGTCCTGGACATCAAAAAGATGGAGCAAGCAGCTTCCAACAAAGGAAGGTCCTCCAGCATCCAGGGCATCCAGGGACTGAGCAGGGCCCAGGGAGGCAAGCCTTCCCCTGGGCCCCAGCAGCAGCACGCCCCTGGAAGATTCAAGTCAGGAAACAAGAACGTTTTACATGAGGTCACAGCCTCTTTTTATACACCAAATCCCTTTGTCTCTAGGGTGCAGGGTGGGGGAAATCCAGACGCAGCTGGTTCTGGAGCACTTTGTTTTGCTCAACCCCTCTTCCCATTCACAGGACAGGCTAGGGACATCAGTCGCACCACAGGGGGCGGAGCCAGCATTGTGGTGGGAAAGCCCAGCCTTATTCAGGTCCCAAGTGCAGCCCCTCCCTGCCATCAACATGCAGATCTCCCCATTCACCACCGGGGCAGACCCATCCTGACTCCTGGAACCGGGCACACCAGCCAGCTCCAGCCAATCACAAGCCAAACCGTCAATTCACATTTATTACACAGATATGCCAACTTCTAGAAGTGGCACTTCCACACCAGACACATTAAAGCTGCACACATCATAGCGCAGCATTTAATCACACGAGTCCGCACATACCAAACTCAACCTTGCCATCCTCATGCATCAGCAATTACCATGGGCACACACATTCCCCATGCATTCCTATGGGAGGGAAGGCCAATCTCACACACGCACTCAGAGAGCGCACGCACTTTACACTGCGCCACAGTGCTAAAGTGCGCATAGACCAGAAATCACTATAATGATGTAACCTTAAAAGGCAAAAGTTCAGGGGTGAACCTGCCAGAAGGGCCAAGTCCAACACAGCTCTTTTATCCTGATCTCATAATCTAACATCATCCTTTTCTCTTCCATGGCTAACTTAAGCTTCTCTTCTGGGGACAGGCCAATGCTGCCTTCCCTGTAGGGTTCCCCTCCTCCCAAAAACACATCCACCCTAGAAATAGGATCTTCCGCCTCTCCACTAAGATTGCCCACTTGCATCTCTGGCTGCTACCCAGGCCCTTAGCGCCTTTTGTAGCTCCTCCCTCCTAGTGAGGCCTCTGTTTTTGACTTTTAGGCTCTTGCAAATGGATTTCAATTCCCTAACATTGTAGAGTTCCAACCTATCCTCCTCAAAGGCAATTTCCAGGGATGACACGGATGATGCTCTTGATTCCGGCATGACGAAGTAGCAAGTTCAAACTGGTAAGATAAAAAAAGGCCAAAAAGAAGAAGGACTAGTATCTGGCATGTAATGTTCTGCGATATGGTAGCAGTGCACACCAATCACTGTAAGTCAAGTGCAAATGCAAGTCCTATCCTCAACGCTGACAACCAATGTTGGAAATGGGGGTCTCTAGTTGGCAAGGGCTTGCACCTTGGTCCAAATAGGGACCCTTCTTCCTAGTCAGGATAAGGGAGTTACATTCTGATAATAACCCCTGCTAACCCCCTTGGTGGCTTGGCACGAGCAGTCAGGCTTATCTTAGAGGCAGTGTGTAAAGCACTTGCACATAACCGACAGCAATACAGTGTAAGCACTACAAAAGGACACCACACCAGTTTAGAAAAATAGCCAATATTTTTATATGCAAGACCAAAAACAAAACAGATCCACAATACGCTTTAGAAACAGTTCCTTGATGTCAATAGCTCCCTCTGGGGCTTTTCACAGCATCGTGAGCAAACAAATACAAACAGCTGAGGATGGTCACGACGTCACGGACCAGCTACGGTGTCGGGAGGACCCGCAAACAGTACCTGTTAAAGATGCAGGGTGCCGAGGCCCTTGAAGTCACTCGCGTTGCAGGTCGAGCTCCTCTCTGTTGGGATCAGGTGCGCTGGTGTCGGCAGGCTTCCAAGGCTGCGGTGCGAAGGCAGTGGTGCGGCGTGCGTTGCCGTCAGGTCGCGATGCGAGCAGCGGCTCGGTGGCGGCCTCAGATGGTGTCATCGGTGAGACCAGGGTCGCTGTGCAAGACAAAGGCGGTGCTCGTCTTGGTACTGGCAGGTCATGGTGCAAGCAGCAGCGTCATCGTTGGTGCTGGCATCAGTAGGCCAAGGCTGCGGTGCAGGATGAGGAGGGTGCATTGTGTAACTTTATGAGCGGTGCCCTCGAACCACAGGGCAAGCAGCGGTGTCGATTTTGGCGTGGAGAGGCGTCAGGAAGGCCAAGGCATCTTTGTGAGGCGAGGCAGTGCTGAGTGTGGGGCCCACAGGTCACGGTGTGAGTAAAGGCTCAGTGGCGGCGTCATCAGGCGTCGTTGGTGAGACCAGGGTCGCTGTGTGGCGTTGCAGCGGTGCTCTCTGCGGTGCCCAGACTTAAGCCTGAAGCGAGGCAGTGGGGAGTGCGATGCCCACAGGTCACAGTGCGGGCAGCGGCTCGCTGGCGGCATTACCAGGCATCGTCAGTGGAACCAGGGTCGCATTGCGCCAGTGCCCTTTGCGGTGCCGTCAAGACATGGAGTCAGCAGTGGTGTCGTAGACGTTAACGTTGTTGAGTTACTCTCTCTTGCAGCACAAAACACACAGTCCCCAGTGCTGAGGGCAGAAGGGCTTGAAGTCTTTGCGGTTCCTGAGACTTCGTGAACAGGGGGCAAGCTCTAGCTCAAGCCCTTGGAGAGACTCACAAATTAGGTTGCAGAAAGTCCAGTCCAGGCCTTTCACTGCCCAAGACAGAAGCAGCCACTGCAGGTCAGCCCAGCAAGGCACTCAGCAAAGCGGTCGTTCCTCCTTACAGCTTCTCCGGCTCTTCTTCTTGGCAGTCTTCTTGATCCAGATATGTTCTAAAGTTCAGGAGTCTGGACCCCAGTGTTTATGTCCAAAAAGCCTTTGATCTTCTAGGCAGAGGGTGTCTAAGTCCATCCAAAACAAGTTCTGCCTGCTTTCTAAAAGAGGTATTTTCAAACACAGGATGTAAATATCACCTTTACTAAAAGATCCATCTTTAGATTCTGAGTTCAAGCATACTAAATTTTGTTTTCCTAATTAGTACCCGGGGCCAGTTATGTTTATAAGATGTTATAAACAGACTTCTCATTCTGTCCTATGGGGAACAGGTAGCCGTTCAATAGTGAAAAATGAAATGGGTTCTAATTCACTATCAAGACATGCCGTACACATCAGGGCATGTCCTGCCTTTCACATACACTGCACCCTGCCCACAGGAGTACCTTGGGCCTACCTTAGAGGCGCCTGGCATGTAAGAAAAGGGAAGGTTTTGTGACTGGCCATTGTGTGAATGGGCCAAGTCGACATGGCAGTTACAACTGTGCACAGACTCTGCAATGGCAGGTCTGAGGTACCTTTTTCCGGGCTATGTACGTGGGTGGCACAAACGGTGCTGCAGACCCGCGAGTAGCATTTGATTCACAGGCCCCGGCACCCGCAGTGCACTTTACTAGGGACTGACACATAAATCAAATATCCAATTGTGAAAACACCAATCCGTAACACACGTTACCAAAGGAGCATTTGCACCTACCACTGATCAGCAGTGCGAAAAGTGCGCAGAAAAGCTACGCCAGCAAACACAGAGTCAAAACCGGGAGGTCAGAAAGCAGAAACTCAGGGGAAACATGCCAAAAGATGCCAAGTCTAACAGGGAGTCATCACCCTTTATGGGTCAAATGTGATTTCAGAGTGTCCCCAAGTTATTTGCATTTTTTTTTTAAATTTGTTTTTATTGCAGAATTATAGACAATCTTCAAGGTCAAACGACCAGTCATCCTCTCACAACTCGAGGCCCCATATTGTTGTAAAATAGTACACGGCCATTCAGCCCACATCCCGGAGGCTGGGCGGCGCACCAACAATTTCCATCAGGTTGTTCCTCCCATTGGCCGTGAGGACATCCGGTCAACAGCACAATCATGTATCTGCTTTTATTGCCTAACAAAACTCCCCCCCCCCTCCCCGCAGCCGACACTTCCGGCACTTCACTTAAGGCTACGCCTGGGTCCCCAGTATCCACCCCTTCAGGTCTACACTGGTTCTCTATTATAGCTGTTGTCCGATTGCGTCTAATATCATCCATTCCCCACCTACCCCTCTGTGTCTCCCTACCACCGACTGCTGGTGATCTGGTGGGTTCCCCTGTTGTGGATGCCCCCTTTGATGTGTCTGCAGTGTCCCAGTATGCATCCCCCCCCACCCTCCCCTGCTGCCATTGATGTGGGTGGTATTTGTGGGTCCCAAAAAGATGTCAAATTGCTCATCGGGGTCAAGCTTCGGCCTTCCTAGCCTCATGGAACCGCCCCGCCCAGGCTTCCCTCCTCTTCATCCCTGGTCAAGTAGTCGTTCAGGTCCTGCACAATCATTTCCCACGCTCTCGCAAGCTCTAGGCTCTTCTCATTACCGGTCCGCGTAGTGATCCAGCGGCCTATAGGAAATATATCATAAACAACGCTACCCAACTTCATAACCTATAAACAAAATTCTACACTAACTTATGGACCCATTTATAAACATGACATATTTGGGCCTACTGAATCAGGTGGTCAGATTAAATCTATATACACATTATTTACAAACTATATACAAATTTATACATCTGCGGAAAGAATATTGTCATTAGAATAAATCCTAACCATTTAAACGACCACCATTTGCGATGAGATCTAGCTAATAGTAACCTACACTTCTGAATAACCAAGACCAGCTTGTTTGTCAAAAGTAAGATTTTATTTACTAAATTATGGTATTTCAAAATGTAATTTTATAAATGCAATTTTATTAGCATTAAAGTGAGCATGTTTGAAAAGCTTCATGAGAACATTACAGTTTAAGTAAGAAATTCAAAGTTTAAGTAAGAATTTAACAGTTTAGCATTTCTAAAGCCTAAGTCCCTAGCTAAGCTAAATAAATGAAATTAAAGTAAAGTTCTTTGAGGAATCTTACGTGCTCCACGCAAAGTCCAGCAGCACTTCACCCTCATCGGAAAGTCAGAAAGCAGCAGCCAGCCCATCCCTAAGGGCATGACTTTTTATACCTTTCTATGCTAGCTAAACTAAGCGAAGGAAAGTTTTCAAAAATCCACGAAGTCCCATTGGTTGAGAGTGACAAGTGACATGTCACCCACATTTCAAAAGTTCCATTAGGTCACGTTTCTTAAAGACCATTGTCTTTTCCGAATGCAACCAGGAGCTTCCTTGGTTTGCAACAATTGTAAATTAATGTTCTCACAGTGTTCATTTCATTTCCGCGGGTGCCAAGTTAGAGCTGGCAAAATTGTCCTTTATCACTTGCTTCCGACCTTGGCCACGTCCGACAAAATGGTGACAGCATGTCAGATTTGCTTAGTGAATGCAGCTTTGACGAACACTTTTTTCAGAATGGGCTTCTCGTGACTTTTGCAGAAGTAAAATTCAGCTTTAGCAAACTCAAGCAAACTAGGCCCAAAAGCAGGCAACTTATGCTTTCTAGTATAAAACAAACACAAGAAAAGTATTAATGTAAGAAATAATGTTGATTCTGTATCCACCCTAGGTTTACTAATCAATTAACCCTCCCAATTAGTCTAATGTTACCTAGCAAATGCAAACAAATAAAGCAGCATTTATATCTACCAGTCTTCATTAATCCATGAGACTTATGTGCACCTAGAATAGTAGAAATGACATCACATAGACAAGGAAAAGCAAAATAAGCACATGCTTCTTTTAAGTTTGCTGCAGTTAGTAATGACAAAAACGAAAACGACAAATTATTTTATTATTTTGCACGAACAAAAAGATGCAACACTTATGCACGTTTATGAGCACACATGTTAGTCCCCCCATGTGTAAAGTTTAATCTAGGTTATTTTAACACGATACATCACAAATCATTAATATTATTATTCATGTTATGGAAATGTGACTTTGCGAGTTTAAACAAAATTTTGTTTTCTATCTCGCTCCATCAACTCCCTCATCTGGTGATTAACAAATCACCACACCAACACCCAAAATTTTGGTAATTAAAATTTCCGAGAAATTGATTCAAATTCATTTGTATCAGTAATCCTAAAAATCTGTTTCTGCATAATCTTTGGAATTAGCATAATGCTCTCTATGTAACTCCTGTAATTCGATTTCCCTTTCTTCTTCTTTTCTAAGTTTATGGATTCTTTTCTTTTCTTTCAACTGTTTCTTTCTCTTATGCAACAAACAACCTATTTTTGTCAAAATAAAAATGAATACTATTATAATCAAAGGTGCCAAAATCTTGCCAAGAATTGAACTACCAATATCATGAAACCAATTTTTAATTGCTTGGAATCTTTTTGAAAGTTTCCCTGTAAAATCATTTTCTTCTAAAGGAATTATCTCTGAATGCATTTGTGTAATGTTTTTAATGTACATCTCAATATTCTTACTTTCGTCAGGTATATATGTGCAACAATGTTGTACATGTAAAATGCCACAGACTCCTCCCTCTTTTGCTAGGAGTATGTCTAAAGCAAGGCGATCTTGAATCACCATGGATCTGATTGCAATAACCTCAACATTTACTAATTGGAATCCATCAGCTGTGTCTGTTGACAATCTGTCAACAATTGTGGACAATTTTCTAATTCTCCCTGCGTTTAAGGTTATACCAACAAAAGGTATCACTGCTTGAAAAATATCTCCCAGAACTTCTGTAAAAGTTTCTCTTTTGACTCTATTTACATAATTATGAATTTTGAACAATCCTTCTGAATCTCTATCAACATGAAACACTTTAGGAAAAACAATTCCCACATAACAAGTTCCATACCAATGGTCTGGAAGGTTGTAGTAGGCTTTGTCACCACAAACAAAATAAATCCCAGGGAAGATTGGATCTTTTCCACCTTTGAATCCCCAATCTCCCAAAATCTGATAAGTATCTTCACAGTTACTTGCACCTACAAAATAATTATCAAAAAGTGTATTATCTCTTCTAATGCAAAGCTTTCCACTAACTGGTTTATCTATGTGAATAGCAACATTTTCAAGCATTTTGCCATTCAATTTCTCATCCTCTTTTTGCCAGAATTTTGACTTAGTCTGCTTGACTAATTCATTTCTTTTGTAAATTGCTCTTCTCTCCTCAACCATATTCAAAAATTTCTTTCCCTCAGCACTCAATTTGCAGGTTAGATTATTCTTATAAGCATACTCATAAGTGAGTTCATTAGTAACAAGGAAAAATTCTCTCATTTGTTTGGCTTTCTTGTGCTTATTTAAAGCACCCTCAATCTTTATATTCGCAAAAATCTCGTCAAAATCTGAATAGTAATATTCTAAGCGTCCAGTTTGATAAAATAAGCTAGTTAACACACTACATGTTACACCATATGTAAGAGGAAGCATATTGTATGTCACTCCCTCAGAAACAGAAGCAGGTAACTTGACGCAGACATAGCAGTCTTTAGCATCCATTACCTTGACATATTCACTCAAAAGCTTAGTAAATGTATTACTTGAAAAATCACTAATAGATTTATCTTGATGAATGTTAGGTTGATGATCAATAACTTTAGCAGATGCACTATGTTTAGTTTGACTAACCAAAGCTTTGCTTGTCATGTTAACTTTGTGTAATTCTCTATTCATCTCTAATGGGATAATCACAGCTAAAACTAACCAGAGCAGAATTAAAATGAGCAGACACACCAGAGTCATCTTACAGCATCTCTTAAAAACAGAACACTTTGAAGTGCTCTCCTTAACATAAGGCATTTTGGTTATTTTTGCCTCAAAATTAAAAACAAAATTTATTTTAAAATTTCTAAGAATTAAACTATTTATACCCCCCTTTTAAAATAATTTTATTTTTAAAGCCCTAAACAAGTTTTCTTCGACCTTATGTCATACATAAGATTTCTTCAACTAAACAGTTTTTCTTCGACCTTATGTCAACTAACAAAATTTCTTCAGCCTTTTGCCAAATTAAAATTTCTGTACTTCAATCATTGTCACTAATTTCCTCTATTTCGTTTTCTTCTTCACTACTACCATAAATGTCAATAACAGGTGGAATTACTAAATAAGTCCACTCAGGAGACTTGTATTTCTGGTTTGGTCTCACTATTCTTTTTCCTTTTCTCGACACCACTTCAATTTTCCTTCCAACTCCCACTTCCTTTCCAGGACTCTTTTGACTACTGATTTCTTCGACTTGCTCTTTAGGTTTCTTGATCAACCTGACTCTCAATCTTCCACCAGGCCAGTAGTCTGCTTTTGTCACGTATTTCTTCTTTGGTTCAGAAGCATTTGATTCTGACTTCCAAGCCCTTTTCTTTCTGTTTTCACTTTCACCATCCACGTCACTTTCTTCAGTTTCGTAGTCTGAAATTTCAATTGACTCAGGAACTTCTCTATTCGGCAGTTTTACTCTTTCAGGAACACTTCTCTGATTTCCAATACTGGTACTTGGTAATTCGTCTTCTTCTTCTTCTTCTTCAATTACCTCCAACGTCCCAGACTTTGGATTTCTGTTCCTTACTTCAGAGCTTGTTTTCTGCTTTTCGATACTCTCCTGGTCTGAAACTTCTTTTTGTTTCGCTTCTCTGTCTTTAATAGAAACAACTGAATCCTCAGTTATCTTTCTTTTTAACAGATTCTCTTCACCTTCAGAATCTATTTCAATAATTTCCAAGTCTTTTCTTGTTGAATTTTCATTCACAGGTACAGGTTCCAGATGTCGACCTTCTTGTCGATCTTCAGAATCTGGATTTATTTCACCTTCTGCTTCAGAATCAGAATCATCTGTAGTATCACTTTCAACATCAGAACTTTCAGGAGTTGGTACTGGAATAGTATGACTAGGATGAATCCAACGTTTCAATCCTTTGCATTTTACAGCATTAGTAGTGATCAAAATTATTTGCCTAGGCTTCTGCCATCTAGGAGCCAGACAATTTCTTCTCCGATGTACTTTCGTTCTGACCCAGTCACCGGGTCTCAGGTCATGTGTCAAAACTTTCTCATTTGATTGTGCTTCAGTTCCCACCTGATTAGATACAGAAGTCACTATATCAGATAACCTTTTACAGTAATCCAAAATAGCACTGTCATTTATGCTCAACAGTTTACCTACAGGTACAAAAGCTTGTCTCATAACTCTTCCCATTAAAATTTCATGAGGACTCAAACCTGTCTTTTTATCTGGTGTACTTCTTAATGACATCAAAACGAGTGGAAGAGCATCTGTCCACTTTACACCTGTTTCAAGACACATTTTTCCAATTCTGTTTTTAATTGTTCCATTAATCTGTTCAACTACCCCAGATGCCTCTGGTCTGTATGCACAGTGTATTTTCTGCTCAATGCTCAAAGCTTCACAAATTAACTTCATCAGTTTGTTATCGAAATGGCTTCCTCCATCACTCTCAATAGTGACTGGAAAACCGTACCTTGGGATAATTTCTCTGAGCAGTAGTTTTGCTACTGTAATTGAATCACAATGTCTTGTAGGAAATGCTTCTACCCATCTTGAAAATAAACAAACGATTACAAGAACATATTTTAAGCAATTGTGTAAGGGCATTTCAATGAAATCCATCTGTAACCTGGTAAAAGGACCACCCTCTCGACCAATTATTCCTGTCCCCACCAATGATTTTCTGTTTGGATTCATTTGTTGGCATGATAAACACCTTTGACAAAAAGATTCTGCAATTGTTCTGAATTTAGTATTGAACCAAGTTTCTCTGAAAAGTCTAATCATAGAATCTCTTCCAAGATGAGCTGGACCATGATATAATCTGGCCATATCTGCAATCAAGCAATTCGGTAAGACTACTCTGCCATCTTTGTAAACCCACACTCCATCTTCATCACGTGGTCTACAATCTGATCTTAACCACAGATCTTTTTCCTCATCATCTGCTTCATTTTGTAATTCTTTAATCTCATTCTATGTTTCTACAACTGTTGTTAGCATTAATGAATTTGAATCAGTTTCTTTACTCCTTTCCCGATTGTATGAATAACCTTTTCTTGCACAGTATTTTGCCGTTTCATCTGCAAATGCATTGCCTTTTGAGATATAATCAACTCCTTTAGTGTGTGCTGCACACTTGACAATTGCGATTTCTTTCGGCAATTGTATTGCTTCAATTAATCTCCTAATGAAAATTGCATTTTTAATCGGAGATCCTGCTGATGTCATATAGCCTCTCTGAGACCAGAGTTGTCCATAATCATGTACAACTCCATACCCATACTGACTATCAGTAATGATGGTAACTCTTATATCCTTTGATACTTCACAAGCACGAATTAAAGCAATCAATTCAGCCACTTGTGCTGATCGAACTCCTTCAAGACATGATGCTTCTTCGACATCTGCAACTGTGCAGACTGAATATGAGGCTTTCAAGACACCTCCTTCTGATCTCAAACATGAGCCATCTACAAAGTAGACAAAATCTGATTCAGATAGAGGTCTATCTTTGATATCATGTCTTGGTTTCGTGCAGAATTCCATAACATCTAAACATTCATGTTCTGTTTCGATGTTATCAATGATCTCAGAATCAGGCAGTAATGTAGAAGGATTCAGATTCAAACATCTTGAAATCGAAACATTATCTGCTCCTAGTATGATTTTCTCATACTTTGTCAATCTGCTGCTTGTCAGATGCTGAGTTTTACCTCTTGTCAGCAATATTTCAACTGAATGAGGCACAAAAACTTTCACAGGAAATCCCATAATGATTCCTTCACTCTGTTCAAGACTAACACTTGTAGCTGCAACTGCTTTCAAGCAACCTGGTAATGCTTTTGCAATGGGATCAAGAACTGCAGAGAAGTATGCAATAGGTTTCTTTAAATTCCCATGTCTCTGAATCAATACAGACAATGCACATCCTTCTCTCTCGCTGCAATACAGTTCAAAATCTTTCTCATAATTCGGCATACCCAAAGCAGGAGCTTGGCATAAGCTCTTTTTCAAATTCTCAAAAGATTCCATCTCAATTTCATTGAGAATAATTGGATCTTTTACATCGGACTTTGTCAGTCTCTGTAGTGGTTTTGCAATTACTGAAAATCCACTTATCCATTGTCGACAGTAACCAACCATTCCTAAGAACATTCTGACTTGTCTCTGTGTTCTTGGAGGTTGCATTGCTTGTATCATTTTAATTCTCTCAATTGTTACTTGCCTTTTTCCCTTTGCAATTCTGTGACCAAGATATTTTACTTCTTGTTTGCAAAACTGTAATTTTCCTGGAGACACTTTATGTCCCTCTTCTGCAAGGCGATTTAACAGTATTATTGTGTCTGTCACACAATTTTCTCTTGTCTTTGCAGCTATCAACAAGTCATCAATATACTGCACTAACGTAGACCTACCTGGTAAGTCCAAGTTTTCCAAAGATCTTTTTAACAATTCGTTAAAGATTGAAGGACTTTCTGTATAGCCTTGAGGGATTCTAGACCATCCGAGGGTCTTACCTTGGAATCTGAAAGCAAAGATTTCATAACTGTCTGGATGTAAGGGAACAGTAAAGAATGCATTGCAAAGATCAATGACAGTGTACCATTCAGCATCATGTGGAATCTGGTACAGAATTACTGCTGGATTTGGAACCACAGGACAACATGGAACAACTATTTGATTAACCTTTCTCAAATCTTGTACGATCCTAAATGCTCCATTTGACTTTTTAACTCCCATAATTGGTGAATTACAAGGACTACTCTCCATTTCTTTTAATACACCTTGTTTGATTAATTTTTCAATTATAGGCGTAATACCTTCGATTGTTTCTGCTTTCATTTTATACTGTGGAATATTAGGAAATTCTATTCCTTGTTTCCATGTAATTTTTACTGGATCTACGTTTTTCATCAGACCCATCTCGTTCCCAGTAAAATCCCATATATCAGGTTTCACTGTTTCCTTGAGCTCTTCAGGCAAATCTTTCTTTTCAAATGCAGGAAACAATTTTGTTTCTTCTGCTTCCATCATCATCATTGTCATTCTGTACAAACCATCTTCCTCCATTGTTTGTAACTCAACTCCATCAGGAGAACAATATATTCTGCAATTCATTTTACACAGAATATCTCTGCCTAGTAGATTTACTGGACTACTATTACAAACCACAAATCTGTGTTTATCTCTATAATTTCCAATTTCAACTGGAACTGGATCAGTTAAATCAGTTTTAATTTGTTGATTGCTTACTCCAACAACTTGGATGGTATCCCCAGAGAGAGGTAGGTTTTCAATTTCTATTGATCTAACAGTAGAACGGGTAGCACCAGTGTCCACTAGAAAAGTGATGTCTACATCGTTAACTTTCCCGTTTACAAATGGACCGGACTGGTCAACCTCAAGAGTGGCTCCAACAACACACTCTTCCTCCTCTCTCGGGCACCGTCAGCAATAATCATCAGAATCACTGTCTTGGCTTTCTGTTAACAAAAATTGTTGTGAAGCATTTTGCATTTGCACCCTTTGTTGCTTTTGCTGTTTTTGCGGTCTTATTACCTGTTCGTTTCCCTGAAATCCCACGTTTGGATTATATTTTTGAACTCCCCCACAATTCGGAAAAGGTGGTTGTGGCAATTGATCCTGACAGTTATTCACCTGTTGCTGTTGTTGTCGCTGAATGTTTAACTCGTTTAACCCCTGTTGCATCTGTAGCTGTTGCTGCAGGTCAACACCATTCTGCATCTGTGGATTTAATAAGGGATTCTTTAAGTTTCTAGGAGGTTTAGGACACTCGTCTCTCCAATGTCCGATTTCGCCACAATTAAAACAAGGTAATCTTTGTTTCAACTCCTCAATCTTTGGGCAAAATTTTCTTGGAAAAATATTACCTTTAAGCTTTCCTTGTATCTGGTTCGTATTTCCAGTTTGAACAAAATTTGTGTTCTTATTTCCCATGCTGGCAATTTGTTGCTCAGCCACCTTTACCTGAGCCCACATGGCTTTCTCCTTGAGCTTCTTTTGTCTCACCTCTAATTCATCACTGCAATACTTAGCTTTTCTCAGAATATCATCCACAGAAAGTGATTGCCATCCTACAATGCTATTCCTGATCATATCTGCAATTTCAGGTTTTAGTCCATAAACGAATCTATAGATAAAATGACTCATGTCCTTTTCATCTAATTTTTCATAGCCACTGTATTGTTTAAAAATTAACAGTAACCTTTCATAAAAGGAATGAACTGATTCTTTTGTTTCCTGATTTGTCCTTTCTATTTTAACCCAATCAACTTCTTTGGGTGGAATTTTGTTTTTCATCCAAACGATCACTTTTTCGTACAAATCCATTACAAGAGGATTTGGGGCACCTGTTTCTTTGATTCGTTCAGGTTCTGTTTTTGGCCAACTTATTGATATTTTACATTCTGTCCAAAGATCTGATGGTACGACAATGTCGAAAAATCCATCTAAATCAATCCACAGAACTTTTGACACTTTGATAAATCTATCCACTTGTCTATACCACTCTACTGGTTTCTCCCTCAATTTTGGAAAGTCATTTGTGAATAGCAGTATGTCCTGTCTTGACCAAGGGACATGAACATATCCTCCACCTGCAATCTCTCTCATTGGAAATTGTTTTGACAATTTTTCCAATCTTTCATCTTCCTTCTTTTTCGTCCATTTTACTCTCCACTTATTGAGTTCTCCCAGCTTTTTGATGTAAACAATCAAATCTTTTATGTGCAGTATTCTTCCCATTGAGTTCAAACTCTCAATGTCACTTTCTGAAAAGTCTAATCTGTAATGCTTTGCAAAATTCTTTTGTTTACTCACATCGATTTCAAGTTCGGCTGCTAGATCTTCTAATTGATCGTATTTATTTTTAGTTTTCCACTGAATACTTTTACAAATGAACAGTAGTTCATCATCTCGATAATAATTTAAACTATCTGGACCAATTGTTCCAATTATTAATTCTTCGATATTTGCTTTTAATTTAGCCACATCAAGTTTCGGAGTAGTCACCCTAACTTCAGGACTCCCTACATCTGAAATAGCACCCATTGGTGTTTTTGGAGATAAATCCTCATTAAAAGTTAAATCTGGCATTCTCGATCTCGAAGAGTTTATTTCAGAAATATCTGAGTAAAATTTTTCAGCAACCTTTTGAATTTCTGCATTTAAAGGAATAGTTAACCCTGTTTTGTTTGATTCTCTTTGGTCAAATACAGGCTGAACAGGACCAATCGTTACTGGAACTGTCACAGCTTCCATGCTTTTTGTCATTCGTCTAATTAATTCTTCTTTAGATTTAAAATATTCAGCAGAATCAACAGCCTCAACGTTTCTTGTTTCTCTTGCATAGTCTTTTGGAGCTTCCCTTGCTCTTGGAGTCATTGCAAAATGTCTACCTTCATTTCGAGCATTATCAAATTCTGGTCTTCTTGGAGTTTCAATAATTTCACAATTATTTGGATAAAGTTTTGGAGCTTCATTAATTGGAGGTGCACTCGGTGAAGTTTCAGTAGAAACCACCGGAGTAGACCATGATCTAGGAGGTCTCAAAGGTTGATTCTTTCTAGCTGTAGTGTATATTTCTTCCATAACTGCATCTTCAGATTCGCTTTCTATAGATTTCCCAGCAGGAGTACCCATAACCATTTCCTGAATTAAATACAATCCTTCACTCATGTTTCCCTGCCTCCACATTCGCAGCCTGTCTTCATGAGTATCTCTTCTCCAAGCTGGAGTTTTAGTAGGTCTTTTAATTCCACTAGCTTCTCTTTGTAACTGATACATCTCGTCTTCCCACTCAACTAAAGCTTCAAATTGAGTTGGTCTTGGTTTTGGAATAAGAGCATTCATTTTCTCTCGTAAATTTCTCAAGACTTTTACATTAAATGAACCATCATCAGGCCAAGTTAAAACACCGTCGTTCTTAGTATAGCGTTTCCAGCTATCAAACCATAAAACAGTATGATATCCATATTCACCTTCCATGTACGCTGCAGGTGTTTTATACTTATGAAGTAATTTACCACCTCGCGTTTCGATTTTCTTGTCAGGTGAGAATAAATTTTTACGTTTCTGAAATAATGTTGGCTTTTTCTCAACATGTTTAAAATGATAACTCATTTTTAAAAGTTAAATTTAATTCGTAAAATCGTTCGTAAAATATTTCCGGGATGTTCCGCAAAGCAACCAATCCGTGCGCGAAACACACCAACAAGCCAATGACAGTTGAGCTACGTCACTTTCCTGTTCAACGAATAAAATTGGAGTTTTTCTGAAGGACCAATCAGCTTACAAGCTTAAAGGTCGTCAGAGACTCAAGAGCCAATCAGAATATAGCTTGTGACGTAGGTCACCCAATCCCAGCGCGGCTTTGTGACGTACACAGCAGCTGCGGTTTCTCGCTTCTCACTCCTAGTGCTTACCCCTCCTTCACAAAATCTTTTCACAGCGCCATTTTAAGGGCACTTTTCAGTGTAAATTAATTCTTTAACAATGACAATAAGGACTCATCTGTTCGTTTCACTATTTAGGATAGTTTACATACATTCAAGTATCCACACTTCGGAATAGTCGGCGCTATTCACACTAAGGATAATTTTCAATTGTCAGTAGAGTAACTCTTACCCCACCCTTCTAACACGTAAAATTATGAACTCGTTTTCCTCTGAACGCACCGCGAAGTGACAGTTCTAAGAGTTCCACTTGAACATAAATTACAAATCAAATTCGCACTTTCACACGGAAAATTCCCTAATTTCAAACACACATGAAATCCGTACAGGACTCTCACCTGTTTATAGAAATCATGCACCGTTAGCAAAATAACGACGTTATCCGTACAGGACTCTAACCTGTTTATAGATATAAAACATGTACCCCTACAGGACTCTAACCTGTTTATAGATAATCATGCACCGACGCTACTCTGCCCTTCATTCAAGCTCGGATATAACTAATACTTTTATCACAGTGAGTTTTATGGAAGGCGCTTTGTCCCTATTCTCATGCTGCTCTAATTTCTTAGAAAATCCTCACTTTACAAGATTCAGACCTAGCCCTAACACTGTGCTGCACGGCGACAACACTATGGTACTCGGCGATACCACTTGTGATACTCGGCGATATCACTGCAAACAGAACAGATGACTTGCGTGACTAATTTCTCGCCACACAATCTATACCGGTATAGCTTACAGATAGCACGAAAAACAAACTCAACATGTGTTAAAACATCGATCCTATTTCCATACCATAACACTTTAGTAACCCTTAGCAACCAACATATTACCTTGGTTACCCTTAGCAACCATCAATTTCTGCTACCAGAGAATTGATCCAGCGGCCTATAGGAAATATATCATAAACAACGCTACCCAACTTCATAACCTATAAACAAAATTCTACACTAACTTATGGACCCATTTATAAACATGACATATTTGGGCCTACTGAATCAGGTGGTCAGATTAAATCTATATACACATTATTTACAAACTATATACAAATTTATACATCTGCGGAAAGAATATTGTCATTAGAATAAATCCTAACCATTTAAACGACCACCATTTGCGATGAGATCTAGCTAATAGTAACCTACACTTCTGAATAACCAAGACCAGCTTGTTTGTCAAAAGTAAGATTTTATTTACTAAGTTATGGTATTTCAAAATGTAATTTTATAAATGCAATTTTATTAGCATTAAAGTGAGCATGTTTGAAAAGCTTCATGAGAAAATTACAGTTTAAGTAAGAAATTCAAAGTTTAAGTAAGAATTTAACAGTTTAGCATTTCTAAAGCCTAAGTCCCTAGCTAAGCTAAATAAATGAAATTAAAGTAAAGTTCTTTGAGGAATCTTACGTGCTCCACGCAAAGTCCAGCAGCACTTCACCCTCATCGGAAAGTCAGAAAGCAGCAGCCAGCCCATCCCTAAGGGCATGACTTTTTATACCTTTCTATGCTAGCTAAACTAAGCGAAGGAAAGTTTTCAAAAATCCACGAAGTCCCATTGGTTGAGAGTGACAAGTGACATGTCACCCACATTTCAAAAGTTCCATTAGGTCACGTTTCTTAAAGACCATTGTCTTTTCCGAATGCAACCAGGAGCTTCCTTGGTTTGCAACAATTGTAAATTAATGTTCTCACAGTGTTCATTTCATTTCCGCGGGTGCCAAGTTAGAGCTGGCAAAATTGTCCTTTATCACTTGCTTCCGACCTTGGCCACGTCCGACAAAATGGTGACAGCATGTCAGATTTGCTTAGTGAATGCAGCTTTGACGAACACTTTTTTCAGAATGGGCTTCTCGTGACTTTTGCAGAAGTAAAATTCAGCTTTAGCAAACTCGAGCAAACTAGGCCCAAAAGCAGGCAACTTATGCTTTCTAGTATAAAACAAACACAAGAAAAGTATTAATGTAAGAAATAATGTTGATTCTGTATCCACCCTAGGTTTACTAATCAATTAACCCTCCCAATTAGTCTAATGTTACCTAGCAAATGCAAACAAATAAAGCAGCATTTATATCTACCAGTCTTCATTAATCCATGAGACTTATGTGCACCTAGAATAGTAGAAATGACATCACATAGACAAGGAAAAGCAAAATAAGCACATGCTTCTTTTAAGTTTGCTGCAGTTAGTAATGACAAAAACGAAAACGACAAATTATTTTATTATTTTGCACGAACAAAAAGATGCAACACTTATGCACGTTTATGAGCACACATGTTAGTCCCCCCATGTGTAAAGTTTAATCTAGGTTATTTTAACACGATACATCACAAATCATTAATATTATTATTCATGTTATGGAAATGTGACTTTGCGAGTTTAAACAAAATTTTGTTTTCTATCTCGCTCCATCAGTAGCCTGCCGCATTCTAATCACACTCTCACATTGGGACCATTTTCGCAGCTCATTCGACCATCTACGAACAGACGGGCCCTCCCTGGATTTCCAGTGCCAGGTAATCTCCCTTTGCGCTAGAATAAGTCCTAGGTCAATAAACTTGCTCGTATTTTTGGTCTTCGCTGTGTGTGGGAACCATAGCAATATGCACGCAGCCATATCAAAGTCCACCGCCCTTTCCGTGACCGCATTCAAGAGCTCTCCCACCTCCGCCCAGTATGTCCCCAACCGCGGGCAACCCCACAGCATGTGGTCTAACTCGACTGCAGGCACTAAGCATCTCGGACACGCTGCATTCTGCACCTGAAAGTGCCGCCTGATTTTCCCTGGTGTCAGGTATGCTCTATGCAATATGAAGAAATGTACCTGTTGGAAGCGGGTGTTCCTACAACCCTTCCATGCCCTCTTCCAAATATGGCCCCAAACCGGATCCGGTATGGGCTTACCTATGCTGTCCTCCCATTTTCCCTTCAGCTCGGCCAACGGTGCAAGACCCTCGGTCAGCATTCTCGAATGGAGGCAGGTCACCGCCTTTACCGTACCCGCAGCCATCACGACGTACTGGCAGGCCATAGTCGTATCTGGTTCGCCCAGTCCCCCCTGCCAGTGTTTTTGTATCGCCGTTGTCACTGCGGCATGCAAGAGGTAGCTCCCATCCGCAAGCCCAAACTGGTCCTGCAGCACCCGATAGGGAACCAATACCCCGTCAGCATAGAGATCTCCCACCATCTGCAATCCCAGATCTTCCCATTCCGCCAACGGAGACCAATCTCCTCCATGAGGCAGTGCCGTCAGCATTCCTATGGGGATCTCCGGAGCGTATGGGCGGGCAGATCCCGCTCTCCTCAGGCTCCTAAGCCAACACGACCTGAGGGTTTTCTCTTCAATCGTGAGAGCGCCCAATCGCAGCTTCTGCTGCATCACAATGTAGGACAGGATGTGCCGCTGAATACCTTTCCCCCGTCCCTCGTTGGGGCCCCTGAACTCCCTCGCGACGTTCTGCGTCAAGATCTGGAGCTGTGCCGCTAGGTAGTACAGCTCAAAATCGGGGACCGCCATCCCCCCCTCAAGCTTGGGTCTATGCAAAGTCTGCAGCGCCACTCTGCGTCTTCCGTGGCCCCAAAGGAAGGCAACTACCATCGATCGCAACTCTCTGAAAATCCTCAGAGGGATCCACACCGGTAAGGTGCGGAAATAATAAAGCAACCGCGGCAGTGCCACCATTTTCAGCAGCGCTACCCTGCCCTGCACCGACAAGGGGAGAGAGGCCCAGAAAGTCATACAGCCCCGCAACCCCCTTATACAACGACCTATGTTTCCCTCCAGTAGGTCAGCAACCTCATGATAAACCCGGACCCCCAGATAGGTGAAACAGGAGCCCTCCCAGATCACATCTATTGTCAGAGGGGGATATGACACGTTCCCCTTCAGTGGGAAAATGCAGGTTTTACTCCAGTTCACCCTAAGGCCCGACAACCTGCCAAACCGGGAGAGCATTTCCGTCGCCCCATCGAGGGCGCCTTCCGTGTCCTCCAAGTAGAGCAGCAGATCATCCGCATACAGCGAGATGTGATGGATTCCCTCATTGCTCCATACTCCTGGGTACAGTACTCCAGTACGCGCCTGCGCCGCCAATGGTTCCATCGCCAAAGCGAACAGGAGAGGGGACAGCGAGCAGCCCTGCCTCGTCCCTCTGCGCACCGGATACGCGGGCGAGATTGCCTGTCCCAGTCTGACCCTGGCCGTTGCATCAGCATAGAGGACCCTCGTCCAGCGGCCAAAGCCCTCCCCCAGGCCAAACTTCTCCAGGACCTTATCAAGATATAGCCATTCTAGGCTATCAAAGGCTTTCTCTATATCCACTGATAACACTGCGGGTCTATTGTCCAGGGCTTGGGCGGCATCCAGTATACGGATCAGGCGGCGGATATTGAGGGACGTATTCCTGGTGGGGATGAACCCCGCTTGGTCCTCATGGACCAATGTGGTCATGTGTGGCAGCAATCTAGTCGCCAGAATACGGCTTAAGATCTTGTAATCAACTGTCAGCATGGACAGGGGCCTATATGAAGTCACTTCTGTGGCATCCTTCCCTGGTTTCAACAACGGCACCACTAAGGCTTCCCTCATTGATTGGGGGAGGCGTCCCAAGGTCTGGGCTTCTGAATAAACCACCAAGAGTCTTGGAGCCAAAATATCTATGAATTTCGCATAAAATTCCACTGGTAGGCCGTCCACCCCCGGCGTCTTATTCCTAGCCATCTGTTTAATGGCCACCCGAATTTCCGACAGAGTTATCGGGCCGCCCAAATCCTTCGCAGTCTCATCATCTAACGTCGGGAGCCGAGCAGCCTCCAGGTATTCATCTATCCTAGCTCCATCTCCCCCCAACTGGCTCTCATACAGAGTCGTATAGTAGGATTGGAAGCGATTCAAGACCGCAGACTGGGTATAGACCACTTCCCCTGTCCCCGTTTTAATGCTCATGATCGGGTTGCCTCTAGGTTCTGGGTTGGCAAGTTTGGCAAGTAGCGTGCCCACCTTATCCCTCTCCCCGTGTACTTTGGTAAGATACAACTTGTAATCATAGCATCTCAGTCTTTCCGTTTCCTTTGCCACTACTTCTTTCGCCTCCAGCAGCCTGTCCTGTAATTCCGGTCGCTCTGGCCTGCGCCGCTCTAGGTCCCGTAGCGCACTTTCTGCTTTTTCCAGATCTGCCACTACCGTCGTTCTGACATTCGAAAATCTACCCATACATACTCCTCTCACCACCACCTTCATCGCATCCCATTCCACCGATCTCGCGGTGGTCGTACCCTCATTCACCTCAAAATACTGCTCGATGCCCTGCTGGACCGAGGAGCTAAACACTGGATCCTCTAATGTGTCAGGGCGCAACCTCCATGTCGGTACTGCAGATCTCACCCGCTGCCATCGTACTGTCATCATTAAGGGGTTGTGGTCAGAGATGGTCCTGGCCAGATACTCCGTATGTGTTATCAGTGCCGCCATACTACTGCTACAAAGTATAGAGTCTATTCTAACATGTAATGCATGCAGTGCTGAAAAGAAGGAGTAGTCCCTAACTCCGGGGTGTTGTTCCCTCCACACATCCACCAGGCCCCACCTCTCCTGCCAATCTTTCCTGTGCGCGGCCAACCTCCGTACCGGAGAGTCGGCCAGCGGAGGGTGTGATCTATCCCGTGCCACATCCGTGATGGAATTAAAGTCTCCGCCCACTATAATGGGGCCCTCCAGGAAGTGCGCCATTAATCCGGAGAGTTTATCAAAGAAACGGGCTTGGTCCACATTAGGGACATAGACACTGCTCAGCACCACCTCCCGGCCATACAGCCTGCCCTCCACTACCACAAATCGGCCCTCAGGGTCCACTGGTTGGTTCGTCACCTGAAATGGAACTCCCGCTCTCACCCATATCAGTACTCCTCTAGCAAATGCCGAATATGTTGTGCCAAACACCTGACCTCGCCATCTCTTTTGCAACGCAGCACATTCCTGCTTGGTCAGGTGGGTCTCCTGCAATAATGCAATCTGGATGCCTCGCCTTACCAAGTAAGCATGCACCTTGCTTCTCCGGGACATCGTACGTAGTCCACGGACGTTCCATGTAAGGCTTTTTAAATCAGGTAACGTTCCCATTGCTGCAATTCCCCCTCCAGGTCAGCAACATCAATTGAACCCCCACATCGCGGCAGCTTTCTCCCCAACGTAAAACATCCCCAAAAACTTTTCCAACCCCGCTCCCCAGAACAGGACCCAATAACAAAGCATCAGTCCCCATCCAAACCAAAAACATCACACTCAGTCCACTATACTGTGGTCGTCACCACAGAAGGCCTTAAGGGCAATGAGGGGAGGTCCGGGCCGACCCGGGGCAAACTGTGTCCCCGCTCTAAGCCCTAGATCCCTTATTACTGTCACAACAGAGTACCTGTCGGTCCGCCAGACACCCCAGATAGTCCGCTCCAGCAGGAGCCGCATTGTAGGCCCACTCAGCCATTGTCACTCGTTGAACAGTCCATCCGCCATCTGCGGGGTGACCTCCGGTCCCACAACGTTGTCTACCTCAGACAGTTCCTCCCCAGATTTTCTGCTCTCCACTTCCGAGTCCGAGTCTTCCAGTTCTTTCTCCTGCTGCGAACCCGTGATGAACGCCGTTGCCACCAGCGCCCCCTTTCTGTCCTCCGCCATCTCGGCAGCCCGCTGTGCCTGTTTAAGTCTGTTCCTCTTGTGAATGCGCTGGGACTTCCGGACTCGCACCGGCTGCTGTCGTTCCCGTTCGCCTTTTTGTTGGCGATCAGTGCCAGCGCGGTACAACTCCAACCAAGACCACGCCTCGTCGGGGGTCTGGAAGAATTGGGTCGCCCCATCCATGATCACTCGCAGTTTGGCCGGGAAGAGTAGGGAATACTGAATACCCTCATTTCTCAGCTCTTTCTTCACGGCCAGAAACGACGCCCTACTCCTCTGAACCTCCTGCGTATAATCTGGAAAGATCGTGACCGAACTGTTGTCTACCTTGAAGGGGCCCACCGAGCGTGCTCTCTGTATCAGGAAGTCCCGGTCCTTGAAGTGCAAGAGTCTGATCACCATCGGCCGTGGGGGGCGCCCCTGCATGGGCGGGCGAGTCGGGACCCTGTGCGCTCGCTCCAGGGAGAAGAACGGAGATAAGCCCTCCGGGGCCACGACCGTTTTCAACCAATCCTCCATATAGGCCACAGCATCTTCACCCTCAATTTTTTCTGGCAGGCCCACCACCCGTATGTTGTTCCTCCTATTGCGGCTTTCGGAGTCCTCCGCCCGTCTCTCCAGCGTCGCTAGCCTCTCCATGACATCAGACAAGTTGCGTTCCACAGTGACCACCGCCGGTTTCAGTTCTAGGAGCAGTTGTTCATTATCCTTAACTTTGTCGGACAATTTTGCGTGGTCCGCCTTCAGCAGGCCCAATCCTGTGGCCACCTGAGCAATGTCGTGGTGTAGGGATTCTTTGGTTGCCGTGATCGCATCCAATATGCCATCCAGCCGCGCGTTCAGTCGGAGTTCCTGCGCTGACGCTTCCTGCGTTGCTGGGGTCCCCCCGTCTGCATTCGGCACGGCCAGCGATCCGCCTCCGCCGTCCGCACTCCCAGTACTGCCAGTGGCGGCCATCAGGGTATCTGCGTGTATCACCGCTGTGTGGCCCCTGCTTCTCTGGCGATTCCAAAGTACCGGCTGCTGGGCGCTGCCCCTCGAGTCTTCCTTGCACTCCCCAGGCCCAAGCGTCTGCCCAGAATATGGCCGCCCCCTCCAGAGGGCTCGCACCCCGCTCAAGAAGGTACCACCACGCTCAGGGCGAGCTCGTCCCTGGTTCTCCTGGCGAGCCCGCTCCAACAGGGTCCACACCACCCAAGGGCTCCGTCGGCCCGCGCTCCCCCTCCTCACCGGGATCCGACAAGCGCTAAGGCCAATAGTCCACTGCGCCCCCTCAGGCTCTCAATGCATCACAGCCCCCACTGGGCTCGGGTGCGTCCTCCCGGCGGTGCAGTGCAGCGGTCCTCCTTCGCTGCCTTGGTCTTGCTCCCCTGGCCGGCTCCCCACCAATTGCACCAGTCCGTGGCCTCTCTGCGGCCCGTCGCGGTCGGCCGGCCAGGTCGTGCGCTCTCCCCCCTCGGCCGCTCCTCACCCTTCGCGGTCCGGGTCCGCCTCTTCAATGCCTCTGTGCTGCGCCGCGACCAGCTCCTCAGCGCCTGGTCAGGGTCCCGAGCACCGCAGATGTCGTGTCCCTGGCGCTATGGCCGCCGGCTCCAGCGGTGGGGGGATGGGCATCCAGTCCACGACTCCGTGTTGGGAGGCCCCCGTTCCGCACTTCCCCCGCGGTCTCTCTTCTCCAGCCAGCCAGGCTGGGCTGCGCCCGCTTGTGACCTCGGACCGCTGCCCGCCCCCTCCGCAGCCGCGGTCCTCGGCGCCCTGCCTCTCAGGCTCCTCTGCTTGGCCCGGTCGCCATCTTGGGCTCTTTGTCTTCAGTCCCGGGGCACCGCAATCCGCTCCTCGCTCTCCCCTCCGTCTGCGGCCACCTGCTGACCCACGATCGTCACCCGTGGCGTGTCCGGTGACCAGATCTCGGTTCCTGGGCTTTGTGCTCGCCCAGGAGCGAGGGATTACAGGATTATTAAGGGATCAGGCACGGAGCTGTGGGCTCACGCCGCCATCAGGATCGGCGTCCGAGCCACGCCCCCCCAAGTTATTTGCATATGCCGTATATGTATACATATATATATATTACCTACTGGCGATAGCCAGTAGGTATATATAGTTAGGACCTAGCTACCATAGGAAATCTGCAACATTCTATTGGGAATAACTTTGGCGCCGGTTGAGGAATTTGCGTGTAATTTTCCAAAATTTAGGCCAGCTCCGCTCCGCTTCTTCCCTGGAAGTTTCGGGGGGATTCGTCATGCGGGGGCCGAGAAAAAAGGGTGGTCCCAAAACGTGTTTTCCCCATGTTAATTTCCATGGGACGAATAGACAAGGCTACAGCCCGAACCGCTGAATGGAATTACACCAAACTTTGCAAAATTGTAGGGACTGGTACGCAGAAGTGCCTTTTCTATATTTGGTGAAAATTGCGCCAGTGGTTTTTATGAAAATTAACTTCAAAAACACATATATATCTGGGCGGAGCCTAACCACACATTTCATCGTGAGATCTGATTGGCTTGTCAGCACTTCATCCAAGAAGTGTTGGCAGCCATCTTGGGACCAATATACATGATAGCACCTCATTAAAAAGCATTGTAGTTAATAGTTACATTATAAATCATTTGTTGATGGTACCATGCTCATTTTAGGAATTGTGGTGTGTTCTAAGGTGATTTTACCATGTGAAAAAGCCTTATGCTGGGATATCATGAATCATGTTTGAAAGAAAACTATTATCTCATGCTTTTCCCACAGTGGTTTGGAAGGGGATCTATAAGCTGAACTGAAGGCATATTTTCTGTAAATTCACATTATCTTTCTCAGTCATGTGAGAATGAAGTCTGACATTCTCAGTAAAACATGTACATACAACAAGGACAAAGACTGTCAGTTGATTCCTTTGTGTTCTACTGCAGCCTCCTAGAGTGTTCTAAAGAACAACTAGAGCGCTAACAGTCCTACTTATTACAAAGGTATGGCACACCTGAAGCCATCTTGATAGGAATAAAGTGGTAACTCTTAAAACATTTAATTTAAAAAGGAACAAAATGAGGGGGTATATTTTGCCATAGAAAGTATGATTAGTGCTGCAGAAAGAAAAATTAGGGCACATTTTGAGTGACTTCTCAAATCCTCTTCTATTTCATTAAAAACATTCTGACATGCAGACTGAAACATGCACTTTGAACACCAGCAGCAGACTTCCCTGGCGAGCAGTAGCTTTACTACAGTGATCTAATGAGCAACTAGAGTGCTAACATTCAGAATTTATGGCAAATGTGTGACACATCTGAATGCCTTCTTGATGGAACCAAAGTAAACAAGCATTGAAAATGCAATAGATCTCGCCCTCGTTTAAGTTAAAGCCATTCTGTTTGTAATGAGGTGGCTTTTTAGCTTTGCTTTTATTAGTGTTTTTAAAACTTTTATGTAAATAACATGCATATGTATGCATATATGTATATGTATGCATGCATTTATATTTGTATTTATATAGATATGCAGATTATATATGTTTATATATGTATGTATATATATATATATATATATATACACATACATATATATAAATGCATATGCATATATGCATATATATGTGTATATGTGTGCGTGTAGAGAGGTAGAGAGGTAGATGTGTAGAGGTAGAGAGGTAGAGGTAGAGAGGTAGAGGTAGAGAGGTAGAGACTAGTAGAGAGAGAAGTAGAAAGGGGTAGAGAGGTAGAGAGTAGATAGTGACTAATAGAGAGTAGAGAGTGAGTAGTAGAGAGTAGTAGAGAGTGAGTAGTAGAGTGAATAGTAGAGTGAGTAGTAGAGAGTAGTAGATAGTGAGTAGTAGAGAGTGAGTAGTAGAGAGTAGTAGAGAGTAAGTAGTAGAGTGAGTAGTAGAGAGCAGTAGAGAGTGAGTAGTAGAGAGTAGTAAAGAGTGAGTAGTAGAGAATAGTAGAGAGTGACTAGTAGAGAGTGAGTAGTAGAGAGTAGTAGAGAGTGAGTAGCAGAGAGAGAGAATAGTAGAGAGTAGTAGAGAGTGAGTAGTAGAGTGAGTAGTAGAGAGTAGTAGAGAGAGAGTAGTAGAGAGTGAGTAGTAGAGAGTGAGTAGTAGAGTGAGTAGTAGAGAGTGAGTAGTAGAGAGTAGTAGAGAGAGTAGTAGGGAGTGAGTAGTAGAGAGTAGTAGAGAATGAGAAGTAGAGAGTGAGCAGTAGAGAGTAGTAGAGAGTGAGTAGTAAAGAGTGAGTAGTAGAGAGAGAGTAGTAGAGAGTGAGTAGTAGAGAGTAGAGAGTAGTAGATAGTGAGTAGTAGAGAGTAGTAGATAGTGAGTAGTAGGGAGTGAGTAGTAGAGAGAGAGTAGTAGAGAGTAGTAGAGTAGTTGAGAATGAGTAGTAGAGAGTGAGTATTAGAGAGCAGTGGAGTAGTAGAGAGTAAGTAGTAGAGAGTAGTGGAGAATATTCCAAAGTTTGACACAGCACCACTTGCACAATAAGTCCAATAAAATCATATCACTTAGAGTCCTTATTGAAGCGCTGAATCTTGGTGTATATTCAAATGCTTTTATTTTCCTTAAGTTTATGTACCACAGCCAGCCAACGCGTTTCGTTCTGTACAACAGAACTTCTTCAGGGTGTTCTTATTTCCTTCAAGTTATGTCGGTATCCTGTTGTCATATAACTAAATATTTCTTCCAAATGTTAGACGAGACGCAAGTACATTCTTATTCAAAGTGACTAGGTATCTATTTTAACCACACAATTCGGGCAGACTTGAGTAATTTATAGCATCCTCAAAGTCAGTCTTTCAAAAATTCCAAAGTATAGGACATGATAATCCAAATCCAAATGTTTCTCAAGAAAAGTAATTTTCAATCGTTTGGAATATCGGCGTTTGGGCAGATATGACCAAGGGACCCCCAGTATGCAAGGGGAATTAGTCCCCCGTCTGCAAACGCGCCAGTGGCCTGCGTTGCAGAGAGGTGAAAAAAGGGGCATAGCCTCATTACACCTCTGTGCAATGCAGCCCCCTGGCGAATACTGGAGGTTCCAGGTGGGCTAGTTGGCCCCCAGGGACCCCCAGTATGCAAGGGGAATTAGTTCCCCCTCTTCAAACATGCACGGGGGCTGCGTTGCAGAGAGGTATAAAAAAGGGTGTGGCCTCATTACACCTCTCTGCAATGCAGCCCCCTGGCGCATACGGGAGGCTCCTGGTGGGCTAGTTGGCCCCCAGGGACCCCCAGTATGCAAGGGGAATTTCTTCCCCCTCTGCAAACGCGCCAGGGGGCTGCGTTGCAGAGAGGTGTAACAAGGGGCATAGCCTCATTACACCTCTGCAATGCAGCCCCCTGGCGCATACTGGAGGTTCCAGGTGGGCTAGTTGGCCCCCAGGGGCCCCCAGTATGCAAGGGGAATTAGTTCCCCCTCTTCAAACATGCACGTGGGCTGCGTTGTAGAGAGGTGTAAAAAGGGGCTTGGCTTCATTACACCTCTCTGCAATGCAGTCCCCTGGCGCATACTGGAGATTCCTGGTGGGCTTTCATGTCTTATATAGTTAGGAATTAGCATTAAAAAACCTTTGAAATTCACTGAAAAAAACATAGGCTTCAGGCCTTATATAGTTAGGAATTAGCATTTAAAAACCTTGCAAATTCACTGAAAAAAAACATAGGTTTCAGGCCTTATATAGTTAGGAATTAGCATTTAAAAAACTTTTGAAATTCACTGTAAAACCATAGGTTTCAGGCCTTATATAGTTAGGAATTAGCATTTAAAAAACCTTTAAAATTCACTGAAAAAACTATAAGTTTTAGGGGTGTTATAGTTAGCTGGACATTTCAGTCATACAAAACCATTGAAATTGCTCCTATATAGTTAGTTGTACTAACTATATTTCGCGCACCCGCAATCCACTGCTGATGATGTCACATATTACATCATTCATGACATGGTCAGTGACATCACTGATGACATCTCAAATGACATCACTGATGACATCATCCACGTGACAATCACATACACCTTTTCATACACTGGTAAAATCTTTCATCACTCTTTGTAAAATACAGAGTATCATATTTGAATCCATTGTTACAGCAATACAATCTAAAAACCCACTCAGTGATTCATAGATGTATACACACATCTAATCACTTACCTGTAGATTCACTCATACATGCTGTCAATGAACAATAGAACACTATCAAAAATACTTATACACCTAAATCGACATTACACACCAGCACACATCCTATTCACATATGAAGTCATCCTACTCACTTATGCAAACAATGGATCATACTTACATATTTACTTAGCTACACACTTATAAAAACACAACTTCATCTATTCATTTAGATAGTAAGTCATACTTAGTGGATTATAAAATCATTATTACAAGTATAAAGTTATCCATACAGTCACTCACACAATCATTGAGACTTATGTATACTTATTTATATACAACAACTGACACATACACTGCCTTTTATTTTTCTAGTTTGTTGGACATGTACCATTGAGAAATATATTTGCTCATCACCACACCCATAAAGATATTCACTCACCCAAACAACTGTTAGAACATGTAGTTTTAGCTTCATATATCTAGTGAATCAACTATTCACACTTCTTTGGGCAGTCACACACCCCCCACCGAACCACACACACATTCACTCTCCCATACAAATACTCAGTTAACTAATCAATAACTAATATAGACTTTCACATAGCTAGTAACCAACTGGAGAACCAGTTTACACAACAAATGACAAAGTGATACAGATATTCAAACAGTTTAGTCACTATCCACTATATTTAGTGAGACACTATAAATTGGTCAAGTAAACAGTCAATTACACTGCTACTAAATCCGCCATCCAAATATTTATTTTTATATCTCCACTCATTCTTCAATGCAAATTGCTATATATATAATGTATATTTAAAGAACGAAGCAAACCACATTCGCTGGATGATGTCATCAGTGATGTCATCAGTTATGTCATTTGAGATGTCATCAGTGATGTCACTGACCATGTCATGAATGATTTAATATGTGACATCATCAGCAGTGGATTGCGGGTGCACGAAATATAGTCAGTACAACTAACTATATAGGAGCAATTTCAATGGTTTTGTATGAGTGAAATGTCCAGCTAACTATAACACCCCTAAAACTTATAGTTTTTTGAGTGAATTTTAAAGTTTTTTTAAATGCTAATTCCTAACTATCTAAGGCCCGAAACCTATGGTTTATTCAGTGAATTTCAAAGGTTTTTTAAATGCTAATTCCTAACTATATAAGGCCTGAAACCTATGGTTTTTTCAGTGAATAAATATATATATATATATATATATATATATATATATTTGTCATCAATACATGGTTTCTGTATTTTATTGTGTAGGCCCAAGAGTTCCTACTCAGACATCCATGAGAAAGGGGATGCGATGGATCAACAGTGCTTGTGAATACTCTTATGGACCATGTCTGATGTCTCTTTTGTTAAAATCCTTCCAGCTTCCCATAACTGAGGCTTTTATCTTTCACAAACATTTGTGCTGTCTGGCTACATTACATACAGTTTATGTGGTGACCGTTCTATGTGTGAATGGTGTCCTCTTTAAGGTATGCAAGGCTTTACTGTCCTAAAGTTGGTCCCTGGTATCTGTGCATAAGAGAGCACATAGGGGTTTTGGACGATATCTATTTTCGGAGCTGTAACAAACATTGAATTCCACTGCCAACTATAAGAAAATAGGTTATTGATTGAAAGGGGATGAAAACCCTGCTCAAGCATCAACCACAATAAATAAATAAATTAATAAATAAATAAACCCAGTATTTGTAAAACGCACAGCTACCTGTCGGCATCCCGGCGCTGGGGGCCGTCGGGAAGATTAAGCGAGCTATTGCCCAGAGTCACATGGTACTGGGCAGACCCCTGCTGCCGGTGCCAGGGATCGAACCGTGATCCCCAGTGTCCGGTGTCAGTCGCCCTGGCCGCTGCGCCACACCTCTTCCCTGACAATCGTTGTCAGGGTGAACCACAAAAGTCACTAAATTAACCTGTGCTTAACCTTCTGATATCTTGGCACAACAACAGTCAGGCTTAACTTAGAGGCATTGTGAAACAATTTATGCACCACACAAATACAATTAATTCCAAACCAATTCATAAAAATAGAGTAGATTCTAATAAATAAAGGGAGACCATAACAACAAAAATCCAATCAGCCGAACCGCAGATAGGCAGTTTTAAAGTTTTAGGTAGAAGAAGTGTGATGTATTCCTATAGGTACTGTATCGATTCCCCTATTCCTGACCCTGGTTTGGTTAATAATTAACTAGCAGCCATCCAACGGTGCAAAAACCGTTATCTGATTAAGCCACACCACGGCACAGAAGCGCGTTATCTGATTAGGTCATAACGCATGCCATCTAATTAGACAAGCGATATTCCTCCAGCCCCTGATAAGGCATACGGAGTTCTCAAAACAAATCAAACCTACAGCGACCTGGGAAATTCCCATAACCATTGTTTTGATTTCACCGAGAACTTCAGCAAAAGAATGTGCGAACGAGCCCGTTCATATGACATCCTTATTGACGTATATATGTCCATCCTTACGTCAATCTCGGCACCTTTCAGGTATAAATATTACCGACATTGCCGTAAGCAAACACATGCGGTGGTGACGAGATCGGAGCAGCGAGACGTGCTGAGGAGCCCAGCAGAGAGCGAAGCCCACAGACGCTGCCCCGCCTTCATGACGCGCTGAGAACGAGACGCTGCCTTTCTCCTGCCGAGAAATCCAGCTCCGGCGCTTCCAAGCAGCCCTCGCAGGCAGCTGGAATATCAAGACCTGGGATAAGAGATACCAGCCCTCCATCATTCTAGATCTCAGGTACAGAACTGAATAACCCCTTGCAGAGAATTCTCGAGTCAGTCCCTTGGCAAAACAAACTTAACTTAAACTGTTACTTATCTACTCCCGCCCACGTATTAGGCTTAGGTCAGGTACATTGGGGTAGGCGTGGTTAGAAGCACCAGTTGAGTACGATTAGTCAAATGTATATATGTATGTATCTATTTTATCCATTTTAAAGTATCATATGGCTCAGAAACCATATCAATGCTTTTACAGTATTATTTTATAATTCTGTCTCTACTGTATGGACTTTACTTAACTACAAGTATTGCAATAATAGCGATTCATTTCTCTTGTATGAGAAAAGAGACTGATCAATAAATAACATCTTTTATTGAACCACGCCCATCTCTTATTTCTCTACAAACTGGTGAAACTAAGAATGCACGTACTGACTGAGTAAAATAAGTTGTCTATTGTTTTCACACGACTCTAGAGATACACTCTTGATTAGGGGAGAGCAAAGTTGTAATGTTCTATGGTTGTCAGAAACTAAATCCCTTCTTGTCTATCCAGGGAGGTTAAAATCCTCCTTGCCTATTCGAGAAAGTTTCTAGTGAACTCTGAGCTAGCTGGCAAACACAAAACTTTAAGTCTAATATCGTCGGTAGAAGACCTAGTTAACCTCTGCCCTAGGTCTATACTATTGAAGATATTATTCCAATGCGCAGAGCCTATTGGGATAATAGGAACTACACTACATGGCGCCCAACGTTTGGATAGGCGATAAAACTAACGCAAGACATTAGAGTAACTCAGTCGTGCTTTTTCACACAGACCCCTTTTTTCCCATAATACTCCAAAGACGTCTGGAGTGGGTGAAAGGTCATATCCGCCAAACCTCGCAGGAGGAGACTCCTATGTATGGTTCTTGGTTTATTCAACGTTGAAGGATACACTGTTCCAAAATATTGTGCATCTAATTTTTGTTTCCATAGAAACCTGATCTGCAAATAAATAAAATAATCTTCTTGACAATAGTATGTCAGAAACTGAAGAAGAAAGGGAGACAGCTAGACTAGCAGCTGAACTCCGAGAAGCAGACAATACTCTGCTGGAAAATGACCCAAATGCAATACTCATCCCGGTCAACATAAGGAAATCTATAACCTTAAAACTTATAGAAAATGGACTGACACCAAGAGGTGGTACAGTCATATTCGTAATTGAGGCACACGAATATCGGCAGACAGAGGTATTCTATTCATGGATAAACTTTCCAGCAGCAAACGCTGTAACAAAGGACTTCCACTATTACAAAATAGAGGAACCTCCTAGTGAGTACACTCCTTTCGAGGAAGTGGAAATACCACTCAAATTCCAAGAGCATCTGCTCTTGTTTAATGGCGCCCTAAAACATAATAATCACATCACCAGGCTCGGTCCACTAGGTAGACCAGGAGCAACGTGGCCGGTCCTAGCCGGATATACACCACATCCAGACATTGAAGAAATGCCTGCACCAGAGCTTTTAACACAGCTAAAACAATTAATAAAAATACATAGACAATTAGTCCAATATGTAATGCGGACTTCAACAGTCCTACCAGCTATTAAAATTCCACAGCTGATCCCTCACCAGGGGAACACAAATAAAATTACACTACAGAACATACAGTCCTGTCTAGGTAAAGTACCCGCAAAACGGGACCAAATTCCATTCTGGTTAGCACAAAAAATCACTCAAATAGAGGCGGTATTTCCAGATACCACCCCGGTTGAGAAACACAGGATTCTGACTATCTGTCTTCCAATGGGAATCGCACCACATGTGGAGGACTGTGACACTTGGGGAACAGTCTTTGCTTCCATTTATACAAAAACACATGGTGTACCATCCATGTCAGTAATACCAGATGTGCTAAAACAGATTCAAGATGAATACGGTCCAGAACCCGCCTTAACTCTCGGTATGAAATTACTGAAAGATTTCAAGCAGGTCTCGGCAATATTATTAGCCAACATAAAGGGAGAAGCAGCAAATGTGGCGATTCGCCAGAGGTTAAAAGAGACAAATATAGCAGACCAACCATCTGAAATTGCCAGAATCATAGAAAAATCCTATGAAGAACTAGGAAGAGATAGTTTGGGTGGAATACCAGTGAAACCCCAACTAGTTGAAAGTCCTGAAAAGGTATTTATAAAAAATAATTTAAACAATCAAAAAAGAGCTGGGATGGAAATAAACAATCCAATCCTAAAGAAAAAAGATTCCAGTCCAGAGGAAGGTCTCCTTGGCAGAGAGAAAGATCTCCCGACCAAGGACGCAAGTCTCCCCAACGGGAGCCCTCTGTGAAAAAATACAACCTTAGAAATAGGGATAATATAAAGAAACCTGATAGATATCAAGATATTGATACACGTCCCTCTAAATCTTTTCAGACTTCCTCGCAGAAATCGGAAAGAAGAGGACGATCAGAACAAAGGGAAGAGCACGTCAAGTCCAAAGACAAAGAACCTGCTCATCTGAATAAAAAATTACAATTTCCAAAAAAGAAGGTAGCCAGTATTAAAGTAATCAACAATGCAGAGAATACTGAGGACACAGCTGAAAAACGGAGAATGGGCTCAGACAATGCTAGACAGCGCAGCAGAAGTGAGCATAGCTCGCAAAGTCCTTATGAATCATCTGGAGACAGTGGACACGAATGAATACATTTAGGTGGAAACTGCAGATACCAGAGTTAGCAAACCTCATAAAATATATGAAATAACATTGCGTATAGAGGGGGATAAGACTAGAAAAATAAGGGGACTATTTTGGGATAATTTGTCCAAGGGCTATTACATCCTTCTAGCTGAACAAGACTGGCCTCCAGAGTTTGTCAGGGAGTGCCCACATGGCGAAGAAATAATTATGCCTGCCTTCTCAAACCATATTCCAATTCATAAAAAATATACACTTGCAAGAAAGTGGGCAGTAGCTCCAGCCCCGGCCTTATATAAAAATCATGTGGGATGGGATGAGGACTCTCCTCCTCACAAAATCCAGTTAAAGTCACAACCTACTGCCCAGAGGCAGTACCCGATTAAGCAAGAAGCTAAAAAACAGGTAAAAGAGATCCTGGATCAACTTGAATACCAGGGGGTGATTGAAACTTGCACCTCACAAATGAACAACCCTTTGTTTCCTGTCTCCAAGCCAGACAATTCATATCGTCTTGTTTTGGACTACAGACACCTTAACTCATGTTGCAAAACATTTGCAGTACAAAACTCGCATAGTGCTGCACTAATGAATAACATAGTGCGCAAAAAATACAAAACCACATTAGACATTTCTAATGGATTCTTTTGTCAAAATATAGCACCAGAGAGCAGATATTTGACCGCGTTCTCAATAAATGGCGCGCAAAAGAATTTCTGTCGTTTGCCCCAGGGGTTTAAGAATAGCCTAGGATTATTCTCAGCGAGAGTAACAGAATTACTACAAACATATGATGACGAGGCATTATCTTATGTCGATGACATCTATCTAACAGATGATGACTTGGATACTCACTTGAAGAGAGTGAACACCATAATACTTGGGTTCGCAGCAGAGGGTTACAAATTCAACTTTAAAAAGTCAAGAATTGCCCATCTAACTGTCCTGTTTTTAGGATATGAACTATCAAGTGAAGGCAAAAGCCTGGCTGACAATTTCCTAGAGAAATGTGCTGTAATCCAAGCACCTAGAACACTAAAAAACTTACAATCAATTCTAGGCTTCCTAAATTTCGGAAGAACTTACATTATAAATTATGCAGAGAGAATTAAACCTCTCTATGATCTAATAAAACCAGATTTTAAAAGAATCAATTGGACTCAAAAACACACAGAAATTTTGAGATCTTTACAAACAGACATGTTAATTAAAACAAAATTACAAACACGTGACAACACACGCAACCTTGTGATTCGAGTCATCCCAGGAAGATGCGGATTCACATACCTGACCTCTAATGAGGGAGGGAAGGTACCAATAGCATACAAATCACATTTGTACACAAAAGCTGAAATGAAATTTAGCCCAACGGAAAAAATTCTGACCGCGGTACAGACTGCTGTAGCAAAGGAGCGGGCCCTAGCACAGGGTAAACGAATAATCATCGTGACACCGATACCAGCTCTAGAGGCGGTAACCAAGGCAAGCATTCCGAATGCTAAAGCACTCCATCCAAGATGGATACAGTGGGCTAACTCTCTTGCTGCAACAGACGTGGTATACGAATTTGATCCCAATTTAAAAACACAAGAATTTCTCCAATATGAATTCGAATGTCCTCCGCCGACCGAAATTCTGCCTCTAGAAGACTACGGCTGTATAATATATACAGACGGATCAGCACAACCCGCAGTGGGGGGTAACAAGCCTACAGTGCTGCGTGCGCGATTGTTAAAGGTCGCTGGCACGAAGGAAAATTTGAACCTGTGGTCACTAAAACGCAATCTCTAGGAGACTGTACAGCTCAAAGAGCAGAACTACTGGCATTCAAGATGGCGCTTGAAAATACCGATCGAGAATTCCCCACACTTATTGTGTGCGATTCGTATTACTGCGTCCAATCTTACAATGAATACTTGCGGATCTGGGTTCAGAATGGTTTTAAAGATGCAAAAGGTGGCACAATCAAACATAAAATGCTTTGGGAACAAATAGTTATTTTTCAAAAAGAACTACAAAAGACTCACGTGATACATACACTGAGTCATCAACGTGATGGCGTTCACGTTGCAGGGAATTCATTGGCTGACGAAGCAGCGAAGGCAGCAGTGCAAACGGCTTCCGTAGCTGCTATCACTCGGTCAAAAACAAAAATAGACAGCGAAATATTACAGGCTGTCAGCGCTACAGAAAAAGATGCGATAGAAACACTCCCGAAAGGCTTTCCAGTAAAGTACTCATACATAACTGATGCAAATAATGTTCCGTTTGCTCGAATCCCTGGAGTGGGGGATAGGGCAATTCCAAACATGGAACATAGGTTAGGGCTCATTATAGCGGCACACGAAGGACTCGCTTCTGTACATGCTGGCGTTTCAGCCACAGTATCATTATTAAAACAGAGATATTGGTGGCCACAAATGAGAAGACAAACAAGGAACTATGTTCTAGAATGTGAAACATGTCAACGAATGAAAGTATCAACAGTGAAACGACCAGCACAGACGCCCCTTCTAATCTCAGATAAACCATTAGCATGTGTTTACCTGGACCACTGTGGTCCCTTACAAAGGGATGGTAACTATAAATATATCTTGGTCGCAGTGGATTCATGCACGAGATTCATATGGATGTGGCCCCAGCGATCGGCTGACGCCAGAACTGTTATAAAAGATTTGCGAGTCTTTATCGGCACATACGCAATTGGCATGCTACATTCTGACCAGGGTCCTGCTTTTAGCTCGCGGGCTTATAAGGAGGCCATGACCAGCATGGGCATTGCATTGTGGTACTCTTGTCCATTTCATCCCCAGGGAAACAGAATCGTAGAAAGAAAAAACCGTGACATAAAGCAATCTATAACAGCAAAGGTATTAGGTTCGGGAGCTGGGTGGGTCAAACATCTAGTGTCCAACGTAGTCTAAATAACCTGCCAAGGAATTCTCTAAAAGGGTTCAGTCCTACGAACTATTGTTCGGGACTAGAATGATAATCCAAGATCTTGATAGTCAGACTTCAGTGGTTAAAGACAAAAGCTTTGATATCAAAGATCGTTTGGCTATTTTGCAGGACTTAAATGAAACAAGAAAAGACCTGAGCAACATAAAGTTGAAACAACAGCCAACAACCACTGAAGAGAAACCACCAGTCCCAGCAAGACCTGTCTGGATTCCAAAAGTCGGGGATCTAGTCAGAGAAAAGATCGCGGTAAAGAAGGAATTTGGGCCTTCTTACAGAAAAGAAGTTCCTGTCTTGTCTGTCAACGGGACAAGATCAGTAGTACTACCGCCCCTTGCTGGTAAAAAGGAGAACCGAGTTGTATCCATCGACCTGGTTAAACCACAATCATGTGGCCGATAACAAACAGTAGGCCAAGTGGACTCCCAAGAAGTAGCAGAACACCAATGTTTGCTACGAATACAGAGGCTCAAACTGGAAGACTGATCACATTTGGGAAATCTACAGTGAATCAACAAGGACTATGCAACAAAGCAATGGAACTTGAACCTCTTAAAACCCAAATTAAAACTTTTCATCAAGAAACAACAACCTATGATGATGTAACTGCAGACTTTGCTAATGAAACAAAGCAAAATCCAAAAACAATTGGAACAATTGACAGAACAGCATCCGGCTACTTCATCAACTTCGATGATTCATCTGAAGACCTGAGTGAAGCAAAGAAACAGCCATCAACAAAAACTTTTAAAGACAAAGCTAAGGAACTTTTTCAACAGCTGAAAGAAACCTATCTGATCTCTCCATGGATTGAATTTTGGGTGGCCTTCGGTGCATTTATCCTCATTCTTTGGCTCATCCTAGTACTATGTTTGGGACATTTCATTGAGGGGAAATATGCTAAAATGGACACAGCAAGCCAGAAAATCAACTTGATCCTTAAACCACACACATCTTCACACATCGAGAAAAGAGAACTTTCTTCAGTAAACTTCACAGCCAATCCTATACCAGGCGGTGTAGCATGGGACAAAACTGATTATGAAATCTATGGTCCGGTTGAAATCCTGAAGTATCCACACCAATTCAAGATCTCATTGAGTGACTTTGTAAGTAGATTGGGACTTTGAAAGTATCAATGATATGATGTCTGATCTTGTTATGTCTGCTAAATTCACAGAACATGATTATTTGCAGGGTTCGTCTAATTATGATCAGATGTTCTGCTACAACCATTATGGTAACCATTATCTACATAAATCTGCTCAACCTAGAAATGTTTTAAATTATAACCAATGGGAACATTGTGCTACTCCTCCAAAAGATAGCTCAAAAAAATGTTTTGAAAAATATTCATACTTTTCAGGGTTTAAAACAAGTAATGCAGAAACATTTTATTTCAAATTGTCAAATAAGACAGGTATGAAGACCATGCTTACAAACACAAAATTGATATATTCCGATTCATTCTTTGAACAAATGAATACATTTGGGTTTGATTTCTGGAACAATAATATTGAAGCAAAAACTGTTTGGGGTACAAGAGATTGGCAAGTACAAGGTATAGAATCATTGTTTAGAGCCTGCATGATCCCAGAACAAATTATATTTTTGAACGACACTATTCAACAAACTACCTGTCTTGGTTTAGCCAAAATCAAAGATTTGAACAAACCGTCTATTCCAAAGCCAACAGTGAACAGTAATAGCTCTATAGATGTTGAGATAGACGTAAACCATATATTAAACCAAAACAGAACACATCCTGAATGGAAAAAATGGTGGATCTGGCCCACAGATACAAATAACTGTCAAGACAGATTCCTGAACAAAGAACAGGGGTTCACATTGACTAGGCCAGACCCTAGATATTCCCAAAGACAACATCCAGGGATAGTAACCACCTACAGCGTGGGCAAGCTCTGCCTTCAATGGCTACAAACGTCCACACTGGCTGAAATTAAGCAACACCTAACTTTACTTACAGAAGGTGCTGACTTGCGTGATTTCATATTGGCTCCACGCAAACAGCGTCAAAAACGTTTCATAGCGGCCTCTATATATGCAGCTTATAACGAAGTTTGGAAAGTAACTCAAATTGAGACAGCAGAAAAAATACGGGAAATTGACCGTATTAATTTGGATAAATCACTTTCTGTGGTGGACAATGGGTTAATGACTCTGTCCTCCAGAATATATTCTCTGGACAGCATTGTGTCTTCAGCAATCGATATAATATCGCAAGACTTACTGATGTTACAACACGGTCAGTCCCAATTGCCTTCTATTATACAGCTTGGCTGGACGTTACAAAATTTGCGTTCTGGCTATGTGTTTGGCGTTTAATCAACACAACGTCATTATTTAATATCTTTAATCTCACTGATAAACAAATCAGTTTGGCACAGAAGGGTGCTGACTATACAATTCTGAGCATTGAAAAACTTGAGAGATTACCATTGACAATGTCAGAACGACCTGTCATTGAATGGATAATACATGGAATAATAAATATTCCGATAACAACTTTCCAGTTTTAATTCTGCCAAAAATATATACAGGCAGGCCAGTATGAAAGGTTGGGTAAAGGGTACATTAAGTCAATATGGAACTTGCCCTATACACACGAATGTGTCCGCAATAAAGGCCAGAAAGTGTTTCTCAGTTGCGATAATTGTGCAAGATCACTGAGCGGTACACTTCTGTGTCAGGGTATTAGTTTGCACGGAGCCTGTGAAGGGACTTCAATTAACCTTTCATGTTACCAGCTAGGCACACCTTCAACACGAATAGAACCATTCTTTAGGAGACTCTCGAACGGGAGTTACATTCTAATAGTAGATCGCAGATGTTGTAGTTTGCTGCCCGGAAAACCTTATCTCATAAGTGTGACTAGGAAGGTCATGTGCTGTGAACATGTATTGTTCCCCAGCGACTCTGCAGACAGGGAGGCAAGGTTATGGCCCGATTTGAAAATTGCTTCTATTCGAATAGATACTTTAAGCAGAATGAAGACTGTGCTCCTACAGACGCCGACGAGGCTCACGCCATCAAAAAAAGTATGATCTCCAAGTTGCAAGGACAACAGAAGAGATTCATTCATTGTTATCAACTAATTCCCCCATACATTTCGCAGAAATACTGAACGAAATCTTAAATATTTCTGATACCACTGGTATCTCCAGTGTATTTAAAGCAGTGTTTTCGGGTGCTTTAACTCCATTCAAAGCCATCCTGGGTATTTTTCCAGACTTTGTCCACTCCATTTTTGGCGGACTACCTCTCCTTTTAGGACTAGTAGCGGGTATGTTATTTTTGATCCTGTTATTTCGCTATGGCAAACCGTGTCACAGACAAAACACCTGCGACAAGGGAAGAAATGATCCTAGCCATTGGCTACCGGGACCGGGTAACTAAAATCCTTGGACTATCCCGGCTTAGAGACCTGAACATGACTTGGTTTCTTTCATTTAGACCAATGTGGCAAAGTTGTGTTATGCCTGTATTAAGATGCTTGCTATGCGGCGAAGAATGCGTGTTGGACACCTGTCTGGCACTACAATCGGATGTGCCAATGGACGCAGATACCTTGTTGGGTCCGGTAACGGCTCATGCATTGTGCTGTCCCCAGCGGCTACCAATCCTGATGACGGCATTCGTGGAGTCTTCACCACTACGATTGAGGGGTAGTGAAGTACAAGATGAAAGCAGCATTGATCAGGTACGACCTTCAGTCAGCTATGCTGATCAAAACATCAATGGAGGCAATCATGCTCAAGCTCATGAATGCATGGTAACAACCTTTTCCGAATTATTGGAACTTACGCAAGAAGCTGTTGACAGTTTTTTCAACAGTCTAAATGATATGTTATGTTATGTTATGTTAATTATATTTTTATCGCGCACAGCTGCCCCAGCGAAGGGGCGTCCTGGCGCTTTTGACAGATACTACAACATAACACACAATAAAAGGAAAGGGCAACTATTCAGAGACGGGAAACAGGAAGGTTTTAATCGCCTGCCTAAAGGCAAGCAGGTCGTCAAGAGCGCGGATGCGGACCGGGAGCGAGTTCCATAATCCTGCCGCAAGCACCCGGAAGGAGCGGCCACCCATTCTGCTCAGTTTGAAACGGGGGCATACTGCCAAGTGGAGCGTCTCGGATCTCAAGGATCTTGAGGGGATATAGGGGGTAAGTAGGTTGGCAAGTGCCGGCGGCGAGGAGAGCTTCAGAATTTTAAAGGCCAGACACAGCGCTTTGAACTTAATTCGCTGTCTGACCGGGAGCCAGTGTAGGGCCACGATAGTACCAGACACCGAGCAATGTCTGGGAAGGCCCACAATGGCTCGTGCCGCGGCGTTTTGAACCCTTTGGAGCCTAGAGGCCTCTGCTTGATTCATTCCTAACAGCAGCGAACTACCGTAGTCCAGCCGGGATAGTATTGATGCCTGGACCACAAGCTGTCTGGTAGGGGGGTCAAAATACTTTAAAACCGGCCTTATCCCCCGCAGGATGCCATAACATGTGGCCGCCACCTTCTTGGTATGATCCATAAAGGTAAGTGCAGAGTCCAGCCAGATGCCAAGATTTCTTACTCCAGAGGCAGGGATCGGAGTGACACCCAACTCTGGTGGCCACCATTGATTTCCCCAAAGCTCCGCGTGCTTCCCTAAAACCAACACTTCAGTTTTGGTGGCATTCAACTGAAGGCAGTTGGTCCGAAGCCAGCTTGCTACTGCCACAAGAACCTCTCGGAATCTGGGGGCCTCCACCTCAGGGTCTCCACTAAGTGTCACCGCCAGCTGTGTGTCGTCAGCATATGAGGTCATCGTCAGACCCCACTGTTTGACGACCACAGCTAGCGGTTTCACATAGAGGTTGAACATTGTAGGGCTCAACGAGGATCCCTGTGGGACTCCCAGCTCCAAGGAATAGGTGGCGGATTGACCTGGTGGTATAGCCACTTTAAAGGTTCGCTCCGATAGAAAGGAACGGAACCACTGGAGAGCGATGTCCGTGACTCCAGCTTCCTGTAAGCGTTGGATCAGTATATGGTGGGACACAGTGTCAAAGGCAGCGCTTAGATCTAATAACAAGAGCGCTGCCGTATGACCCGAGTCAAGTACCTGGCGAAGATGTTCCGTGATGTAGAGTAATGCCGTCTCGGTACTGTGTCCTGACCGGAAGCCATTCTGACTGGGATCTAATATCTGGTTACGAGCCAGAGGCTCAGACAGAATTGAGTTGACATGGGCTTCCGTTACTTTAGCTATCCAAGGCAGAAGGGATATCGGTCTGTAGTTTTCTGGCATCCGGGGGTCAGAGTTGGCCTTTTTTAAAATAGGGGTAATCACTGCCTGTTTCCATGCAGTGGGTACCATTCCATGGGACAGTGACATATTGATTAGCTTCAATATGGGGCCTCGACACAACGGGGAAAGTGTGTTTATAAAAGCTGGCTTCAACGGGTCTAGAGGTGAACCTGACTTAACCCTAAGGCTAAGCCTGTCAAAGGTTTCAATAGACAGGTCCGGTAGAATAGCCAGTCATATGATGTTTTCACCAGAACAGCAGGAATAACTTTGAGCAAATTGGCACTCGGAGTTCCCCACATGCTGAATTTGGCCTTCAACTTTTTAAAGAAAAGCGATATGGAAAATTTTCTCAAATTTTTTTTTCAGACTGCAAGAACTTTTCCCCAATTCCAAAATATTTACGATTTTTGGGACACTTATCTTCTGCTTAAAGTAGACATTATTCTTAGAGAACTAAATTTCTATTTTAGGTAGTCACGAGACATTCGCTATCCTCTAGCACTATTATACATAACTTTATGATTGTGATGAAATGGTCTCGCACTTTTTTTCTGTATTTAGAGCCATTTCATGTGTAATTTTCGCATTTATTTATGCTGAATTTAGAAATATGCGTTATATGTTTAGCATTATTAGACTGCTTGTGCATATAGTATACGTGACAGTATATGTGATTGTGTTTCATATATTCTATAAAATCAAATTTTCAGAATGCATATAAATGTATTTTTGGGGTGGTACGGTATACACAAACGCTACTGATATTCACTATGCCAAGATTCGTAATTATGGACATAGTCTACGTGGAGTGGGTGTGATGTATTCCTATAGGTACTGTATCGATTCCCCTATTCCTGACCCTGGTTTGGTTAATAATTAACTAGCAGCCATCCAACGGTGCAAAAACCGTTATCTGATTAAGCCACACCACGGCACAGAAGCGCGTTATCTGATTAGGTCATAACGCATGCCATCTAATTAGACAAGCGATATTCCTCCAGCCCCTGATAAGGCATACGGAGTTCTCAAAACAAATCAAATCTACAGCGACCTGGGAAATTCCCATAACCATTGTTTTGATTTCACCGAGAACTTCAGCAAAAGAATGTGTGAACGAGCCCGTTCATATGACATCCTTATTGACGTATATATGTCCATCCTTACGTCAATCTCGGCACCTTTCAGGTATAAATATTACCGACATTGCCTTAAGCAAACACATGCGGTGGTGACGAGATCGGAGCAGCGAGACGTGCTGAGGAGCCCAGCCGAGAGCGAAGCCCACAGACGCTGCCCCGCCTTCCTGACGCGCTGAGAACGAGACGCTGCCTTTCTCCTGCCGAGAAATCCAGCTCTGGCGCTTCCAAGCAGCCCTCGCAGGCAGCTGGAATATCAAGACCTGGGATAAGAGATACCAGCCCTCCATCATTCTAGATCTCAGGTACAGAACTGAATAACCCCTTGCAGAGAATTCTCGAGTCAGTCCCTTGGCAAAACAAACTTAACTTAAACTGTTACTTATCTACTCCCGCCCACGTATTAGGCTTAGGTCAGGTACATTGGGGTAGGCGTGGTTAGAAGCACCAGTTGAGTACGATTAGTCAAATGTATATATGTATGTATCTATTTTATCCATTTTAAAGTATCATATGGCTCAGAAACCATATCAATGCTTTTACAGTATTATTTTATAATTCTGTCTCTACTGTATGGACTTTACTTAACTACAAGTATTGCAATAATAGCGATTCATTTCTCTTGTATGAGAAAAGAGACTGATCAATAAATAACATCTTTTATTGAACCACGCCCATCTCTTATTTCTCTACAAACTGGTGAAACTAAGAATGCACGTACTGACTGAGTAAAATAAGTTGTCTATTGTTTTCACACGACTCTAGAGATACACTCTTGATTAGGGGAGAGCAAAGTTGTCATGTTCTATGGTTGTCAGAAACTAAATCCCTTCTTGTCTATCCAGGGAGGTTAAAATCCTCCTTGCCTATTCGAGAAAGTTTCTAGTGAACTCTGAGCTAGCTGGCAAACACAAAACTTTAAGTCTAATATCGTCGGTAGAAGACCTAGTTAACCTCTGCCCTAGGTCTATACTATTGAAGATATTATTCCAATGCGCAGAGCCTATTGGGATAATAGGAACTACACTACAGAAGTGCTCAAAAGTACAAAGCTCCATTTGCGATCTTCAGGCCATGCTGGACTGGGGGACAGTCACAAGTTTAAGCCAACTGTGATAGAGAGCGGGTCAGATACATGGACAAGGTTAGTCCAGCTGAAAAAGTTACCATCTCAAAGTCTAGTGTGAACCATTCTTTTTGCTGTTGTGGAGGCCATGAGGAGCAAGGAAATCATTGCAGATGGTTGTTGCTGTGCCACGAAGAGCAGACCTGGCATCATGGACAGTCATCGCTTAAGTTTTGAATTGGCGGTCATTGCGGGAGGCAGAGTCTCAGCACAAACAAGCCTGTTCAAGGTCTCTAGGAGCTTAAATCTTCAGAATTTCTCCTTTAGTTGAAAAGAAGTGAACTCTGATGCCAACCAAGGGTTCAGAGCTTGGGAGGCACCTCTCAGTGATCAGGGACTTAATCTAGCAGCAGAAGGGCTCAGGCAGGACCAGTTGCAGGTCCAGGCAGGTTCCATTTCAGCATGTCAGCTGGGCAGTTGCAGGGAGGCCTATGGAGCTTGTTGCATCCATGTAGCTCAGAACAGGAGGGCATCCAAATGACACTTGAAATAAGTCAAGGTTAGCCTGGGATAAAGGGAGCAGGCCCAGGCTTCCTTGTCAGAGAGCAGGGTAGGCCTCCAGCAGCAAGGCAGTTCTCTGGGGAACAAGTCCGGCCTCAAGCGTCAGTGCAGTCCTCTGGTAACAGCAGGGCTGTCCTCTGGGGAACAAGGCGGGCCTCAAGCAAAAGGGCAGTTCTTTGAAGTACAAGGCAGTCCTTTTGGGGTCCTCCGAAGGTCAGGAGTGTACTGAAGAGTTAGTCTGAGGGTAGAATATTTATACCTGGTGCAAGCCTTTGAAGTGGGGGAAACTTATAGGCTATACCCCCACCTATTTCTGGGAATTTCCTTCCTTCCCCTGCCCAGGCTGAAAGTGGTCTAAAGTGTCAATAGCCTGGTATAAAGTTCCCTTATGAGTGTGAAGCCATTTGATACTTAAGTAGGGCTAGGACCAGATCTGTTCCACCTTTCTTGGCAGGGTGGCCCATCTTGCCAACATCTATTCCCACTTTTTCATGTTGTCTTCGAGGAACACACACAAATCAACTGTCAGCTATTCACAGTCATGTGACCCAGGCTGCAAGCACCAAATGGTTAGAACAAAAAAATGCCAACTTTCTAAAAGTGGCATTTTCAGAATTTTGATTTCCGACTTCACCATTAAAGAGGATTTTAAATTACAGTTCTTTTGAGACCAAACATGATATCTCAACCTTTCAAATCAAAACTTAGCACTTCTTAAATGTAATAATGTACCTCAATGTTATCCTATGTGTGAGAAGTTGGGCTGATGTATGATGTTCACTATTCTAGTGAGCACCTTGTGTCAGTCCAAACAACCCTTATGGTGGTAGTTGTAAAGTCAACCTGATAGACAAGCTATCCTAGGGGTAGCATGGACATAAGCAGTCTTAGGCTTAACTCAAGAGGGCATGTGAAGCCAGCTGTTTTACCATATGCAATCCTTTTAATACCAAATGAAAGGACACCACACAAGTTATGTATTATAAAAATATATGTATTTATTACTAGAATAATCCTCTGTACTCTTTATGAGACCAGAGGCACAAGCGTTTAAACAAAAGACCAGTTAAACATACAAAAGTTGCACAATTATGGATAGGCTCGGTGGCCGCTAAAACCAAATACTAAAATAGTGGTATAAGTACCACCTCTCGAACAATGGTAAGGCCTTGGGCCTTGGGAATCGCTGGAGCTACTCTGGACTAACAGTAGTTAGGACGGGAGAGGCCCGCGGGATTCGAGTGCAGTGCTGAAAGCACAAGCATGCACCAATGCAAAGTCAATGGCGCGTAAAAGTTACAAAGTTGCAGATTTAGAAGTCTTCCGACTGGACTAGAACTTAACCACTTTAAACTAGGACACTAGAGGTGTGAACCACTACAGGAGCACCGGAGTACTCTCGTTACCTCACCCACAGGAAGCTGGTGCATAGGTGTCAAAGTGTGTCTGGTTTCGTCGTGGAGTTCTATGGAGCCTGGAGATGAAGATGCTGCAGGCGGCCAGGAGAGAAGAGTCCGGTTGGATCCAAGGGTGGATCGAAGATGTAGAGTACCTGAAAGCAGAGGGGACAGAGTCTGGGTCACTAGGCAGTGACCAGGATGGAACCAGGAAGGAACCAGGCGATGTCGGGCGCAATCAGGTAGTTGTCGTGAAGCTTGTCTCCGCTACCACGTGGACTCTGGGGCATCGAGGATGACCAGGAGTGGATCACGGACTGTCCCACTAAGGCTCTCGCTGTGGGCGGTGTCGGCTTCCGGATTGGAGTCAACAGGCCTTGGCAAATGCAACCCACTTCTTACTCGGACCAGCAAGGTCAGAGAGGCCACTCCTTTTCAGGGGAGTGAGGGCCAGTCTGG